>NC_061815.1:2094463-2736075 GCF_021462225.1 Girardinichthys multiradiatus
TGAGTATAAGCTGCAGAGAACTGAGGGAGGAATTAATCTGAGAAGACTAATTAACAGGGAAACAAAGACTAAATAACAAAACTCAGGGAACTAAGTGACTGACAGCAACTAGTGACCTGACAGAAAGGAAATAAACATGAGAGCTTAAACAAAAGAGAACTATACTAAAATGACAACCCTGGGGAAAAAAACAAATCTAAATTAACAATAAACAGAAGGGAACAAAATGCCTGGGGAAAAGGAACTAACAAAACTAAGTAGCACTGACCTGCTGGGGATTTGAGCAAACATATGAACACATTTTTTTTCATATATTTTTTAACATGACCTGTCTGGGAGACTATTACTCAGAATTGTTGTCTGAGTGCCAAAAAGAAGTCCAACTGATTTAGTTTCACAAGTGGAGCATTACGGCTATAAGCCGTAGCATAGTGCTCCGCTTGGGATATATATACAGTACTGTGCAAAGGTTTTAGGCAGGTGTTAAACAAAACCTAAAACAGTTTTCACACCTGTTTTCACATCATTTATATTTCAGAAATATAAATGATGATTATTTATTTTCATCAATTTACAAAATGCTAAGAGCGAACCAAAACATACAGCCAAAGTTATTAAGAACTATCTTCAGCATAAAGAAGAACAACACTTACTGGAAGTGATGGTATGGCCGCAACAGAGCCCTGATCTCAACATCATTGTGTCTGGGATAACAAGAAGAGACGGAAGGATGTGAGAAAGCCTACATCCACAGAAGATATGTGGTTAGTTCTCCAAGATGTTTGGAACAACCTATCAACCGAGTTCCTTCAAAAGCCGTGTGCAAGTGTATCTAGAAGAATTGATGCTGTTTTGAAGGCAAAGGAGGGTCACAACAAATATTGATTTGATTTAGATTTCGCTTTTGTTCATTCGCTGCATTTTGTTGATTGATGAAAATAAATGATTAACACTTAAATTTTTTAGAGCATTTTTTGTTTACAGCATTTTATCACACTTGCCTAAAACCTGCAATGGACAAAAGAGAAGCAAGAAACAGAGAAAGGTGGGGGAAAAAGGGAGACAAGGAAAAATAATAGAGAAGAGAAAGATGGATAAAGACAATACAATATAAAACCCTAGAAGACTGTCCACCTGCAGAAACGCATATATTTCAAGTGCAATGTTACCGAAAAGTGCACAATACTAATGAATGCAAGATGTATTTAGTGGCAAATGCAAATCAATGTAGAACATCTGTGTATCTGTTAACACCTGAATCTAAACACCGTTGGGTGTAAGTGTGAGTGTACTTGTGTATATAAGGTTTCTCCATAAAAATATGCAATAGCAAGTGTGAGGAGCCACAGACCTGCCCCCATGAACCCGAGACAAACACAGAGGAGATCTGGCCACAGACATCTAAATGCCTCCCAGGGCACAGGAACAACCACTGGGAGTACTGCAACCTCCCTAGAGAAGAGCGAGTGTGCTCATCTATGCAGGTGTGCCCCACAGGGGCAAACCCGCTTTCTTCTTGCCACTCTTCCATAAAGACCACATTTGTGCAGTGCACGACTAATAGTTGTCATGTCAGCAGATTCCACCACCTGAGCTGTGAATCTCTGCAGTTCATCCAGAGTCACCGTGGGCCTCTTGGCTGCATCTCTGATCCTCCTTGTTCAGCCTGTAAGTTTAGGTGGACGGCCTTGTCTTGGTAGGTTTACAGTTGTGCCATACTCTTTCCATGTCCAGATGATGGATTGAACAGTGCTCCATGAGATATTCAAAGCTTGGGAAATCTTTTTATATCCTTAGCCTGCTTTAAACTTCTCCACAACTTTATCCTTGACCTTTCTGGTGTGTTCCTTGGACTTCATGATGCTGTTTGCTCCCCAATATTCTCTTAACCAACTTCTGAGGCCGTCACAGAACAGCTGTATTTGGACTGAGATTAGATTATACACAGGTGGACTCTACTTAGTCATTAGAAATCATCAGGCAACTTCTGAAGGCACTTGGTTGCATTCAGAGTAAAGGGGGCTGAATACTTTTGCACACCGCAGTTTTCAGTTGTTTATTTGTAAAACAAAATAAATAAATCACATATAATTTTAGTTCCACTTCACACTTTTATACCACTTTGTGTTGGTATTCCACATAAAATATCAATAAAATATACGTATGTTTGTGGTTGTAACGTGACAATATGTGGAAAAGTTCAAGGGGTATGAATACTTTTACAAGCCGCTATATTTAGCTGTTATATCATTGACACTTTACCAATACCACTTTACTGTTACATAATTACATCATTGCTTTTGTATGTTATTTTTATTTTTTTTGTGTACAGTAGGAAATAATTTATGATCTGTATTTTACAGCCAGGAGGAGGCAGGACCATCTGGCACCTAAAGGACCCAGCCTCTCACTACTTCGGTTGAGGTTTTATCTTCTTCTTCAAGGTGAGAAGTCTATTCTACAAACTACTATGGTAACAAAATAAACATGATGTGTCATACAATTTTACCGTTGACTTATTATAAGTCAGTGTCAGATCCAACTTAATTTTTAGCATGTCATTTAGATAAATCTAGTCTTCAGCAGATGTCTTTCTGTTTCCGCAGTGACGATGGTGCAGAAGACAAAGATTAGGAGTATGAGCCACCTGACCGTCAGCTACATAATGCCTCAAGGCCCATGAAATGCAAGGTAGCTTCTGTCCCAAAAAAAGTAGCAGCTCATCCAAGCCAACAAAGAGAGGTAAACAACTCTCAAGGCGGGCGAGTCAGGCTACCTATAGACCTGGTGATAACAACGAGGACAAGTGGCACTTTCCAGGTGAGCTCCTACATTTACCAAGAGGCATCCTCCAGGACATAGAATAGACATCAAACAATCATGGTCACCGCTGGCCTTGTTGAAGCTGTTTTCTAATGCAAGCACCATCCAGAACATCATCTATAATACCAATTGGAATGCGCAAAGGCGAGAAAGATCTGAGGTCACCAAGTTTGTTTATAAGGTTTTTATTGCTAATTGGTCTTACACATTTGTTTACATAGTTTTTATTGATGGTTTATTGATTGCATGTTTGTTTACATTGTTTTTCACTGCTAACACTTCTGTTTCAATAAAATGTTTCCAGTTGGAGATAAAAGGAAACAATTTAGTTTGAATTATTTCCATTATATTGATTTTATGCTGTGCACAATTGTACATTTTCATAATAGACAGGATAAATGTTATGACCAAACCCTCTCACATGCCTTCGGTGGAAATCAGCTTTTTTATTTGACCAGATTCCCTTTTATTAGATGAAAAACATATTTTGCACAGTTTTGGCACATCTGGCTTAATTGTGCCGAAATGCCAGCTCCGCCTGGCACATTGTCTACTAAAACTTTTGTGGAACAACTATGCTTCAACTGATTCAGTCTAAGTGTCTATGTTTGTGGTGGGTTTGGACCAGTGGCTATTGCTCTAAGACTGTAAGGGAAGCTCATCTTCCCCTAAAATGTCAAAAAATAAGTTATCAAATATATACTGTGCTTTAAACAGTTAGTTCAATAGCGAAGCAAAAATGCTGGGCTTTGTCCCGCCCATCGGACGCTCAGCATCTCTGGGAATCTATGGGGCAGCCTCGGCTGCAGCGAAATAAAACAAGTCATTGGATAAATGCTGGGCTTTGTCCCGCTCATCGGACGCTCAGCATCTCTGGGGGTCTATGGGGCAGTGGGCTGGCCTCGGCTGGCCCAGACGCTCAGCTTCTGCATGATGATTGGATGATCTGTCCGAGGCTTAATCCCTTTTTGATTGACAGTGAAATGAGCGAATCAGCGATCTTGAAATTGAGCTTCCCCTCCTTGAAAGACCAGCATCTGCCACTGGTTTGGACCAAAACACAGATAGACACTGGGCAGCAGCATGATGAGAGATAAGGTTATTCTTTTAAAGAAAAAAGGTTTCCAAAAACTTACACAAGTTTCCAACAAGGTAGTGCAGAGAGTCGGCAGAGAAACAGGGTAGTTAACAGGAGGCACCAGCAAATGAAAGTGAGAAACAGTGAGCTTTTAAACTGAGGGAAGTGCAATGTGGAACCAATTAAAAAGGAAGGCAAGTAATTAGATGAATGCTGAATAGGAGTGAGTATAAGCTGCAGAGAACTGAGGGGGGAATTCATCTGAGAAGACTAATTAACAGGGAAACAAAGACTAAATAACAAAACTCAGGGAACTAAGTGACTGACAGCAACTAGTGACCTGACAGAAAGGAAACAAACATGAGAGCCTAAACAAAAGAGAACTACACTAAAATGACAACCCTGGGAAAAAAAACTAAATCTAAATTAACAATAAACAGAAGGGAACAAAATACCTGGGGAAAAGGAACTAACAAAACTAAGTAGCACTGACCTGCTGGGGGATTTGAGCAAACATATAAACACAAGGATCTAAGAAAAAATAGTTAAGAAAAATAAACTAAAAGCCCACAGAAAAAGTAAACAAAAGCAAAACCCAAAATAGCATATCCTGGCACCAAGTTTTTCTGCAGTTATAGTCAAAATGTCGATGAATACAACCTGCTAGGATTTCAAAAAGATTTTCATGGTGTTTTCCAATGTTCATTTAGAAAAATATTTTGAGGAGGCTCAAAACTTTTTTTCTGTTTAATCACAAACGGAGTTTAAACGAAAATTCTGAATGAAAGACTCACCTTCACCGCCTCCACCTTCCAATGATTCTTCTGTGCATCTCCCGGCCTTCCAATCAGCATCCAATGACGTTCCGATGCCTTGTTTTTAAAGGACCTTCAGATGTGTTCATCCTCGCCTGTCAGCTGAGCTCATCCCTCCCCCACCCCACCTCCACCATCTTCCTTCACATCTACTCCTGGCTTCCTCGCTCCCTGGCCGCCAATCCACCACCAGTGTCGGATTAGGGGGAAGACATCTCTAAATCTAAGCCTTACAAATTATCATCTTAGCTCATGTCATTCTCAGCATTCATGTCTTCCTCCCAGGTCCGAGCGCCAAAGAAATAACCATGTAATTTCTCATCGTTAAAACCTTTCTAATTGCCATCCCTTTCTTTGTGAGTCTTTTCAGATTGAAATAAATCAGGCAGTAATAGACCTAGCTGAGCTAAAACAATAAATATTTATTCAGATTTAGAGGGAAAAAAATCTGTTTAAACAGTGTATGTAAATTTGAGGTTTCTACTGTTAATAGAAAATCAAGGAAACCTAAGACAGATTGTAATTTATCTTTACCAGGATGACTCTTCAGTTTGATATTTTTTCTACAGCAATGGACGTAAAGTCTAGAAGGATCTGAAAGAAAATTAAACTTATGTTCTTTTGTAAAAATCTAATTCTGAAGAGTAATGAAGTACAACCACACCGATGATTATGAAATATAACAAATACAACACTTTAATCTTCTTTTTTTCCATCAGCAGGCATATGTACAGTGTAGATATAAACCACTTGAGGTACACTGTAACTCTGTCTCTTCTCTTTCATGATTTATTCTGCAACTGTCACCTCAGATTTACTTTCTCTAGCTGTCTCCATCAAAATTGTTATGACACAAACTCAAGCTAATCATCAACTATTCGTATGTATTTTTGTGAGGAGCTACAGATTAGAGGTAAATGGGAAAAATCTTCTGTTTGATGTCGGTGCAGGACCATGACTGTGAAAGAGATCACAACTATTTTGATACGGAATCCTTAAGACAGTTTTTCTCCTGTTCAAAGTGAGTTCTGTCTATATTGAATATTTTACTGTTTGAGGAAGAACCTAACAAGCATGTACTTATCAGGTTGGAATGTCAGCTAAAGTTAAGTCAAATGTTCCTCTGGTCACTGCAGTTAATAAGCTCTGAAGCTCACTGTTGGATGATTCCAATTGTATTTTCCTCTTTGGATAATCAGACATTACTGCCGTCAGTTCCACTTTTATACACATGAAAAGTTCGGAGAAACTCCATAAAACTTTCTATCATGTTTGTGACTCAACCTTTTAGACTAACCCCCAGACCTAGACCCAGACTGACAGATTCAGATGCATAATGTATTTCAGTAGTTCAGCCTGCATGAAGTGACAGTGATTGACAGAGCCTATTGCCAAACCAACACACAGAAGCATGGAAGTTAAATTGCAAGTCTGCTTTAAACCTTGACCCTGTCCTTATATGATTTTAAAAGGAAGTAATAAAACGGTCGATTGGCTTTGGGCCCTTCTCAATAATCAGTGCTTATGAGGTTGTGAGGTTTAAGGGATTAAAAGTTAATAATGGGTTATAAGCATTTGTCCAATGGTAGTGTTGAAATATGCTCCATGGGGGCATCCTGCAATGTGAACTCCACCTGTACATTAAAGCTTATGATAATGTGCAATAACAAATACTCAGCGGAAGAATTTTGTAATGTCTTTTGCTCTAATTTAACACATTCTCCACAAAGACATACCACTAAATAAAAAAACTTTAAACCAATTCAAAACCATGTTGTACTTCCCAGTCACCAGCAGTCAATCCCCTGGCATCATATTAAACGTAACACTGTTTTCAGTTTATGTTTATTGCAGAAGGACGAGGGCAGTTCACCATCACAGAATCTACCATAAATCCAACAGTGCATCAAAGGTTGCTCGAAGAAAATGAAAACCATCTATAAAAATATTTAATCTGAAGCAGAACTGAACCCTGCAAAATGACAATGACACAAAACATACCATTAAATCCACCAAGGACTGGCTGAGAAGTATGAAATGGAAAGTCTTGGGTTGAGTCAAGGCCCAGTTCTTGGTCTCGTTGAGATGCTGTGGAGTGACTTGAAACATGCTGTGTGTACAAGAATGCTCTCAAGTTATTTCAACCAAAGAGAGTAAGACTATCTAATATGGGGTAGAGTTTCCTAACTCTTTTTCCACAGTTAGAATACACATTTTCATTGATTTTGCTTCATGGATAAAAGCAGGAGATTTTCTCTTTTTAAAGTCCAATGAAATCTTTTTATTTTACAAAGATAAAGAAAAGATTATACATAGATATGCAGACATTTCTTTATAAAGAACTAAATATTTAATTGACTGTCCATATTTTTTCCTATGAACAAATTATGTCAAATCAACCAACTGCTGTAGATCTTCTGACATCTGCATAGCTTGGACACTACAATTTTTAAATATATCTTTGTGGCTTAGTGCTTTACAACAAAATCTAGTAAAAAGGGGTGATCAGCATATTTCTCTATGCTTTTCAGTTCATCCTTAGACTTTAAAAGGCTATTTCTATTAAAAACAGCACCCATGTCAAACGCTCGTCTTTGTTCTTGAGTGCGGAAGGAATTTCTATTTTAGCTGAATCGTTCGTCATGGAGCTTTACCTTGAGATCAGCATTATACTTGAGGACATCCCACAAAATGGCCATTAGCTCTGGACGTAAAACTTACTTCTAAATCCTTCATGTGCATGTTCCTGCATTAGAAAACACGTCTTGTATTAACATCACCTTAAAGTTCACTATGCCTGATTTCCTGCATTGATATAGCACACTGAGTGTAAAAAGTGAACGTCCAGCTACTGACTAAAGTGCCTATGCTGTCAAAAACTGCAGCATCTGGTGTCAGCAGTTTCATCACTGCTATTTCTGACAACAAAAGTATTTTCATCAGATAAAGCTTTGTATCTCGTCTTGGTTCTCTTTCCCCACAGTGATGAACAGTGCTCCTCAAGGTCAACTCTGCCTATAGCTGCATTCTACTCTCACACAGACACAGTCAGATACATAGTATCCCTCTGCCCACATATGGGCTACATATGATTACACAACAGCAAATGCTCACATGAATTTTCCAGAGATACTGCTGTGTAAGTACTACGGATACAGACGGCTTTGCACTGCTGAGATCAGAGTGCAACAAAGGTCTTATTAAAGAGGACATATCATGCTTTTAATTTAGTCCTTTTCACACTTAAATCATTCAGTTGTGGGCTATACATAAAGTGGAAATGCAATGCTTTGGTCTCAACTCCCAGTGCTAACATAAGCGGAAGGCCAATGCTACTGCTATCAAAACAATGCCAGGACATCATATCCACACCCAATAAATGAATGTCTAAAATAAAGTTTGTCAGCATTTTAGCATTATTTGGAGCTTACTGCTTTGCTGTGTCTGTCGTTTCCATAGACAGAAGGAACTGACCTCTTAATCAGACGATGTCTTTCAGCAAATCCTTCTTGATATTGGCGGAGGTTGCTGAAGCACTCATCCTTGACAAAGAGAAATGTCCCCACTGTAAGAACATTTCCATGAAAAATAAAATTTAACCAGGCACTTTGAAGAGGTTCTGATGCTGATGGACGGTGTAATGAATTGCATGGGTTAATACACCCAACAACTGAACTAAACTTATCCTCTTTCAGCGGAGTCATATACCTGAGCTTCGACTACAAAATCGCAGCGAAAAATAAATATGATAAATCCGCGAAATTGATCATCCGGACGACCATGGCCTTATTTAGCTGTTCTACAGCAAATACTGTGACAAAACAGTTGGAAAAACATAACAGATAGAGAAAACTGAACACACTGACAAATATTACCCAAACAGAATATAGAGATATCTCCGCAACACTTGGAGATAGTAAATTCAACTTTTCTGCACTCCTGCAGACTCCCAAGTACACAACAGCATGTATTTAAAGGCGATTTTGCAGTGGATTTTGCATGATATGCCCTCTTTAAGACAAGTAAGAAAACTATTTCTGAAAGCATATACCTTAAAAATGGTTGAACATGTTTGAGGAAAATCTATTATGTGGCACTTGTCTTTTCGAAAAGGTTTAATATAATATTTTGTAAAAATCAAAACTGAATTTCATTATTAAGATGGAAAAAATTCTGTATATACCACCAAACATATTAGCAAACTGCAGTTAAGATTAGGTTACAAAATAATGCTACTGAAGTAACTCTTTATTTCATGCAGCACAACAGCAAATCATTTTATCACATCTTTCATAAAACCTTTTGGTCATTAAACACAATGTGCAGTGCCTCTTAAAAAGGTGTCACGGCAATGGTGCCCCAAGGCTAGGTGCTGGGGCCACTTGTTTTTGCACTGCACAGCACCTCCATTGACCTTATCTTGCGCTTTCATGGCTTCTTTTATTTTTACTGGACAGTTAATACAAAAATTTCCATCATTTTTGCCACTTGGTTCCATGGCTTTGAAACCAAAGGATATGAAAAAGAAATATACTTTCTATAAATATATATTCTAGAATTGTACTGCTCAAAGTGGCAGCAGGTTGGAGTAGCTCTGTTACTTTTCATTCTGATTAATTCTAAAGCCTTCAGCTGATTCAAAATGCTGCAGCAAGAGTTCTGATGAAAATTAAAAAGAGAGATCATATTTCTCCTATTTTAGCTTCCCTTCATTGGCTCTTTGTTAAGTCCAGAATAGAATTTAACATTCTCCTCCTCACATATAAAGCCCTTAATGATCTAGCTCCATCATACATCAGAGATCTGATTGTTCCATATGTTCCTAACAGAGCACTTCGTTCTCAGACTGCAGGTTTACTGGTGGTTCCTAGAGTCTCTAGAAGTAGAATGGGAGGCAGATCCTTTAGTTATCAGGCTCCTCTCCTGTGGAACCAGCTCCCAGCTTTAGTCCGTGAGGCAGACACCAGTCTACTTTTAAGGCTAGGCTTAAAACTTTCCTTTTTGATAAAGCTTATAGTTAGAGTGGCTTAGTTTATCCTGAGCTACCTTCCTTATTTTTTACTTCTGTCTTCTTCCCTCCCTGTTGGTTGGAGTAAGGGGGAGTCAGGTTTAGCCTAAACCGGCTCAGTTATGGTTGAGGTGCAAACACACCCTCCATTTCTGCTACCTGTATGACCCCTTCTCTTTTCCAATGGTTATAATCAGTCTGACAGAGAGAGGTATCCCAATCATTGTGGTTTTTAGTATAACAATGACCATCAGTGGACCCTTTGTGAGGTGCCTTGAGACGACATTGTTGTAAATAAGTGCCGCTTAACTAAATAATCTGAACTGAAACTATCTGTGTAGTTATGCTTCTATAGGCTTTGGCTGCTGGAGGACATAATAACCACTTTCACCCTCTTCGCTACATTCTCACACTACTCTCCAATTTTGCATTGTTTGCTGTTATTTCAGCTTTTAAACTTGTTCTCTCTATTCTCTTCCTAGAAGCTACACCTGGCCTGGCTCTGTGTCTGCCTGTGACACCTTTCTGGAGAGGGGAATCGTCCGAGCTTCTGCTGGCAACAACTTAATGCTCACCCTCTACCGATGATCCACATAGCCCTGTCTTTTAGTGTTTAACCCTTTCTCTCTCCTAGACATGGAAATTGACTGAGCTTTTACTGTAACTAATTATATGTGCTCTCTTTCAGACTCTAACCTTGAAAACTGGCTCAGAGTTTATCTGTTCTTTCTTTCTAGGTGAAACGACTAAAGGAGCTACATCCATTAACATTTACTTTTCCTTCCCATAGAAAGTACTTCTGGATCAGTGCTTCTGTCTTCTTTTTGTGTCTCTGCTCTGTTCTCTCAAACCCCCAGTCGGTCGTGGCAGATGGCCGCTCACACTGAGCCTGGTTCTGCTGGAGGTTTCTGCCTGTTAAAAGGGAGTTTTTCCTCTCCGCTGTCGCTACATGCATGCTCAGTATGAGGGATTGCTGCAAAGTCAACGCCAGTGACTGTCCACTGTCTCTACATGCTCATCCGGGAGGAGGGAATGCTGCAAGTCACTGACTGGATGCAATCTGCTGGGTTTCCTTAGATAGAAAAACTTTTTATCCAATTTGAATAAAAAGCTAACTCTGACTGCACTGTTCAATTGTTAGGATTAATTGGAATGTATGTACCTGAGTGTTGTGAAGTGCCTTGAGACATGTCTTGTGAATTGGCGCTATATAAATAAAACTGAATTTAATTTAATTTAAATTATTTTTAAGAACTCAAATTCCTCTTGTGGTAGATAAAATGTGGTATCTGTGTAGCTGGAAGGATTATTGATTATATATTTTTACTTTTGGACATTTGATTTAATGTGTCACCAAGGCAATGGGGTGTTTTTTTTCTTATGACCAGGAGCAGCTGATTAATATCTCAAAAGTTCAAATAATACTTCGACTACAACCCCAAATCCCTGATGAGTTAAAACAGAGGTTTTAACAGCTTTCCTATCACACCTCAAATGTGTTATCTTCCACCTCGGCCATGGACCCTTCTGCTTCTACATGTCTGCCTTTAACCAAATAAGAAAATTCTGATGCTCCATTTGCCTTCCCCTTCACCCGTGTGTCTCGAGAAGTCAGATGAAGAGACAGCAATCATCTCATTTTGAACGTGACTAAAACAAAGGAGATGACTGTAGATTTTAAGAGAAACTGGAATAAGTCAAAAGCTATTTATATCATGGGAGAAGAAATGGAGGTGGTGGAGGAGTATAAATACCTCGGTGTTCACCTGGACAACAGACTAGAGTGGAGATGCAACTGTGAAGCCATCTACAAGAAGGGACAGAGCAGACTGTACTTCTTGAGGAAGCTTAGGTCCTTTGGTGTTTGCAGCAAGATGCTGCATATCTTTTATAAGTATGTTGTGGAAAGTGTGATCTCTTCTGCCATCATCTGCTGGGGAAGCAGCATCAGAGCCAGGGACTTAAAAAAGCTCAACAAGCTGATAAAAAAGGCTGGCTCTGTTTTGGGGACTCCTCTGGAACCTCTGGAGATCATTGTGGAAAGACAGATTCTTCATAAAATGAAGAACATTATGGAGAACCCTGAGCATCCTCTTCATGACTGTTGTACAACAACAGTGTCTTCAGTCAGAGGCTTCTTCAGATCTGCTGTAAGATGGAGCGCTACAGGAGATCCTTCCTGCCCACAGCCATCAGCATCTACAACGGCTCTTTGAGGAAACCTGAATAATATGAGCTACAACAACATTTAATTTCCCTTTGGGATTAATAAAGTATTTTTTAATTGAATTCAATTTGAATTCCTCATTTGCCCATAAACTGCTGGTTTGATCTTCATAGACAGTGTGCATATCTTTCTTTTTTCTGTTTCTTTTTATTATTTTAGTTAGTGTAGAATAGTCCATGCTTAATTAGGTGAACATTGGACAAGAATAGTCGGTTGTAAGAGGGACAACTAGTTTAATGAATTTTCACATAGATAACGAAACAGCGTTTGTGTTTTGTGTAAGAGTGATTATCTGTCAAAATAAGGTTAGTGTTCCACACCATTCAATAAAACGGTTGATAACACTGTGAAATTTACTCGTGGTTTTGGTTAATAATTATCAATTATTAATGTTAATTACTAATTATCAATAAATAATGATAGCTAACTAATTGTAATTATTAAGTGCTGTGAGCCCAATAATCACACCATCTCTGATCTTTATTCGTAAGAAAGGATTTTTGGTCAGAATTTATTTCTTCTAAATTATGATTTTTAATTATAATTGTTGATAAATATTTATAATCAATAATCATAATCCCTTACATAACCATGGTCATTGAAGTCAAAATACTGAAATTTTAGTCTGTCAAACCACAGCACATGTTTGCTAACATTTGTTTATTTGTTCCTCAATCCATTTACAAACTGTAATCTGACTGTTGCTGTATGCTTTGGGTGAAATGGCTTCGTTCTCCCCTGTTTGGCCTTTGAGCCCATGTTGGTACAGGACTTGTCCCACCGCAAATAATGAATAGATAATGTGTAATCAGCTTCAACCGGCATCTACGGAATATATTTTCATCTATGGATTAAATGCACACTTTACACCCAAACACATTCAACTCTGGGAACCAGAACCCATCACTTTCCTAAACAGTATTATGGCTTGACGTTATTTTCCTGTTTATACTAGAATATATTTGTTTAAACAGATGAATTTTCCACCTTCAGCTTTCTGAAAGTTGTATCCGAGGATGAACCAGACTTGTGGAATTGCACAGTTTTCTTCCTGTTATCTTGGATGATATTTTTCTTTTCTTTTTAGTTTCCCATGATGTCACACAATTAAGCAGTATGTTTCAGGCAACTCCTCAAACACACTGCTGCACGTGTGCCTACTTACAGAAGCTTAAAAAGCCATCACATCATTATTTTGACTTTTCCAAACTACAGTATTTTAAGACATTTTAATCTTTGTGTGTGCAAACTTATTTACTTTTTGTACAGTGTATGTATACACATACGTGAATTAACAGGAAAATGTATTTTTCAAAAATAAAGAAAAACTAAATTAAAGCAATGAATAAAAACACACAGCGTGTCCTCACAAGTGGCCTTTTTGAGACTCTTGCTGGTTCCTTGCCAGTTTAAGTGTTTTAGAGCAAATATTGATTAATCTGCCCATGAAGTAATCTCTGATTTCTTCTATTTCTCTTGATATATATATAAAAAAATTATATGTGAAACTTTGAGAAAGAGAAGAGGTAAAACATCATCTGACTCACATTTCAAGACGCTTCTCTGTTTGTCTTCATTTATTTATTATTTAAACTTCTGAACATTTACATAATTTACTCACCATAGCCCTACCATGTTTGTTATTGTATCAAAGCCTAATATCATTCTCACTTTAAGTTGAAACTAGAATTCTGGTTCTTTTTGGTCTTTGTCTATCTGTTCAGTAGGTCACCGGATCAAATTTGCTTAGAGGGACAAATGTACACAGGGAGATTCTTTCTGTCATCACTGTTTTGACTAGCCTTCCCAAGTTGCCACTAATCAACAAAGTGCTTGTAGGGGTTGCAGTGCAGGAAAAGGCTTCAAGCTATTTTCCAATTAGTGTCACTGGAAACACAAACAGGAATTTTACAGTGAAGACAAGAAAAAACAGATATACAGCATGCCAAGGCCCATCCCAGAGTGCAGTCATTTATTATGCCAGCCATTTGAAGGGAATGTGGAGACAGACTAGGCTCCAGCTCAGCAGTATCAATTAACTGCACTGTGCTTTGTATGCTGTGGCTGAGTATGAAACTTGACAGTGCTTTTCCAAGTCCTCCAAGATCTTTAAAATGCAAGGTGTATCTATTAAGCGTGCTCTCACAACTCAGACCTTGCAGCACTCTTCCAGCAAATGCATGTTTGCTTCACACACTGTTGTCAAAAGACAAAGAAACAATTCATTCATTTATTTATATTTACAGAACACCAGTTTACTTTAAAGGTAATGTAAAGGCACTTTACAAGAAAAACAGCTCCAATAAACATCCAATGATATGCATTCCAGTTTATACCAACTTCAGTTCAAATAAGTCCACTTCATTCTAATACAATGTAATCACATACTTAGAATCAAATAGTGTGATTCATTCAAATTTGTAATAAAAAAATGGTCAGATTTAGTTGATGATTTAATGCCAGTTGATAAAATGGTATTTATGTAAGGAAGCTTAGTCAATTTCTCAACCTGAGCAAGCATGTGGCGACAGCAGAAAGAAACTACTTCCTTTAAGCAGAAATAAACTGCCAGCAGATCCTGGCTCAGGAAGAAATATCTGTTGTGACCACATAGGGGCTGGAAGGAGAAGAAGGGAAACACCAAAGCACTGCTCCAAGATTACTTTTCATGGGAAAAAAAAATACACATAGTTAGCAGCCACAACAGCAAATAATCAATAAATAGAGAGTAGGAGGAGAAAACAGCAGTGTGGGAAAAATTGGTTGGTATGTCCTCCAGCAGCCTAAGCCTATAGCAGCATCATTAAAGAGACAGCTGAGGCAAACCTAAGCCACAGTTACAATATACTTTATCAAAAAGGAACATTTTAAGCCTTGGGTTAAGTAGGTGGGAATTGTACCAAAACAACAGGGGGTAGTTTTCTAGCAGCATAGACATATATTCCTGCAGACTTTGGTTTAAAGTAATCTTTTGACCTTGCAACATGTTTCTGAATAGTATTAAGCCCAGCCAGAGTCCCGACTTCAATCCTAATCTGATTTGGTAACATGTAATACAAGCAGATGGTGAAAATGAGCACAGACAAAAAAGACTCACAATGTTTTTATAATAAAAAGGAACCAACAAGTACCTCTGTCATGATTGTAGAAACAGATCTGACCCATGTACAGAAATACAATCAGGAGAATATTCAGATGTTTAAGAGATTTATTTTCACAGGAATGAGTAGTGGCAAGAGAACCAGGAACGGTAGATCACCAACTGCACAGAGAAGGGGAAACAGGTAGATACTGAGATGGGATGACCATTATAGTAACGTAATATGAAACGCTTACTGGAGGAGATGGTTGAACCGCCAGGGTGAACGAGATGTGGAGTCTGGGAACACGAGACCAGAGGAAACTGAGGAGGGTTATATCCAAGGTAAATTGGTCAATAAATGCTTGAAGGAGGTTTCCGGGATGTCCAGTTGAGCTTAGTCCCTGGTGTGAAGAAGGTGGCGTGGTGCGCTGGGTGGTGGGGCTTGCACAGGAGCTCATTGGAGGGTGAACAAGGTTTGCTTATGACTGTGGCTGGTTGATCGCAGAGCCAGGAAGCTGCCAGCTAGGAGTTTGTCTAGAGAAGGAACTGGAGGCTTGAATCTTTGATCCTAAGTCAGGAAACGAACTGGAAACAGAGCCAGGGCTTGAAAGCGACCTGAGAAGAGGACACACGAAGGTTAGTCAAAGCTTTAAGAAAACCCGGAAACTCAATCACAAAACTAGAGACTGGCTTGAGTCTGTTACCATTGTTGGCTAACACTCAGGCGTTGAAGTGCTGGCAGCCTCCTGTTTAAATGATCCCAGCAGCAATCAGCAGGATCAGCCACACCTGTCACCTGTCCGCCCATGAGCTCCCACGCCACCTATGGACTAAGCAGAGTAAATAGCAGGCAAGAAACAAAAAACAAACAGATACTTCCAGACCCCGCAACCACAAATATGATCTTAAACTTGATAATGAAATTAAGTGTAATATTTACTCCATCAGAAATCAGTTTATTAGAATATTGTTGAAACGTTCATTTATTTCAGTAACTTACCTCATAAAGTGAAACACGTAATATAGACTGTACATCTGATGTTTTCAAGCCTTTACTTCTGTTAATTATGAGAATTTTCTGATGACAGCCTAATGAAAACATGACATTTAAGATTTGAATATTACAACAGATCAATAAAAACTTTTTTCATACAAAAATGTGGACTTCTGATAGGTATGTTTTATACCTGCTAGAAGATCGTTACTTTCAAAAAATAGTCATTGGAACATATAATCTAATTTGCTGAAAATGACTCTAAATAGGCATTTTGCCCTAAAAATATTAAAAAGGGATTAAAACCTGATAATGTTGAATTCTGAATTAATCAAAGTGATCTTTTTCTTTGTAATGAATTAGGGTTTTAGGGGTTGTTTGGTGGGGGGTGTCCATGCACCACTGCTTTCAACAGCAATGCAATGTTTCACCTTGTATTTCAACTGTGTCTTCAAACGGCACCGCTTGTCTGGGTTCACACTGTAAAGATGCTGTTTAATTGGTTTAGATTCGCCAACATCAGTATCATTACTGAGCACATGTATCTGAGCAGAAATATCAGCAAAGAATGACCTATAAGACTGGGTCAAATTCATATCAGCCTGCTGGAAAACATCAAGGTGGGTCAACAACAGAGGCAGGTTTTTCAACACCCCCGAGTTAAAAGGTTTCCCCGATGTCAAAGGCGCAGGAAAAACGTCATTCAACGTTCAGCACTGGACAGCTCCTCCTGTACCAGAGCCGCTAATGCTCAATGACGACACAACTGGCAGATTCATGCGACAAAGATGGTGCATGCTCCACATAAGGCTTGAACATATTAATGTGACACAAACAGGACCTCCACCTCCGATCAGGTGTAGTATCCAAACAGTACCTGTCACTGACTCTCTGCTGGCAGAAAAACAAACACTTTTTCACCGAGTTAAAACACTCTTTTTGCCACATTTTTGTCAAACAGAGACTTCATCTTAGCCTGTGCGATTTTAAGATTTTCCCTGGCTATCCCACATGCACGTCTTAACTTCATTCTAAAGTTACTAACGTAATCCATTAAGATCGGTTCAGACTTCCCACACAACCACTGGTCTTTTAACAACTTCAAAAGACCACGAACAGTTAGCTCAAAAACCAGGTCCGGTAGGCTAAACCTGAGAGACTCCTGAACCACCTTCCATATGGCAAACAGTTGTAGATGTACACCATCATCCCAGTCCTTCTCAAGTTCCAGACAGCACGTGCAAAGCATGGTTTTTAAAGTCTGATGTAAGCACTCAAGTCCGCCCTGACTTTCCTGGGTGATATGTGCTGAAATAACAATGCTTTACGTCAAGTTGATTCAAAACCTGTGCAAACACTCTAGACATATGGTTGAAGCCCTGGTCAGTCTGCACAACTTGAGGCAAATGAGAAAACTGACATCGTTATTTTAAGATAAAAAAAAAAAAAAACTCAGGGTTAATGAGGGGATGCACAGATTAGTTACCAAAAACTTGCTTTGGTTGAGGTAGAGGACCAATACAATGAACCAGTACTCATTTAAAGTGTTCGCCCATAGCTGGGATAGGATACAACGGTGTGGGAGGGATCTCCAGACACCTGGCAAAAGTGACACAAATTACATTAGCGCATAACATCACCTTCAAACCCCGGCCAAAACAAATTACGCAGGATGCGATCGTACGTTTTACTTATGCCACCGAAACCCACTAGTGGCTTGTCAAGTGCCAATATCAATACCGCATGATATGGATTTGGAACAACAATCTGGTAAGAACGCTCCTCTCTTCCACACAGAAACATTTAACGGACTCCATTTAGGCAGCAACAGGCCATCTCCCCTCCTTGAACCGTCACCTTAACGTGGTGGAGGGGTTTGAGTGCTCAAATGATCCTAGAGGCTATGTTGTCTGGGGCCTAAATGCCCCTGGTAGGGTCTCCCATGGCAAACAGGCTCTAGGTGATGGGTCAGACAAAGAATGGTTCAAGAACCCCTCATGAAGAACAAAATATTGAGGCACGTGACGTCGCCCGGTACGGCGGAGCCGGGGTCCCACCCTGGAGCCAGGCCTGGGGTCGGGACTCGTCGGAGAGCGCCTGGTGGCCGGGTTGCTCCTCGCGGGACCCGGCCGGGCCAAGCCCGAACGAGAGACGCGAGGCCATCCCCCAGTGGGCCCACCACCTGCAGGGGGAACCGTGAGGGACCGGTGCAAAGAGGATTGGGTGGCGGACGAAGGTGGAGACCTCAGCGGCCTGATCCCCGGATGCTTAGGCTGGCTCTAGGGACATGGAATGTCACCTCGCTGGGGGGGGAAGGAGCCTGAGCTTGTGCGGGAGGTCGAGAGATATCGACTAGAAATAGTCGGGCTCGCCTCCACGCACAGCGTGGGCTCTGGAACCCATCTCCTTGAGAGGGGTTGGACTCTCTTCTACTCTGGAGTGGCCCACGGGGAGAGGCGGCAGGCTGGTGTGGGTTTGCTTGTTGCCCCCCAGCTCAGCCGTCTCGTGTTGGGGTTTACCCCAGTGGATGAGAGGGTCGTATCCCTGCGTCTTCAGGTTGGGGAGAGGTCTCTGACTATCATTTCAGCCTACGGGCCGAGTGGTAGTGCAGAGTACCCGGCCTTCTTGGCGTCTCTGTCGGGGGTGCTGGATAGTGCCCCTCCCGGGGACTCCATTATTCTGCTGGGGGACTTCAACGCCCACGTGGGGAACGACAGTGACACCTGGAGAGGCGTGATCGGGACGAATGGCCTCCCCGATCTGAGGCCCTCCGAGGCCCCCTCCGCCCACCCTGGTTGAGTTGTTTTTGTTTTTGAACTTGGCTGTAAATCTTGTAATTTGTCCCTTCCCTTTTTGTAATTTATACAACATATAAAACTGAAGAGAGAGGAAAGTGAATAAGTGGAGCTGGAATTATGAAATGTTCAGAAATGTAAAGATAAAAAAGAAAGTCATACAATATAAGAGTCATATAAAGCCATATGTGTGTGAGGGCATGGGAGGAATATGAGGATAGGGTTAATGGAGTTAATGGAGTTAATGGAGCAGATATTCATTTTGTAGGTAATAGGCTAGTATGGATAACAGTAAGGCCTTCTGTTATGTGTGGATAGAGAATGCATCTGGCTAAAAAAAATATAAAATGTGTTACTATTGGAGGATATTTACTCATTATGCTGTACTTTGTGTTTTTACAGAAATAAGTCAACATAAATTAGATTTCTATATTAGAAGTTGACCCTGTGGATAAATTCATGTTGGAGTTAATTGGGGGTGGGGGGCTCATGGGGTTAGGATCAGAATTCATAGAGGGGTTGGGACTAGTTTGGACCATGTAGACCCCTCTTTTGTAAATGCCCCCCTCTCCGGATGAGGATGGGGGTTGTTGTGGACTGGGGTTGGGGTGGGGGGTCGGGGTTGGTGGGTTCAAGCACCAGCCCAGGGTAGCCCAGCCCAGGTTCAAGTGCTGGGGCAGTCTACCTGTCTCCATCCCTGGACGGAAGGGGACTACCTCTTAGGTCTGGGGGCAGGTTACCCCTATGGGGTATCGGCACCTGGACCTAGAGTATAGAGTATGTATGGGGATTGTGAGTGAGTATATGACATCCATTGTTGTTTGTATTTACTTTGGGTGCGTGAGTGTGAGTGCTTTTATGTGTATGCATGAGGGTGGGAATGTATGATTTTGACTGTATGTGCCTGTATTTTGTGTCAGGTTGGGTCTTGGACTGCTCCCTCTCCTGGATCAGTTTAGGCCCCCCATCAAATGAGGGGCCTAAACTCCCTGCCACACTACTTGCTGGTGGTTGGTAACTCTGCCCGCTGGTGTACTTGTGGTTCTCGGTGTCAGGGGCAGGGTGCTTTGGTGTGTGCCGCCTCACTCCCGGTGGCTGGTTGCCTGGGCCTGGACCCCTGGGCTCTGTCTGGCCTCTGCTTTGGGAGTAATATATCCCGGGGTCTCGGGTTTCTGGGTCCATGGCTGGATCTGCTCTGGCGTAGATGGTTGCTGGCCTGGCCTGTGGGCTCATTGCTGCAGCTCCATGGGACTTGTGCAGTGTGGCTGCTGGGTGGTTCCCCTGGGACTCTACCCTGCTCTTCTCTGGGGGGGGTTGCAGTAGTCCCAGCGATGGTTCTCCTGGGGTCCCAAGTCCAGCGGGGCAGGTCTGTGGCTCCTCACAGTCGTTGTTGCATATTTTTATGGAGAAACATTGTATACGCAAGTGCAGTCACACTCAGACCCACAGGTGTTTAGATTCAGGTGTTAACAGATACATAAATGTTGTATATTGAGCCGCATTTACCACTAAATACGTCTTGCACGCATAAGTAACGTGCAATTTCTGGTAAAAAGCTGTTAATATGAATGTTTTGCAGGTGTAGAAGCAAGCAGGATGTTATCTTGTATTATCTTTTCCTTCTTTCTCTCCTCCATTCTTTTCTCCTTCTCTCCCTTTTTCCTTTTACACCCCACCTCTCTCTCTTTCATGCTTCTTATTTATTTCCTTTTCGTTTCTGTCTCCGTGTCCGTAACAATTGAAATAATCCCAAAGCAGTTTCTAATAAAGTTTCTTTTATAAATATCAAGTAGAGCTTTAAAGCGTTAGCTGTAATGCTGCACTTGTGAAAGTAAATCTGTTGGGCTTTTTCTTGGCACTCAGACAATTCTGAGCGCTACTCTGCTGGATAGGATACGGTTATAAAACAAATAAATAATTTTAGCTTGTTTATTACCGAGCATTCTGATTCTTACTTTGGCTTTACTCCTTTACCCCAGTTTACCGCTCCAAAGACCCTGGCCTGGTTTCTCCGTCTTCGATCCGTATTTTCTCAGGGTGGATAATACTGAGTGTATTAAATCACCTCTTAAAGCCTTTCCTGGTTTCCCTGGATCAGCAAGCACAAAGAAAGAGCTCAGAACATAAGGAACAAAGCTTATGCTCAACTCTATGCCTGTCCACCCTGCAACACTGCTTGCCATTTAGAAGGAACTTCTCGCAGCTCACACCAGCCTGCCAAATTCAGTCTCCGTGGTCTACTCACCCTTCCCGGATCCTCTCCTTCCACCTACAAGTAAGCATCTTCCTTCTTACTGCAAATCCACCATGCACTTCCCTTAAACTCACGTTCATCTCTTCCTCTGGCCGGCTGATCCTGAAACAGTCCCTTCCTAAAAATAAACTATGAACTTTCTCTCTGTCTCCGTGGTGGTTGCCTGTGTCAAGGTTTGAGTTTGTATAGGACCAGAATGCAGGGAGATACTCGGGAGCCACATGATAGGTTGCGGTATGATTTATTTGAAGACTTGAAAGTGCAGGTTTTCTCAGGCCAGAAGTTCAGATCCAAAACAAAGATGCACTAGACTTACAAGGAACAAAGCTAAACAGGAACCACACTGTCTGGAACTCAGGAACATTGCAGGAACAAGGAAAACCGGTAAACTTATATACAGGGAGGTCAACGGTGAAACAAAGAGAATGAGAGGGGCAGGTAATCAGATCATTGCTGGCAGGTGTCAAGACCAGGTGTAGGGAACTGAGGAAATAGGTTTCTATGGCAATGGTGTCCACTGGAACATTAGGGCATTTATTTTGTGAAATTTGGGTTTTAGCAGTCATACCACTCTGAAATACTTTGGTGAAAGGAAGATTCTGACCATGAATCAATATTAACCCAGCAGATACAGATTTCCAACTGATACTATATGTCAAGGTACAGGGGGGGGTCAGTGCATGGCTGAGTGGAGAATACATGGGGAAGACAGCAGATAACCCAGGATGGAGTTGGTGGTTTTTAGAAGCTGCCTTGAATTCCCTCCTGCCTCTTCTGATCACATCATCACACCATGCATTAGTCAAGCCTTGTGGCCCCTCTGACGTCTGCAGAGAATATGTGAGTGGTGAGGGAATTCATCAAGAGTAATGGTATTGTTGTATGCCCTCAGGGCAGCCATCTTTAATCCTTACCCATCATGCCTCAGCCCTAAACTATGCAATCACAGGCCACTTGATGGCAACAGGCGGCTCCCACTCAGCAGGCTTGTGGTCTTCATGCTCTCTTTAAAAACAAAAAAAGTTTGAGTTTTTTTCTTTAGATCTGTTTCCTTCAGACCTCTTCCTTCTTTCTTTCTGTTTTTACCTTAAGCAGAAGTGTCAGGTCCCCAGCTTCTCCTCTAACCTTCCCTTTTTTCCCCTTGGCAGCAATTTGCACATGTCGCTTATCATGTCTTCGTCTCTCTCCCTCTTGGTATGTCCTCTGCTTGCTTTCTGCATAGTTCTCCTGGCTCTTAACTTGTTGCCGTTTTCTGGGTAAAATCATGACAAACTGGAAAACATCAGGAAACAAATGATACCACTGAACACTGAGCACTTCAGAGCTCTTCATTTCCAAACTCCTGTGTGCAACAAGATGATAGTGAGGTGCATTGTCTTTAGTCATTTAGTAAAACACTATCTGTGAAGAAGTTGCAAGGACTAATCTCACTTCAGCACTTTTCTTTCTGCCAACTAAATGTAATTCAATTCACTGCATTTCCAGTGGGTTTTGTAAAGCATTGAAGAAGAAAACATTGAAATGTGTAAAATGGCGATATAAACACATGACTGGCAGCCCCATTCCTGTGTTTTATGGTGTAGGAAGATACGCTGTAGGTAAATGTCATAGGTAAGTGAGACTCCAGCATGGCCTTCGAGCAAATCTCATACTGTTCCATTCACAATTTGATCTGCGGAGCTAAGCCAGGCTGCCGTAGAATTTATTTTTCAAGATGCTGAAAAAGGTTATGACACAAGTTTAAAGTCTGAGTAACCATTTCTACCACACATATGCATCACTGTTTCAGAATGTAGGCAAGTGCCACAAAATGTTGCAGCAGTAAACACGATAATGTAAGTGCAAGCCTAAAACTTTAATTTTGATAAAGCTTATAGTCAGAGTCAGGTTAATCTGACCTGTCTCAGTTATTCTGTTAAAGGCTTAAGCTGCTCTAGGACTCACTATCTACTTCTTCTCACTCTGCCTTGTTTTCCTACTACTCTTCATTTCTGCACTAATTACACTGATAGCTGACGAGAAGTTTATTTTCCTCCACCTTGGTTCAGTGATTATGTGTTTAACTGTAGGTATCTCTCTCCTAGATGGAGTTGTTAATAAATCTGCTGTTGCCCTTCACTATGTTTCTTCCTTTTGATTTTATACAGAAAGTACTCATGGCCCTGCCACTTTGTTTTTCTTTCTGTATCTCTTTGTTGTCCTCTTAAATCCCAAGCTGGTATCAGCAGATGTCTCAAACTGAGCCTGGTTCTGCTGAAAGTTTCTTCCAGTTAAAAGAGTCTGGTTCCCCTCTACTTCACACATGCTTGCTTAGGATGAGGGATTGCTGCAAAGTCTAAATACTTATATTTTGACTTTATTTTTAGTTTCCCCTTTGTCATGATCAACAGATTTTATTTATGGAATTGAATTTGTTTGTTGTAGGTGCTGCCCTGTGATGGATCGACTTGTACAGGGAGCACCCACTGACTGGTGTTGTCAGGCACCATCCTTATGACCCTTAGTAAGACTAAGAAGGAATAGTGAATGGATTTAAAACACTTGGACTAAATTGGACTGTTTGTAATTTGATCTGAATGTAGCTATATGACTGGATTGAATGAGCTAAACTGATTTGAACTGAACTTTGACTAAATTAAATTTAATATAACAGAATATTAATTGGACCTGTTTGTCTTGTGAAGTGCCCCTGAGCCCGATGTCTCGCACCTCTTCAAGATTCGGCGTGGTCATTTCCAGGCACCCCCACAGCCTGCTCTCCAGCACAGTTTGCTCTTTAAATATTATGTGATCATGCATCTGCTCAAGTCCTGTCTGCATTTAGGTCCTGTTAAGAACCAAAACATGACAGTTGACTTGTTCATAACAAAACAAAGGTTTTTTGCGATAAGTCATGAGGGAAACCATGACCTTTGGATTGTTTTCTTGAAAGATACATTTTTATGGCAGACATTAGACAGCACTTTCTACATCTCATTTGAATCCTTGTATTATAAAAAAAATAAACCAAAAAAACTTGTTTTAGTTTTATCTGCACACTGAATTTAAGCACTTGATAAAAGCAATACATTTTATTTTGGCCTTCTTCAAAATATAGATATATCTTATCTTAATAGCCCCTAATGTGCCCCACTTAATGAATATATGAATGTTCAAAAAGCATTGCTAGCATGGACAGCTCATTCTGTGCACTTTACTAACAGCTTATCTCCTCTCTATGTCTAATTCATTAGCCCCATTCTGTCATGTAGGCTTGCCTCTTTATACTGGACGTGTATTACATGCTGTTTTGTTTCCAGTTAGTGTTAATCACATTCAATTAAAGTCAGGTCCTCTTTCATCCTCTGCAGAGCCCCGCTCTCTTTTGAGTGTTGTGACAGGATGTGAAAGTGAAGGAGGGCAGTGCTCTGAGGGGAGGCTAAGAGCAACAGCATCACCACCATGACACAAGAACTTAATCACATTTCATAACAGGAACACAACAAAGAGGACATGCTTAAATCACAAGTTTAAACATCTTAAGAAATAATAACATTTTGTTTTGTGTCCAAGGTCTTGCTCACTTTTATTTATTTCAGCTTCTTTTGATTTTCTGTATTTACACATATTACTAAAAAGATGAAAAGATGGTTAAAATGTCTTGGCCATGAATTTTTTTCCTTTGCTGGTTAAGGTTCCTGTGAGACTTAAATGGTTTTTGTCTTATATTGAATTTTTCTCTCTGCTCCAGCATCCAGATTCATTTCATAACCATGTGTTTTGGCAAAATAACAACCTAAAAGATGCTGCTGCTACCTGCTACAGCACTCCTTCATTTTCTTTGCAGGGTCAATCAACATTATTTTTGTCAGTTAGACACATTAATAGAAAAAACACATATATTTGTATTCAATTATTTTTTTATTCCATTTAAAATAGATAAAATGGGAGAAAACAAATTGGAGAAATAGTTCCTATATTTCTGTTGGCTGATGGTTTATAAATGTTAATGTTACCTTGTTGAAGAGTTCATCTTGATTCAGTCTCCTCTCCTAAACAAAGTGTATTATCTTTCTGTTCCTATAGGGGCATAGAAGATAAACAAAGGAATAATTTTGCACCTTCTACTACAGATATTTTTTTCCTGGATTTACCTAAAATATGATGCACAAACAGTAAATATATCAGAATATCATCAGAAATGTAATGTAATGTATTAAAGAAATTGCTGCAAAGCCCATTAAAGTGATTGGTGGAGATTTACAATGTGTGGACAGCAGCTGGAGGCAGAACTTCAAGATTCCCCACACACAGACGTATCCAGAACATGGGTGACAAGTGCCACATTCCTTGCTAAGCCATTCCTGAACCAGAAACATCAGAAGCCTCTTACCTGGGCGATGGGGAAAAGAACTGACTGGACTGCTGACAAGCTTCATGGAGATGCTGATTTCAGCAGGATTTGGCACCTGTCTACACTGAAATAGCAGAAACATTATCAATACTCCTGGGAGATTTTGATTTAAACTATGTTCATTCAAAAATGAACTTTGTGTCTATTAGGGAGTGAGCATATCTGAAAAGATATTAAACCAATGCAAAAGGAGTATCAGTTTAACATAGAAGTGATTGTTTTTATTGACATTTCATTAAATAAATGACATTGAAAATGATCTGCACCCTTCTTAATAATTAAATTTAAAAAATCTTTACAGAAATCAAACCTTTCTCATAGCTTCTGACCAACCTTTTGCATATTCTCACAAGATGTATGATGGTGATGAGTCTTTAAGGTTGGAAAGCCTCTTTGCCATCACTCTAATTTTTAGCTACCTCCATGAATTCTCTATTGGATTCAAGTCAGGACTCTTTCTGGGATCATCCAATAAATTAATACTATTTCTGGTCAGAAGAAACATCTTGCTAAATTTAAAAACTTTATTTTAAGATATTCTGATTTATTAAGATGTATATGTGCTCACTGTCTCACTGATGGGTCTTATCAATAAAGTCACTGAGTAATAAATGTAGCACTAAGCCAAATTATTCATGGTTTGTCTTAATGCAGAATCAAATTAGTGAGTTTAAGCAATCTTGAGCACTACAAATTAGACTATTTTTAAAGAGTTTGAAATATAAATAATGTTTCCATATCACACCAGATTGACTTAATCAGAAAAAAAGTTATCTAATAAAAACCTTATGGAGTAAATTTTCAGCCTAAATAATGATTTGGGCCATAAACATTACTGAGTTGAATGGGTTCATGGAACTGCTGCAAAGGTTAACCCACAGTCCGAGCCTGACATGCAGCACTATTGAGCCCTTCAGTAGGTTTTTACTGTGCAGTTCCCCGCTAGAATTAAATGGTGTTAATTTGATGAACTACTGTACATTATTTTCAATTAGGTCAACATCATTTGTGGCTCATTTAACCTCAAGTTGTACTATATCAGAATGATTTCCTTGAACACAAATGAGCTCCAGGTCAGTTCAGCCTTCTTTCTTCTGATCCATTCATCTACCTATTCCAGTAGAGTTGAAATTTTTTTTTAAATGTCTACACACCTTGCCTTTTCATGTAGGATTATTACAGCCTGTTTTTCTGGAGCACCAAGTCACAGCAGACCTATTTCCATGGATAAGCCAGTTTTCACAACTCCTGGCAGTTACATACAGGTCCTTCTCAAAATATTAGCATATTGTGATAAAGTTCATTATTTTCCATAATGTCACGATGAAAATTTAATATTCATATATTTTAGATTCATTGCACACTAACTGAAATATTTCACGTCTTTAATTGTTTAATACGGATGATTGTGGCATACAGCTCATGAAAACCCAAAATTCCTATCTCACAAAATTAGCATATTTCATCCGACCAATAAAAGAAAAGTGTTTTTAATACAAAAAACGTCAACCTTCAAATAATCATGTACAGTTATGCACTCAATACTTGGTCGGGAATCCTTTTGCAGAAATGACTGCTTCAATGCGGCGTGGCATGGAGGCAATCAGCTTGTGGCACTGCTGAGGTCTTATGGAGGCCCAGGATGCTTCGATAGCAGCCTTTAGCTCATTCAGAGTGTTGGGTCTTGAGTCTCTCAATGTTCTCTTCACAATATCCCACAGATTCTCTATGGGGTTCAGGTCAGGAGAGTTGGCAGGCCAATTGAGCACAGTGATACCATGGTCAGTAAACCATTTACCAGTGGTTTTGGCACTGTGAGCAGGTGCCAGGTTGTGCTGAAAATGAAATGTTCATCTCCATAAAGCTTTTCAGCAGATGGAAGCATGAAGTGCTCCAAAATCTCCTGATAGCTAGCTGCATTGACCCTGCCCTTGATAAAACACAGTGGACCAACACCAGCAGCTGACACGGCACCCCAGACCATCACTGACTGTGGGTAATTGACAATGGACCTCTGGCATTTCCTTCTCCCCAGTCTTCCTCCAGACTCTGGCACCTTGATTTCCGAATGACATGCAGAATTTGCTTTCATCCGAAAAAAGTACTTTGGACCACTGAGCAACAGTCCAGTGCTGCTTCTCTGTAGCCCAGGTCAGGCGCTTCTGCTGCTGTTTCTGGTTCAAAAGTGGTTTGACCTGGGGAATGCGGCACCTGTAGCCCATTTTCTGCACACGCCTGTGCACGGTGGCTCTGGATGTTTCTACTCCAGACTCAGTCCACTGCTTCCGCAGGTCCCCCAAGGTCTGGAATCGGCCCTTCTCCACAATCTTCCTCAGGGACCCTGAGGTCACCTCTTCTCGTTGTGCAGCGTTTTCTGCCACACTTTTTCCTTCCCACAGACTTCCCACTGAGGTGCCTTGATACAGCACTCTGGGAACAGCCTATTCGTTCAGAAATTTCTTTCTGTGTCTTACCCTCTTGCTTGAGGGTGTCAATAGTGGCCTTCTGGACAGCAGTCAGGTCGGCAGTCTTACCCATGATTGGGGTTTTGAGTGATGAACCAGGCTGGGAGTTTTAAAGGCCTCAGGAATCTTTTGCAGGTGTTTAGAGTTAACTCGTTGATTCAGATGATTAGGTTCATAGCTCGTTTAGAGACCCTTTTAATGATATGCTAGTGAGATGTGAATTTTGGGTTTTCATGAGCTGTATGCCAAAATCATCCGTATTAAGACAATAAAAGACCTGAAATATTTCAGTTAGTGTGCAATGAATCTAAAATATATGAATGTTAAATTTTCATCATGACATTATGGAAAATAATGAACTTTATCACAATATGCTAATATTTTGAGAAGGACCTGTAGATTGGTGGATCAACTACCTCCATTTTCCTAAGAACAGGGAACCTGTTCTAACCATACCCAGTTTCTTTTTTTTTACAAAAAGGGATGAAGTCCCGGCAGCTTAGTGGATTGCCAGATTTATTTCCTACTTAATTCTTTATAGATTTGACAAAGTTAGAAAGGTTTAAGCCTGTGGGATTTTCGTTAACCTATTAAGAAGTAGATATATTTTTTTAACTCTGCTACAAATTTTAGCTCTTGGGTTTTTCTGAATTTTTTTGTAAAATGTATTTTAACAACAAATCAATGTCTTTTTCCAAATTTCCCTAATGACCTTTCTCTAATGGATATTGCTTACTTGAGAAAATAAACCCCTGATAAATTCACTCTGACAGGGATGTGTCTTCTGTTTGTTTTGTTTGCATCTTCTAAGATTCCTTTCAGCCACATTTGGTTTCAAATCAGACTAATCTTTCTAGAATAAGTGAAATTTGGCAACCTTCCATCTACAAAGAAAATCCAGTACATCCAACAACATAAATTTCCATTGTGTGACTTTTGCAGTTATGTTTTATTTTAGAGCTGCCTGGTTTATTGAATAACATTTAAAAATGTCCAAATATGGTTGTTGTAACAATAATGCAATTTAAAGCCCTTGCTTATAAAATTTTATTGAACAGTTGTTTTCTTAGAGTATGACTTTAGGGGGCCAGGGTCAGAGGTCGATCTTTTAAACATGCAGTTACAGAATATTGTGTTCATACCCCTTAAACATTTTCACTTTTAGACCCATTATAACCACTTTATACTATAAGTTATAGTATAAGTTTTATTTTATTGTCATTATACAGGAGTTGGACAATGAAACTGAAACACCTGGTTTTAGACCACAATAATTTATTAGTATGGTGTAGGGCCTCCTTTTGCGGCCAATACAGCGTCAATTCGTCTTGGGAATGACATATACAAGTCCTGCACAGTGGTCAGAGGGATTTTAAGCCATTCTTCTTTCAGGATAGTGGCCAGGTCACTACATGCTACTGGTGAAGGAAAACATTTCCTGACTCGTTCCTCCAAAACACCTCAAAGTGGCTCAATAATATTTAGATCTGGTGACTGTGCAGGCCATGGGAGATGTTCAACTTCACTTTCATGTTCATGAAATCAATCTTTCACCAGTCTTACTGTGTGTATTGGTGCATTGTCATCCTGATACACGGGATACAATGTTTGAACCATTGGATGCACATGGTCCTCAAGAATGGTTCGGTAGTCCTTGGCAGTGACGCGCCCATCTAGCACAAGTATTGGGCCAAGGGAATGCCATGATATGGCAGCCCAAACCATCACCGATCCACCCCCATGCTTCACTCTGGGCATGCAACAGTCTGGGTGGTACGCTTCTTTGTGGCTTCTCCACACCACAACTCTCCCAGATGTGGGGAAAATAGTAAAGGTGGACTCATCAGAGAACAATACATGTTTCACATTTTTCCACAGCCCAAGATTTGCGCTCCTTGCACCATTGAAACCGACGTTTGGCATTGGCATGAGTGACCAAAGGTTTGGCTATAGCAGCCCGTCCGTGTATATTGACCCTGTGGAGCTCCCGACCGACAGTTCTGGTGGAAACAGGAGAGTTAAGGTGCACATTTAATTCTGCCGTGATTTGGGCAGCCGTGGTTTTATTTTTTTTGGATACAATCCGGGTTAGCACCCGAACATCCCTTTCAGACAGCTTCCTCTTGCGTCCACAGTTAATCCTGTTGGATGTGGTTCATCCTTCTTGGTGGTATGCTGACATTACCCTGGATACCGTGGCTCTTGATATATCACAAAGACTTGCTGTCTTGGTCACAGATGCGCCAGCAAGAAAAGCACCAACAATTAATCCTCTCTGGAACTCTGGTATGTCACCCATAATGTTGTGTGCATTTCAATATTTTGAGCAAAACTGTGCTTTTACCCTGCTAATTGAACCTTCACACTCTGCTCTTACTGGTGCAATGTGCAATCAATGAAGACTGGCTACCAGGCTGGTCCAATTTAGCCATGAAACCTCCTACACTAAAATGACGTGTTTCAATTTAATTGTCCAACCCCTATATGTCACAAACAGCATAAAATAGTACATAATTTTAGCGAAGTAAACAGAAAATAGTACATGGTTTTCAAAATTCGGGAAAATCTGAGTGTGGTGTGCATTCAGCCCTCCCAATTCAACCCTCACTTAAATTACAGCTGCAAATGTTTTAAGTGTATGTCTCTTTGTACATCTAGAGACTGAAACCTTCTATAAACATCAGTTTTTAAAGCTTGCCACTGATTGTAAATACATTTTTGGTCTGGACTTTGATTCAACTATTCTAGGACATGTATATACATTGATCTAAACCATTCTTTAGAACCTTGGCCGTGTGTTTAGAGTTGTTCTGTTAGAAGGTGGACCTCCACCCCATTCTCCAGGCTGAAAAAAAATATTCCTACAGCATGTTTCTGCCACCACCTTGTATCCTGTTGGAGATGGTGTATTCAGGGAGTTTGTTTTCCACCACAAACAGCAGGTTTCCTTGGACTAGAGCACATTCTGCTACATGTTTGCTGGGTCCTCTACATGACTTGTGAAAACTTTAAATGGGAACTCTTACTGAATAGCTTTGTTTCAGCAATGACTTTTTTCGTGTCCCTATTCTGTAAAAGCTACCAGATTCTGATCTTTATTTGTAAAAAAAAATATTTTAAACCCATGTTTTAGTTTCCTTCCCCTTAACAGTCAGGCAGTGTTTTGTGATGGTGTATCGTACAAAAAATTAAATTAAATACATTGAAGCTGGAATGATCAGATTAAGGTAGGCAGTATTTTATAAACCCTCATGTAGTCAGGTGTGAAAACAGCCCTTCTAGGGTCCTTAGCCTCAATGTAGCACTATGCCTCGCAGCATAAATGGCAGGGATAATGACAACATAATCTGCAGGTTAACACTTGTCTGCCAAACAGTTTTAACACCTCAAGTGAACATGCAGACAGAGACACATTAATAGGGCTCTACATCCCTGTTTAACAATTGAGGGTCTCATACAAAAAAACTATGCTATTTTTGGTCACCCAAAAATCTGTGTTAATCTGCTGGTGTTTTTTCCTCCTTCTGGCACAATACAACTGTGTTTCAGGGCAGCATCAGTCCTCCAAAAACACACATCTAGTAGGACTGTACAGGTCCTTCTAAAAATATTAGCATATTGTGATAAAGTTCATTATTTTCCATAATGTCATGATGAAAATTTAACATTCATATATTTTAGATTCATTGCACACTAACTGAAATATTTCAGGTCTTTTATTGTCTTAATACGGATGATTTTGGCATACAGCTCATGAAAACCCAAAATTCACATCTCACAAAATTAGCATATCATTAAAAGGGTCTCTAAACGAGCTATGAACCTAATCATCTGAATCAACGAGTTAACTCTAAACACCTGCAAAAGATTCCTGAGGCCTTTAAAACTCCCAGCCTGGTTCATCACTCAAAACCCCAATCATGGGTAAGACTGCCGACCTGACTGCTGTCCAGAAGGCCACTATTGACACCCTCAAGCAAGAGGGTAAGACACAGAAAGAAATTTCTGAACGAATAGGCTGTTCCCAGAGTGCTGTATCAAGGCACCTCAGTGGGAAGTCTGTGGGAAGGAAAAAGTGTGGCAGAAAACGCTGCACAACGAGAAGAGGTGACCTCAGGGTCCCTGAGGAAGATTGTGGAGAAGGGCCGATTCCAGACCTTGGGGGACCTGCGGAAGCAGTGGACTGAGTCTGGAGTAGAAACATCCAGAGCCACCGTGCACAGGCGTGTGCAGAAAATGGGCTACAGGTGCCGCATTCCCCAGGTCAAGCCACTTTTGAACCAGAAACAGCGGCAGAAGCGCCTGACCTGGGCTACAGAGAAGCAGCACTGGACTGTTGCTCAGTGGTCCAAAGTACTTTTTTCAGATGAAAGCAAATTCTGCATGTCATTCGGAAATCAAGGTGCCAGAGTCTGGAGGAAGACTGGGGAGAAGGAAATGCCAAAATGCCAGAAGTCCAGTGTCAAGTACCCACAGTCAGTGATGGTCTGGGGTGCCGTGTCAGCTGCTGGTGTTGGTCCACTGTGTTTTATCAAGGGCAGGGTCAATGCAGCTAGCTATCAGGAGATTTTGGAGCACTTCATGCTTCCATCTGCTGAAAAGCTTTATGGAGATGAAGATTTCATTTTTCAGCACGACCTGGCACCTGCTCACAGTGCCAAAACCACTGGTAAATGGTTTACTGACCATGGTATCACTGTGCTCAATTGGCCTGCCAACTCTCCTGACCTGAACCCCATAGAGAATCTGTGGGATATTGTGAAGAGCACGTTGAGAGACTCAAGACCCAACACTCTGGATAAGCTAAAGGCCGCTATCGAAGCATCCTGGGCCTCCATAAGACCTCAGCAGTGCCACAGGCTGATTGCCTCCATGCATTGAAGCAGTCATTTCTGCAATAGGATTCCCGACCAAGTATTGAGTGCATAACTGTACATGATTATTTGAAGAAAGTTGACGTTTTTTGTATTAAAAACACTTTTCTTTTATTGGTCGGATTAAATATGCTAATTTTGTGAGATAGGAATTTTGGGTTTTCATGAGCTGTATGCCAAAATCATCTGTATTAAGACAATAAAAGACCTAAAATATTTCAGTTTGTGTGCAATGAATCTAAAATATATGAATGTTAAATTTTCATCATAACATTATGGAAAATAATGAACTTTATCACAATATGCTAATATTTTGAGAAGGACCTGTATGTTCCCCACTATTTATCCAGAGGTGGATGTAATAGATCAGGCATTAGCAGTTGGCCTGCAAAGACAGCCTAACCGCAAGGAAGCTTATTTAGTTGGAAAAAGCTGGCCCCTTTCAGAAGTGTGGTGAAAGAATCACACATACGCACACACTGCTGAAAAACACAAGGTGCAAACTCCCTATTGAGTTGAAAATGCGCAACCACCCATTCTCTAGAGGCTGTGGTTATGTTTACCTCAGGGAGAGTCAAAGCTGAAGAGAAAACTAAGGCAAAGGCGAGGAGGACCTGGACGTGAAGTTTCTACCTGCTGAGAGTGAACGGCGGAGCACCAGTGACAGAATCTCCCCAGTGGCCGGACCAGTTTGGTGGAAATGCATCACTGCCTTTCCCTATTACATCCACAATGCTACATGCAATTTTCTCTGCTCTGTCTGGCTCCAAGATCCTCGCCATTCTGTCATTCTGCTGCCACCCACAATGGACAGATTACATTAAGATAGCCTTTCGGTTGTCTTCTTGAACAAGTCCATGACTTAAGTTCCTCTTTTGTTTTGTTGGGGGGAGAATTGGCAGATAAGTAATTTTGGGGTAGTTTTCACTTGCGTGCTGAATTACACTGACAACACAGCAGGGGCATGAGGGGTGGATTTCCACAGCGCTAGCCAAAACAAATGCAGTCATGAAATAACTAAACCAGGTGTCAAGCACTTTTCTCTTGATGTTGTACTTTAATGTAAAATATGTGAGAAGAAAAGTAGGTAAAGAAAAGGTGGATAACTATAGTTTTAGATGGATTTGAAAGCTGTAAATGAAAAGGCAGGATAACAGAAACTTCTAAGAAGCTGATTATTTACCTCTGAATTAACAAGCTTTTTAATAAAACAAATTAGAAGGTGTCTGCTACTTTACTCTCATTAATATAACAGAGGGAATGTTCTGACTGGGTGTTATCAGGTTTATGTGTAGACCAGTGACTATAAATACACTGCTTAAAAACATGGTTAACTTTTTTCTAACAGTCTGACATTAAATCAGACTAAATGTTTGCAGTGTGAGGCCAGTGAGGAAAATATGATTGTGTGTGTTTTGTCCATAGATTTGAGCTTTCTTTTTTTTTTTTTTATATACTTTATATTTGGAAACCATTTAATAGTCAAAGTTTCCTGAAAATGGGAGTAAGGCAATGTTCTAGGTATGTTTTTAAATTAAGTAAACTTAAAGGGTTTTTACCAGACTTACTCACTCTCAAGGTTCTTTTACACCAGTCCAGTCAGGCACCCTCATAACATTTACACATTCACACATCAATATGCAGATATGGGGGATAGATGCCTTGCCTTGATACATGGCCAAAGCCAGCAAAAAAACAGTCATTTGAAGTTTCCACTAAGGTTTGTTAATATAGTGTGTCCTACTACACAAGAACCAGCAGTTGTTTAGATACAACAAAAGGGAAGGGCAGTGGTATAATATGGATCTGGACAAAGTGGAAAAGGTTAGTATCAGTAGATAACACCCACGTCATTCTGGTTGACCACCTGACTGACATAAAGAACCAACAGGAACATGGGATGGTCTTAGTTTTGTTTTAGTGAGGTCTCCAGGAATATGTTAACAATGCAGTGTCATAATCTGCCTGTGCTTTAGGTTTTGAGTTAGTTTTCTTTCTCTGCACTGCCATGTTCTTCGTTTGCTTTATTTCAGTTCATTCAATTTTATTAAATTCATTCTGGTGTTTCGGTGTCTGTTTCTTCCTGGAATCCTATGTTAGATGTTTTAGTTAGTATGTTCTGTTTTATCCCTGTTTATGTTATTTTGGTAGTCTCATTGCTTACTTGTTTCTGTTCACTTAGATATTTTCTACTACCTCCCTGCACTCCCTGCTCATCTATGTTAATTAGTCACTCTCCCTCAGTTGCCTTCAGTCTGTCTTCCACCAACTGCTTCTGATTCCCTTCTGATTAGCTCCCTTAATTTAATGATTCATTCACTCCCCACTTTCCTTCAATATTTATACTTTCTAATTGTCATTGCACTCCACTGGTTCCTCCTGTATACTACCATAACTACTACCCGCTCCATGTCCATTACCCAGTCCATGTAAGTCTCTTTATATTTAGTGTTATGATTAAAGAAGGCGCTCAACTCACTATGATGCTTCCTAGCGTTGCTCTGCACGTTGGTCCAACAAGAACCCAGCATTATATGACATGCGGAGGACTTCCAATTATATGATATATAGACTGACATGTTGTGGATGGTTTTGATTATCATGGGTGCAGAGAATTGGGATCCTGGGTGGAGGTTGGTGGAATATTAGGAAACATGGTAGGGGTACAATGTGGGGTCCGAGACAGTCGTGGCAGGTTTGAGTATGAGGCATGGTCCAAGTGCAGGTGTATGTGACTGCACATGGTTAACTACGATGGGACTGTTACATTTGAGATAGGACTGTACAGTCATATTAAATTAGCTTGAAATAAATGTGCGTTTCAATAATCCTTACAGCAAGTGAACACAAACCCCTTTCTGGAGATGCCTAACTTGTTAGGGTACATTTAAACTGCTTTAAACTAACCAGGCAACCCAGCTAAAGAGAACCAAACATAAATGGCAATAAGCGACATTGTGTCTGAACATTTTTAGGCATCACTGCTCCTAAAATATACATTTTCTCTTCAGCTTTTTGTAGGACTTTTTTTCCATTGAAAATGTTGTTAAAAGTTAAGTAGTAATTGTTTAAGACTGAGGAACAGCTCATCTCAATATTAAGGCAGAAATATTCTGATCAGTTTTTGTAGCGCACCATGTCCGCATCTATTATAAAGCCAAAGTATGTCTATGATTGTAAAAGTATTTATATATCTGATAAATGGAGTTTAAACGAAAATTCAACATGTTCAATCACTCCTCACTGGCTGCTCCAATCAATGGCAGGTCCGCACTCCTCCTCAGCCAATCATCTCCCAGGGCATCACTTTTAAAGACCCTCTGCATGGAAAACTCTGCTCTTCTGCTGAGCTTCGACCCTCCTCCACCCCTTCTCCACCATGGGCTCCCAACTCCTTCCATACCACGGCCTACACCACCACCAGGATCGGACCCCAAGGGGGGAAGACGTACCTAACCATAATCCTAAGATGTTTATTCAAACCTACTTCATCCTCAGTGTTTATGTCTTCCTCAAGGGTCCGAGCGCCAAAGAAATAATCTTTCATTAATAAATTATTTAACCATCTTCTTGTTGTTTCTCCGTTATGTGTCTTTCCAGGTTGAATTAAAATTACAACAAGTCCCACCATGCCAACTGCTGGTATAAAGTGGTTCCTAATTTTTATTTTTGCTTTAAGAAAAATTTTAAACTTATTTTAAGATATACTTTTGAAGGGTGTACCCTTTCTCTGTAAAAAGCAAAAGTAATTTAGGAAGCTTAACTTCTTGCAGTTCATTTAACAAATATTGGTTTTCCAAAAATGGAATCAAAACAAGAAAACTTATAGGAAGTAAAATAAAACTAAAATTCAATTCATTTAAATTCAAAGATACTTATTGATCCCGAGGGGAAATTAGAATTCCAGTACAACCCATTCAAACAGACATCATGACGCAAGACAAGGGGGAACGGGTCACCAAGGCTTTGCTGCCACTCACAGGCGCTGTCCTTGCTAGATGAGAAAAGAGAGCACATTAGGAAAGTAGAGGGAAAAAATCATATTTCACACTTTATCCTTAGCAGGATACAGTTGGAGATTGCAAAAAACCTCAGCACAAAGAAGCAACACGTATACAAAACAACATCATGCGGGATCGGTGAAGGTGGTGTGAGGGGGTACATATGTTTTTCTTGAGCATGTGTGCGTGTGCAAGTGAGTGTGTGCAAGTAAGTCCATGAAGCACTGTCACAGAGACCATTGTCCTTGATGGTACGTTGGAATGTTCATCAACCGGCCATTCTGAGCAGCTCCATGGATGTCCTCAGGGAAGGGAGGGGGCAGAGGGAGCAGAGCGTCATGTTTACATAACTTCCAGGCATATTGCAGGTGGTATAACACGTTGCAGAGAGCTGAAGGTGGTACTAGATAAACATCAGGTGTTCAGATGCTTTGGTACAGAACCAGCTTGTTTATGGTTTTACATCGAATATACAGTTGGTCTTTAACTCTGATCTTCAAGATCTTTAACTCTGATCTTCAAACATATCTCTCATCAGTCTTGAGCAAGTATGCATTTTAAAATAAGCATAATTATTATATTTTTTAGGTTTAACTTAACTAGACAGTTTTGAACTGACAAGAACTACGTGTGGATGATTCAGGTGATGTTCAACAACATTCTTTAGAAGAAAAAACACAAACCTTTAATTAGACAGATTTCTGAGAGGACAAGGAAACTTCCCATGACTATCCATTGCAGTTTATTAATGACAAAAATTCCACAAGTACATTTAAAAACAATAAAGAAAAAATAAAAGGCTTGTGCTTTGTTGAATGACCTCAGATGTATGAGGAAGAAACTTGTGCCATCAGAAACTGAATTGGACTTGTTCAGACTTTGTATTTGCGCAATTTGAAATTAAATGCATTAGTTTGAAAATTAATTTCACTAAACTGAAACTGAATTTAATGCTTCGAAACTGTATTTGCTTGCTTTGAAATTGAATTTGTTTGCTTTGAAAATTGCTTTGCTTTGTACTGAAAAATCAGTTTGATTACTTTCACTCAATTCAATTTCAGTTCCAAAATTCAGTTTTTTTTGTCTTATATCCGGGTCCTTGAAGCCACAGATTATGTGGCTTCAAGGACCCGGATGTAAGACAAAAAAAACACAGATTTACTGATTCACTATTGCTGTCTCCAAATTCTGGGGCTGCATCCTTTGAAGGTCGCATTTGTACACCGATTACGTCATGGTGAGGCTACGAAGGCTATCAAACTTTGAAGGCTCCTTCAAACGTGGCCAACAAATGGGTCCTTCTTTTCCCTAAGTCAGAAGAATGGGTCCAGTGTATCCTCCGTTGCCCCCGAAGGAGATTTTTCAAACAGAAGTAGCAAAGGCCGGAGGAGAGAGAAAAGCTGTGAATAAAATCGATATATTGCGAATTTTGTGAAAGAAACTGAACTTTTACAATGTTTGTAGACAAGAATGTAGTTGTGTAAACCTGAAATATCTAATCGGTTCATCGAGATATTGACTAGTTGCAGAAGTGTGCTGACGTGTTCGGAGATGTCGCTGCCCCAGCATCCGGCTCGCCTGACCAGGGGTTAGCTGACTGGCGGCTGAAGTGCACTAAACCCAAGGAGCTGACTCCCGGCACATTGTTTTCAAACCCCAGCTGGGTTTCCCAGTGGGTGGAAATTAAACAGATATAATTCGGTCAGATGATATCTAATATTGATGTTTGGTTTATTTATTATTATTATTGTTTTTAGGGTTGGCCCGATACCGTATCAGGCCCAATACCAGCGTCAAGTAGTCATACTCGTACTTGTAAAAGCAACGCAATACTCTGATCTGATACTGCTTTTGTGCTTGATGTTCCTCCTGGAGTTCAAATGCTAGGCCCCACTTTATACCAGGTGGTGGTGCTAATACACCAAGAGGTTATTTGTTGACCCCCCAAAAAACTCAGAAGAAGAAGAAGAGCGAAGTTAGATGACAGAAAATGTTTGTGGTGTGGAAATATTTTAAAGTGAACACTGAGGATACTAAAAACGCAGAATGTCTGCTGCGCTCTGCTAATCTTTCAAGATGAGGGACAAAAACTTCGTCTTTTAACACGAGTAATTTGATTAAGCATTTGAGGACTAAACACGACACAGAGTTCCAAGAGTTTGCTGCTGCTAGCAACAACACAGCACAACCAACATTGCAGCAAATACTACAGAAACATGAGAAAATGGCAACAGACTATCCACATGCGGAAAGTTCCGTTAAACACAAAAATTTTAACTATTAAACTCTTGCATTATTAACTCTGATTGATTTGAAAGTAATATGTAATATGTTGAAAATAATTTGGACAATTATTATTGGTTTTACTGTTGCCAACTAACAAGTACTCTCTGTTTCAGGTAAAAAGATTGCTTTTTATCAAGCATCACTGCATCAATTCAATTCAATTCAGTTTATTTACATAGCGCCAATTCACAACACTTGTCATCTCATGGCACTTCACAAAAGTCAGGTACATACATTCCAATTAATCCTAACCATTGAACAGTGCAGTTAGATACAGTTATTTATACAAATTGGATAAAAAGTTTTTCTATCTAAGGAAACCCAGCAGATTGCATCCAGTCAGTGACTTGCAGCATTCACTCCTCCCGGATGAGCATGTAGAGACAGTGGGCAGTCACTGGCGTTGACTTTGCAGCAATCCCTCATACTGAGCATGCATGTAGCGACAGTGGAGAGGAAAAACTCCCTTTTAACAGGAAGAAACCTCCAGCAGAACCAAGCTCAGTGTGAGCGGCCATCTGCCACGACCAACTGGGGGTTTGAGAGAACAGAGCAGAGACACAAAGAGAACAAATAAGCACTGATCCAGGAGTACTTTCTATGGGAAGGAAAAGTAAATGTTAATGGATGTAGCTCCCTTAGTCATTTCACCTAGAAAGAATGAACAGATAAACTCTGAGCCAGTTTTCAAGATTAGAGTCTGAAAGAGAGCACATAGAGTTAGGCACAGTAAAAGCTCAGTCAATTGTCATGTCTAGGAGAGAGAAAGGGTTAAACACTGAAAGACAGGGCCATGTCGGTCATCGGTAGAGGGTGAGCATTAAGTTGTTGCCAACAGAAGCTTGGACAATGCACCTCTCCAGAAAGGTGTCACTGGTAGACACAGAGTCAGCCCAGTTGTAGCTATTAGGAAGAAAAAAGAGGGAGAACATAAAGTTAAAAACTGAAATAACAGTAAATAATGCTGTTAGCTATTATTTAATCAACTCAGAGGTAAGGAACGACACAGAGTCAGTTTTACTCGTGGCAAGGGTAGCTGTGCAATACAAACTACGAAGTATTAACACTCCTCCCTCTTTATTTATACATGCTTGGTCACACACAGTTCAAACAACATTCAGGGTGTGTGTGTATGTGTGTGTGTGTGTGTGTGGGGGGGGGGGTCAGAAAGGTTAGGGTTAATTTGTCTTGATTATAAACAAACAGAGGAAGTGGGAAGTGGGGACCTGGTGAATAGCCCCCAGATGCTGCTAATAAAATAATAAAAGCATAAAAGCATAACTCATTCTTGTGACCATCTCCCTTCCTGTGACATGTAAGGAAGGAAAAGCACTTACATGAGTGATAAACAATACAAAAGATATAAAAACCCTAACAAATGCAGAATTAGAGAGTAGTGTGAGAATGTAGCGAAGAGGGTGAAAGTGGTCATTATGTCCTCCAGCAGCCTAAGCCTATAACAGCATAACTACAGAGATAGCTCAGGATAACCTAAGCCCCTCTAACTATGAGCTTTATCAAAAAGGAAAGTTTTAAGCCTAGCCTTAAATGTAGACAGTTTGTCCATCTTGAGCCCTCTGATGGCCATTGTTATACTAAAAACCACAGCAATTGGGATAACGTTTATTTTCCTTAAGAAAAACCTCCCTCTCCTTTCTCCAAAGACGGCTTAGCCTTCATAGACAGCACTGATATATGTAGCAGTGGTAGCAGTAATTCCAACGCTGCCTTTTCTTGCTTGCAGAATAAATGAACATGTAAACAGACTATGTAAGCTCACTGTAATAAGCTTGTATTTGGCTCTATGGTTCAGAGATTTGCCATAACTGTTCCATTTACCTTTGAAACAAAAGTTATTACATTTTATTCCTATTATTTAGTGAATTTTTGTTAATGTTTAAATGAAGCAGTGGAAAATTTTGTAACCATACAAATGTGGGGCTAAAATGTATTAAATGTGGTACAGTTTACATTTTAATTGAAATGTTTGGTAGATGAATTCAGGAGAACTTGTAAAAAATGTAAATTTAACTTTAAAAAAAACTTTATTTTAAAAGTATGCAGAGGGCAGTGTAGGCATATAAAGAAGAGCCATCCTGCTCTAAATAAATGTGTTTTCAAAAGTTAGTGTGTGGGTACCAACTAATTAACTGCTCTGTATCGGTTCTTGGAATCGGCAAGTATCTAAACTGAAGTACTCATACTCAGTCTGGAAAAAACTGGTATCGGGACACCTCAGAGAATTTAAGTACACCCTTTCATCAAACGTTTTGACAGGTGGGTGGGACTTCCGGTGAGGGTGGGATTTCCGGTTGGCGCCATGTGGGCACCATGTGGGTGCCATGTGGGCAGGAGGTCACGTGGTCAAGCAGGTGGTGTGTCCGAGGGGTGTAACCGTGGATGCTGATTGCTTGTCGTCATTAGGGGCGATACCTTAAATGAGTCAATTAAAACACAAGGGTGTGTTTAAGGGTGTTATGGGGAAGGCCTTAAATGAGCCAATTAAAACACACAGGGGTGTGTTTAAGGGTGTTATTAATAATCTGTATGTTTTTTCAGGCGTTAATACATCTAAAAAACAAAAAAAAAAGACATGCATCCTTTTATATTTTAAAGGTATAATCAACTTAATGTTGACCTATCACATAAAATCCTAATAAAATGAACTGTGTAACCTGACAGAAATTGTAAGTTCATTTTGCTTTTACAGCAGGACCTATTTTGTTGAATATATGAGCCAGTCTAAATCAGTTCAAAATAGAAAAGACCTAAAAAGTAAATTAAAAGATTGTGCTTCACTACATCGATGGAACGAGAAAAACCTTCAGCTTCTGCGTCAACATACTGGAAAAGCAGCTGAAAGAAGTAAGACGAATATGAGATTAACAGAAAAAAAAAAAGAACTTTAATATACTGTTTCCAAGTTATAAATTGACTCTAGAAATGATGTGTTTGTTTTTGAATCATGAGAGACTCCATTTTAGGAAAAAGGAATGATAATTTTAGTTACCTGTAGCTTTTCTAAAACATTTACTTTTTCATCTTAGAGTAAAAGGTTGTTCAGGGGTGTTACAGTTATTCTATATCCAACTGTTAGGGACGATGTCAGGAAGGGCAGTTAGGTCTGTTCCTTAGATAACCATATCACCTTTGAACTCAAGAAGGGTTTTGGTCTTAAAACATAGAGTCTTTGCAGTTGAGATAACACTGCTTCAGTATACTGTTTCCAAGTTATAAATTGACTCTAGCAATGATGTGTTTGTTTTTGAATCACGAGAGACTCCATTTTAGGAAAAAGGAATGATAATTTTAGTTACCTGTAGCTTTTCTAAAACATTTACTTTTCATCTTATAGTAAAAGGTTATTCAGGGCGTTTCAGTTATTCTATATCCAACTGTTAGGGGCGATGTCAGGAAGGGCAGTTAGGTCTGTTCCTTAGATAACCATATCACCTTTGAACTCAAGAAGGGTTTTGGTCTTAAAACATAGAGTTTTTGCAGTTGAGATAACACTGTCATTTGGATTGCCTCATCCCACCGAACCTCTGTGTTATTGGAGAAAATCTGCAAAAACCATTATTAGAAGTTTTGATGGTTAGGAAAATTCCACAACAGATAACACTGTCATGTTCTGGTATAAATACTGTGTGTAAATGTTGTTCGGGGGCTCTGTTTCATTGGCTAACCTCAGTGTCAGGGTCTTCAAATGCTGAATGTCTTTGAACCATAACACTTGTTACATTGAAAATACCAGTACTGACAAGAAAAAATGTCGGTAAATATTTCAGGAAACCTGGAAATTGTGGAATCTACTTCTAATAATAATTCACAAAAGTACAATGACATCTTTAAAAGTAAGTAAGTAAGTAAGTATTCATCTTTAAGAAATCATTAAATGCATGTGAATGTTCTCTAATTTTGTTTATATATATATATATATTTGTTTCTTTGTCATAGAACCCACCGCTGATGACCTTGATGATTTCATCTTGACACAATCAGATTATGGTAAGTAAATGTTAAATGCAATAATATATATATATATATATATATATATATATATATATATATATATATATATATATATATATATATATATATATTATAGTTAACCCTTGACAATGTTTCAATTTATAGATTTGATGAGAGAGGTAAACCCGAATGATCAAGTTGGAGGATTCAGCGGCTGGAATCGACAGTCAAAATTGAGAAGGTGAATTATTTCCAAACAAGAAAAACCCCCAACAACATCTGAACTTTCTTCTAACACAGAAATTAAAACTGATTCTTTGAATACTCCTCCGCCAATTATCATCATTTCCCCTGAAGACACACCGGATAAGTTACCGGCACCACCAGAAAGTAAGTCCTAGGAACTAACTATTTTTCTTTGAGAGTGAATGTATTTTAAACCTCAGATAAAACTGTTTACAGATTCGACTGAGAGCTCTGTGGAAGACACAGCTGTCGAGCAGCAAGGTAAGGAAATAAAAATTAAATAAAAACAATATATATATATATATATATATATGTATTTTAAGCATAGTTCAATAAAATGTCATATAAACCTGTTTACAGATACATCCAAAGATGCCACATTGAATCCGCCCACCAGAAGGTCACTTTTCAAAGATCAAGACAGCTTTCAGCAGAGAGGCACCGTTTCAGTCCAACAAAAAGCGAAATCTGGAGGTTTTACCGCAAAGAATCGGAGTAAGATTTAAAAAAAAACTTGTGTATTATAAAAACTATTTTCGTTTTATTTATGAACGCTGTGCTGCGCAGCGTAAGATAACTTTTATTGTCTTCTGTTTTTACAGAATATTTAACCCCGGCCAAAAGACAGCGACTCTCTGCGCTACAAAGCAGAGCAACGCTAGTGAGTGGATTAATGAACGGTACGTTTTAATTCATACATACTGAATTAATTTGAATTCCCTTTTTTATTTTCAGCTTTAATGTGATTATTTCAATATATATATATACATATTTTTATTTATTTATTCTTTTGTTCATTCTCCTTACAGAACGTTGATGGTAGGACAGATTGGATACAGAAACGGACAGTGCAGGAAGACAGTCTCTACAGCCTCACGGAATCTTCGTAATAAGGCCTCATCGTTAACGCTTCTGGCAGCATGTCAGATTCTGTTAAAGAAGCATTTTGGTGACATCAAGGTGATTTTAAACTGAACTGATCACTGTGTTTTGTTTTTGTTTTTCTGTAGGTTAGTTTTATTTTATTTTCAACTTTTTCTTATGTTCATAGAAATGGATAACCAAATCAGACTTGCCCTGGATGAAATAAGAAATTTAGTTAATGAACTTAACGAAATTCCCGTTAATGCAGAAGTAGCAGATAACATCGTTTTAAATGCATCTCCTGCTAACAGTGAAAATGTAATAAATGAAGATCAGCATGGTGACTTTTTAAATGTAATCAATCAGGCTCTTGAAGATTTAAATAGAGCACTGTATCCACTCAGCATTGAGCACAATGATCCACCTGACACTCATCAGAATCCTTCTACATCACACGCCGCAGATTGGCACGGTGACGTTTTAAACGTAATCAATCAGGCTCTTGAAGATTTAAATAGAGCATCGTCTCCACACAGCATTGAGGAAAATGATTCACCTGACACTCATCAGAATCCTTCTACGTCACACGCCGCAGATTGGCACGGTGACGTTTTAAACGTAATCAATCAGGCTCTTGAAGATTTAAATAGAGCATCGTCTCCACACAGCATTGAGGAAAATGATTCACCTGACATTCATCAGAATCCTTCTACGTCACACGCCGCAGATCAGCACGGGGGTCATTTCAATACTGAAGTAGCGGTTAGTTCTGATCAAATAGGACGAAACCCTCCAGCCGTGGTTGAACGTGAACATTTTAATAACCATGAAATAAGGAGACCTTTTACCATACCGCCGCCCTGTCCAAGTAACGTTCCAGATTTAGCCGCATTCTATACAAACATCATGCGTATCCTCATTGAATTAGCTGACGCAGCAAGATCTTTAACCAGACGTAACGACATTGTGCAGCTGGAATTAGTGGGTGAAAATCTCAATCGTCACATCACATTTACTGTTACAGATGATGGAAATATGATCCTGCCTGCTTTCGAAAACGTCCTCGACAATTTAGTACAATCGAATGCAAATATACCTGTAGATAATAACATGGAATTGGTTCTTCAGGTTGTTAATGACCCAGCAGGAGGTTCTAAGCGTAAAGCTGCAGGAACGTTAGACTGTGAACTGTTTAATAAGAAAATGCGTCATTTGTATATTATAAACAATACCGGTAATCAGTTATGTTTTGCAATCAGCCTCGCACACGTCTCTGATCCTGAGCTCACGGATCACCGTGCTGTAGAACTGGGGAGGAGATGGCAGCATCAGGCAGGCCTCGACGAGCAAACAGCAGTTACTTTTAGTGATATTGGTAAATTTGAAACCATTCTGAAGAGAAACATTTTAGTGTTTCACAGAACCACGGGCTCTACTGCTCTGTGTAAATTTGAGACCAGTTTCCCTGATCGTTCAAACCCTGTGTTTTTGCTGTTATTTCAAGGTCATTACTATGGGATAAAAAATCTCAAAGGTTTTATGGGGTGCAGATATATTTGTAATTACTGTTACACCAGCTATGATAATGCAAACACACACCATTGTGAAGGTTATTGTCCAGTGTGTCGAACATATAAATGTATGCAAGAAATTAGCAATCCTGTAAGCTGTGCAGGCTGTCAAAGAATCTGTCGTAATTCCTCATGTTTCAGCAGACACAGGGAACCGCGCATCAGAAATAGTGCTGAAAGGCCTATGAGTGACTGTGAGTTGGTAAAACTGTGTAAAGTATGCAAACGGATATACGTTATTCCAATCAGTAAACCGAATAAACCACACATGTGTAATGTAAAATGCAGTATTTGTGGTGAAAATGTACCTCCCAGCCTAGACATTACATGCGATGATCATAAGTGTTACATTCAGCCTTGCAGTGCAATTAATCAGCTTGATGATAAACTGATTTTTTATGATTTCGAATGCCTCGTCAATGAGAGCGGCGTGCATACCCCCTTTCTGGTCTGTGCTAAAACGTTGAAAGGTGATAAATGGTACGCTTATGGACTGAATTGCAGCCAAAAATTTCTCCTGCATTTCAGGAGGCCGAAGTACAGAGGCTTCACCTTAATAGCGCACAATGCGCGGGGGTACGATGGTTACCTGATTCTAAATGCAATGCTGCAGTTAGGAATTAAACCTCATCTCGTCATGGTAGGAAGTAAACTTCTCTGTTTAACCGACCCTGATTACAGGTTAAAATACATTGACAGCTTGTCCTTTATCTGCATAAAGCTTAGCGCCATGCCGAAAGCGTTAGGCTTTACCGATCAAAGCAAGGGTTTTTTTCCCCACCTATTTTCCTCTGAACAACATCTCCAGTATGTGGGGCCTTTTCCTCCTCCATCCTGCTACGCTGTAGAACGCATGAGTGTTCAAGAACAACAGGTGTTTAGCAGCTGGTACAGAAAAGCGAGCAAAGAGGTCTTTGACTTTAAGAAAGAAGCTATTTGTTATTGTAAAAAATGACGTTGAAATTCTTTCTCAAGGATGCTTAAAATTCAGAGACGAGTTCTTTAAGGAGACAAGTGTGGATCCGTTTAAAAGTATCACAATAGCATCAGCCTGCATGAAGGTTTTTGTAACCAATTTCCTTCCTCCTCAAACCATAGCCATTCCATCACCTCTGGACTACAGACGTAGCAGTAAAACTCCAGTGCGTCCATTCAATGGCTCGGCTGGATTGCAGACAGCAGAGCCATATTTATTGAGCATGCATTAAATAGGGGTGAAAAGAAAATCGGCCCATATTCAGTGGATGGGTATGCAGAGATTAACGGTGTCAAAGTTGCGTTTGAATTTTACGGCTGTTTTTTCCACGGCTGTAAAAAGTGTTACATGCCTCATGACAGGTCGCATTTGAACAGTTTTACGCAGCCACTGTTGAGAGAAGCAAGGTGTTACAAACTGTGTACGGCCTTCGTCTCGAAGTCATATGGGAGCATGAGTGGATTGAAATGAAAAAATCAGACCCAGGGGTGATCAGCTTTCTTGAGAAAGTTAATGCACCCGAACCGCTATCCCCCCGGGATGCTCTGTATGGTGGACTCACCTGTCCTATGAAGTTGAGGTACACAGCGGGACCGGATGAAACTGTACACTATGTGGATTACACATCTCTGTACCCTTATGTAAACGCCAACTGCGTTTTTCCCCTCGGACACCCCACCATCATTTACAAAGATTTTGATGACCCCAGCAGCTACTTCGGTATAATCAAAGCTGTGGTCTACCCACCACGTAACCTGTTGTTCCCTGTTTTACCTTACAGAACATCCCAAGGTAAACTTGTGTTCACTCTCTGCCGCACATGCGCTGAAATAAATAACCAGTCAGGTCCCTGCATGCATAATGATGAGGACAGAGCTCTGACGGGTGTGTGGGTGAGTGTAGAGCTCTGTAAAGCGTTACAGTGTGGTTATTGTCTTGCTAAAATCACAGAGGTGTGGCATTTTGAAAAGAGCAGTGACACAATCTTTAAAGGGTATATTAACACCTTCCTGAAAGGTAAGCAGGAGGCTTCAGGCTATCCGTCTGAAGCAGTGGATCAGGAGAGTAAGTCAAAGTATATAAGCGACTACAAACTGCATCAGGGCATCCAATTAGACCCTGAGAAAATCGAGGTGAATCCTGCCAAAAGGCAGGTTGCAAAATTGTGTTTAAACAGTTTTTGGGGGAACTTTGCGCAAAGAAGTGATCTGTCTCAGACCACAGTCATCACTAACCCTGAAGACTTTTTCAGCTTCATGTTCTCGAGTAAATACAGGGTTAACTATTTTCATTTTTCCAACCGTGAAATGTGTGTAGTGCAGTGGAATTTCAGTAAACGTGTCATCTCTCCTCCAAGTAAGGCAAATAATGTGTTTATTGCAGCATTCACCACCGCTTAAGCACGTTTAAAACTTCTCAGCAGTATGGAGAAGTTACAGGACAGATTGATTTATATTGACACGGACAGTTTGATTTATGGGACAAAAAGTGGTGAAACTCCTCTGGAATTGGGGAATTATCTGGGTGATCTTACTGATGAGTTAGATGGTGACAGCATTTCGGAGTTTGCATCGACAGGACCCAAGAGTTATGCATACCAGACCAAAAACCGTAAAAATGTAATGATACGTGCTAAAGGCATCACTCAGACGCATGAATGCAGCGAGAGGGTCAATTTTGACAGCATCAAAGGGCTGGTCGAGGGCTACTTACAGAGGTCAAGTGAGGGTGTCATTGAAATCCCTCAACACACGATCAGGAGGGATAAAAAGAGATTCCGTTTGACAAACGCGACATTTCTTAAAATGTTTCAACTGGTGTATGATAAGAGACGTCTTTTTTCTGATGGGACAACTCTGCCTTTCGGTTATTAGAGTTGAAGAAGAAATAAAATAAAAAGTCACATGGATTTACAGGAGATTGATTTTGATCCTAGATTTAGAGCACCTTTCTCATGTATGATAGTTGGACCCAGCGGCTGCGGGAAAACTTTCTTTGTAAAAAGTATTTTACAAAACTGTAATCATGTCATGGATATTGTTCCAGAAAATATTGTATGGATTTACACATCTTTTCAACCCATGTATGCTGAATTGCAGAAGATGAATAAAAATATTACCTTTGTGGAAGGATTGCCTCATTCTTTTGAAGATGAAAACCTGTTTCCTCCTGATCAGAATAATCTGATTATTCTAGACGATGTTATTGCTCAAGCCTCAGATGATGAAAACGTGATGAAAGTCTTTACCCAGTATCGACATCATCGAAATATGAGCATTATTATGCTGACTCAGAATGTTTTTCATCAGGGAAAGTTCAGGCACAATATTAGTTTGAACTGTAATTATATGGTGTTGTTTAAGAACCCGAGAAATAAGCTGCAGCTGAATATACTAGCCCGCCAAATGTTTCCATTTCAAAAGGGTCTCTTCTTGGAGAGTTTTGAAGACGCAACGAGAGAAGCTCATGGATATTTAATCATCGATTTTACGCCTACCTGCCCAGAACATTTCAGACTGAGAACGGGCATACTTCCTCAGCAGTGGCCTGCTGTGTACGTGCCCAGAACAAAGTAAGTCATCATGACTGCGCGTATAAAAATGAATTTACCATTATTCAGAGCTTTGTACCAGGCCTGTCCACAGAAACATAAAGATATTCTCACACACTGCTCTCCCGACTTTGTTCAGGCTCTGTGCGAGATTGCACTGAATATCCTAAAAGGTAACATTAAACTATCACCCTCTCAACACCGACAATTGAAGAAACAAAGAAATATCATCAGATTGTTGGGTGATAAAAGAACCGGGATAAAAACTAAATAGTTAGCTCTCAAAAAGCAACGAGGTGGTTTTATTCTCCCCATCTTAACGGCTCTTGCACCCTTGATCGGTAATCTAGTGGGTGGAATCATCAGGAGATAATGTCTCTCAGAACATCGCAGAAGATGTTTCTCATTTCACCTCATCAATTCAAGCGTCTGACCCAGTCAGACACGTCCATCAGACAGACGGCGGAGGAGAATTTGGATGCTGAAATGAGAGCAATATTAAACGAGCCGGGTTTGACTTCTTATGAAAAAATCAAGAGATACGATGCTCTTCTCCAGAGGTATCTGACTTTACTTAAGCAAGGTGTCAAAGAAGAAAAACAGCGGGTCAGTTTAACGCTGCAGCGTGACACAGAGGTTCCTGAACATAAGCGGTCCCAAGAAAAACAAGGCCCAGGGCAGGACGAGGCCCCTAAGGATCAGGTTCTTACGGAAGTACTGAAAAGCCTACCTAAACACAACTGTAAAAATGCCGAGTACATTTTGAAGAAATTATCCGAAAGAAGTGAGAGTTGGACTTCGCGAGGTGAATTTGTATTTAAAGGAAATGTTATAAAAGGGACCCACATGATTGATTTGTTGAAAAATCTCATGCTTCCGTTTAAAAAATCTGGAGCATCACAAACCCGAGGATGGTCTGACTTTCTACACACCTTGTCAGATGTAAACATCCCTATATCTTCAGTCATTAACCCTTTTGCTCGTGAAGAATATAGACGTTTCAAAACAGAAGGTACATCGATTGAAAATGGGGGTACACCCCCCAGTGTTAAGCAGAGAAGAAAAAGAAGAAGAAGGCAGATAACTCATTCTCCCTACTGGTCGAGATCTGAGTTGGAAGATCCAAAAAATGCTGATGGGAGATCAAAAAGGTCTCTTCGTAAGACGACGCTATGGATTACATTTTCACCATAAACCGTTATAAGAAAATGAAACATGTAGCCTATTTCTTTTATTCAATAAAATATTTATTGATTATATTTTTCAAGTCTAACTTCGTTCTCTACTTCACACACTAACATATGATATCATTACACAAATATTAAATCATAAGAAAAAAAAAAAAAAACAATGAAAAAAAAATAAGACAATTTAAATTCCATAACAATCCATAAATATCTCCAAAGAGCATGTTCCGTGAGTATAAAATGTACAACTTTGATTAACGACACATTTCTGATATTTTTTCACAAAGTTAGATACCATTAAATCATTCTTAATCACACCTCCGGTGTATTTCGACAACACTTGCTGCATTGATAATCCGCACGCTCTATGACATAGATAAAAAATGCAATGGTGACCGCACACAGTGGACAGAGTGTTTTGAAGCTGATTATTATGACACAATATTTTTGAGGATCTGTCTTCTAAAAATGTTACGATGCTTGACGGGTAGAACTCGAAATCCGGAGAGAATCCATAAGAGTCAAAAAAGCTGGATTGACCATTCTCATCCAATGTCAGAGCTAGCCAGTGTTCTCCCGGCATGTGTGAAGGATGTGTGTTCACAATAAAGTAGGCCGGCCCTGGGAATTTGTCAGCTAGCAGTGGCAGCTGGTCGCACGGCCATACACCACAAAACAAATCTCCCAGCAGATGACGCATCAGGCTCTCAATTTCATGATTATTCATGCCTGATTAGATTAATAATAATCCACCAGCACACGCCTCTTTGAATCAATCTCTAAAATAGAGTCATAACAAGCGTAGATGATCAGCGTGGTATGAGGCAACGGGTTTCTGAAGCGCATTTCCAATCTTAAATTTCCACTGGAAACTGGAGATAGAGCATCTGTGTCCTCGCCCGGGTTAAGATTAAATGTGAATAGAGAGTATCCTTGATTAAATTCCTGACGTGTTATACTCAGTGGAAGATCTTTTAGATGTCGTCCTGTAGCCGTAAACAAGTTGTCAATACTCTCTCACTGAATGACCTTGGTTAAAATTGGGCTGGAAGGCTTTAGCAGGAATTTGTCTGCCATCCTTACACAAAGCTAAATATTCCGTATCAAAATGATTAAAGTCAAACGGGTTGAGATTGCGTTTTCCTGTAAAAGCATCATGATCCAGTAACGCAATCACCACATACTTGGGAAAGACGCCTAAGAAAAGATTCTCTTGGTTGCATACCCTTGAATTTTCAGGGATGGAATATATTTTTACATTCACACGTGAAAGTGGATACAGAGCTTTTGCCTTCATTAAAGCTGAAGCATGCCCCAGTCATACAGCTGGAGAGACAGTAACTTTTTTGATAAAAAGAGATGCTCCTAATATCCTGAGTTTGTAAGTGGAGTCTCTTGCTGTCATGAGACAAAAGGCATCGTTGGTTCTTGTAAGTTTAATTTTGAGCTCAACAGAGTTTAAAAGAAGTATCTCACAGAAAAATATGTCTGCATGCAGGGGGCCTAGGAGATGTACCTCCCTGGAATTTGCCGTAAAGCCTGCTCTGCTGTTAAGGCCTTGGTTAGGGCCGTTAGTTGTAACAATAGAGTTCAGAGCCCCTGCAGTGTCTTTATAAAAAAGACCAGAGCTAAACTGGCTTTTTAAAAAATCCTCAGAAAAGTTTATCAATGTCTCAATCATGGCTCTATATGGATGTGTAGCACTGGATTGTGAAATCATTCGATCTCCGAGAGTGACGTCACACTGACTGAAGATGGTGTTTAACGGGTAGTTGATGAGCCCTCAGGTGCATCATCTGGCAGGTTTGTTCCATCCTCGTTAGTAATTTTCACTCTGAGATGCAACAGCGTATCGTTGAGATCCAGATACTTTTCTCCGTCTCCCGGAATGAAAAACTCGATCGGGCCTCCATCAGTGATTGCTGATAAAGGCTGGATCTCGGTGTAAATTTTATCTTCGATCGATAGCTGCGTCATCGGGGCAGAAAATAAGTCCAACTCTGCCAGCGTGCACTCTGATGATTTGTTATGTAAAAGAGCCATTATTTAAATATATCAAAACTTGCGGATGACTTCCTTCCTCTTAGTTTGTCAGCTGCGACTGATCTCCTTTTTCGCGTTTGTCGTTGTTTTTTAACCGTCCTTAAACGATCACCAGGGGGTCTTGTTCTGGGTCTTTTGGATAAAACCATAATTCCTGAACCTTCTTGACCGTCGGTGTGTGTAGAACCACTCATTTTACTCACGGCTCTACCACTTGATACATCTTGTCGTTAAATATTTTTACTTTTTGAAGTTCCTCAGCGTAAAAGGAACCCTCGATAGGTTCTCCATCCAAATCTTTGAGTTTGTATACAGGAGGAAATCGGGGTTTCCGCTCATACACTGTAAACACTTCATCCGTAAAACTCTGTTCGTATTTTTTGTCAAACACTCCACGGACCTTGGATATTCTGACAAGATCCCCTTGTTTAAACGTTGTCACTGAGTCCTTGCAATATCTGTTGGACTTGACATCACACAGATTCTGAAACACTTGAAAGGCATTTTCTGGGGTCACTTCCATAGGGCTCATTTTAATGCTGGAGTGGTAGGAATGGTTGTAGCTTCTAGCTAGGTTTTGCAGTACATCGACATACCGCCGGGTATTGTTAGCTGTAAAATATCTCCACATCCTTGTTTTTAATGTGCGGTTAAATCTCTCGACCACTGAAGCTTTTGCTTCACTCGCTGTGGCAAAATGTTCAATACCGTGTTTCTCCATTAAAACCTTAAATTTCTTGTTAAACAATTCTTTACCGGCATCAGTCTGAAGTTTTTTGGGGATCTGACTTTCTGTAAAAACTGATTCAAATGCCTTTTCCACCTCAGCGGCTGTTTTCCTCTTCAAAACCCGTACATACGCCCTTGTTGAAAAGATGTCAATGACTGTTAATAAATAATTATAACCATCATATTCCATGGCCAGAGCTTGCATGTCACAGAGATCAGCCTGGAACTGCCTCAATGGTCTGGTGACAAAAACTCTGTTTCTCGGGAACTTTATTCTTGCAGGTTTATGTAGAGTATAGGTATCTTCTCCTGATAAAAAATCTTTAACTTTTTCAACCGCAACCTTCTTTCCCGTTTCATCTTGCATAACCCTCCTCAGCCTATCTACACCCCCAAAACTTCCCGGATTTGAAGTGCTATAATATACTTTCTTTATCAGCCGTCTTCCTGCCATCTCTGCCTTATTCTCATTCTGCCGATTACTTGTTAAATAATGAGAAAAAACACACAGGAGGGTAGATTTATCCTTATTTTTTTTATTTTTGTATTTAATATAAATAAAAAAAACAACCAAAAAACAAAATCAGATAAAATGCAGATTAATGCAGATGAATTCAAACACTACTAGCTTTTAAACAACACTTTTGGGAAAGGTTACTATGTTCCTACTTTAATTGTATTTAATAGTAAAAAGAAAAATGAAGAAAAATCATATAATGCAGATTAATTAAAGTACTGGAATACTAAAAAAAAAAAAATGATACAAGTCATCAAACATGTGAGATCAGTTTGTCAGTCCATAGCACTCTGAAACAGAGTTAAGTTGTTTGAGATGTTTCTCATCGACCATGCGATCATAAACGTGCGCTATTGCACTGTGGATGCCTTGTACCGATTTCAGTTCATATAAAACCGTCTTGGCAATCGTCTTCACTCTGAAGTCATCTGCTTGTATGCGTCGAAGTACCAGAAGATTCTGAATAGCAGGAACGAGTTTGGGGGTTACGAGTCGTCGTACGATGCGTTTGAAAATTGACTTGGTAATAATCCTCCCCCAATACCTCCAGGCAATGGTGTTGACGCTGGCTCGGGTGGTTCGTTATACATCCATAGCAGGTTTCTCTGAGATAGTTCAAAGAGGTTATGTTGAATAAATGAAGTATCGCTGTTTTCACCGTATTGATGAGGGTGGTTGAGAACCAACCGTCAATTTCGTCCTCCTGGTTACTCTCATCCTCTGCTGAAGGCTGAGGGTCCTCCATCGTTTCCAAGGTTTGTGTAGGGGCTTTGGTAGAGGGTGAGTAGCCGGTGGCTACCTCCTCCTCCACGACCACCTTCATGTCTTCAGGCAGGACATTCGCGTCTACAGACTCAGCCATGAATAGCGGTGATGGTGAGCAGAGGTCTGGAGAAAGCGGTAGATATTTCATGTTGTATCCTGTAGGTGATGCAGGACTGAAGTGGTTCTCTGAGAATGAGGATGTTGAGGTGGATGGTGAGAAGAGGTCAGGGGAAGGCGGATGATATGGTCCAATGTTGAAGCTTTCATCGTGCTCAGGAGAGAAGTGGATCTCTGCTCGGTGGTTGTAGAGATCCCTGTATGGTGTCGGTCCACTCATTCTCATGATACGATTCTCAGTGTCTGTGAGCTTGCAGTTATCCCCCCGTATATATATCATAGGAAGGGGCGTGTCCTCAGAAGAGGGTTCGTTCTAAACGTAAAACAGGAAACGTCAGGGTTTTTTTCACTGACATGACATCGATCCAACTTCGTGACTTGTGGAAAAGGTCGGAAAGACAATGTCCAATTTCACTCATCTTCTCTGCCCAAGCTTCAAACGGCAGAGCCAGCATTGTCTTGAATACACCGCAGTCCTGATTGAAAGCCTCCAACACAAACAGATCTGAGGGACTCGTCCGGTTGTTCCTGCGTCTGCTTGCCCGAAAAGACCAGCGGCCATTTGCTGTGGTTTTTGACCCCCACACTGCACTAAAGAGAGGTTCTCTCTCAGCTATTTCAACATCGGATGGTATATGAAACATTCTCGCCCGTTTTACAGGTCGAGGAGACAGTTCATTTTCTTCCTCCCTCTCCTGCCTTGAGACTGTTTCAGGGGTATCATTAAGGTGCGGGATTGCAAGCCTTAACACAGCCCAGTCGCTGTGGGTGAGAGTACACAGAGCCAGTGATCCATTAAATACCTCATCTTGATCCAATTGATACAGGCAAAGCTCTCCTATTTCATACATGAAAATATAACCCCAGCTGCCAACCAGGCCATATGGCTCCAAAGACCATTCTTCCTGCAGAGTGTCGAACGGGGGTCTTTGTACCTTGCAGATGTAGTATGTTGATTTCTTAGGAGCATTCAATTCACGGGATGAATACTGGTAGACGGTCACTGGGGTTTCGCACAGAACTGACATACCTCTTGGCTGACCCGAGGTCTGATTTTCAACCATGGTTGTTGAAGTTGATGTTGGATCCTCATCATCGGTAGAGTATGTCATGACGGGAATTCCGATAGGTATCTCCGTTGAGGAAGTATATGATGCAGTTGCTTGTTCATCATCATCATCTTGGCATGCGTTGCGTTTCTCCTCCGCTCGACGATAAACTCTCTTAACTAGCCATTGTTGAACAGGTGTTCTTTTTCCAACGAATGCTGCATGTAAAGTGCAGAGTTTTATCTCTGTATTTAAAGTAAACACTAAAGCATGCCCTATTGTTTTCATTGGGTTATTCAAGGTTTAACGATGCTTACAAACACACCCCCTCTATTTTTAATTGGTGCTGATGCCAAACAGTTTCCGATAATACCATATTTGTCTTGTTCTATTTGTAACAAACACACCCCTGTGTTTTAATTGACTCATTTAAGGTATCGCCCCTAATGACGACAACCAATCAGCATCCACGGTTACGCCCCCTTGGACACACCACCTGCTTGACCACGTGACCTCCTGCCCACATGGCACCCACATGGCACCAACCGGAAATCCCACCCTCACCGGAAGTCCCACCCACCTGTCAAAAAGTTTGATGAAAGGGTGTACTTAAATTCTCTCACCTCTAATTATTATTATTAGTATTCTCTACAAATAAACCGATTTAAACATTGTTCCTAAAGTTAATATGTTAGTGTTTAAGTTGTTAAAAGCTTTACAAATAAATTAAACAAATGGTATTTGTCATCAATGTATTTTATCTGCAGTGTTAGATTTTTATATGTATGAAAACAAATAAATATTTTGAACATTTTAAATATCTGAATTAACAAGATCATAAAACAAGAACATTTTAAAGAAAATAGGACTGTTGGTTTGTGATGAAAAAAAATCACAGAATCCAGCAATTGTAGCACTCTGATCTTTTTTTTTTTTATATGCAGTTCTTCAAAACATTTCATTCCAGTTCACAGCATGACATACATACCAACAACAGGAGTGAGAGACTCCCCCTGATCTAAACCACCTGGCTTTTAAAGCATTGGCTCCTACCTGGACTAATTCAGGGGTGGAGACAACATTTCCATTTCCATATAGAAAAACATTTGTACTAAACTATATTCCTAGAAAAATATTTACATAATTACAACTAACAACTTGAAAACTAAAACAAAAACAATCTGGGGCCAATCAAAATCTAGAAAACATCTCCCCTCTCTCTCAAACAATGGATTTTCCAGTGAGGCTGATTGAAAACACCAGGCCCTTGTCAGCCCTGCTCATGGGCACACTTCCATGGCAACACAAGACCAGGTGACCTCAAAGAGAAGAGGGAATTATTAAAACAAAATATTAAATAAAGCAAATTACTTCCTCCCAACAAAGCAATACATTTACCAACTAAATGAGGATATTAGAAGAACAAAAAACAGCACCTGTTAGGGAGGTGGTAAATCCCTCACACTTGCCTCCCCTTCAGGAGACTCGCTGTGGTTCACAGCAAGACAAAAAGTCTGCGGCTGGGTTCTCTTTTCCTGGAATGTAGCCCATCTTAAACCGGTAAGGTTGAAGAGACAGAAATCATCGTGTTATGTGACTATGTCTTTCATGGCTTCCAACCATTTCAGTGCCCGATGGTCAGTCTCCAGAGTGAACTCTCGCCCCAAAAGATAATATCTAAGAGAGTCAATCGTTCATTTGATACCCAGACACTCCAGTTCCACCACGGAATATCTGGTTTCTTGCGGAAACAACTTCCTACTAATGTAGGCGACTGGTTTCTTCTCTGTTTCTCCCTGCAAAAGAACCCCACCAATTCCCCTGGCAGATGCATCAGTCTGAACGATGAAGGGTAAAGTGAAGTTTGGGCTCTGCAGTACAGGCTCTTGACACAGTGCCTGCTTCAAATCCTGGAAGGCCCTCTCCTATGCTTCTCCCCACACAATTTTTGCTTTTGATATTCCAGTAATGTCAGAAAGAGGAGCGGCTCTAGCAGAAAATGTCCTGATAAATTGACAATACCAACCTACCAGGCCCAAAAAGGACCTGACTTGCCTCCTGGTTGTTGGTCTTTCTGCTGCCTTGATTGCCTCCACCTTGTCTTTCACTGGCTTTATGACTCCTCCACCCAGGATATGGCCTAAATATTGGAGCTCCTTCTTTGTCAATGAACATTTCTTGGGATGAATAGTCAGGCCGGCTTGCTTGATGGTCTGCAGCACCCGTCTCAGATGAATTAGATGTTCTTGCCATGAGTTGCTGTAAATGACAATATTGTCAAGGTAAGCTGCAGTAAATGACTCCATACCTGACTGTACCTTATTCATCAGTCTTTGAAATGTGGCAGGTGCACCATGAAGTCCAAAAGGCATCTTTGTAAACTGCCATAATCCCTGCGGGGTCCTGAAGGCAGTGACTGGCTTAGCAGCATCTGTTAGAGGAACCTGCCAATATCCCTTGCAAAGATCTAAGGTACTTATATATTTAGCCTGACCAACACATTCATTGAGATCATCCAACCTTGGTAACGGGTAGGCATCAAAGTCTGATTGAGCATTTACCTTTCTAAAGTCAAGAAACAGATGCTCCATCCTTCTTGATTACCAAAACCACCGGGTTTCTCCATTCACTGGTGGATGGTTCAATCACGCCAAGCTTCAACATGACCTCAATTTCCTCCTTCAACACAGGAGACATCCTCTCTGGGATACGATACATTCGTTGCCTAATGGGGACACTGGTCTTCAGACTGTTGAACCTGGTTGTTCTTTGAAGAGATCTGAAGGAATAATGGCCTCCAACTCCTGTTGCAGGGTGAGGGTGAGATGAGAGAGGTCAAGTGAAATAACAGAGTATTTTACAGATGGCATCTCAGCCTCATCATCCTGTTCCACAGCACACACAAAGCACTGCTGACTAAGGGGCAGAGCCCAGGATTTCCACTCCTTAAGCAGATTGATATGAAAGGTTTGCTTTGGTTTCCTTCTCTCAGGCATCTCAATCTCATAAGTGGTAGCACTTAACTTCTTTACAACAGTGTATGGCCCCTGCCATTTTGCTAAAAGTTTATTGTCAGATGTTGGAAGTAATAAAAGAACCATCTGACCGGTTTGAAGGATCTGCACCTGGCCGTTTTATCATACCAGGTCTGTTGCTGCTATTGAACCTTCTCCAGGTGCCTTCTGATGAGGTTGGTTGTCTCCTCCATCTTCTGTCTCATATTTAAAATGTAGCTGATGACATTGGTTGACTGATCCCTCGTGCCAACCCAGGACTCTTGAAGAACATCCAGAGGACCCGTCAGCTACCTGCCATACATAAGTTCAAATGGAGAGATGCCAGTGGACACCTGCGGAACTTCACGATAAGCAAACAGAAGATAGGGTAACCACTTATTCCAGTCTTTGCCATTGACCGAAATAAACTTCTTCAACATACTCTTTAATGTCCTGTTGTACCTCTCCACCAGCCCATCAGTCTGTGGGTGGTAGGGGGTTGTCCGAATACCCTTTATGCCCAACAATCTGTAGACCTGCTTAAGATTATTTGACAAAAAGTTAGTACCTTGGTCAGTAAGTACTTCTGATGGAGTCCCCACCCTAGAGAACAACTGGAGTAAAACATAGGTTATCTGTTTAGCTGTTATATCTCTAAAGGGAAAAGCCTCTGGATAGCACATGCTATAGTTGCATACCACCAGGATAAACCGATTTCCTGCTTGGGTCCGTCCAAGTGGTCCCACAATGTCCATACCTATTCTGCTGAAAGGAACATCAATATAGTTAAGGACTGCAGTGGATATTTTGGGAAATTGTTTCCTCCTGACAGCTGACACACTGAACATGTTTGGCAGTAATCTTTTATTTGATTATAAAGACCTGGCCAATAAAACCTGGCATAAATCCTATAGGTCTTTTTAAAACCCAAATGCCCTGCCCATGGAGCACCATGACCCGAATTTAGCACTTGATCCCTTAGACTTTGTGGAACCACCAGTTTTTCTGAACCTGGTTTCCCCCCATGAAGATAAAGGAATTAATCTCTAAGGATATAATCACCCCCATCAGGCTGTTTACCCACTTCTCCATCAGTGATAGGAATTGCTTGATCAAAAAGACCCTTCAGTGATTCATCAGACAGTTGTCTCTGGAAGTCAACTTGTGAACCCACAATGTCCCCCTCAAGATCCGACAATCCCAGGGATGTTTGCCTAACCGTGCCTGCCATTTTCTGAAGCCTTCTTTGTTGTTTACTTTCCCTCACTTTAACCACACTCTCAAAAGGAAGATTAACATTAAAGGGCAGTTCTTGCAGAAGATTTAGTTCATCATAGTCTCAAAGTTTATTTGCTGGCCTGACTCCACAGCCTCAGGTGTAGTTTCAGAATCCTCCTTCCCAGCTAATTGTTTAGCTTGTGTTTGTGATCTGGTTACAACATACACTGGCTTACAAGCCTGGATCAGTTCTGGTAAGACTGGAATATCCCGACCCAAAATCACTTTATATGCAAGACCTTCCACTACACCAACACTTAAAAGATAAGTTTGGTTTGCCACCTCTAGATAGACTGCATCCATGGAGTAAGTTTTGTGATCACCATGCACACAGAAAATAGCAAGGCCTGGGCCCCCTAAGTAGCATTGCTTTCTCAGAATAGAAGGGTAGACCAAGGTCTGTACACTTCCAGTATCCAAAAGAGCAATGGATGGCTTTCCATTTACTCTAACCTCCATGACTTGTTTCTTACCTTCAAATTGGTTTTGACCACAGAAATAGCAGATAATCGGTTTTGCTTCCAACTTAGGCTTATATGAGAATGTTTTCCCCCTTTGTTTCTCTACACCTGTCATTTGACTTGGACCACCACCCAAACCAAATCCCACAGACTTACCCTGCATTAAGCTGGCCTTCTGTTGAAGTTGTACCAGAAGATTTGTGGTCCCCGTCTTGCAGCTAAGAAGTTTTCAACAAGTTTTGCTGCTTCTTGTGCCGATGCTGGGTTCCTCTCTTTGACCCATATTCTCAGCTCTGGTGACAAAGAACTGTAGAATTGTTCCAAGATGAGAATCTCCCCAATGTCATCCTTTCTTTTTCCCTGAGGTTGCATCCACTTCAGGTAAAGGTCTTTCAGATGGTTATAGAACTCTCGGGCGGTTTCATTCACACAGACCTCTGGCTCTCTAAATTATTGTCGGTACATTTCTTCATTAATCTCATAGTTTGTCAAGATGGCTGCCTTTACTTAAGCATAATCACAGGAATCCTCTGCAGCCATGGCCACATATGCTGCTCGGGCCCTACCGGTGAGATGAGGTAACAACCTTACTGCCCAGTCCCTCTCGGGCCACCGGTATGCTGTCGCTAACCTTTCAAAGATTGTCAGGTATTGTTCAATGTCATCTCCCTCCTCAAACTTTGGAATATCCGAATGAGTCCATGCTCTTTGTACTGGCTCACCTCTAGAATGACGCCGAGAAGCTGGCTCTACATCTGCTTCTGAAGAAGGGCCGGTTTGAGCTTCATCTTCAGTCTTCTGCTGCCTCCCCAGACCATCTCTCAGATTGCCAACTTCAACTTGTATCTGGTGCCATCTCCTTTCTTGCTTACTCTTTTCTTTGTCCCATCTTTCAACAAAGTCACTCTGGAACTGAAGACATATTTCCTGCATGCCAGCAATGTTGCTCATGTCCACAGATGCTGTTTCATCACTGGACCGACCTGTAGCTCCTTCCTGCTCTGCCTCCTCCACTGGCGCTGCTTCTGCCACTTTGAGGCTTTTTGTCTGCTGCTTTGGACCCGTAATTAGCGCTTATCTGGACATCGGCGTCGCATCCCACTCCTGACACCAAGTGTTGGTTTGTGATGAAAAAAAATCAGACAGAATCCAGAAATTGTAGCGCTCAGATCTTTTTTTTTTTTTTTTTGTGCAGTTCTTCAAAACATTTCATTGCAGTTCACAGCATGACATACATACCAACAACAGTAGGGAGAGACTCACCCTGATCTAAACCACCTGGCTTTTAAAGCATTGGCTCCTACCTGGACTAATTAAGGGGTGGAGACAACATTTCCATTTCCATATAGAAAAACATTTGTACTAAACTATATTCCTAGAAATATATTTACATAATTACAACTAACAACTTGAAAACTAAAACAAAAACAATCTGGGCCCAATCAAAATCCAGAAAACATCTCCCCTCTCTCTCAAACAATGGATTTTCCAGTGAGGCTGATTGAAAACACCAGGCCCTTGTCAGCCCTGCTCATGGGCACACTTCCATGGCAACACAAGACCAGGTGACCTCAAAGAGAAGAGGGAATGATTAAAACAAAATATTAAATAAAGCAAATTACTTCCTCCCAACAAAGCAATACATTTACCAACTAAATAAGAATATTAGAAGAACAAAAAACAAGACCTGTTAGGGAGGGGGTAAATCCCTCACACTAAAACCCATCAGCAATATGTAAAAGGGTAAATAAAAACAATGAAGTTATTTACTTTGGACACAGTGGTATTAACCTTCAGGCCCCATTTGTTTGGCTACACAGCTCTGTGTTTCATGCTAACATGGTTGCTAGGCAGCAGGCGTTGGAATTATGATTATTGATTAATTAATATTTATCAAGAATTACAATTAACAATCTTAATTTGACAAAATTAATTTCTTTGTTTCTTTGTTTGATTCATTTGTGGTTTCAAGGACTCAGATGTGCGACACAAAAAAATTAATTTTGGAACTAAAATTGAATTTCAGACCTGAAAGTGAAAGTCAAACAGAATTTGTCATACAACGAAATACATTTTAAAAGCAAATTAATTCAGTTTCAAACCACTGAATTCAGTTTAAAGCAAACAAATTAAATATCAAACCATTAAATTCAGCTTCAGTTTAGTGAAATTCATTTTCAAACCAATGCATTTAATTTTAAATTACAGAAATACAGATTCAGTCTGAGGAATTCAAATTCGGTTTCTGATGGCACAAGTTTCTTCCCATACACATTTCTCTTACCTTTTTTTGTTTGTTTTTCTTTTCTGTTACTCTCTTCCTTCTGTTCATGAAGAACTCGTTTATTTGTGCTTGAAATTTTGGAACTTTCAACTTCATTCATTCTGAATGGAGCATGGCGCGTGCGGTCCGTGTCAAGATACAAAATTTCCCAGGTTCACAACCACGCACATGCCACTGGGCAGGGCCCTCGCGCAGGGGCGGGGACAGCGTAATTGCGTCACTGTTGGTGCACGAACCCTCGCATGTTCAATGCGTCAACTATAAACCTAGCTTTACACTTATCCACCTCCAGCTTCAGCATACCTGAGCTTGGAGAGATAAAAATTGCAGATACGAGGATTTGGTTAGCAGTTGACTATCAGCAATCACATGTTTATATTTAAAAAAAAGATGTTTACTGTTATTTTCTCTTTCACATATTTATGTTACTCATAAAATAAGTAGTTAAGTGAAAAATCTGCAGAATGTGCCAATTTTCTATTAAATAACTCAATTGTTTTGACAATCGATAGAATACTTGATTACTAAAATAATCACTGGCTACAGCCCTAATATTATTTTGTCCCAAGGGACTTTACAAGACAAACAAAACACATATATAGACTGACTCAAATGAAATTACATACATTTCAATTAAATCTTAGCTATAAAACAATGCTGTTGAGAGTTAGCTGAAGGCATCAAGTTGCTAACTTTCCAGCAATCCTCTCATAATCGTACTCATCATGCTCGTCATCTTCCGCTTTATCCAGAACTGGGTTGCGGGGGCAGTATACTCAGTAGTGACACCCAGACTTCCCTCTCCCCAGACACTTCTTGCAGCTCCTCCGGGATGAGCCCAAGGAGTTTCCAGGCCAGCCAAGAGACATAGTCTCTCCAACGGGTCCTGGGCCATCCCTAGGGCCTCCTCCCAGTTGGATGTGCCTGGAACACCTCCTGAGAGAGGCGTCCAGGAGGCATCGGGTATAGATGCCCGAGCCACCTCAAGTGGCTCCTCTTGATGTGGAGGAGCAGCAACTCTACTCCGAGCTCCTCCCGGATGGCCAAGCTCCTCATTCTATCTCTAAGGGTGTGCCCAGCCACCCTGTGGAGGGAGCTTATTTCAGCCGCTTTCATCCAGGATCTTGTCCTTTCAGTCATGACCCAATGTTCATAGCCATAGGTGATGGTAGGAACGTAGACCGACCGGTAAATCGAGAACTTCGCTTTTCGGCTCAGCTTTCTCTTCACCACACATTTAATTCTCCTGTGATTCTGCTTCCAGAATAAACGATCCATCGGGAGGGGCGAGGGGTTTTCTCCAACAGTGCTAATCAGATTCCGTGTGTAAAATGAGCTGAACAGCAGGCAGAAACCTTTTAGCTTGTTGCCTTAATAAATATTAATTTATAGGAGGTGGATATGCAAATAAATTTCCAAACCACCAGCAATGCTATTTACCAAACCTGAAACGAATTGCGGGTGCTATTTTTGCTTCTAGATTTTGCTTGTTTGAAATGCAGGTCCTAATTGGGATGTAAAAATATCTGCTGTCACTTTGACCAGAATGAGGTATAGATAGAATGACAGACGAAGAAGACAGAGAATCATCTGTACATGTGTCAACAGATTTGATTGTCAAAAATAAAGATAATAAAAATAGATGAGAATAGATGACTCTAGGATAATCTAGTCTGAGAGCCAGTCACAAACAAAAGTCACATGAAATATCTCCTATGATAAAACTCCTTGCAGCACTTTTTTTCTTGCATCTGAATTATTCCAGCGCACCACCGCTGTCAGCGAGATCATCTGGCCTGAAGCACAAACCCGATCATGGCGAAGTGCGCACATAACTATCATCCACCAGAGAAGCGCCACAGCCTGTGTAACTTTAATTGCACATTATGCAAACGACCCAGTGTGCTTTGATGTTGATAGTATAATTAATAGGAAATAAATAAATACATTATAAAGCAGATTAAACTTTTCATTTGAAAACTGGATGTTAAAATCACTTTTTAGTATGAGAAAAACTATCATTTTAAGGCCACCTATTCCATGTGGTGAGAAAGATATACGCTGTCAGTGCAGTGCATTTGGAGCCGAGTCAGTTTGATTGCATTTTTTGCAACTGTACATACACCAGCTGAGGGTTTATACAGTAAAAAAACGCTTTGTGTCACCAACCAACAATTGAAACAATCAAACAAGTACAGTATACCGTTAAAATATTGCTGAAACACACAAAACGAATTCAGTACAATCATTAGAAAATTATTTTTATTCACATAAATGTTCAGGGCTGCACGGTGGGGCACTTGGTAGCACTGTTGCCTTGCAGCAAGAAAGTCCTGGGTTCGATTCCCGGCCGGGGATCTTTCTGCATGGAGTTTGCATGTTCTCTCCGTGCATGCATGGGTTCTCACCGGGTACTCCGGCTTCCTCCCACAGTCCAAAGACATGCCTGTTAGGTTAATTGGTCTCTCTAAATTGCCCTTAAGTGTATGAATGAGTGTGTGCGTGGTTGTTTGTGTGTTGCCCTGCAATGGACTGGCGACCTGTCCAGGGTGTACCCTGCCTCTTGCCCATAGACTGCTGGAGATAGGCACCAGCTTCCCCGTGACCCACTATAGAATAAGCAGTAGAAAATGACAGACTAAATGTTCAATTAACATTCTTTATAGGACACTCATGGCATGTTACATTTATAAAATGAACATACAGATAGCCAACTCCTGCAACAAACAGCTAATATTGTTGCTAATATTACATGTGGCTGTTTATGATAAACTTTTCAAACACACCATCAAAAAAAGAAGAAGTTCAAGGCAAACCTCTAAAAATTCTTTGACATACATGTTTGTCTTTTTTATTGTTAATATTGATTGGCCAATTTCTAAGCTGCAACCGTTGCGAGTCATGTCAAGCAACACAGTTCACAAGCTGTGCTCACTCCGGTGGTGTTGTCAGCCCAGACATAACAGTGACCAGCTACCCCATGTGCACACCGATGGCGTAGGTCACATGCCACTTTGGACACAGCTCTGCCCTTCTGTGCAATAGCTTGTAAGCCAATATTTCGATTGAAGGCAAAGCAGGATGTAGTCTTTGCCTCACTGGGTCTGTCCAGACCACAAACATAAAGCATCTGCTCATAGAACAACTTCAAACTCAGCCTTCCGCATGCGCAGTGATGCACTTTAAGGCGCTCTGCACAAACAAACAGAGGAGAGATAATCTCGTCAGATCAGAGACTGAGATGACAAACCTGCTGCTGTGAATAGCGATGACAAAAGTTAACAAACTGTAACAGTCCAGAAAAGCAGGAGCAGAATGGAACAGAAGGAAAAATGTCCGAATCTGGATAATTTATAATGACGCAGTGCAACAACCATTTCATTTTTCCAGTGCCACAGCTTTTGTTCGCTTTTGTTCATTTTTCCTCTAGTTCCACTGGGAGCAGTAGCAGCCAGCGGCACACACAATTTCCTCATTGTATAGGGAGGTCTGCTCCTCTTTTGCACCTGTTATCCTTTGCGCATGCAGTCTTTAAAAATTGTGCGCATCATGCCCCCTTATTACACGTACAATTTGTTTTTGCACATGCAATTTACCGTTTCTTATTTGGAGAGATCAGTCCCACAGTCTGTCACGGGATGTGGTGGAGGAGCAGAACCCAGACACAGAGTGGAGCATTGGATGAACATTATTTATTTAATGAAAATTAGGAAAATTACAAGTACACAAGTAACATGATGAGAAACAAGGCAGCGTCACAGGCAGGAAAGAACAACATTTAATCTGTTAGAGTAACGGGAGAATTTTGCAGGGAGCAAATGCAACATGTGAGCTCAGATACTGAGGGATGAATGGAGACTTGACATAGAACGTAGGTATGAGTAATCTGGAGGATATGAGGAACAGTTGTGACCAATTAAGTGAGAGCACTGAGGGAGAGAAAAGTAATGAGCAGGATCAGACATAGGGACACAGGAAGGAAATCTAACAGAGAATATCTAAATGTACACAATAAACAAAGAAACAAGTATACAATCAGATGAACTAAAATTGTAACACTTCAAACATAAACACCAAGGAAATTAACAGACAAATATAGAGAAATACAAAACTCAAACACCTAAGGATCATGACAAAATCATGGCACTGATGCCCTCTCCATGTGGCTGGTACAGTATATCCAAGTCTGTAGCTTCAAAACAGTCCTGATTACTGGTTGCCTCTGACCAAGGTGTTTATATTAGGGAAAAACCAGATTGTTATGTAATCATTAAGGGGAGGTCTTGCATTAGATATGCATGGTTCCTTAAAATTTGCATAAAAAAATCCAATGTTTTAGGTTCTCCGGTAGGGCAGCTGAAAAACTGTTGAAACTTTGGAAGTGTAGCAGAGAGTGATGCGTTTTGAAAATCACCAGATATTGCCACAAACGCATTAGGGTATTGTGTTGCCCCCCTCTGCAACAACTGAGCTGATTTCATCGCTGGCAATGTGGGCAACGACAAATGGTGGAATGTGGCCAAAGTAACACAGGTGAACTTTCTTGGTAAATAATATGGACAAAAACTGAATGCTAACAGTTTAATATCCAGGCTCCTGAGATGACACTTTACATAAACATGTCCTGGATTACCCAATATGTTGTTCACAAACACTGCTAATCAGCCTTCTTTGCTTTTGCTGCTGCTCTTTAAAACTATCATGATCCTACTGTGTCAGGTGTTTTTGAGTTCCTTGTTTATGTTTCTTTATTTTCCTGTTATATTCTTAGTGTTGTATTTTAGTTCATCCTCGTTTTCTTATTTTTTTATTTTTTCTTGTGCTTTTTTATATTTACATTTGTATCTGTTAGGTTTTCTCCCTGTGTCCCTATGTCTGTTTCAGCTCATTACTCTTCTCTCCCTCAGCTCTCTCCCTTCATTGGTTTCAGCTATTCTTTATTTCCACCTAATTAACCGTACCTGCAGGCCCTGCCTTTCTCTTCACTCTCTCCCTTTATATAAGCTGTTTGGTTTTTTTGGTTCTATGCTAGTTTCTTCCATTCTCCTGCTATAAACTCTAGTCGATGCCCGATGCTTCGTTGCTTTTGTTGTTTTGCTCTGGATACTACTACCTGAATGCTCCATGTCCTGTTTTTCCAAGTGTCCCCATTGTAAGTTTATTTAATCAAATTATTATTAAATCTTTCAACTCACCATGTGGCTCTTGAGTTCCTGTCTGCATTTTGGTCCAGCTCCAACCTTAAAGCTTATGAAAAAATCTCCGCCTGCTTGTATGGTCAGAAAGCCTAGCAGAGAAACACTGGAATTTGGGATATGATCCTCCAGCCATGTCTTAGTGAAACGCATAATAATGCCCAATACTTTGGCTGGGTCATTGTTAGGGCTTGGAGTTCATCCAACTTGTTTCTCACCAATCTCACATTTCCAATCATAACAAATGGAAAAGGTGATTTGAACTTCATCCTTCTCTCTCTCTACTCAGCTCTTGTTCTGCATCCATGGTGCCTCCTTTACAAATCATGAGGGATTTGTTGCTGTAGTTGAGGTAGCGTTTGAGGTTTTGAGTTGTTAATCTGCTGCTCCCAGTTGTAAAAGACCACCTTGTTCCTATGGTTATACGTCAAAACAAATGTCCAAAAGTTAAAAAGTATCAGCAAAAATCCTTCCAGCTGCACAGAATCCAATTGCAGAGGGAATAATCATCCAAAAAAAGCTATTTTTATCCACAAAAGAAGGAATGAAAGTTCTTTAAAAATATATATTAAAATGAAAGCAACAGAAGTGTTCCAACATTATGCCACATTGTGCAGTGCATTTCTAGAATTTGAGAAATAAGTGTTTGATTGCTGTAATGGCAATAAGGGCTTTTCTGTTGATTCTCCATTTCAATGTACCGGTTTTTGTGAAAATGTTAATAAAAACAGAGATTATTATTTATATTGAAATTAATACCTGTGTAAACATGGATATCTTTAAGATGAAAGTATGACAATTATGACAGATAATTTTGTTATATAGATCTAAAAATCCCCTACCAGTTGCCTCTCTGACACCAGCTGTGTTTGAACCAGCCATCAATTCCTTCCCAAACACCCTAAATACACTCTTGATGTCTGAGAAATACATTGCATTTCTGACACCTTAACAGTGGCTCTGGCCTCTTCACACCTGCTTTTTGAAATGAGCTGAGCTGAGATGTGACAGCTGGTGCTGCCAAGTGCTGCAGCAGGGCACACACATTTACACACAAACACACCTGATGACACTTTCTGTCATGTTTGTGAGTGCTATTCTAATTTATTTATTTTGGTTTATATTTACACTTTATAAAAAGAGACCTGTAACAACCATCAGAGCAGCCAATACTCCTTATTGATCAGTGAGGCAGAACCATCCAGAACCAGGCTAGATTTACAAATTATAATCAGTTCGGCTGTAGTTATGAGGTATTTTTACAAGAGTTTAAACAAACTTTTGCCACAGATACTGATCAAACGAGTATATCTCACCATTTGTGGGCTTTAAAACAAAGAAGCAGACCAGTATTTGAACATGGTATTGAGTTCCAAACTTTAGCAGCCGCTTAAAGCTGGGATGAATGTGCTCTCAAAGCAGCATTTTTTCAGTCCTTAGACGAATCAGCTATTACAAACAAGCTCAAATAGAAATCGAGGGTGCAGTACTATACTAATGTACAGAGTCCAATGGAAAACTTCACCTAGGTGCATTCTTTTCCCGTAGATTGACCAACTTGGAACAAAATTATGATGTGGGCGATCGAGAACTCCTAGCCATCAAGTTAGCCCTGGAAGAGTGGCGTCACTGGCTGGATGGTATAGACTCATCACAAAAATGTATCTCCACTCTGCAAAACGCTTGAACTTTCGCCAGTCCTGTTGGTCGCTTTTCTTTTCTCGTTTCTACCTATCCATTTCATACAGACCTGGCTCCAAGAATGTGAAACCAGATGCTCTGTCCAGACAGTTCTGCCCAGATGATTCAGAGAAGCTACCTCCAAGCTGTTGGCTCCCTCACGTGGGAGATCAAGAGTCTGGTTTCCCAAGCCCAACTGACTGAACCCGATCCCGGAACCGGACCATCTAATCAAACCTAAGTACCCTCCTCAGTCCGTTCCACAACAATTTCAACCTTTCGATTTCTGCTCTCGGTGAAGGAGGACGCTTTTCTTCTGTCTCCTGCACACCCAGCCCAGCGTGACTCTCAAGGCTGACAGAAAATTAAGAGTCAGCCTGACCCAAATAATTGTTTTCTGAGTCTGGCTCCCCTGCATGACCTTGATGGCTGGCTATCTTCAACTTCTCCTGGAAGTTATGTAAACATGACGCTCTGCTCCCTCTGCCCCCTCCCTTCCCTGAGGACATCTGTGGACTTTCTCAGTACTGTGTGGCCGGTTGAAGAACACTCCATCAAGGACAATGGCCTCTGTGACAGTGCTAACAAAAAAACTAACAAAATCCTCCTCCCTGAAATATATATACAACTTACCTGATCTTCTTCAGCAGAGATGCAGAGATAGCAGCAAGAGACAGATTAAACTTGGTTTATAGCAGTTATGAAACATTTTGATATTTGTTGTTTTTCAAGGGACACCAAACCTTTACTCTTTCTTCTTTTCACTCTGTTGTGTAAATATTTAGTAAAACTTGTCAAATCATTCTCTTGGTCTTATAAACAACATTAAAAACAATGTGAAGTAAAGCTAAGATGCAAGAAACAATATAAAAGCAGTTATTTTTCTTCCTTTTTCTTAGTGAAAATGAAGCTCAAATCAAATAGATTCCTAAAATCTTATTGTACTCTGTGTCAGAGCTCTTTTGGATCTATGAGATGGATTGTTAATGAAACAGTTTGATGTGCTTGCCTCATTATATGAATTGATAAAAACACTGCTGTGACCATAAATTACTGTCTCAGAAATTACTTGGAAGCGTTTGAGGCAATGATGGAACTTGCTCTGCATGTGATGTACAGGGGTTGGACAATGAAACTGAAACACCTGTCATTTTAGTGTGGGAGGTTTCATGGCTAAATTGGACCAGCCTGGTAGCCAGTCTTCATTGATTGCACATTGCACCAGTAAGAGCAGAGTGTGAAGGTTCAATTAGCAGGGTAAGAGCACAGTTTTGCTCAAAATATTGAAATGCACAACATTATGGGTGACATACCAGAGTTCAAAAGAGGACAAATTGTTGGTGCACGTCTTGCTGGCGCATCTGTGACCAAGACAGCAAGTCTTTGTGATGTATCAAGAGCCATGGTATCCAGGGTAATGTCAGCATACCACCAAGAAGGACGAACCACATCCAACAGGATTAACTGTGGACGCAAGAGGAAGCTGTCTGAAAGGGATGAATTAAATGTGCACCTCAACACTCCTGTTTCCACCAGAATTGTCCGTCGGGAGCTCCACAGGGTCAATATACATGGCCGGGCTGCTATAGCCAAACCTTTGGTCACTCATGCCAATGCCAAACGTCGGTTTCAATGGTGCAAGGAGCGCAAATCTTGGGCTGTGGAAAATGTGAAACATGTATTGTTCTCTGATGAGACCACCTTTACTGTTTTCTCCACATCCGGGAGAGTTACGGTGTGGAGAAGCCCCAAAGAAGCGTACCACCCAGACTGTTGCATGCCCAGAGTGAAGCATGGGGGTGGATCAGTGATGGTTTGGGCTGCCATATCATGGCATTCCCTTGGCCCAATACTTGTGCTAGATGGGCGCATCACTGCCAAGGACTACCGAACCATTCTTGAGGACCATGTGCATCCAATGGTTCAAACATTGTATCCTGAAGGCGGTGCCGTGTATCAGGATGACAATGCACCAATACACACAGCAAGACTGGTGAAAGATTGGTTTGATGAACATGAAAGTGAAGATGAACATCTCCCATGGCCTGCAGAGTCACCAGATGTAAATATTATTGAGCCACTTTGGGGTGTTTTGGAGGAGCGAGTCAGGAAACGTTTTCCTCCACCAGTATCACGTAGTGACCTGGCCACTATCCTGCAAGAAAAATGGCTTAAAATCCCTCTGACCACTGTGCAGGACTTGTATATGTCATTCCCAAGACAAATTGACGCTGTATTGGCCGCAAAAGGAGGCCCTACACCATACTAATAAATTATTGTGGTCTAAAACCAGGTGTTTCAGTTTCATTGTCCTACCCCTGTATGTGTAAGGCCAACTGAAGCTCTGAATGTGAAGCACTCTTCGATGGAAAGTCCAATATGCCTGAATGTGGGGAAAAATTACAGGCAACACAGTGTTCTCAGTGTTAATGCATGGCAAAGCCAGCTTCCTACTGAGACAGCTGGCTGTGAGTGTCACTGCAAGACCCATAGACTTCATTTGTGATCAGAGTGTGAGCTTCAGTGTTGGTCATCTCTACGCCAGGAAGCAACAGGGTGGATTTCAAGTTAGGAATTGCCAAGATGCTTGTGGAAACGCTTTTGTTGCGTGTGACAGCCCAAAAATAAAACATTTGGTAAATACAAAGTGACGTCTGATTGCTGTTGCCTAAACTGCCTTGCTTCCAACAACTGGCTCATGCTAAGCTCGAGAATGCATCAATTCCTCTGGCTTCGAAATGTTTTAGATAAGAATGACATTATTCTGCTATTATAGAAGCCAGCCAATCCTGGCTGTCACTCTGGCAGCAGCAATTATTTCACTCCTACTGGCAGCTGTCAGCTTTCACAGTTGTAAAGATAATGTTTAGTGGCACTTCGGAGCAAAAAAAAGGGAAAGAAATGGCAGGGGGAAAAATGAATGGCAGTGTTTTTAAATCAACAGTGAGGCCTGTGCACAGTACTCACATCTGAGCACTGACTTCCAAAAAGGATAACAGATCTGCTATGGGCAATATGACATGTTGTACTGAAGAAGAGGGTGATTTGTGATGAAGAAGAACATGAGTACAGATGATAGAATTTTGGTAAAGGTTTGCTTCAAGTGAAGAGTGGGGCGGCCATCCTTTGTCTGAAGAAGATCTTAGCTGTGCAAGCATGTAATGAGATGAAGGCCCTTGACAGAGGGGGAACAGAGGTCAAATCGCTAGGAGAATTTACATAACAAAGGTTAAAACTGCAGAAACCGGTCAAATCGTTTGTCCACTCTTTTCCCCTGCTGGCCTGACACTCTTCATCTGTCATGACTGACTTCCCACGCTCCTGACCATGATTCATTTCAAAATCTGAGGGAAGGAATGTATAGAAGAAAAATGAAAAAGTATGGTGAAGCTGTAGCTGAGAATGGATCACTGTTTGATCATGAGTACTGCTTTTCCACGGGTCAGTCTGTCAATTAGTCTGCTTCTAGCTGTCAGTGAGGAAAGGTGCTTAAGGTGGAGACAGCCAGAAAGAAAGAAGACAGAGAGGGAGGAGAGCAGGCAAGATAAGAGACAGACGGAAGAGAAGCTGAGGACAGATTGCTGGAGCTGGCAGGATTCTGAAGAGAAGCAGATAGAAAATAGATGAAAGAGATATGGGGTGCTGACTTGTTTGAGTGAGAGCCGCTCAGGCCTTATGCTTCCCCCACAAACTGAACTTTTGTCTTGTTCACAGCTCAGACGCCCATGTGATCTCTCTCACGGCAATCCTGTAAAGGCAGCAGTAGAAGAGGTTTGCTGCCAGTTACATCCAGACCCCCGTGGGGGAAATAAGAGAGACAGCCCAAAGAAAGAAAGAAACTGATGGGGCCAGGAAGCAAACTGAGGTCAATTCACGCAGCTAATTGGGATGCAACTTGTAGCAAGCTAATACATTATCAATGGCATTCTTAAAGAGTGGGGATTTACATAATGTGACAGTGCATCAAGAAACATCCGGGACATAGATGTTTTTCCTAATCATTGTCGACCCAAAACCAACATGCCCAGTTTAGTCCACCAGATCTTGTTGCAGTGACTGTTCCTGTGTGTGAGCCAGACTGAACAGAGAACACCCCTTCAACTAAGACTTAAGCTGGATTTGCATATCATATCATCTGCGTAGTTTGCCTGTGCTTCTTTACCCTGTCATTATTGTAACTCACGACATTTTGTTGTTGACATATCAGAGGGAGGCTTTCCTATCGAGGTACAGCAATCTGCACTGTGACACAGAAAAGGCCAATGGCTCAACTATTAAATTAAGAAATCCAATTTTGACATAAAGACAAAGCTGTCAGAAACAGATGGAGAGCCTGCAAAATCCCTTCCAATCACTCAAGTCAAAAACAGGATTATATCAAGCTGGGGGAGGAGAGAGGACTACTCTTGTTTCCTATTTTTCAAGCGCTTTCCTATACTCTTGCAAATATGAACTTTTTCAGGCTTAAACACCAGCCTAAAATTACGTGGGGCAAAAGCAATCATTCTCTGTCTCAGACAGATGTGTGCAAATGACTGATGATCCTATCAGGCAGATGCCATAAAAGAAATGAAGAAGATATTGGAATAACAAAGTGAAGATAGACCAGCTCTTCTGAGGGGCATATGTTTTATCTCCCCTCCATACATCAAGTAAATGTTGTGAGACGCTCTTCGTGCTTTAGCAAACGGTACTAGGAGGGGTGGCCATCTGAGATGTAAACATCAAAATTATGTTTTTTGCTCCTTTCCTGCATGTTAAGCAGGAAGACAAAAGCCAGAAAACAGGGAAGATTTTCCCACCAAAATATAATGTACAGACAGGACCTTCAATAAATCAAAGTGAGTCAAACAGATAAGAAAATACAGTTTGAAACATTATCTTAATTTCTCATGATAGATTTCTGGAGAACAGCTAAACTCATTGTTTCTAATGCTGAATCTGAGCAAATTCTCCGAAGTTCAGTCCTTTTACTGTCATGGAGTGACATTTTGGACTTGTTGGTTTATTTTGTAATTTAGATTCTCCTTATGGCTCTTTGTTTATTTCTTAAGTTATTGTTTCTATGTTCCCCTCTAGTTTCTCTGTTTACTTTAGTTCATAGTTATTCTAGTTCTTTATTTCCTCCTCTGATTTATTCTCTTGCTTAGTTTGTGTTTTCTGTTTTAGTCCTTTCACCCATCCTCAGCCTTTGTATTTGTTTCACCTGTTCCTTGTCACACCTGTTCCCTGTTTCTTTGATTACCTGCCTTTTGTTCCCCTCTCTGTGCTCTGTGTATATTAGTTGTTCTGTTTGTTTAGTTCCTTGCTGGTTCCTTGTTTCTATGTTGGTGATGTCTATGCTTCGTTTATGCTACGTTTCTATGCTACGTGTACCATGACTATGTTTTGTTCATGCTTCGTTTTGCTACGTTTTGCCATACTACCTGGAGTGTGGAATAAATTATGATGCGGCTACCGAGCTCTTGTCTTGTCTCCGACCCACAGTCCTTCCTCGACATTAGGAACCAGCCAAAAAGAGGACCAAGCAGAACCAGAGATGATTACCTTGTTTGAGTATTTCCGACGTGCCGCGGAAAAGAGCGCACGTCAGGATCAGGAGGAGAGAGAGCAGCGGTCACCGTTTTGGGGCACAAGACTGGCTAGGCCTCTTCCGGGTACCGGTCCGCTGCGCCACAGACCCTCTCCTCATCCCCGGAGTAAGTTACTGGCTCCAGTCTGCTTTTCCTCCTCGTTTTCGGAGCCAGAGTTACCTGCAGCGCACTCTCCCAGTTTGGAGCCTGCCCCATCTCGTCGGAGATGTCGCCGGCGCCGCAAGCAGTCCGCAGCAGCAGCAACGCCTGAGCTCGTCACGTCCACTGCTGCAGCAACAGTAGCGCCTGAGCTCTTCACGTCCGCAGCAGCAGCAACGCCTGAGCTCGTCACGTCCGCAGCAGCAGCAACGCCTGAGCTCGTCACGTCCACAGCTGCAGCAACAGCAACGCCTGAGCTCGTCATGTCCACAGCTGCAGCAGCAGCAACGCCTGAGCTCGTCATGTCCGCAGCAGCAGCAACGCCTGAGCTTGCCACGTCCGCAGCAGTAGCAGCAGCAGTAGCAGCACCTGAGCTCGTCATGCCCTCTGCTGGTCTCCGGTCGTCGGTACGACCTCCTGCTCCGCCATGGGTTCAGGCCGGGTTGCAGGAGATCAAAAAGGAACTTATGAAGTCACGTTGCCTAGAGTGTGTTCCTCACTTGACTATCAATCCTCAGGATCTGGTTGACGTGCACACTATTTTACTAGATGAGTTTCTTGCAGAGGGATGGCTAGACGCTCCAGCTCCCCTCTCCGCTGGAGGTCCCTTCGATCCTCTTCTCATGGCCGTTAAGGCAGCCATGCCTCTGGACTCACAGCATGCAGCTAAGCCTACAGAGCCTCAGCCGGCCGCCACCGGGTCTACAGAGCCTCAGCCGGCCGCCGCCGGGTCTACAGAGCCTCAGCCGGCCGCCGCCGGGTCTACAGAGCCTCGTCATGACACGGAGGAGCCCGTGGGCGGGCTGCCTCCATTCCCACACCATGCTTCGGTGGAGCCCATGGATGGGCTGTCTCCAAGACCTGGTCCTGAGCACCTGCTCAGTTTCCTCTGGGGGGTGTTACTGGAGATACGGACTGACTTTTTGACTTTGATTGACACACCAGAGCCTGGCTCTTTGCCTGACTCTTTGCCTGACTCTTTGCCGGACTCTTTGCCGGACTCTTTGCCGGACTCTTTGCCTGACTCCGAACCGGACGCCAGGGCCAAGTCTTCAGGGTTTCTGCCTGGGTCCAAGTTGGACGCCAGGGCCAAGTCTTCAGGGTTTCTGCCTGGGTCCAAGTTGGACGCCAGGGCCAAGTCTTCAGGGTTTCTGCCTGGGTCCAAGTTGGACGCCAGGGCCAAGTCTTCAGGGTTTCTGCCTGGGTCCAAGTTGGACGCCAGGGCCAAGTCTTCAGGGTTTCTGCCTGGGTCCAAGTTGGACGCCTGGGCCAAGTCTCTGAGGATCTCGCCACGTCATACACTGCCTGACTCCTCGCTTCATGGGTTTGCCTGGCATCTCCGCTGTCAGACTCCAGGCAGCCTGCATCCTCGCCGCAGACCTCCGAGGCGCCTGCATCCTCGCCGCAGACCTCCGAGACATCGGCTCCTTCATCGCTGGCTACTTCGTCACTGCCGGCCTCCGGACCACCAACCACTTCGATGGCTACTTCGTCACTGCCGGCCTCCTGGAGATTATGGACTTTGGTTTTGTTGTTTTGTTTATTGGGAGTTATTTTTGTTTTGGACTCTAAATAAATGACTACAAAAAGAAAGAAAAGTTAAGTCATCTTTCATTTCCTGGGTGATGACCCGCTGCGCTTCCCATATGTTATGCACACGTGGATAAAAGTGTTGGTACCCGTCGGTTAATGAAAGAAAAACCCACAATGGTCACAGGAATAACTTGAATCTGACAAATGTAAGAATGAATAAACATTCTATGAAAAAGAACAAATGAAAGTCAGGCATTGCTTTTCAAACATGCTTTAACAGAATTATTTAAAAAAATAAACTCATGAAACAGGCCTGGACAAAAATGATGGTACCCCTGAAAATAATGTGACCAAAGGGACATGTTAAATCAAGGTGTGTCCATTAATTAGCATCACAGGTGTCTACATTCTTGTAATCAGTCAGTGGGTCTATATATAGGGCTGCAGGTAGTCACTGTGCTGTTTGGTGACATGGTGTGTAATACACTCAACATGGACCAGACGAAGCAAAGGAAAGAGTTGTCTCAGGAGATTAGAAATAAAATTATAGACAAGCATGTTAAAGGTAAAGGTTATAAGACCATCTCCAAGCAGCTTCATGTTCCAGTGACTACAGTTGCACATATTACTCAGAAATTTAAGATCCATGGGACTGTAGTCAACCTCCCTGGACGTGGCCGCAGGAGGAAAATACGAACGGTAACAAAACAGCCCAGATAATCTTAAAGAGATTAAAAGTAAACTTCAAGCTCAAGGAACATCAGTGTCAGATTGCACCATCCGACACTGTTTGGGGCAAATTGGACTTAATGGGAGACGACCAAGGAGAACACCATTGTTGAAAACAAATCATAAAAAAGCCATACTGGAATTTGCCAAACATGTTGACAAGCCACAAAGCTTCTCGGAGAATGTCCTATGGACAGATGAAACAAAAATTTTTGACTTTTTGGCAAGGCACATCAGCTCTATGTTCGCAGACGGAAAAACGAAGCATATGAAGAAAAGAACACCGTCCCTACTGTGACACATAGAGGAGGCTCTGTTATGTTCTGGGGCTGCTTGGCTGCATCTGGCACAGGGTGTCTTGAATCTGTGCATGGTATATGAAATATCAAGACTATCAAGGGATTCTAGAGAGAAATGTGAGGCCCAATGTCAGAAAGCTTGGTCTTAGTCGCGGGTCATGTGTCTTGCAACAGGATAATGACCCAAACCACACAGCTAAAAACACCCAAGAATGGCTAAGAGGAAAACATCGGACTATTCTGAAGTGGCCTTCTATGAGCCCTGACCTACATCAAATTCAGCATCTTTGGAAGGAGCTGAAACATGCCGTCTGGAAAATGCATCATTCAAACCTGAGACAACTGGAGCAGTTTGCTCATGATGAGTGGGCTAAAATACCTGCTGAGAGGTGCAGAAGTCTTATTGACAGTTATAGGAATTGTTTGATTGCAGTGATCTCCTCAAAAGGTTGTGCAACAAAATATTGAGTTAAGGGTACCATAATTTTTGTCCAGGCCTGTTTCATGAGTTTATTCTTTTAAATAATTCTGTTGAAACATGTTTGAAAAGCAATGTCTGACTTTCATTTGTTCATTTTCATAGCATTTTTATTCATTATTACCTTTGTCAGATTCAAGCTATTTCTGTGACCATTGTGGGTTTTTCTTTCATTTACGGGGGGTACCAACAATTTTGTCCACGTCTGTTTAACCATATGTTAATTGTAAACATTTACAGTTCAATTTAGTTTGAATAAAGCTGAATTATAAATCTTATCTAACAGTGTTGAGATGGTGACAACAAAATTTAAGTACAGCTTAAATGCTTTACTTCCAAAGTCAATCGGTTGATAACAGAGACACAAAAATGTATGATTAATTATCACTATCGCATAGGGATGGGTACCAAATTCGGTACTTTCATTGGTACTGTAGAATATAAACTATTTATGTGTGTAATATTAACTATCTCTGTGTGTAACTGGCATGTGTACATAGAGCATAGGGGGGGGTCAAGCTTAGGGAGTGAAGTAGAGAGTCCAAAGTCATAAATTAGTGAAGGACAAGGAATCACTGATAGGGCAGAAGAAGACAGGGGAGAACAGCGCACAGAGAGCGCAAGATCATAAATTGGGGAAGGAGACAAGGCTAGAGACAAGGCAGGATAAGTTTGTTACAAGAGAAGAACCAGAAGTACTCCTTATTTGGATATGAAGTTATATGGTTGGTGGGGAGATATCCACAGATAGAATGATTGTGTATGTGTACTGCAAAGCAGCGAGGGGTATATAAAGGTATTTGTGGGCCCTCCAAAATGGACAACACACAGACGTTTCTAGGTACCAGTGTGAGTGTGTATTCCCTCTCTGAATTCAGATTGGTTTTTATAAACTTGTGGAAACGTACAACTGATCTCTGACTGAGGATTGTCCTTTGGGTGCCAAATAAAAGAGTCGGGGAGAAGTGAGGAGTAATGTAAGAGTTAACTGACGGCCAGTAAGGTTTTCCTACCTCAACAGTACTGACTGAATTCCGTCTGTACTACTGAGTACTGATTCACATAAAATCAAACGGTACAATGTTTCGGCACCTAAACGCATCATTATGACACTGGGGGAGTGGAACAGTGGCAATTTTCCATGCCGGACATGAACACAGCATTGCACACACAAGAGCGTAATTACATCAGTGGCCACTGGTACCGTCAACAAAGCAAGCATGGCTGATTGAAAGCACTCGAAAGTATGGTTCCACTTTTCAAAATGCGTTGCAGATGATGCCCTCTGCAAAATTTGTGATGCAATGTGCAAGGCCAGCGGTGGGAATCCTTCTAATCTGAGGAAGCAACTGCAGATTTTCCCCTACCACTATTCAAGCGGGGCACCCCCGCCCCAGACCATACACACACACACACATATATATATATATATTTATATATATATATATTTCATTACAGAAAAAAAACATAAAAAAATAACATTTTAAATCTCTTCAGTTGTGTGAACTCTAGAATATAAACCTTTAAGACATCGATTGTTTAAATGAGAAAATATCAGAGGTTCCGTTGCAAGTGAATGCAGTGCAAAATGATCTGCAGGCTGCAGCTCTCTCTCTTGTGTGTTTTGCAGGAATTGCACAAAAAACAGTGTACCCTGAGCTTGTCGTACTTGTCGTAAGTCTGTGGTGAACCTTGTGTTGCTAAACTGAAAACAACACACATGACACTGCACTCTGTTTATCCACAGCAAATATATGCAACATATACAACCACACACGCACGCGCCTGTGTGTGTGTGTGTGTGTGTATATATATATATATATATGTGTGTGTGTGTGTGTATCATCTTTAAACTCCAGGGTTAATTGTGGAGTACCACAGGGTTCAGTACTTGGGCCAATTCTCTTTACTATATATATGCTTCCAATAGGTCAAATTATCATGCAGCATGGGATAAATTTTCACTGTTACGCTGATGATACTCAGCTTTACTTATCCATAAATCCTGATGAGCCCAACCAGTTAGATAGACTACAAGCATGTCTTGAAGATATAAAAACTTGGATGACTTAACATTTTTTGCTTCTAAATTTTGACAAGACAGAAGTTGTCGTCTTTGGACCGGAGTCTTTAAAAAAGAAACTGCTTAGTCAATCACTTAACCTGGATGGAATTAACTTGACCTCCAGTAATAAAATAAAAAACCTTGGTGTTATTTTTGACCAGGACATGTCATTTAAATCCTATATTAAACAGGTTTCTAGGATTTCCTTCTTTCACCTCCGGAACATTGCCAAAATTAGAAATATCCTATCCAGGAGTGACGCTGAAAAACTAGTCCATGCATTTGTTACTTCAAGGCTGGACTATTGTAATTCGTTACTATCAGGATGTCCACAAAATGCAGTTAAAAGCCTTCAGCTGATTCAAATTGCTGCAGCAAGAGTTCTGATGAAAATTAAAAAAAGAGATCATATTTCTCCTATTTTAGCTTCCCTTCATTGGCTCCCTGTTAAATCCAGAATATAATTTAAAATTCTCCTCCTCACATATAAAGCCCTTAATGAATTAGCTCCATCATACATTTGAGATCTGATGGTTCCATATGTTCCTAACAGGGCACTTCGTTCTCAGACTGCAGGTTTACTGGTGGTTCCTAGAGTCTCTAGAAGTAGAATGGGAGGCCGATCGTTTAGTTATCAGGCTCCTCTCCTGTGGAACCAGCTCCCAGCTTTAGTCCGTGAGGCAGACACCCTTTCTACTTTTTAGGCTAGGATTAAAACGTTCCTTTTTGATAAAGCTTATAGTTAGAGTGGCTTAGTTTATCAGGGAGGGAGCCTTCCTGCCTCCCTTCTCTTTTCCAATGGTTGTGATCAGTCTGACAGAGAGAGGTATCCCAATCCTTGTGGTTTTTAGTATAACAATGACCATCAGTGGGACCCTTTGTGGGGTTCCTTGAGACGACATTGTTGTAAATAAGCGCCATTTAACTAAATAATCTGAACTGAAACTATCTGTGTAGTTATGCTGCTATAGGCTTAGGCTGCTGGAGGACATAACGACCACTTTCACCCTCTTCGCTACATTCTCGCACTACTCTCCAATTTTGCATGGTTTGCTGTTATTTCAGCTTTTAACCTTGTTCTCTCTATTTTCTTCCTAGAAACTACACCTGGCCTGGCTCTGTGTCTGCCTGTTACACCTTTCTGGAGAGGGGAATCGTCCGAGCTTCTGCTGGCAACAACTTAATGCTCACCCTCTACCGATGATCTGCATAGCCCTGTCTTTTAGTGTTTAACCCTTTCTCTCTCCTAGACATGGAAATTGACTGAGCTTTTACTGTAACTAATTATATGTGCTCTCTTTCAGACTCTAACCTTGAAAACTGGCTCAGAGTTTATCTGTTCTTTCTTTCTAGGTGAAACGACTAAAGGAGTTACATCCATTAACATTTACTTTTCCTTCCCATAGAAAGTACTCCTCGATCAGTGCTTCTTTGTTCTCTTTGTGTCTCTGCTCTGTTCTCTCAAACCCCCAGTCGGTCGTGTCAGATGCCCGCTCATACTGAGCCTGGTTCTGCTGGAGGTTTCTTCCTGTTAAAATTGAGTTTTTCCTCTCTGCTGTCGCTACATGCATGCTTAGTATGAGGGATTACTGCAAAGTCAACGCCAGTGACTGTCCACTGTCTCTACATGCTCATCCGGGAGGAGGGAATGCTGCAAGTCACTGACTGGATGCAATCTGCTGGGTTTCCTTAGATAGAAAAACTTTTTATCCAATTTGCTAACTCTGACTGCACTGTTCAATTGTTAGTATTAATTGGAATGTTTGTACCTGACTGTTGTGAAGTGCCTTGAGACAACATGTGTTGTGAATTGTCGCTATATAAAAAAAGTGAATTGAATTGAATTGTATGTGTGTGTGTGTGTGTGTGGGTATGTGTGTGTGTAATCTTAATCACCAAGTTACGGTGGCCATGGGGTGCAAAACACTTTTACAAGTACCGAAACAAATTTACATTTCAGAAAACAAATTTACATTTCAGAAAACACTTTTACATTTCAGAAAACAAATTTACATTTCAGAAAACAATTTAACAAGATGCGAAACAAATGTACATTTCAGAAAACAGATTTACATTTCAGAAAACAAATTTACATTTCAGAAAACACTTTTACATTTCAGAAAACAAATTTACATTTCAGAAAACACTTTTACATTTCAGAAAATCAACCGGAAAGGGAATGTACCAACGCCGAGGCTGACCCGGAAGTCAGCCTCAGGGCTGCATCCTTCGAAGGCCGTATTTGTAGGCCGATTACGTTACAACGCGGCAACGAAGGCTGTCCCAATTCATGAATCATTCCGAGCAAATGCTGCCGACAAATGTGTCCTTATTTTGCCCGATTTGAAGGATGCGTTGTGAGTATCCTTCGCGGCCCATCATTTCCCAACATTCATTGTGGGTCGAAGCGGATTGGTCAAGCAGGGGAAGCCATGGCGGACCATTGCAACAAAAGCTGTGAGTAAATTGTGGAAAATTACTTTCTGTGACACAAATTAAGTTCTACAATGTTTTTAGTGCGGGAATATAACTATGTAGACGTGAAATATCTGCTTGATTTATCTAGACATCGCTTAATTTCAAATGTGCTCCGACGTGTTCGGAGTTTTCCGTTCCCGGCGTAGTAACCGGCTCGCCTCGCCAGCCCTACCGGCGGTGAGGTGAGCTAGCCCGGTAGAGATCTGACCAGACTATCGGCACTAAGCTCCCGCTGGCAGTCATCACATTGAACGTTTAACACAAGTGATTTCTAACAGTTTATGTTATTATTTTAATTGTTACTGAAAATCGATTTAATATTTCAGGTGATATTAAGGTTAATCAGAATAAATGGTCAGTTTTATGTAATCCAACTGTATCGCTGGAGAGTGTGATTGAGAATAAATAAGCTTTTCAATATGAATGTTTAATGAAGAAATGTGCTATATGTTTTAAAAGTTTATTTATAATTCAGTTAGCATTATAATTTCTGATTCCAGGTAAACCCGACGAGGAATACACCTCCAAATGTAAGTGAATCTCAGTAAAGAAGTGAAAAGTTTGAAAGAGCTTGTTTTAGACATTTGCATAGAAATATTTTCTTCAAATTAAGACAAATGTGAAATTAAAAAAGGCTTTATTTTTGCTCTGATATGAAGCAAGATATATATTTTTTTAGGTACAAAGTAGCAGACGGGCCAGTTTATGAAGCTCAGGGGTGAGAACCACCACCTTTTTACTGGAGCTAAAAACTCAGCCACCGTGGCTTGGAGGTACAATAACAACATTCTTTGCAGTCAGTTTCTGTCCAGTTTCAATAACTCCTATCTTTCTAACTTTCATAAATATCCATCCAGTGATTAACATACTTCTTTCGGTTTAGGACAATTCTGGAGAAGATGGACCAACAGGGGAAGGTCACCCCACTTGCAGGCCAAAACAATGTGGGACGATTTGAAAAAAAAAAAAAGAATTTAGATTATGTTCAGAAGTTCTCATGTCACACACACATAAAAAAAATATTTCTAAAAGTCTTGTTGATTTTTCTGTTTAGTCAACTCTTTTTTTTTTTATTCCATCTAACTTTAGGATTGTAAGTATCCATGGTCAGGAGAAGGAGTCAGTGAAAAGCCCACTGCTGCTACTTGGCCCTGGTTTGTCTTTATGGATGAGGTGTTGGGACAGAGGTCTTCCACAACACCTCCTGTCCTAATTGCCTCCATCCCTGAGGACACTCCAGGGCCAAGCGGAGCGGTGGTCAACCAGATGGAGAAGGAAGACAGTGAGCCAGCAGGAAGGGGTCAGAAAAGAAAGAGGGACAGAGATGAGGAGATGATGGAGTTGATCAGGGAGGACATGAGGGCACAGAGAGAAGCAGAGGAGAAGAGGGCACAGAGAATGGACAGACTGTTTTCTAAAGAATGGCACCAAAATAAGATGCTACATAAGAAATATTAAGTTTTGTTCAGATTGTTTCTTAAAATTTTAAGGTGTTCTAATAAATTTCAAAATTGTTTTTGTCACTAGTTATTTACATTTGATCTAACAATACATCAACTTCATTTAAAGTTATAAACAGAATTTATTATGAAAAATACAAACAGCACTTTAAACAGAATGGGGGAAGAAAACATTCAAACAGATCAAGATTACAAGACAAAAGGCATAAAATAAAACTATGTACAAATATTTACAATGTCGACAGTAGGATCAACCTGAGTGACCAGTTCCTGGAAAAACCTCTTGAACAGAACAAAGAGGCAGATGTCTTTCTGAACAGAAAGTCTCTGGTGGTGTGGCTAAATCTCTCACAAGGTCAGAGACATGGATGGGATGCTGCAACTGAGACCTGTGGTTTGTCTTTCTGGATGGTGAGCGAAGCATCATACAGGTGGTCTGCAGATGTTTGTGATGCCTCTCTTTAAAAGAGGGTGCATATATGTGTATGTGTATATATTATGTATAATGTACATATAAAATGGATCTAGGTCAAGACTTACGTGAGGTACAAAGGTGTCATGCACCTCCAGCGCTTGCAGGAAGATGGCCCTGAATCTGGTTTTCATCATTCCAAAAACACGCTCTATTATAGAGCGTGTTTTTGGAATGATGGCTGTTAAAGCGCTGGGATCCCACATCTTGTCTTGTCCTCTTGTAGGGAGTGATGAGGGGGAGTGGATATTGGAGGCATGGGTACCCTCCATCAGCAAGGATAAAATGCCGTGGAGGAGGATAAACTGTACAGTGGGCTGTGGCAGAGCACCCTAGAGTCATGCACTGACCCAGGCCAGCCCACATAGGTGTCAATAAAATGGCTTTCAGAAACTGCTTGCAGGATTATGGAAGGGAAGAGTTTCCTGTTCCTGTAGCACTGACCATCAAGGCTGCTTGGACACCTGAAGTGGATATGGCAGCCGTCAATTGCACCCACTGCTTTAAGAAAAACTCTGTGGCGTGCCAGCCCTGCAAACTCACGGGACACTGCCTTAAGTTCTCAGGGGTCTTTAGAAGGTAGATGACCTGGTGACAAATAGCCACGATCTCCTCTGTAACTCTGTGGACAATGCGATGGACAGTACAGGTCCTTCTCAAAATATTAGCATATTGTGATAAAGTTCATTATTTTCCATAATGTCATGATGAAAATTTAACATTCATATATTTTAGATTCATTGCACACTAACTGAAATATTTAAGGTCTTTTATTGTCTTAATACGGATGATTTTGGCATACAGCTCATGAAAACCCCAAATTCCTATCTCACAAAATTAGCATATCATTAAAAGGGTCTCTAAATGAGCTATGAACCTAATCATCTGAATCAACGAGTTAATTCTAAACACCTGCAAAAGATTCCTGAGGCCTTTAAAACTCCCAGCCTGGTTCATCACTCAAAACCCCAATCATGGGTAAGACTGCCGACCTGACTGCTGTCCAGAAGGCCACTATTGACACCCTCAAGCAAGAGGGTAAGACACAGAAAGACATTTCTGAACGAATGGGCTGTTCCCAGAGTGCTGTATCAAAGCACCTCAGTGGGAAGTCTGTGGGAAGGAAAAGGTGTGGCAGAAAACACTGCACAACGAGAAGAGGTGACCGGACCCTGTGGAAGATTGTGGAGAAGGGCAGATTCCAGACCTTGGGGGACCTGCGGAAGCAGTGGACTGAGTCTGGAGTAGAAACATCCAGAGCCACCGTGCACAGGCGTGTGCAGGAAATGGGCTACAGGTGCCGCATTCCCCAGGTCAAGCCACTTTTGAACCAGAAACAGCGGCAGAAGCGCCTGACCTGGGCTACAGAGAAGCAGCACTGGACTGTTGCTCAGTGGTCCAAAGTACTTTTTTCGGATGAAAGCAAATTCTGCATGTCATTTGGAAATCAAGGTGCCAGAGTCTGGAGGAAGACTGGGGAGAAGGAAATGCCAAAATGCCAGAAGTCCAGTGTCAAGTACCCACAGTCAGTGATGGTCTGGGGTGCCGTGTCAGCTGCTGGTGTTGGTCCACTGTGTTTTATCAAGGGCAGGGTCAATGCAGCTAGCTATCAGGAGATTTTGGAGCACTTCATGCTTCCATCTGCTGAAAAGCTTTATGGAGATGAAGATTTCATTTTTCAGCACAACCTGGCACCTGCTCACAGTGCCAAAACCACTGGTAAATGGTTTACTGACCATGGTATCACTGTGCTCAATTGGCCTGCCAACTCTCCTGACCTGAACCCCATAGATAATCTGTGGGATATTGTGAAGAGAACGTTGAGAGACTCAAGACCCAACACTCTGGATGAGCTAAAGGCCGCTATCGAAGCATCCTGGGCCTCCATAAGACCTCAGCAGTGCCACAGGCTGATTGCCTCCATGCCACGCCGCATTGAAGCAGTCATTTCTGCAAAAGGATTCCCGACCAAGTATTGAGTGCATAACTGTACATGATTATTTGAAGGTTGACGTTTTTTGTATTAAAAACACTTTTCTTTTATTGGTCGGATGAAATATGCTAATTTTGTGAGATAGAAAGTTTGGGTTTTCATGAGCTGTATGCCAAAATCATCCGTATTGACAATAAAAGACCTAAAATATTTCAGTTAGTGTGCAATGAATCTAAAATATATGAATGTTAAATTTTCATCATGACATTATGGAAAATAATGAACTTTATCACAATATGCTAATATTTTGAGAAGGACCTGTAGAGCGAGGCATCCCAAACACTCTGCAGACCACTCTGTAGGATGTGCCACTTGCCAGCCAGAAAAGAAAAACCAAGGTCTCAATAGTAGCACCCAAACATGTTGCCTATCCTGGTGCAAAAGATTAAGCAGCACTGCCAGAGACTCCCTGCTCAGCTGAAAATCAGGCCTGGTGTCTACCTGGTTGAAGAAGCGTTTCAGGACTGGGACACTCAGGTTGATCCTGCAGTAAAGGGGTCTGGTCAAGAAAAGGGAAGAATGGAGATGGAAAAACACATTATTTTTAAGGCATGCGTCTGGATATTTTAAGTGATCAAAGCAAGAAAATACTAATACACCAAAAACACTGCATTATTATATAATTATCTAAGAACAGCCAGAGGGGATCAAATACTTTATAATTCCCATCTATCTTAAAATTTAAAGTTGTTGTTTATAATATATAAATATATATATATATATATATATATAAAATATGTCAACATACATTAGCCATAAAGTTGCTATCTCTTTGTTTATTGGCTAGTTAAATCAAACATCTTTTTTACCTGAACATGATTGTCTCTGGATTGTACCTGGAATCAGAAATTATAATGCTAACTGAATTATAAATAAACTTTTAAAACATATAGCACATTTCTTCATTAAAAATTCATATTGAAAAGCTTATTTATTCTCAATCACACTCTCCAGCGATACAGTTGGATTACATAAAACTGACCATTTATTCTGATTAACCTTAATATCACCTGAAATATTAAATCGATTTTCAGTAACAATTAAAATAATAACATAAACTGTTAGAAATCACTTGTGTTAAACGTTCAATGTGATGACTGCCAGCGGGAGCTTAGTGCCGATAGTCCGGTCAGATCTCTACCGGGCTAGCTCACCTCACTGCCGGTAGGGCTGGCGAGGCGAGCCGGTTACTACGCCGGGAACGGAAAACTCCGAACACGTCGGAAAACATTTGAAATTAAGCGATGTCTAGATAAATCAAGCAGATATTTCACGTCTACATAGTTATATTCCCGCACTAAAAACATTGTAGAACTTAATTTGTGTCACAGAAAGTGTAATTTTCCACAATTTACTCACAGCTTTTGCTGCTATGGTCCGCCATGGCTTCCCCTGCTTGACCAATCCGCTTCGACCCGCAATGAATGATGGGAAATGATGGGCCGCGAAGGATACTCACAACGCATCCTTCAAATCGGGCAAAATAAGGACACATTTGTCGGCAGCATTTGCTCGGAATGATTCATGAATTGGGACAGCCTTCGTCGCCGCACTGTAACGTAATTGGCCTACAAATACGGCCTTCGAAGGATGCAGCCCTGAGGCTGACTTCCGGGTCAGCCTCGGCGTTGGTACATTCCCTTTCCGGTTGATTTTCTGAAATGTAAAAGTGTTTTCTGAAATGTTAATTTGTTTTCTGAAATGTAAGTGTTTTCTGAAATGTAAATTTGTTTTCTGAAATGTAAATTTGTTTTCTGAATTGTAAATTTGTTTTCTGAAATGTAAATTTGTTTTCCGAAATGTAAATTTGTTTTCTGAAATGTAAATTTGTTTTCCGAAATGTAAATTTGTTTTCTGAAATGTAAAAGTGTTTTCTGAAATGTAAATTTGTTTTCTGAAATGTAAATTTGTTTTCTGAAAAGTAAATTTGTTTCGGTACTTGTAAAAGTGTTTTGCACCCCACGGCCACCGTACCAAATCAAGTTAAATGGCACATTCCAGAAGGTAGGGAAAAGGTTCAAAAATATTTTCAGGTGCAAAAAAGACACTGCCATTTGGAAAATAAAAGTGCAAATTTTGCTGCACTCTTCACAGCCACTTGGGCCAGCTCGTCGGCAGGAAACCCAAGGGGTTTCCACGCCAGCCGAGAAACATACTCCCTCAGTGTGTCCTGGGTCTTTCTCTGGGCCTCCTACTGGTAGGATGTGCCCAGAACACCTCACCAGGGAAGGGTCCAGCAGGCATCCTAACCAGATCCCCAAGCCACCTCAACTGGTCCCAATCCGTCTATCGATCTCCCGCCCGATTTTTCCCTCATTCGTGAACAAGAGCCCAAGATACCAAATATTGTTGCTGTTTATGATAAACTCCAAACTCTTCAAACATATACTCTCAAAAAACAACAGAACCCAGTGAGTCTCCAAAAGTAATTAAAAGATCAAGGGAGACAAATTGATTAACAGGCATATTTGTCTTTTATATTGTTAATATTGATTGGCCAATTTGTTGCGAGTTACATTGAGCAAGAAAAGAGAAATAATCTCGTCAGGGCAGAATAGCACAATAAAAGTCAACTAAATGTAACAGTCCAGAAAAGCAAGGGCCGAACGGAACAGAAAGAAGAAATCTGCAACTGGCTCATTTATAATGATGCAGCTTAACAATCCCTGCATATTTCTAGCAACACAGCAGAGGATCTGCAATTTCCTCATTTAAATAGGGCGGTCTGCATCTGTTATTCATTGCACGTGCAGTCTTTGAAAATCACACGCAACACGCCAGCTTATTGCATCTGCAATTTATTTATAGTACACGCAAATTAGCACCCGCTATTTGGGATCTTTGAAGATCAGGCCCATAGTGTTCTCACACTATTCTATCAGCAGCTACCATTAGCCCCTTTCTCCATCCAAAATCGTACACAAGAGGGCCAGTCTTCATACAGCAGTCCCTCCCAGCTGCAGTCAGAGAAAGAGGTTCCCATGCTTCCACACATTGACTCTAAATGAATTGTCCACAAACAAAGCCATTGTTGAAAATGTAAAAATTTTTCTATTTAAATATATGACTGGATTTGACCCACACAGCCCAAGTCACTAATTGACCTCTTCCACTGTTTGTCCCTTTCTGCCACATAAGCACATCCTTTAATGGGTGAAGTGTTTAGTGCAGGTCAGTGTGTAGTGAGAGAGTCTACAGAGTGTGGCTTGAGTTCAGCAGTCTGACAGCTTCAGGGAAGAAGCTGTTTCTGAGCCTGGTTGTCTTGCTCTGAATGCTCCTCAGCCACCTGCCTGAGGTGAAGGGCTGAAACAAGCTGTGTGCGGGATGGGTGGAGTCCTTCATGATGCAGAGGGCCCTCCCCTGCATCGTGATGTGTAAAGGTCCGAGGTGGTGGGAAGACTGCTTCCCACAGTCCTCTGTACAGCCTGTACCACCTTCTGCAGAGCCTTTCTCTCAGCAGCAATGCATCAGCCGGTGATGCAGGTGCAGAGGACACTCTCCAAAGCACAGTGGTAGAAACTCCTCAGGACTGAGCTCCCAAGTCCAGCATTCCTCAGTAATAAATAAACAATTAAATAAATAAACCAAAGTAAAAACACAGTTTTTTCTGTTTTCTTTTAATTTGCTTGATTTATTTTCTGACAAGAAATCATTCACATACATTTATCATTCACATAATTTAAATAGATACAAAACTGTGAGCTCTTTCAGAACTATGTTAAAACTAAGACTGCTAATAACTGAGTGGAGGTGTTATTTTGCATTTGTTCTTAAAACCACTGCAAGAATGACTTAATGCTGTTTAATAACTGTTGATATTGCAATGATTACAACAAACTAATTATACCTAAAGAATGTCTAAAGTCTAGAGTTATATTTACTGGTACTAATAATTTTGAATTAAACAGTGAGCTCCTTTTTGGTCTTTAAAACGAATCCGGAGTTAAATAAATAGTTTCATTGAGAAGGTGTTCATGCAGTGATTGACACATTTACAAAGTATTGTTCCTTTAATCATTAGCAGGAAACCTTCAACAGTTCATTATCAATAAACAGCAGTTTCAGATGATGACCTCTGACATGATCATCTTGGTTGTGGTCATGCCTCAGTAAATGTCAACAGATGAACGAGCTCACAATCACTCTATCTTTGTTTCTCACTTGCCATTATGCATGTGTCATCTTATATTCAAATTGTAACCCAGCTGAGTTTCTTTGTGTTATCTTCACCCATTTCGCTCGGTTCATTCCTTGATTGTACACTTTGGTTTTGAGTGTGCATGTTTCTCAAAATTATGTATTTTTGTTTCTCTCTCATTCTGGCTAATTAGTACAACACATCTTTATTCCTGCTGTTTCTTTTTCATCTCAGCGCATCTGTCTAAACTCTTTCCATTTATTTCATTGCATGTGCATTCCCAACATGCTGCTCATTAATTTGTGTGGATCATTTCACAGCCCGATATTTTTTTCCTTCTCTGATTTTAGCAACACTCTGTGTAGACTTTTATATCCAAAGCTTGCTGAGAGACAATCAATATTCCAACCTATAAATTAAAATGATTTAACAACTTAAATATTGTCACTCTAAGTTACAAATAAAATCAACCCAAGCAGGTAATTAAAAATATGAAAAGCTACGTTTCCTGTGAAATTATGCCAAAATCTTTTCAACAGGCAGCGTTTCCAAAGTGGTTTTGTGGATTATTCAGCGCTGATCATTCCAATGACTGCTGTAAATAGATGACTAAATTAGAAATCAAACCTGAAGAAACAATTTGTTGTAATGACAAGCTCCTTAAAAAGACCACATCTTGCCTGCCTTCCTCTGCAACCTGACAGCCTTTCTTCACATCTCAAGCAGCTGACAGGGCTTTGTACGCACCTTGTCACTTCAAATCTGTCTGCCACTGCTATTTTCAACGCCTCCTCCCAACCCTCTCCGGTGAACAGGCTTTGTCTTAGAAAGACACCCTTAATGTGAGATTTCATTAGGCAGTCGTTTCCTGGTTGATCAGGTAGGGCCTAAAATGAGGATTCGCAGCCACGTGTGAGCATTTATTCCCTCCTTTCTATTTGACATGGAGCCTGTTGACATAACTGATCGTTGATGCTAATCCCTACTGATGGCCTTTTCCTTTCAGCTCTGTTGTAACCTGATTATGCCAATCAGGGTGTCTAACGAGTGGAGAACGTGAACTGTAGGCAGCTTATAAACCCAGTTCCCAAAGCAAACATTTTCCTCTCCAACAAAATTAGAGGTGCTTAACTCTCCCAAGCTGCAGACAGGTTCAGTTTATTACACTGCTAACCTCGTGGCACCCAGTTTGTGTGTAAATTATTAGGAAAATAAAATCAACACAATGACAAAGACTAAAATAACTGAAAATAGAATTTTCAACTTTAACTACTCCTTCTCTTAATAGAAGAATGTCAGTGCAATCACATTAATGCCAACTACTCATCAATAATGATTTGTTCAATTTTAAATGTCAATTATTATAAAATGACCTGTAGGGGTGTACCCATCTCTTGCTCACTGAGCACTGGAGACTGACACCAGCCCACGATGATCCTGCAGAGGGTTAGAAAGTAGGTACAGAAATAACTGGATGGATGTAATAAACTGACATTTTATAACCATGTTTTTCCATCATTGGTCCAGCAGCTCTGTTGTTCAATTACATTTCATTTTCGTCGTCTTCCGGTTTATCCAGGACTGGGTCACGGGGCCAGCAGACTCAGCAGAGACGCCCAGACTTCCCTCTCCCCAGACACCTCCTCCAGCTCCTCCGGGGGGAGCCCAAGGTGTTCCCAGGCCAGCCGAGAGACATAGTCCCCCCAGCGTGTCCTGGGTCGTCCCCTGGACCTCCTCCCGGTGGGACGTGCCTTGAACACCTCCCGTGGTAGGCGTCCAGGAGGCATCCGGTATAGATGCCCAAGCCACCTCAACTGGCTCCTCTCGATGTGGAGGAGCAGCGGCTCTACTCCAAGCCCCTCCTGGATGGCCGAGCTCCTCACCCTATCTCTAAGGAAGTGCCCGGCCACCCTACGGAGGAAGCGCATTTCAGCCGCTTGTATCCAGGATCTCGTTCTTTCGGTCATGACCCAAAGTTCAATTCAATTCAGTTTATTTATATAGCGCCAATTCACAACACATGTTGTCTCAAGGCATTTCACAACAGTCAGGTACATACATTCCAATTAATACTAACAATTGAACAGTGCAGTCGGAGTTAGCTTTTTATTCAAATCTGTTAGGAATAACCTTTATTAATATGCTCATAGCTGTTTTTCCCATCTATACTATAGTAAAATAAAATATAAGTTCTAATGTTTCCCTTTTGTTAGAATAGGATAAGAATGCTCATAGACATACAGTACAAGGAGAAATGGCCCAAGGATTGTCCTAAATGACCTGAAGCTGGGGCACTGGGGTAGATAGTGGAGCAGCCGATATAACTGGATTGATTAGAAAGCTACAGCACACTTAGATTAAGGATGGACACCCGCTACTACACAATCTAACAGATAGACACATAGTCTACTGATAATCACTGAGGGAGGGCACATCCATTGCATTGGAGTGCCAGATATAAAAACTGTATGTGACCTTCTATCGAGGCTCTTCGTCATCCTCTAACAGACGGCGACGGTCCGAGACGGGAGCCTCAGCGCTGATCTCTGTAATCATTCCTCTGCCTTAATTTAGATTAAAAGAGCTAAAAGTTAGAAACTGTTTGAGAGTCGTTCCTTTAAAAATCTCCAGTGTTTTTCCTGTAAAAACACTCTGGCTGTGTTGTTAGTTCTGAGTGAGCTGTTTTTGTAATTCTTGGAGGCAGAGAAATGGTTCAGAATAATTGTTGCGTGCATTAATAAGTGATAAGACGTGTTAATAGGCGTTGCGATTTTAATGGTGACAGCCCAGGAAGAACTGTACACTCTTCTAAAAGACAGCTAAAATCTAAGGAAGTAGGTTTTGAGTTCCTTTGTTGTATGCAAGGGAAGATCGGTTTCCCTCGCACACAACATAAAAGCTACCTTCCCGAAGGAGGCACGCAATACTTGGCTAAGGTTTGAACGGGTCCTGAGTTCCGCTTAACGGAATTCGAAAGCGCCGCCAAGGGGGATGTATTAGGTTTCGATATCTCCTTGGACTTCCTTGTGAGTAAAACATGCAGAGATAAATGCGCATACTCGGTTTAGGTTTCGATGGTTACTGTTTGCTCTCATAAAGAGCACGAAAGCCACCACCGAGAGGGAGTCTTGAGTTTCGATAGCTCTCTAACTTTTCCATAAGAAAAATTTAAAAGCCGCTGGCTCCTTTGTGAATAAACAGCTGTATAAATATAAAAGTGTAACATCAATTGGCCAGTGTGGATGTGTGTGAGTCATAACAGTGAGCAGACGGAAGTGATGGGGCACCTGGTGGTCTGACACAAAAACTATGGATACTTAGCCTCTCATCACCCTTTTTGCAGCATCAAGTAGTGAAAGTTGAAAAATTAATTTGTACTTCTGCCTACCTCAATAAACATATTCATGCATAACTAATGACTCTGACATCTAAACATTATTAGTTAAGTTTTCAGTCCAACTTTCCTTTTGATTTTCTTATCCTTCCTTATATTCTTACATCTGTTATTTGATTTTGCATCACTGCAATGCCCCTCCTTATGCACAGCGTTCTGTGTGCCTTGTTGCTGGAAAGCGCTATATAAATAAATGTGACTTGACATAAATCGGTATGTACAATTCGCCTGGCATTTTCTTGCTTTTAATTCCATCAATTAAATCAACTGTATCGTTTAATGCAACTACCACTTTTTAGTTTTAAACATATGACATTAATTTTAATCTTGTCAGAAGGCAGTAGTAGATTATTCTGTCCAAATTATATAAAGTTAACAGCATTTTTCCTCCTGCTGAAAGTCTTAAATGAGTGAAAGTTTTTCCATGTTTAATCACTGCAATTAATTGTTGAAAAGTTTTCGACAAATCATCCTTTGGAGTCAGATCAAATCTGAGTCTAACTGGTCGAGTTAAAATCCTAAATTTAAAATTGTTTGAAAGCCTGTTGCCTTAAAATTTTCACATCGTTCTGACAATGTTTTTCCCTTCCAGCTCGTAAAAGAGTTTCACACAACTGGTGGTGCCAGTCCTAGAACACGTTGAATCTTCATCCCCTTAAACTAAGTTAATTTATTCCAGAAACCATAATGTCAAAAGGTAAGATTAACTCATCTTTTTGCTTTCAACTAACAAAATACAATTATGTGGAACCTGTTTCATTCATTTTGAGTGGGCTGGGTTACTTCAACAGAGGGAACGTGGTAAAGATTAAACAATAAAAATTCTATTTGTTGGGTTAAAGCTTTAAGGAGTATGTCCTGGTAAATTAGAAATAAGGTCACAAAAATCACAGAGGGGAGAAGGATTTCTAAAGTAAAACTGTGTGAATAATGAAAAAAAAAAAAAAAAGTTTATTTCTGTGAATGTGGGAAATTGTGGAAAAAACTGCATGAAGGGTTAAAGGAGTGTTCAACTATTTAATCAATTCGAATAACTTCATGAATAGAAATGATAACTTCCCATGTGCTTCTGGGTTATTTATTTATAGATGATGATGTTTGTAACTTGGATTGTAAATTGACTTGATACAAGGCCTTGAACTTTTACTTGTGCTGAACAGAACTGATTTATGGGGAATAATTGCTTTAATAATTAATAATGATTGCTATTGACTGGACAGGAAAGCTGTGCCCTGGTTTCCCTCCCCATCCAAGATACCCTGACACGATTGGCCCACTTCGTCAGGGGGAACCTTTCAGAAAATGTGTTTTTGAATTTGATATGTCTGCTAGAATACAAACTGCTCCCTGTTAGAACTGATTCTAATCTTTTAAATGACACCAAGGCAAAAGAGGAGAGACAGCTGAAGGCTGTGTAAACGGGATGTTGAAATTATTTCTTGTCAAATTACAATAGCTATGGATATGATCCTAGCAAAAAGAAAAAAATAAGGGTTGTTTGATGTTTTTGGAGAGGCTTGTTGTTCTTTTATTCCCAAAAATTACAGCACCTGATGGATCTCTAACAAAGGCCCTAAATGACTTGCAATCACTGTCCATTGAATTAAAATCGCACTCAAGAATCGATGAACAATTCACAAAAAATGTTTGAGACGTGGTTTGGAAAATGGGGAAACCTACTGGTGAGTATATTCACCTCAGGTGTATTGATCGTGCGATTGGTTCCAGTGATACCAGAGGTTTGGGATTACCAGAATATCAAAGGGATGTGGTGCCAGAGCACACACTGATGTTGTCCACTGAATATTTAAGCACAAGTGATGATGTGGATCCCATGGAACCAAACCAAAGTGATGGAGAAATTATGATGCTGTGCTATGAGGAGGAGAGGGAGTGGACCAAATGACTGCAATAGATAATTGAACAGGGTTTATGATTCAGGGCCTACAATATACTGATACACATTGTGCTGCTCATTTCTGCTGTGCTTCTAGCTTTTTATTTTTGTTGTTTTAAATTTTTCAACAGGGCATTATCATCTATTTGCGATGTTTTAATCATTTAAATTTCAGACACACATGACAGGTCTGTTCTATGGGAAACAGAGGGGGTCCACACACTGAGGGCTGCAGGCAGTTACCAGAGAGATGGCATGCCGTTTGGGTGACGGAGTTATACTTATCTTATCACCGCTCACTGCTACAGCTTACACAACATAACTGTTGATTTCACATAAGATGCAACACATAGTCAAAGATAAACTGATACAAGTGGATGACACCCTTCAGGCTCTCATCCTTAGGGGAATAACTACAACCATGGACTCAGGGGTCCGAGAGTGACAACCGCCTGTCAGATGCAAACACTTAGGGCGGGCCCCTCAAATCAAGGATGTAAGAAAGAGGGGGCCATAATCAGGCTCACTGGATTGACAGAGGATAACCCATAAGTGAAAAGGGGGCCCGCCGTCTGACTCGATATCCTTTACAGTGATTTCTGTGACTTAATAAATAATGTTGATATTAAAGGAATCAGAATATTTGATTTAATGGTATGAATGATGTACCAGATAAGTTAATGACAGATTGATTAAATGAAATTAGTTAAGCACATGTCATGAATAAAAGTATTAATAGGACCTCGCAGGTTATTTTTAGCTATGTGTTCACCTCTCCATAAGTTGATTTTTAGGATATGTGTTAAGTAATAAATGGAGGCTGCTTTAAAGTAAAAAGTTTTCTAATTGTGCTAAACAGGTACATTGTTTTTGATAATGATTAAATATTTTTGACTAAGATCCATATGATTAAGCCACTATGTGGCCTGTTTTAATGATAGTAATAGTAGTTGATAATTACCTACGATTGGGCGTAATCGGCCCGGTATGAACATATGATTTTATATTCCATTTTAAGACTCACCTTTTCAGGTAGCTGAACCTGCCAAAAGACGCTTGGAGATGGATGTCATTACGGGGGGGCAGAGAAGACGGACGAAGACAATCAACACTTAGGGTCTACATTAACTGATTCACATGATGTTAGACAGAATTTTCTGCTGTGCTTCAGGCTGTTGTCCTTTCTCTCTTTTCTCTAAATCATGCACATACAGGTTTAATGGGGTTAGACTTGTCTCCACTAGGTGTATCAACTGTTGCTTAGACACATCCAGGGGTCTACCGGAGAGATGGCGTTCCTCCTTGGGGAGGGAGGAACCACGTGACAGCTGGAAGGAGATTCCCATGTCATATATAGGTTTAACACACACATACAGGGTTGAATTATTGTTTCGGGGGTGGGTGCCCAGTTGCAGGTGGTCCACTACCCACTGCCTAGGGGGTTAACTGAACTAAATTAGTGAGGTGCCTTTAAATGACACCTCATCAGGGGGGGTGTTAACAATAACCTTTATTAATATGCTCATAGCTGTTTTTCCCATCTATACTATAGTGAAATAAAATATACGTTCTAATGTTTCCCTTTCGTTAGAATAGGATAAGAATGCTCATAGACATACAGTACAAGGAGAAATGGCCCAAGGATTGTCCTAAATGACCTGAAGCTGGGGCACTAGGGTAGATAGTGGAGCTGCTGGTATAACTGGTTTGATTAGAAAGCTACAGCACACTTAGATTAAGGATGGACACCCGCTACTACACAATCTAACAGATAGACACCACAATGGTGACACATAGTCTACTGATAATCACTGAGGGAGGGCACATCCATTGCATTGGAGTGCCAGATATAAAAATTGTATGTGACCTTCTATCGAGGCTCTTCGTCATCCTCTAACAGACGGCGATGGTCCGAGACGGGGGCGACGGTCCGAGACAGGAGCCTCAGCGCTGATCTCTGTAATCATTCCTCTGCCTTAATTTAGATTGAAAGAGCTAAAAGTTAGAAACTGTTTGAGAGTCGTTCCTTTAAGATTCTTTAGATAGAGTGGTGACTGTTACCGGGGTCCAAGGACCGGTGGAGCTCCAAGGCGTCTGACCGCCAACAGAGTACGGTAGCTTTGGACAAATTGGATAAAAAGTTTTTCTATCTAAGGAGACCCAGCAGATTGCATTCAGTCAGTGACTTGCAGCATTCCCTCCTCCCGGATGAGCATGTAGAAACAGTGGACAGTCACTGGCGTTGACTTTGCAGCAATACCTCATACTAAGCATGCATGTAGCGACAGCAGAGAGGAAAAACTCCCTTTTAACAGGAAGAAACCTCCAGCAGAACCAGGCTCAGTATGAGCGGCCATCTGCCACGAGTGACTGGGGGTTTGAGAGAACAGAGCAGAGACACAAAAAGAACACAGAAGCACTGATCCAGGAGTACTTTCTATGGGAAGGAAAAGTAAATGTTAATGGATGTAGCTCCTTTAGTCGTTTCACCTAGAAAGAAAGAACAGATAAACTCTGAGCCAGTTTTCAAGGTTAGTCTGAAAGAGAGCACATATAATTAGTTACAGTAAAAGCTCAGTCAATTTCCATGTCTAGGAGAGAGAAAGGGTTAAACACTAAAAGACAGGGCTATGTGGATCATCGGTAGAGGGTGAGCATTAAGTTGTTGCCAGCAGAAGCTCGGACGATTCCCCTCTCCAGAAAGGTGTCACAGGCAGACACAGAGCCAGGCCAGGTGTAGCTTCTAGGAAGAGAATAGAGAGAACAAGGTTAAAAGCTGAAATAACAGCAAACAATGCAAAATTGGAGAGTAGTGTGAGAATGTAGCGAAGAGGGTGAAAGTGTTCATTATGTCCTCCAACAGCCAAAGCCTATAGCAGCATAACTACACAGATAGTTTCAGTTCAGATTATTTAGTTAAACGGCGCTTATTTACAACAAAGGGTCCCACTGATGGTCATTGTTATACTAAAAACCACAAGAATCGGGATACCTCTCTGTCAGACTGATCACAACCATCGGAAAAGAGAAGGGGTCACACAGGTAGCAGAAATGGAAGGTGTGTTCATGGCCATAGGTGAGGGTAGGAACGCAGACCAACCAGTAAATCAAGAGCTTCGCTTTTCGGCTCAGCTCTCTCTTCACCACAACGGACTGGCACAGCGACCCCATTACTGTGGCAGCCGCACCGATCCGTCTGTCGATCTCCCCGCTCCATTCTTCCCTCACTCGTGAACAAGACCCGAGATACTTAAACTCCTCCACTTGAGGCAGGAACTCCCCTCCAACCTGAAGAGGACAAACCACCCTTTCCCGGTTGAGAACCATGGCCTTGGACTTGGAGGAGCTGATTTTCATCCCAGCCACTTAACACTCGGCTCCGAACCGCCCCAGTGCGTGCTGTAGGTCTTGGCTAGAGGGGCCAGCAGGACCATGTCACCTGCAAAAAGAAGAGACGAAATCCTCTGGTCCCCAAACCAGACCCCCTTCGACCCTTGGCTGCACCTAGAAATCCTGTTCATAAAAGTTATGAACAAGACCGGTGACAAAGGGCAGCCCTGCCAGATTCCAACACGCGCCGGGAACAGGTCCGACTTAGTGCCGGCAATGTGAACTCAACTCCTGTTCCGCTTGTACAGAGACTGGATGACCCCTAATTCCATACTCCTGGAGCAACCCCACAGGGCATCACAAGGGACACAGTCAAATGCTTTCTCCAGGTCCACAAATCACATGTGGACCGGTTGGGCAAACTCCAATGAACCCTCGAGTACCCTGTAGAGGGTATAGCGCTGGTCCAGTGTTCCACGGCCGAGACGAAAACCACACTGCTCCTCTTGAAGCCTCTGTTACCATCAGGGAATGCGTGATGGAGGATTGTGGAGATCCTCGAAGTACTCCTTCCACCGCCCGATAATGTCCCCAGTTGAGGTCAGCTCCCCACCCCCACTGTAAACAGTGTTGGCGAAGCACTGCTTCCCCCTCCTGAGGCGCCGGATGGTTTGCCAGAATCAGTTCGGGGCCAACCGGTAGTCCTCCATGGCCTCACTGAACTCCTCCCTGGTCCGAGTTTTTGCCTCTGCCACCGCCCAGGCCACGGCACGCTTGGCCCCACGGTACCCGTCAGCCGCCTCAGGAGTCCCACAAGCCAACCACAGCCGATAGGACTCCTTCTTCAGCTTGACAGCGTCCCTTACTGTCGGTGTCCACCACCGGGTTCGGGGATTGCCGCAGCGACAGGCACTGCAGACCTTATGGCCGCAACTACGGGCAGCAGTATCGACAATAGATGCGGAGAACATGGTCCACTCGGACTCTATGTCTCCAATATCCTCCGGAATCTGGTCAAAGCTCTCCCGGAGGTGAGAGTTGAATACATCCCTGGCCAAGGGGTCCGCCAGACGTTCCCAGCAGACCCTCACTATGCGCTTGGGCCTGCCAAGTTTGTCCGGCTTTCTCCTCCCCCAGCGGATCCAACTCACCACCAGGTGGTCACTTACATTACATGTTCAATTTTACCTTTGCTTTATGTTAGCCCTATACACTATTCAGCAGTTACTATTTAAAGCTTTATCATCCTATGAACACAGTTTCTTTGGTCAATATGCTGATGTAGAAAACTGAATAAAGATTACAGGTGATGCATGGGTAGCATCAGAATGTGTTAAAAATCATATCAGTCTCATTAAATAAAATATACAATTTTATTCAGTCTCAGATCCATCAAAATCTGTCTGAAGGTTGAATTCTCTTTTTCGGGGAGCTTAAACTGCACGCATCATGGAAGGAATCAGAGCGAAACATTATAAAAAAGTTTTCATTGACAGAATCTCAGTATTAACACTTCAGTTGGCTATTAAAATTAAAATGTATTGTATCTTTTTACCAAAAGAGTGAATAAATAAACTTGAACACTAATATAATAATTAATTACTAAAAGAAGAATCTATTTTGGAAAATGAACCTTTTGATCAAGAACTAGCTTTGCTAGTTATGTCAACCCCCCATAGTCCATAGAGCTTTATGAGGTAGTGTTTGTCTCAGCCATGGCAATAACGAAGGCAAGGACTTTAAAGCGCAAAACTGTAGACTTTTGACAGTGGTAAAGTTAGTTTTAGGTAGGATATTCGTTCTCTGCAGATTCAGCGGGGTCTTGCTCCCATTTGATCCGATGCAGGCAATCTGATTACGGGCAGCTGCTCTCTGCCTGCTCCCTCCTCCTGCATGGGTTTGTTTAAGGACCGTCCACAAATTTTCAAACCAAATATACTGTTTCATGGTGGTATTGTTTTGTGTGCTTTGGGGAAAAGTTTGTGTGTTTGACTAACTGATTGTGATGGAGCAGTTCTGTCCCTACCGTTGATAGAATGCACACACCTGTTCACACCCACACATCGTAATGCATGTGCCTACACACCCATTCAACTACATGTCCCTCGCAGTATATGACAGCTACAGCCAGATCGCTTTACACATTCATCTTTCCTTCTTGTAGTCCGTGGCGACCAAGGGTGCACACTTGGAGGCACACAGAAATCGGTACTCATACATTCACATTTAAACATAACGATATAAGTTTGTATTCACTCATGTAGTGTTGTCCGGGTGCCTGTGACAGCGTGAGTAAAAGTGGGCGTAACGCTTCGCCCTGTTATAAAGGAAGTCGGTAGTCTTCCGCCAGAAAATTTTATGGTAGATTATTTTTAACTAAAGAAAACCAAGAGCTTCAGAATGAAAGCAAGAAGTTAATACTGATTGTTTTTGGGGTCATTAATGTTTTGGTTTTTCTGCATAGTAAAATAAATGATTAATTGTTGGCTGATCTGATTGTGGTGTGGGGCTTAGGGTTTATAAGAAGAGTTTCTGGTTCTGCTGGTGTCAGTCTGGCCTGGTTACAGAGGAGGTAATGTTGATGGGCAGCACTAAGAGAAAGATAAGGAGTTGTAAATATCATGTAAATATCAGGTTTTTCTTCTCATTTTTTCTGCTACTCTGCACTTCAGTTTTGGGAGGTGTGTAAATAAAAAGCTCAACCTTCAGATGCTGACATGCCCTCCGTAATGTTTACCACTTTTTGGAGTTAAGTTGATGGTGTCCAGGCCCACCACATGGGCAACTAGAAGGAACCCACGACACTGATTTTATGTGTGATCAGCTAATTTAGGATGTTATTAAACAAAGCGCCCCACCTGCCTGTAATTCAGATAGCTAATGTGTCCGTTTTCTTTTCTATCAACATTCAGGCATGGTATATTATCTGTAAATACTAAATTATATTTTGGTTTGACCCAGATGCTTGTTGCACATTGCGAGTAGCTGCATGTCAGGGTCTGCATATCACGAACAGGACTAAGAACCCAAAATTACAGCCAGAGACACTAAGCAGTTTAACAGATTTATTCTTGGTCTTGGGGAACAGGTACGCCGAAACCAGCCAATCAGAATCCCGGAACCACTGAGGACAGAGGAACAGGTTAGTGGCTTGAAAAAGTTCAGCCAAAAACGTGAATCCAAAGCCACTAACCTTCTCAGAGTCTGAGAGGGGTTGGGACCAGTGAACGGTTCCTCAGCAGGGTAATGGTCAGAGCAGAAGCTGGGCGAGAAGCAGGACGTCAGAAACAGACCGCTCGTTAGAGGACCTGGTGTAAACAGGGTGTCCATGCGGGAGTAGGCAAGAGCAGGCTCAGGCTGACAGCTCCAGGGGTGAAGCAGGCGCAGAAGTCGAGAGTCAGAACCAGAGTCGTTAACAGAGCAAGAGTCATCTGATGAGGGCTAGGCAAAGGGGGTAATCCGGGAAGCAAAAAAGTGGTTAGAAATCTTGGTCAGGCAGGGAAAAATTTTGGATATTTTCTCGCTGGAAGGCTTTCAAAAATCTGGGACCATCTGCCTGTCAGCGGGCTGAATAAACCTGCTGGAGGACAGGTTAGAGGCATGACGCTGATTGTGCAGCAGCACAGAGGAAACAGGTGGAGCAGATGAGACTGATTGCAGACAGGGAGAGCAGAGGAGGAAACAGGCAGACGGGACAGAATAATTACACTGGGAGACTCTGTCTCCTTTTTGTTTGCCTGCTGCTTAACCTGCCTCACTTGTGTACTCCTCTTCAGGTGACTACTATGTCATGGATTCCCTTCCAGTTTGTTACCTGGTTCCCAGTCGACTTCAGGTATTCCAGAAAACCTCTTCAGACAAACTACAGCTGGCAGCATCCTGGCTCCTCTCCTAAGAAACCCTGCAACTTACCCTGCTCACCCTCCACCATGCTCGCCATCTCCAAGTACCCACACCAGTGACATACTCATCTATCTCCTGGAAATCACTTACCTCACGCAAGCGACTGTCATCTCGTCTCCAGTCCATCATCTGCGGCCAGTACTCTCCACTCCCAGACACCACACCCTTCTTTCCCCCCCTGGCAGTTCATCTGCCTTCCACCTGTAATCATACAGTTTCAATTGACAACTACAAATCATCCCCGAAAAATATTAACCCTACCTGTCCACCTCCCCACACAGTTGAGGTGCTCCTGGTCCCGGATTCCTGTAAACATGATCTTATTGGTACAATAAATCTGTTAAACCTTCTCCTGTCTTCTGATAGTGTTCTGCATGTGGGTCAAAGCAGTACCTAAAACTATGAGAGAAGTCTCTGGCCATTCTGACCCAGCAGACTCAATCAGGAGACTCATTTCAGATAACGGACACAAGATCCAATCTCATTATTAAACCCAACATACTCTGATGGAACATCAACAAAATACAAACCAACAGCTAGAATAAATGGCTTCTCTCCTGTAACTTGCTCTCAGCATTCGACCCTCCTCTACCCCAGATGGCGCTGCAGCTCCCACGGACTCTCAGCAGCTCTCTCACTCCCATGACGTCACTGCCCCTAACCCGGAGAAATTTTCGGGTGTGTTGGGTAGTTGTGGAGGATTCCTCTTTCAATGTTCACTTGTCTTTAATCGCTCACCCCAGTCATTCCCTCATGATGACGTTAAGATCTTGTTTATTCTGGGCTTGTTGACGGGCAAAGCTCTAAGATGGATGGAAGCTTGCTTCACTGACTATAACCGATTTGGTTGTACTGTAATTCATACACAAATTGAAACTGTTTTTTTCCACAGAAACTGACTAGACAAACGTAACTCGCCATCTGTGGACACTTCAGCAAAGAAACCAGTCAGTTACTGAATTTTCTATTGAGTTCCACACCTTAGCAGCTGCATCAGGTTGGGACACTGGTGCTCTGAAATCGGCATTTTTTCCATCCTTAGAAGAGTCTTTAAAGGCTGAATTAGCCCTCAGGAATGAGCCTAAGATGCTTGACGAGTTAATTGCTCTAGCCATCAGAATAGACACCAGGATAAGAGAGAGAAGAATGTCTAAAGCTGAGAGACCTGTTGTGAAACCACAATTACCCGACAGTAATCAGTATAGATCACTCTCAAACTCATCTTCCGAACCAGAGCCAATGCATATTGGGAGAACTCGTCTAACTCCAGAGCAGCGACACCACTGGAGACATAGTCGCCTCAGGTTATGAAAAGAATCTTATAGATCAAAATTTCGTTTCTCAAGCCATGATCGACACTGTGCCCCTTCCTACACCTCTGCTTGTTTCAGCCATTGACGGAAGGGCCATGCAAAGCATCACCCATCAAACCAAACCCCTTGAAGTCATCATATCAGGTAATCACAGAGAACACATTTCCTTTTTTGTTTTTCCCATTTCTCAGTCACATATTATTTAGGGTTTAACTGGTTGCAACAGCACAATCCACACATAAACTGGTCCAAGCTCCGTATTGATTCCTGTCCCGCCAACTGTGTCTATTTCTGCTTACAGTCTGCTGTTCCCCCCAGTTCTAAATTACTATCTGCAACCGAAGTTGATCCCTTCGATCTTTCATTAGTTCCAGAAGAATATCACAACTAGAAACAGGTTTTCAGCAAAACCAAAGCATTCTCATTACCTCCACACCGATCATATGACTGTGCTATAGGCCTCCTTCCTGGAGCGCCCCTACCTACCACCAGGTTGTTTAACTCTTTATGACCGGCGGGAGCGCCGGCGCTTCCATTTGCATATCTATTTTTAAACGCCTGTAGAATTGCGACCAAATAAGCTAGAATAATACTTTTTTTTTTCGAATGAAACCGGAAAGTTCAACGTAAATATTCTACTCACCACGTGTCCCAGAGCACGGTTTTTATTTTCCAGAAACTGATGCTGAAATCCAGTGAAAAAATCGCAAAAACAAAAACATTAAAATCCAGACCGCAGTGTACTTCCTACATCGTAATATGCGTGATGACATTGGTGGATGAACTATCACATGCTTTTCTTTCACACCAATGCCTGCAACAACTGGAAGTGATGTGATTTCCTGGGTGATTTTTCCCGGGAGTGGTCTATTTTTTTCCCAGAACCAGTAGTTTTTTCGCGGTAAACTTCGCTCACAATTTCGTTTTCATTTTCATTGTTTTTTGCACTTTTTATTGTTTGAAGATGGTCTTATGAACATATATTTGTGCTCATAGGTATCTGGCACACTTAGAGATTTAATTACACTTCTGTAAATAGTTTATTTTGATGTACATATTATCTTTTCTCAAACTGTTTACAATGTACATTTTATATTCGTTTTGGTCTCTGTTCATAAAAATGTGTGTATTTCAAAAATGAAGTTATGGACACACTCCATAATACATTTCCTGTGGTTTGAAAGGGTTTTGTGCAACTTTTTTATATTGCAATTTTTGAGGGATACAGATATGATATTTCTGTATTTAGGAAAATATGTGCAAAAAAAAAAAAATGATTAAAACTTTTCTGGTGGTTAATTGCAATTTTAACAATTTACTTAGTTAATATGGAGTTATTATATACAAAATGTTAAGATTTTGGATGTAAGGGTTGTATTGATGTATAACAAATTGAAATGCTCCAAAAAAGGGCTCTATAGCATGTACAAATGTAAAAAATATGCTCTGCTGAACTTGTTCTATGGTAGGTCATAAAGGGTTAACATATCTCATTCAGAATGTGAAACCATGGAAAACTACAAAAATGATTTTTTGGCTGCTGGTATCATCTGCCACTCATCCTCACTTCTGGGGGCAGGCTTCTTTTTTGTTTGCAAGAAAGATGGCTCACTCCGCCCCTGTATTGACTACAGGGGTCTTAATCAAATCACTGTTAATAAAAAATATCCTTTAATCCTCATCTCGCCTTTCGAACCAGTTCATGACATAACCATATTCACAAAGTTGGACCTTCGTAACGCATATCATCTGGTCAGAATCCACCAGGGGAATGAGTGGAAAATGGCCTTTAAGACACCCTTGGGACATTTCCAATTTTTAGTAATACCTTTTGGCCTCTTTAACGCCCCAGCAGTGTTTCAAGCCCTAGTTAACGATGTCCTCCGAGTCTTCCTCAATGTTTTTGTTTAGTATATCTAGATGATATACTCATTTACTCCAAAAACATCTCTGAACACTGTCGACATGTCCGTTTGGTCCTCCAGCGTCTTCTGGAAAACAGGCTTGCAAATTCCACAAGCCATCTGTAACCTTTTTAGGTTTTATCCTTGAGGGTGGGCAGGTTCGTTCGGATCCAGACAAGGTCACAGCAGTCCTAGATTGGTCTGTTCCAGAAAACAACTCCAGTCTTTCCTGTGTTTTGCAAACTTCTACCGCAGATCCACCCGTAATTACAGCCAAACAGCCGCCCAGTTAACTGCACTCACTTCCACCAAGACCACATTCTACTGGACAAAAGATGCCTACTCCGCTTTCCTCACCCTAAAAGAAAAGTTCTCTCAAGCCCCCATCCTCATTCACCCAGATCCATCAAAACAGTTCATACTTGAAGTTGATGCCTCTGACACTGGAGTAGGTGCAGTGTTATCCCAACAGTCAAGCTCAGATGGAAAGCTTCATCCATGTACCTTTTTCTCCCGACGATTGACCAACACTAAAAGAAACTATGATGTAGGGGATCGAGAACTCCTGGCCATTAAGCTGGCCCTTGAGGAGTGGTCCCATTGGCTGGAGGGCTCGGAACATCCTGTGCTGGTTTGGACAGATCACAAAAACCTCTCTTGCCTCCAATCTGCTAAACATTTAAACTCTCGTCAGTTCCGTTGGTGACTGTTCTTTTCCTGGTTTAATCTTTCCATTCCCTTTCGCCCTAGCTCTAAAATAATCAAACCAGATGCCCTTTCACGACAGTTTTCTCCCATTCATACCGACAAGGAACCACCCACCATTTTACCTCCCTGCTGTGACTTTGGTTCCGTCACTTGGGAGATTGAAGACCCAGTACTCCAAGCTCAATGGAATGAACAGGACCCGAGACCTGACTCACCTAACAGAACCTATGTTCCCTCCTCAGTTCGTTCCCGTCCCATCCGCTGGTTTCACACTGCCAAATTTTTCTACCCATCCAGGTTATAGGCGCACCATTGCCCTCATTTCCAGGCGTTATTGGTGGCAATCCCTTCACAAAGATGTCAAAGTATATGTGCTCGCATGTTCTCGCATGTTTTGCAAGTGAGACAACATTGGAAGTAACTGTAGAACCTGATCTGTGTTTGGACTGTTTTGATCCTGTGGAGCTTCCTGAGTTATCAGAAATATTAGCTTCATCTAAACCTTCAACTTGTATGTTAGACCCAATCCCGACCAAATTATTTAAGGAAGTGTTCCCTCTGATTACCAGCCCCATTTTAGATATGAATAATCTATCCTTAGTAAATGGATATGTACCACAAACTTTTAAGGTAGCTGTAATTAAACCTTTGGTTAAGAAACCTTTGCTTGATCGAGATGACTTAATAAATTACAGACCTATATCCAATCTTCCATTCTTATCTAAAATGCTTGAGAAAATAGTTGCTAATCAAATGTGTGAGCATTTACATAGCAATGACCATCATAGCACTGAAACAGCGCTGCTGTAAGTCACTAATGATATTCTTCTAGCCTCAAATAATGGACTTGTGTCTGTACTTGTCCTGTTAGATCTCAGTGCTGCATTTGATACAGTCGATCACAATATTCTCTTAGAAAGGCTGGAATATGCTGTAGGGATCAGGGGAACAGTGCTAGGCTAGTTTAAATCTTATTTGTCTGACAGATTCCAGTTTGTTCATGTAAATGATAAATCCTCTTTAAACCCCAGGGTTAATTGTGGAGTACCACAGGGTTCAGTACTTGGGCCAATTCTCTTTACTATGTATAAGCTTCCAATAGGTAGAATTATCAGGACGCATGGAATACATTTCCACTGTTACGCTGATGATACTCAGCTTTATTTATCCATAAATCCTGATGAGCCCAACCAGTTAGATAGACTACAAGCATGTCTTGAAGACATAAAAACTTGGATGAATTTAAATTTTCTCCTTCTAAATTCAGACAAGATGGAAGTTGTCGTCTTTGGACTGGAGACTTTAAAAAAGAAACTGCTTAGTCAATCACTTAATCTGGATGACATTAAATTGACCTCCGATAATAAAGTAAAAAACCTTGGTGTTATTTTTGACCAGGACATGTCATTTAAATCCCATATTAAACAGGTTTCTAGGATTTCCTTCTTTCATCTCCAGAACATTGCCAAAATTAGAAATATTCTGTCCAGGAGTGACGCTGAAAAACTAGTCCATGTTCAAGTCCATTTGTTACTTCAAGGCTGGACTATTGTAATTTGTTACTATCAGGATGTCCAGAAAATGCAGTTAAAAGCCTTCAGCTGATTCAAAATGCTGCAGCAAGAGTTCTGATGAAAATTAAAAAGCGAGGTCATATTTTCCCCTACTTTAGCTTCCCTTCATTTGCTCCCTGTTAAGTTAGTTATCAGGCTCCTCTCCTGTGGAACCAGCTCCTAGTTTTAGTCCGTGAGGCTGACACCCTGTCTACTTTTAAGGCTAGGCTTAAAACTTTCCTTTTTGATAAAGCTTATAGTTAGAGTGGCTTAGGTTATCCTGAGCTATCTCCATCCAACAGTCTTCCTCCCTCCCTGTTGGATGGAGTAAAGGGGAGTCAGGTTTAGCCTAAACCGACTCAGTTATGGTTGAGGTGCAAACACACCCTCCATTTCTGCTACTTGTATGACCCCCTCCCTTTTCCACTGGTTATGGTCAATCTGACAGAGAGAGGTATCCCAATCGTTGTGGTTTTTAGTATAACAATGGCCATCAGTGGGCTCTAGATGGACAAACTCTCTACTTTTAAGGCTAGGCTTAAAACTTTCCTTTTTGATAAAGCTTACAGTTAGAGTGGCTTAGGTTATCCTGAGCTATCTCTGTAGTTATGCTGCTATAGGCTTAGGCTGCTGGAGGACATAATGACCACTTTCACCCTCTTCGCAACATTCTCACACTACTCTCCAATTTTGCATTATTTGCTGTTATTTCAGCTTTTAACTTTGTTCTTTCTCTTTTCTCTTCCTAGAAGCTAGACCTGGCCTGACTCTGTGTCTACCTGTGACAACTTTCTGGAGAGGGGCATCATCCAAGCTTCTGCTGGCAACAACTTAATGCTCAACCTCTACCGATGATCCACATGGCCCTGTCTTTCAGTGTTTAACCCTTTCTCTCTCCTAGACATGGCAATTGACTGAGCTTTTACTGTGACTAACTCTATGTGCTCTCTTTCAGACTCTAACCTTGAAATCTGGCTCAGAGTTTATCTGTTCTTTCTTTCTAAGTGAAACAACTAAAGGAGCTATATCCATTAACATTCACTTTTCCTTCTCATAGAAAGTACTCCTGGATCAGTGCTTATTTGTTCTCTTTGTGTCTCTGCTCTGTTCCCTCTAACCCCTGGTCGGTCGTGGCAGATGGCCGCTCACACTGAACCTGGTTCTGCTGGAGGCTTCTTCCTGTTAAAAGGGAGTTTTTCCTCTCCACTGTCGCTACATGCATGCTCAGTAAGAGGGATTGCGGTAAAGTCAACGCCAGTGACTGTCCACTGTCTCTACATGCTCATCCGGCAGGAGTGAATGCTGCAAGTCACTGACTCGATGCAATCTGCTGGGTTTCCTTAGACAGAAAAACTTTTTATCCAATTTGAATAAATAACTGAATCTGACTGCACTGTTCAATGATTAGGATTAATTGGAATGTATGTACCTGACTTTTGTGAATTGCCTTGAGATGACATGTGTTGTGAATTGGCGCTATATAAATAAACTGAATTGAATTGAATTCCACCTGCGCTCGCAACAAATACACCCACAAACCACCGGCTGGTCTACTGCTACCAAAACGACCTAGGTCACACATAGCTCTGGACTTCGTTACTGGACTTCCCCCATCACAAGGTATGACCACTATTCTCACTATCACTGACCATTTTTCTAAATCCTACCATCTTGTCTCTCTCAGAAAATTGCCATCCGCATTTCAAACTGCTCAATTACTGGTTAAACATGTGTTCAGGCTCCATGGAATACCCCAAGACATTCTGTCAGATCGTGGACCCCAACTCATCTCTCAGGTTTGGAAACAGCTTTGTTCTGCACTCAATGCAAAATTTTCTCTCAAACGGCCAAACAGAACGAATGAACCAGGAACTGGGAGACGCTCTCAGATGTCTCACAGAATAAGTTTCTATCCTGTGTAGAGTATGCTCACAATTCATACACCTCCGCAGCCACAGGTCTTTCTCCCTTTGAAGCTTCTCTGGGTTATCAACCACCACTTTTCCCTTCAGACGAGAAAGACATCTCAGTCACTTCTGTCCACATCACATCTGCTGTTGTTAGCACATCTGGTCAGATACAATCAGAGCGCTTCATCACACTGCTGAACGGGTGCCCCGCTGCTTCATCTCCGATCCTGCCTTAATTTTTGAGTATCAGTCCTCTCTCCCATTCACTCTGTCTGGGCCGCCAGGCTGCGGCCATTGAGGGGGGGATTATGTAGGGGTCTGGGAGACTCTGTCTCCTTTTTGTTTGACTGCTGCTTAACCTGCTTCACTCTAGATGGTGACAGAGCATGGTGAATGGAGGTGTGACAGATGTTTCCCATCAAGCCTTATCATCTGAGCAGTATAAGAGGAGTCTGCTGTCAGTATTTCAGCGCCTGACTGTTAACCACAAGTGGTAAAGCTCTAGCCCTCTGTAGCTCTTGATATCAACTTCGAGAAAGTTACTTACGTTCTTGTGTAATCTCCTGTGTCCTGGATTTCCTTCCAGTTCGCTACCTTGTTCCCAGTCGACTTCAAATATTCCAGAAAACCTCTTGAGACAACTCCAGCTGGCAGCATCCTTGCTCCTCTCCTAAGAAACCCTGCAACTAACCCTGCTCCCCCTCCACCGTGCTCGCATCTCCAAGTACCCACACTCCTGGTCCCGGATTCCTGCAAACATTATCTTACAGGTACAATAAACTTGTTAAACGTTCTCCTGTCTTCTGATTGTGTTCTGCATGTGGGTCAAAGCAGTACCTAAAACTATGACAGTGCAGCTGCAAACCCTGAACATAAAATGTAATGCAATTTGTCATTTTAATGGTCTTTGGAACTTTAGTTTAGTATTTTCTATTTTTTAAATGATCTGTTATTTAGATTCTGATTTGTATTGTAACCTTTAGCTTTTCTTTGATCCTTTAATGCTCTGCTTGGTTTCTTCATGTATTCACTCTGTAAGTGTTCTAGTCCTTTTCTCACAGTGACCTCTGCATGTTTCATCTTGCAGCTAACATTTATTCTGTGAATAAGATCAATCTGTGTTAACGCTATCATTCAACCAGTGTTAAAGCCTCTCCTCTCCTTTGGAGTACAGTAGAAACCAGCCAACCATGTCTCCTATTAAACAATCAGAAACAAACAAAACCGTAACACCATTACCTGGACTTTCCCAAATTAATCAAAGGCTTGGAAATATTAGGGTGTGTAAACTTCTGAATTTGAAGATGTCATGTGACAGAGCTTGTTCTCTCTGTCTCTAATCTTCCTTTTGCAGGGTGTGACGGGCAGGTGCAGCCTCATAGCTGTGGCTCATCACAGCTATGGGAGTGTTTATAAGCACAGGAACCCTGAAGGAGGTGTCAGATTGTTAACTCACCAGAGTGGTAATCAGACCAGCAGACCTAGCTCTCTTACTCTTGTTGTCCTGACCCTGTTTGCTTACCTGAGTTTTGCTGCTCCCTCTTTTAGAGTGGATCAGACTCCGACGACCCAGAAATGGATTTGCCCTGTCTAATGATCCATGCCCCAGTTCGTTGTTGGTCGAAGCACTTAACTGTGCTTATCCAACCGAGAGTCTCCTCCAGCTTCCTGGATCCTGCATGCCCAAGGGAAGTACTTAATGCTTCTTCAGGCCCCCTGCCTTCAGAACCTCCACCTGTCCACCCTCCAACTTTACATATCACAGCCTGGAGAAACAAACAAAAGGGAACCACCACTGTAGCACTAGAAACTCTCCTGTCTACCTCAGTCTCGGTGGCATTACTTAACTTCTCTGGAAAAACCATTTCAGCCCAAAACAATAAGACATACCTACCATCTATTGAAGTTGCTCATTCACTCCAGTCACCACTCTTCCTCAGTGCACCCATCAGAAGAAACCAGACTCTTTGACAACCCCACTGTAGTTTCTTGTGTTTTTACAAACCTGTCTAACCTGAACACTGCCTCCGTTATTGTTGTCTGCTCAAGAGTCACCTGGTTTGCCGTTATGAGGAATTTCAGAAATATCAAAGCGTTTCTCTCTTCTGATTCTGCAAATACAAATATATTTGGTAATACAAACTACCCTAAAACAGGAAAGCTTAATTACAGATAATAAGCTATGTGTCAGTTTATAAATCTTATGTAAATATTTGGTTTGAAATCTATCTCTAAAATCTATCTCCCAAAGGATCCCAAGATGGATCCTTTGGGAACCTCACGTCACTTTTGTCAGTGCCTATGTAAAGTTACGTACTGACACAAAGAAATCTGTGTTCTTCAAGTAAGTCTCAAATCCAGTCAAGCACTGTACCAGAAAGTCCGACCCAGATCTCTAGTCCCTCTAGTATTATAGTATGGTCAACAGTATAGAATGTTGCGCTGAGGTCCAATAAATCTAGAACAGTGGTTCCTCCGCACTGTGCATTTATGCAGATGTCATTGAACAGCTTGACAAGGGCAGTCTTGATACTGCGGTGAGCACGGAATCCTGACAATAAGACGTCAAAGTGGCTGGTCATTGAAACACAGTTTTTTCAATAACCTTACTGATAAATGGGAGATTTGAGATGGGCCTGCAGTTTTGCAAAAGCAATTTGTCCAGATTACTCTACTTCAGAGGTGGCTTTGTAATTCCTGTTTTTTTAGACCTAACAAAAAACACCTGACCAAAGGGATGAGTTTATTATTTAAATCAATCCCTGCAGCTTCAGCGACCTACAATGCCCCCACAGCGCCTTGCACTTAATAGGCATCTCTGGCTCCATAATTCAATTCAATTCAGTTTTATTTATATAGTGCCGATTCACAACAATCTTGCACGGATGGAATCACAATCAGTTTTATTGGCCAGATATGTAAAAACACAAAGAAGGCTGGAATAAACATCTTCTAATGGAATCAGCCCTTTAAAGAAAAAGTGCGTGGCTCTTAAGGGTCTTTATGTTATGATAATGACAAAGAGCAGCAGAGGGTTGTACAGATGACAGGTGGGCATGTCAGGCTGCATTGGATTGCTAGGGCCCTTGACCGACAGTGGAGGAGAAGTGGCTGTTGAAGGCCTCCCATTCAGCTATAGCCTCTTGGGTGGGATTTTTTGCAACTGCTCTCCCTGCTTGTTGTAGTGCAGGGATGTCATGTTCTTCCAGTGGGACAGGGTTTTTGGCTACAATTTAATATATCAACAAACCAATAATTATAACAATAATAATAATAATTACTTTTTTCATATATAAGGCACATAGAATAGAAGCTACTGCAGTCAAACGTTTGACTGGGGTTGCGTTATGCATCCACTAGATGGAGCTGTGCTAAAGAGAATGTCAACAAAACAGTCAGATAAGTCAGTCAGTCAAACTTTATTAATACACTACAAATCAGCGTTCTGATAACTCCATTCACTCTCATGGTAAGGTCTCCTCTACATAGAATTCTATTGAATAGAGCCAACCGCACGTTAGGAATGCATTGGAGTCTATGAAGTTGAAGTTGAAATCAAACATTAGTTAAAACGTGAAAGGGAACTTTTCCCTGATTCAGTAAACACGTAAAAGAAACAGTTTGATATACTAAATCAAACGTTAGTACATTCACAATATAGTAGCGTTAACTGTTGAATTCTCTCGCTGCTGCTCTATTCCCATGTTCGACTGCGTAGCTGGCAGCCTTGAGTTTGAACTCAGCATCGTAAGCGTGTCTCTTGAAAGGTGCAATTTTGGGGTCGTTATACACACACAAGTGGTGTTGGACTAGGAGTAAGCACAGTACAGGTGTTTACCGCTATTACTTCAGCAACACCCCTGACTATGATAGCCGTAATGCTGCAAGCGGTGCGGCTTTGTAGTTTACCAGTCGTACTGAAACATTTTGACAGAGCGTCGTGTACAACCAGTATGGATCAACCAATTAACCAATTTATCCATATATAAGGCGCTCCGGATTACAAGGCGCACTGTCATTTTTTGAGAAAATTTATGGTTTTTAAGTGCGCCTTAATACAATTATTCAAACAAAACACGTAAGCACATCTTTGGCCAGTTTTGAGTTTGCTTTAAAGGATGACACTGTAGTTAATGATCTGAAGTATTATGGGAGAGGGAACAAGACCATAAGGGCGAAAAAGAACCAAGAGCTTATCTAGAGTTGATTGTGGTTATAACAAGAAGACCCTTACTTAAAGATCTTTAGATCCTGTCTGTAATTTCATAATCAAATTTAACTTTATTGGCCAAGTTAGTGCGGACAAACACAGAATTTGAGTTTGGTTTCCATCGCTCACATCATATCCAAACAACCACAGTGTAAAAACACTGATTGTGTTTTCACACAAAGGAAAATTCGTTGGGCTGCTTGTTTGGTCCAGACCAAAAGCGGACCTTATTTGTTTTTGTTTGTTTGGTGCTGTTCGCTTCCACATTGTAAATTTTGCAAGTGAACTATGGCTTGTAAATAGAGCCACACAGGTGATGATCATTGATCCCATTGGACAGAAATGATGGGGCGGGACAGACCACAGACCTGGAAAAGGAGGTAAACGATCATGGAAATAATGTGTGCTGCATTTCTGTTCTGCATATTTTGCAGTTATTACAGCTGCTAAATTATTGTGAGTGTCAACAGTAGCTCATTAAACACAGGTTTTGCAAACTTTCTATTTCTAATTTTTGAACAGTCAGTGAAAGCATTCTGAAAGTCGAAGGAGACGATGTGCACTGCATGCCCTTACCTACAGCATGCTGAGAGCAGTATTGCTAAGCAAAAGACAGCAGATCAGGTATGATTTCAGTATATTCACTATTCACATCATTAGCTACAGTGGCTCATTAAGGGTGTATACACACCTGCCATTTTTGATCCTCTTTAAACAGACCGGAGTTTGTTTGTCTCCTTGGTCTGGACCTTTTGTGCAGGTGTGAATACATTCTAGCGAACCCTTGTCCAGACTAAACAACCAAGCTGAGACACAGTTTTTGAGGTGGTCTTGGTCTGCATCCAAACAAACTTTGGTGCGGTTCACTTCTGGTGTGAATACGAACCAGCCTTAAAGCGAACTGACTACAGAAAACATACCTCTTTTTGGACGTAACAAGCCACCGTAGAAGTGAAGATTAGGCTGAAATCTTACTTGAACCGCACTTTGTTGCTTAGCAATGCTGTTGCCTGGGTGTTTTAGTTCAGTGCAGAGGAGAACACAGCATCTCCTTCATCTTGAAGTATGCATTCTCTGACAGGGTTAAAAAATTATGAATAAAATGTCGCAAGATCTGTGTTGAGTGAGCTGCTCTTGACCCTCACAATAATATTGCAGCTGTAATAATAGCACACATATGCAGAACAGAGGTACTGCTTGCAGGACTACCACAGTTGTTTGTCTCACCCCTGTCATTTCTGTCTAATGGGAGCAATGATAATCGCCCTTGTGGCTTTGTTTACAAGTCATAGTTCACTTGCAAAAAGTACAATGTGAAAGCAAGCCGCACCAAATGACAAAAAAAAAGTCTACTTTTGGTCTGGACCAAACAAACGGACCGATGTATGGAAAGAAACTTGTGCCATTAGAAACTGAATTTGAATTTTGTCAGGTTGAATGTATATATTATCACATATTATCACTCACTTGTATTTCTGTTTGCATTTCTGAGAAGCCTACGCCTTGGAACATTTTGTGTGCAGTTGGCCTCACAAGTAGAATCAGCTGTTTCTTTTCCTGTTTCCACTCTCTGAACTCTGCCTGACATGTCTAGCACCCCTATTTGTAACCTGATATGTCTGTTTACTTTGCTGTATAAAATAAACTCCGTCGGTAATCACACGTCTGTAGTCCACTGCAGATCAGTGTGATTACCCTCGCGGCAAGTAGAAAGAGTCTCTGTGTTGTTCCTCTGAGTCTGACTGTTGGTTTGAGCTGATCACTCATTCCACACCCCAACATTTTAACTTGGTCCTTCGAGCCGGATTATCTAATTATCCTATCTATTGCAGTTGTCGGGACCCCAGAGGACATCACCTGACAACGGGAGGAGCACTGCCGCTCCAACTGCCCGCCAGGCCGAGCGGTGAAAGTCCTGGTGAGTAAATTCTCACTAGGCCGGCAGTTTACAAGCTACACTCGACGCCAGGTGATGCCTGGGAGGTCCCTCAACAGTGTTTGAAGTCAACTCAGAGGTGAGATGTTTGGTTATATATTTCGCCGTAATGAAATAGGAAGACGTCAAGTTAATATTTTGCCGTAATGAAATAGGAAGACGTCAGGTTAATATTTCGCCGTCATGAAATAGGAAGACGTCAAGTTAATATTTTGCCGTAATGAAATAGGAAGACTTCAGGTTAATATTTTGCCGTAATGAAATAGGATAAAAACTTAATATTAAGTGGTATTTACATCTAAAAAGGGTTTAAAATATAAACTAGGTTAGAGTTGGCCGCATTCAACCGTGTAGTAGTTACATCTAAAAAGGATTTAAAATATAAACTAGGTTAGAGTTGGCCACAATCAACCGTGTATGAATGAACTGTGTATGTCTAGAGGACTAAGTATTTTACAAGAATCCTAGAAAGATTCTACTGGTCCTGTGTTTTTTGTTTTGCCCGAAAAGAAGGACGTACTGACGATTAAGGAGATAAAGGACGGGTTTCATCCTTGAAAACTAACACCACTGTGTGATTAGCGTGCAGTAGAAGGGCGTGTTAGTGTCCTCTCCAAAATCTCATGACAGTGAACTTCTAATCAGGACACACACATATATATATATATATATATATATATATATATATATATATATATATATCTTTGCAAATAAAAACAGAAAGAAAATGGGAAATAACTTAGAAGGAGATGTGAAATAATCTGATAGTAAAAGATTATGTAGGCAAGTATTAATGAGAAACAGGTGCTTTAAAAATCATTCAATGGTGTTATACTACCAACGACACCATGATAAAATGCAAAAGATTAATTTTACAGGGAAATAATTCCATATTTGGCTCAGATTGTGTGCATTCTTGATTTTCTCCTCTTTGAGAGAAGTTAAATTTCAGCTCTGTGAAACGACCTTGACACAGAAAATGCAGCTGCCTGAAAACAAAGATAAAACTTCTGCAAAGAGCAGAAGCCTGTCTCTGCTGAAAGTTCTGATAAAGATGTTGTAACTCTACCCTGCATGTGTCAAACTCATGGTCCGCGGGCCAAAATCGGCCCCCAGAATTTTATGTGATTCTCTAGAAGCAGAGCCTTTGATATGGTAATTGTGTGCTTCAATGTTATTTTGTCAATCCATAAGCAGTTTTGTCTACATTCTGCCACAATCTGCCTTTTGAAAATGTTTTGAATCTTGCTCTTTATGTATAAAACAAAATGGCTAAAGTCTGCAGACACAAAATTAAACTGGATTGAAGCTCTAACTATGTTTATTTAATCTGAGATCCTCTCCAAATGCAACAGTATATGTCAGTCTACATGACATACTAATAACTTAACCTACTGGTATAATATAAAGATCTGATTGAATATGTAAAACAAACAATGATGAAAGTTTTTCAACAAGGTGATGCTCATCCAGAAGGAAGACAGTGGGATGCAGTGTTCCTAGGAAATGCAGCTCATTCATTAACAATATTTTTTTCTCCTATAGGTCGAAGTTTTGCTGACTAATCATAGGCTGGATCTATGAAACATTATGTGCACAGACCAAATGACCAAGGTTCTGACTGACTTATGAACCTCACTGACCCAACAATGATAACATGACACCCAACAGACAACACCTTTAAGATGGACCCCACTAAGACCACCTTATTGATTGATTCTTGGTGAATAAAAAAAGAATTGAAGCGTTCAAAACAGACCTATTGGAAACAAAAGCGGTTATGAGGAAACAATGTGCATTTTAAGAATAATAGAAGTCAAATTATGTTCAAATTTTTGCAAATAAAATTACTCTGACAGAGAAGTAAGTAGTGTGTGAATGTGTGTGAATGACTGATTTCATTGTAATGCATCTTTGAGGGACCTTAAAAGCGCTAATAAAGGTCTGATGTTCTGATGATCATTGCCAAACTTCTGTCTCAATAAGGTTTCCAGAATCTTTTCCAAAAAATCATATAAAGATAGCAAAGGTTCTACCTGTATTGAAAATACTGATAAACATAAGAAAGCTCATAGTCCCGTCTTCAATTTTTTACAATTCTTTTACAAACAGGGTATTTAAACTTTCATGTGGCCAAATGTCTGTATTTGTTTGTCTGTTTTTGTGAAATAAATGTCTGTTTCATGTTATGTAAAAATTAGAGTATATGTGCACAATAATTAAAGACTACAAGGACAAGTCTGATCCTCAACAGTACTATGATAATATTAGGTCAGTTCTCTATGGTAAAACAAAAAGATTTTAACAGATGTTTAGACTTTTTCCAGTCAGGTTCAGAATGATCGAATTAGACTCAAATTTAACGCAAGATGAAATGAACCTTAACAGAATTACTGGACTGGACTGAAATAGAGAAAACTTGAGTTAATTGAAACAATCTTTAGTTACTTGAACTAAATACAAAGCTGACTAAAACTGTACGGTGTATCTATAAAACTGGGTAAGACAAACTAAAATTATAAGATATAATATGCCCTTCATTTTTGTGTTAATCAGTGAGTGAGTTTTTTTTTTTAATAAGAACTAAACCAAGCATTATTTAAAATAATAGCAACTACCATAAATAGTGATCTCATTTTTAAATGTAATAAGGACTTACTTTATAAAAAAAATAATAATAAAGTCCCCAATAAAATAAAATATGATAAAAAAGAATAATAAGAATTTAGAAAAACAGAGGCTTTAAAACCTCTGCAGGAACAGCACTGACACATACTGCTATGTTAAAAAGGCTTTTGTCAGCCATACAGTTGCCTTCAAAAATAGCACTGTGCAAATGCAAGGCTCATCAGAGTGATGACACTGCCAAAACTAGAGGAAATAACTTTGCAGATGTTTTCACGAAAGGCTGCATCTAAACTTCCCCTCACACTGAACATGTCAGATCTGTTATTTATAGATGCGGACGTGCTGAAAGACTCACACTGACAGTAGCAACAGAGATAAAAACTTGGCTTAAAAGAGGAGCTGTTAAACAGAATGATATCTATCGTTTAGAAAATAAACCAATACTACCAAAAAATTTATACAAAACAGCTATGGTGACACATGGTAATACTCATGTGTCAAGAAGGGGAAATATGGAGCATCTAGTAAATCATCAATTCTATACTATAAATTTTTCTGACCATGCAAAAAACATTTGTAAGTCATGTATCATCTGCTGTAAACATAACTCACAGGGCAACATGAGACCAAAAAGGGGACAGTTCCCAGCAGCAGCACATCCATTTCATACCTAACCACACTGGCCTCATTCCATTTGAAATAGTACATGGGAGATCTTTCCCATTACCCAAAGAGATGAACGATATTGAAAAAGCTCAGCATGAAACCACATTAGCTGAATGGATGAATAAAATGTTACAAACAAAAGAAACACAGTTGTCCAGTAGTCTGCCAGTAAACTCTGCTCCTATCCCACAGAATAACCTGAGGACGGAGACCTGGTCCTGATCAAAACGCTCCAAAGAAAAGACTGGAGCACCCCTCAATGGGAAGGACCCTTCCAAGTTCTCCTGACCACACCTACTGCTCTGAAAATCGCAGAGAGACCTTCCTGGATTCACAAGAGCCACTGTAAACCTGTTCTACATTTACAGGAGCCAACTCAACCGACGGGGTAGCAGGGGAAGTCCGGTTACAAAGAGGCTGGTGACCCATAGAGCCCAGCGTCTCAACCCCGGTGAAGAAAACAGCTGACCTGCGCCCATTTATCATTGGCTCCCTGAAAGGTATGGATAAGTCTTGTAGTGATCCCCGCACTAACATTGGGCTTCTTCCTTTGTCACAGTAAGAAAGAAGCAACATCCCACCCGAAAAGATGGACACCAGACGGGTCACACCTCAGGCCTCTAGGAAGTGCAGGAAGTCATCCCTTCTTGCAAAACTACTGGTATCGTTATGTGTATGACACCGCTAAATCACAGAAAAAAACAGATTGTTATGTATGCTCTGTAATGCCTGTACACTCTCAGGGTCCTACAATATATGTGAAAGCTATGAATGATTCACAAGCAAATTGTGCCACTTTCGGAAAATTAGGATATGCATCTCGCCAATATTTCATTATCCCAGGACAGTTTCCACAGGAAAACCAGACTCTAAATTATACGTGTAACCCTCATAACTGCACCTGTGACTCTGAGTTTTGGAAGGCTTTAAATATCACTGAAGAGGACAAGGTCCCACCTTTTAATGCACACTTAAACGGTGTAAAACAACACGCTCAGTGTTATAACAAAAGTAAAGGGAATAACTCTATTTATCTAGGCACAAGTACAAATTGTAAAACAACATTTCAGATCACTGACCTGTTTCACAGTGGGACATACCGGGTACAGGTGGTAGCTTGGTAATGTGGGAACAATCCCTACTTCGTTCTGCCCCCCAGCTGGTACGGTATCTGTGCACCAGTTTTTACATAAGATCACACCATAGTAATTACTAGGGAAGCATTGATGATCTCTACTTCTTCCAGAAGACAGAAAATGTGGAACCTCATGACAGTGTATGGGGAACTAACGTCCCAGATGAATTTAAACTCTGGCCAGAGCGAGACAAATTAACATTATCTCTTCTTCCATGGCTTGGAGTGGGTAAGGCAATGTTACGCATAGAAACTCTAAATTACCATTTAGGATTGTTCCTAAATAATTCCATAATAGTGGATGATGCACAAAATAAAGAAATCATTGTTATGCGAGCCATGGTAATTCAAAACCGCATGGCTCTGGACATATTAACTGCCTCATCCGGAGGTGTTTGTATTTTATTAAATAACACCTGTTGCACATATATTCCAGACAACATCCACTCTGCCAAAATGACAGAAGCCTTAGATCATTTAAGAGATTTGCAAAATGTCATGGCTAAAGGCTGTCTTACACCCACTACTTCATGGTCTGATTGGATGCTTCAGGGAGGATGGATGGGGTGGATAAAACATCTTTTTTGTAGCAATGATAGCATTTGTGTTAACCTTCTGACTCCTCTCAATTTGTATCATACCATGTTGTAAAATAATGATCAACAGGATAGTAAGCCAATCTGTTACAGTTGCTTATGCCTCCTTGAACCAAGAAGAAATCAGCCCTGCCAGTGATGATGATGATGATGACTAAGGTGACTGTGTCTCAGTGTCAAACACCAAAGTGTAAATAATGATAAAATTATGTTACATTCCTTCTCCATAATGATCTTACAGCTACAAATCTGATAAGAAGAGGCTGTTTAAATGATGACATATGGAAGTTTGTGACTATATCTACCTTATATTGAGCTTATTTTTAAACATTATAGTGCATTATATTTTTACATTTTCTGTTTAGGATTTCTATTGCTTATACCTCTACCTGTTTGGTGACTGCCTTGGTGGAGGAGTCATGTGAGTATTTTCCTGCCTGATAGTCATTGTAACATAGGAATATGTGCAGTTTTTCCGTCTAACAGGTTTTTCGCTCACACAGAGGGTATTTTGATTATTCTTTTTATGATTTTATTATTTGACTGTATTCGTTCGTGATATACAGGGGGGACTGTTAGGTTGAATGTATATATTATCACATATTATCACTCACTTGTATTTCTGTTTGCATTTCTGAGAAGCCTATGCCTTGGAACATTCCGTGTGCAGCTGGCCTCGCAAGTAGAATCAGCTGTTTCTGTTCCTGTTTCCACTCTCTGAACTCTGCCTGACATGTCTAGCACCCATATTTGTAACCTGATATGTCTGTTTACTTTGCTGTATAAAATAAACTCTGTCGGTAATCACACGTCTGTAGTCCACTGCAGATCAGTGTGATTACCCTCGTGGCGAGTAGAAAGAGTCTCTGTGTTGTTCCTCTGAGTCTGACTGTTGGTTTGAGCTGATCACTCATTCCACACCCCAACAAATTTCTCAGACTGAATTTATATTTGTGTAATTTGAAATTAAATGCAATGGTTTGAAAATGACTTTCACTAAACTGAAGCTGAATATAATGGTTAAAAACTGAACTTGTTTGCTTTGAAAATTGCTTTGCTTTGTATTGAAAATTCAGTTTGATTACTTTCACTTCAGGTCTGAAATTCAATTTCAGTTCCAAAATTCAGTTTTTTGTGTCACACATCCAGGTTCTTGAAGCAACAGATTAATCAAACAGATTTAATGATTCACGGATGTCATTCACTATTGCTGTGTCCAAATTAAGGTCTGCGTTCTTTTGAAGGACGTATTTGTAGGGCGATAACGTCCTGGATGAGGCGACGATTGTTTTCCAATCTCCAAGGTTCCAACAAATGCGTGTATCCTCTGTGGCCCACCCAATCCCATGATTCATTGCATGTCGAAGTAGATTGTTGAAACGGAAGTAGTTCAGTTTAGGATCAGTAGTTCAGTTTAGGATCAGTTTATCAAGATATCGCTTAATTGCATAAATGCGCCGATGTGTTCGTTCGCTGACCCATCAGCCGGCTCGCCTCGCCAACTATCGGCTGACCGGGTGGTTGAGGTGCACTAAACCCTGAGAGAACAGCAGACTCCCTGCACATTGTTTTCAAACTCCCGCTGGGTTTCCCCAATGGGTGGAAGTTAGACAGATATAATTCAATTCACTTCAATTCAGGGAAATTAAATGTTGTTGTAGCTCATTATGAGGGTTTCTTCAAAGAGCCGTTGTAGATGCTGATGGCTGTGGGCAGGAAGGATCTCCTGTAGCGCTCCATCTTAAAGCACATCTGAAGAAGCCTCTGACAGCCTCTATCAGCTTGATAAGCTTTTTTAAGTCCCTGGCTCTGATGCTGCTTCCCCAGCAGATGATGGCAGAAGAGATAACACTCTCCACAGCAGACTTATAGAAGATGTACAGTATCTTGCTGCAAACACCAAAGGACCTAAGCTTCCTCAAGAAGTACAGTCTGCTCTGTCCCTTCTTGTAGATGGCTTCACAGTTCCACTCCAGTCTGTTGTCCAGGTGAACACCGAGGTATTTATACTCCTCCACCCCCTCCACTTCTTCTCCCATGATGGAAATAGTTTTTGACTTATTCCTGTTTCTCTCAAAATCTACAATAATCTCCTTTGTTTTAGTCACGTTCAAGATTAGATGATTGTTTCCACACCATGCCACAAAGCGGTCCACCACCATCCTATACTCAGCTTCTTGTCCATCTCTGATCCACCCCACGACTGCAGAATCATCCGAGTATTTCTGCAGATGACAGGAGTCTGTCTTGTACTGGAAGTCTGAGGTGTACAGAGTGAAGAGGAATGGTGAGAGTACAGTCCCCTGTGGTGCTCCTGTGCTGCTGACTACTTGGTTAGACTCACAACCCTTCAGTCTTACAAACTGTGGTCTATTCGTCAGGTAGTCTTTGATCCAGGAGATTGTTGAGGCCTCCACCTGAGTCTTCTGGAGTTTCTGACAAAGCAAATCAGGTTGGATTGTGTTAAATGCACTGGAGAAATCAAAGAACATGATCCTCACAGTGCTGCTGGCTTTGTCCAGATGACAGTGGGTTTGTTGAAGCAGATGTATGATGGCATCTTCAACTCCAACTCCACAGCAATAAGCAAACTGAAGGGGGTCCTGATAGTTTATTGTTTGCTTACACAGGTGGGCCAACAGGAGTCTCTCTAGGACCTTCATGATATGGGATGTCAGGGTAACAGGTCTATAGTCATTGAGGACTGATGGGTGAGTTTTCTTTGGTACCAGAAAAAGACAGTTGTCTTCCATAATACCGGAACCTTCTTCTGGGCCATGCTAAATTTGAATAGGTGCTGCAGAATCCCACAGAGCTGCTCTGCACAGCCCTTCACGACTCTAGGGCTGACATGATCTGGACCTGCAGCCTTATTCCGATTCCGTCTTTCCAGTTGCATCTTCACCTGACTTCTTGAGACACACAGGTGGAAGGTGGAGGCAAAGGAAACATCATCATCTTCTGATATGGTTGAAGGCAAACATGTAGAAGCAGAAGGGTCTAGGGCTGAGGTGGAAGATAAAACGTTTGAGGTGTTACTGGACAGCTGTGGGTCCTGTGGGTCAAAGGAGGGTGGGATGTCTGTTTGGCTATGGGCAGGAGAGGAGGATGCTGAGCTTGTTTCTGATCTGAACCTATTGAAGAATGTGTTCAGTTCATTGGTTCTGTCCAGACCTCCATCAGTCTGATCATCCTTCTGCTTGAAGCCTGTGATCTTCTTCATCACTGACCACACAACTCTGATATTGTTTTGCTGAAGCTTGCTCTCCAGCTTCTTCTTGTACAGGTCCTTCTCAAAATATTAGCATATTGTGATAAAGTTCATTATTTTCCATAATGTCATGATGAAAATTTAACATTCATATATTTTAGATACATTGCACACTAACTGAAAGATTTCAGGTCTTTTATTGTCTTAATACGGATGATTTTGGCATACAGCTCATGAAAACCCAAAATTCCTATCTCACAAAATTAGCATATCATTAAAAGGGTCTCTAAACGAGCTATGAACCTAATCATCTGAATCAACGAGTTAACTCTAAACACCTGCAAAAGATTCGTGAGGCCTTTAAAACTCCCAGCCTGGTTCATCACTCAAAACCCCAATCATGGGTAAGACTGCCAACCTGACTGCTGTCCAGAAGGCCACTATTGACACTCTCAAGCAAGAGGGTAAGACACAGAAAGAAATTTCTGAACGAATAGGCTGTTCCCAGAGTGCTGTATCAAGGCACCTCAGTGGGAAGTCTGTGGGAAGGAAAAAGTGTGGCAGAAAACGCTGCACAACGAGAAGAGGTGACCGGACCCTGAGGAAGATTGTGGAGAAGGGCCGATTCCAGACCTTGGGGGACCTGCGGAAGCAGTGGACTGAGTCTGGAGTAGAAACATCCAGAGCCACCGTGCACAGGCGTGTGCAGGAAATGGGCTACAGGTGCCGCATTCCCCAGACCTGGGCTACAGAGAAGCAGCACTGGACTGTTGCTCAGTGGTCCAAAGTACTTTTTTCGGATGAAAGCAAATTCTGCATGTCATTCGGAAATCAAGGTGCCAGAGTCTGGTGGAAGACTGGGGAGAAGGAAATGCCAAAATGCCAGAAGTCCAGTGTCAAGTACTCACAGTCAGTGATGGTCTGGGGTGCCGTGTCAGCTGCTGGTGTTGGTCCACTGTGTTTTATCAAGGGCAGGGTTAATGCAGCTAGCTATCAGGAGATTTTGGAGCACTTCATGCTTCCATCTGCTGAAAAGCTTTATGGAGATGAAGATTTCATTTTTCAGCACGACCTGGCACCTGCTCACAGTGCCAAAACCACTGGTAAATGGTTTACTGACCATGGTATCACTGTGCTCAATTGGCCTGCCAACTCTCCTGACCTGAACCCCATAGAGAATCTGTGGGATATTGTGAAGAGAACGTTGAGAGACTCAAGACCCAACACTCTGGATGAGCTAAAGGCCGCTATCGAAGCATCCTGGGCCTCCATAAGACCTCAGCAGTGCCACAGGCTGATTGCCTCCATGCCACGCCGCATTGAAGCAGTCATTTCTGCCGAAGGATTCCCGACCAAGTATTGAGTGCATAACTGTACATGATTATTTGAAGGTTGACGTTTTTTGAATTAAAAACACTTTTCTTTTTTTGGTCGGATGAAATATGCTAATTTTGTGAGATAGGAATTTTGGGTTTTCATGAGCTGTATGCCAAAATCATCCGTATTAAGACAATAAAAGACCTGCAATATTTCAGTTAGTGTGCAATGAATCTAAAATATATGAATATTAAATTTTGATCATTACATTATAGAAAATAATGAACTTTATCACAATATGCTAATTTTTTGAGAAGGACCTGTACACCTCCTTGCTGTCTCTTATCTTGATTTTAAGTTGCTTCTGTATACTCAATAATTCTCTGTCTCCCTCTCTGAAGGCTCTTTTTTTTCTTGTTAAGCAGGTACTTCAGGTCACTGGTGATCCAAGGTTTGTTATTGGGGAAGCATCTCACGGTTCTGGTGGGGATGATGTTATCCACACAGAAGTTTATATAGTCGGTTACACACTCAGTCATGGCATTGATGTCCTTTCCATGTGGCTGGCACAATGCGTCCCAGTCTGTAGCCTCAAAGCAACCTTGCAGAGCTTCTTCAGCTTCCTGTGACCATTTTCTCACAGTCCTCTTTATTACAGGATGCCTCTGAACAAGGGGCTTATATTTCGAGCAGAGAAAATCAAGATTGTGATCTGATTTTCGTAGAGGGGGTCTTGCTGTAGAGATGTATGAGTCCTTGACATTTGCATAAAACAAATCCAATGTTTTGTTTTCTCTGGTAGAGCAGCTTACAAACTGTTGAAATGTTGAAAGTGTAACAGAGAGTGAAGCGTGGTTAAAATCACCAGAAATTGCCACAAAAGCATTGGGGTTTTGTGTCTGTAGCTTAGCAACAACTGAGCTGATGGCATCACATGCCGTGTCGGCAACAGCGGAAGGTGGACAGTAAACTGTTGCCAAAATAACACTGCTGATCTAAGTCAGATGAAATCTAATATTAATGTTTGGTTTATTTATAATAATAATAATAATTATTATTATTATTATGCTATACAAATAAACTGATTTAAACTTTGTTCCTAAAGTTAATATGTTAGTGTTTAAGTTGTTGAAAGCTTTACAAAAAATTAAACAGTTGGTATTTGTCATCAATGTATTTTATCTAGTGTTAGATTTATATCTATGAACACAAAAAATATTTTCAACATTTTAAATGGCTAAATAATGAACAAGATCATAAAAACAACATTTAAAAACAAAACAGCATTATAAGCCATCAGCAATATGTAAAAGGGTAAATAAAAACCGAGTTATTATTTACGGTAGAGACAGCATTATTAACACTCAGGCTTCATTTGTTTGGCTTCACAGCTCTGCGCTTCTCGCTAACACAGTTGCTAGGCAACATAAGTTACACTGAGGTAAGGGCAAGAGAAACGCAGACCGACGTAACACCGGCGGCAAACTAGGCTAATCTGGCATGTTTAGCTAATAGCTACAAGTAGCATAAGTGTTACTGTTTGACTATCATTTGTTTACATGACGCTTCTTATAGATGCTCATTTTACTTGGTGATTGACATCGGCCAGGCTCATATATGCTGCACTGCTCCAGCTCAACATGCCATAAAGGAAGTTTAACCTGATGTGGAACGTAAATCGATTAGTCTGTGTTTGATTAATCTGTGGCTATCCTCAAGGACGTGGATATGTGACACAAAAACTGAATTTTGGAACTGAAATTGAATTACAGACTTGAAGTTTAGTGAAATTCCTTTTCTAACCGATGCATTTAATTTCAAATTACACAAATACAATTTCAGTCAGTGCATTTCAAATTCAGTTTCTCATGGTATAAGTGTCTTCCCATAATGAAGGACTTTCCTGGTGGGAATACACCCTAAGTCCAAAAAGGCATATGTTTCCTGTAGTTGCATTGGATTGAGGCCAGCTGCACTGTAACTTTTTAAGGTGTGTACACTCTTAAATAAATAAGGAAAGGGGGCAATATGTACAAGTGTCTTTTTCATATATATATATATATATATATATATATATATATATATATATATATATATATATAGAGAGAGAGAGAGAGAGAGAGAGAGAGAGAGGGGGTAGGTGGGTTATAATGGAGCAGTATGCTTATATGCCTCACAGCAGAAGAACCTGGGAAATAAACTGTCTCTATGACATATAATCTTTGCCGTTAGTGCCATGTAACGCCAACCTGAAAGTAATAGCCTTTAAGCCTGTGATCAGGATGGTTCCTAGGATGGTCACACAAAAAGGGAAAGGGTGGTTCCAGCCAGAAGTAATCCACAGTCAACACAGTGTTGCTGAGGATGGTAAGAGCAGGCAGCGTGCAGGTTTTCTCTGGAAGTCTGCAGTCATCTCCACCGTCTTTAGCAGGTTTAGCTGCAGGTGGTTCTGAGCGCAACAGATGACCAGCTGATCCTTCACCTGTCTGTATGCAGGCTCATCATTGTCCCAGATCAGGCCAATAACAGTGGTGTCATCTACAAACCTCAGGAGATTCACAGATGGGACCGCTGAGGTTCAGTCATTTGTGTGGACAGAGAAGAGGAGTGGGGAGAAAACACACCCCTGGGGGAGCATGTGCTGATGGTTCTTGAGCGGGAGAATAGGCCTCCCAGCCTTACCTGCTGCCGGTCAGACAGGAAGCTGGTGATTCACTGACAGGTGGAGGTTGGCAATGTGAGCTGGGTGAGCTTTTGGTAGAGGTGTCTGGATGGAAGGTGTTGAAGGCTAAACTGAATTCTACAAGCAAGAACCTGGCATACACCCCTAGGTAGTCGAGGTGGCGCAGGAAGAAGTGTAGACCCCAGTTGACTGCATCATCTGCTAACCCTCTTGCCTGGTAAGCAAACTGCAGGGGGTCTGGCTGGGGGCCTATGACATTTAGATGCTTCATCACCAGACATTCAAAAATTTCATGACAGATGTCAGAGCAACAGGCCTGTAGTCATTTATTCCTGTGTAGTCCTGTTGTAGAGTTATTGGTGGGAGATGCAGGTAGACCCTATATGTCTCGGAGTTAGGTGTTAAAAGCTGGTAATCAAGCCTACAGAAGAAACAGTTCAGATCCTCAGCCAGGTGGGAAGTCATCAGAGCATGGAGTAGTTACCTTAGCTGGGAAGCTGTTTTTTATTTTCCTACTGTGGGATCTTTTCGCTTGTTTTATCTCCTGTGCCAGTTTCCTGTGTGCGTATACAGAGCCTAGTGTTCACTGTGATAAGCCTCATCTTTCGTCTGATGCAGAAAACCATGGTTTATGTTACTGAAAGTGCAAAAGGTCTTGGTCTGCACAAATGTCCTTACTGATGTATGAAGTCACTACATCAGTTAATTGGTTTAAATCAGAGGCTAAAGCTTCCAAAACATTCAAAATTGTCCAATCAAGGCAGTTCTGTAGCATTTGCTCTGAGTCATCAGTCCAATGAATCAGAGCAGATGCTACACGTATTTGGAAAAAAGTTGTCATTAATAAAAGTCTGTCTGTGTTTTTGCACTGGGTCCTCCATAACACATCATTCATGACAAGAAAATCCTCTAAAAAGAAACTATAGCTGTATCCAACTCCATGTTTAAGAGGTAATGCCTCAGATTTGCTGATAAGAGTTAGATTGTACTTTACATTAACTATTTTATGGTATCTTATAATAGAATATATATATATATATATATATATATATATATATATAGAATATCATCGAATATATATAAGAAATGCGCTGAGCATTTCTGGTGTGGTTAGTGCAGTTAGCCTTAGTAGTCTAAACATCAGTCTTTGTGTGTATTCCCTGTAGAATAAGTAGCTCCTAATCTTAAGAATCATTTCAAAAAGGCTGCCCCGATTTCATGCGCCAGTATGTTACATGACAGGTACAATTGTACTCTCCAAAAACTATCCCTTGTCTGTTATACTCCCAGCTTTCTCTTATCAAGTGATGTCTCCATGGTGGAAAAGCCAACATTCTTGCATAGAAAACACAATTTACCTTGTAGTAACTTCTTAGACTACCTGTGCTTCCTCAGACTTTCTTTTTACCTCCTCTGATAGCAAGAGTTAGCTATTGCTCAGTACCATCTTTCAAACCAAGGAATATTGTTGTCAGTGCAACCTTGTAGCGCTTATGAAAAGTGTGTACATAAAAAAACAAAAAAAAGTTTTTTTTTTTTTTCTTTTTTACTTTCTGAACATCCAGCCAATGATCAGTGCAGGTCAAGTGTGACGTTGTCGGGTCCCAAGACAATTTCTCTATGCATTTCTACTTCGTAATATTACTAAAAAAACCATTCAAATAAGTGCATAAAGCCTAAAAGCTGGGTTTCCTTAGATAGAAAATTTCTTAACCGTATTGAATAATAAATTAAATCTGACTGCACTGTTTGATAGTTAGCATTAATTGGAATGTATGCACTTGACTTGAAATCTGTATGGTTTGATTGAACTGACTTTGTAAAGTGCCTTGAGACAACACGTGTTGTGAAATGGCGCCATATAAATAAAACTGAACTGAATTGAACTGAACTGAATTGAACAGTGGCCCCTCCACTCTGCACAATACCCTGTGGAGAGCAAACTGTCTCTGATGGTGACATGAGACAGCAAAGCTGGTAAGATGGAGGTGGACATATGGCAGTGAGCTATGAAGTATGTGATTAAGTTGGATATTTCCTAGCTGTTGGTAATGTGAACAAGAGCACAGGAAGTTGGCATGTTCACTCTGTATGCGCAAACAAGCACACAGACACACACCCACACCACTGCTGTAGATGGGCACACCAGTAACCCTGCTATGATTAAGCAAGCATGAACCACTGGAGATCACCGGCTTAATCTGAGAGATGTGGAAAGTAGGGTGAATACGAAGGCTTGCTGGAAGGCGAAGGCGAACCGCAGAGGGGCTGATAACAGTCTCAATTTCATAAGGTCCAATGAAGCGAGGCGAAAGTTTCCTAGACATAGACTTGAGTGGCACGTCTCGTGCCGATAACCACACTTTCTGGCCGGGCTGGTACTCGGGTGCAGGTCAGCGTCTTTGATCAGCAAAACGCTTATTTTGGTCAGCAGTTCGTTGGAGGGCTTGAATGGTTGTGGTCCAGATCTTACAGCAGTGGCGAATGTGTTATTGAACTGATGTGACTGTAATGTCCTTTTCGTCGGCTGAGAACATAGGTGCCTGGTATCCAAGAGATGCTTCAAAAGGTGAATGTCCAGTTGCAGAAGATATGTGAGAGTTGAGGGCATACTCAACCCAGGGTAGATATGAGCACCAGTCAGTGGGGTTTGTGGATGTGAGGCAACGTAAGGTGGATTACAGTTGTTGGTTTAATCTTTCTGTCTGACCGTTGGACTGAAGATGGTAACCAGAAGTGAGTGAAACTTTAGCTCCTAAGGCTAAACAAAACTGTCTCCAAACCTGAGAGATGAACTGTGGGCCGACAGAATGTCCTGAGGATTCCCATGGATGCGAAAGACATGCTTGGTAAGTAGTCTTCCGGTTTGTAATGCTGATGGAAGTTTTCTGAGGGGTATGAGATGACATGACTTAGTAAAACGGTGAACGATTGTGAGTACAGTAGTCATACCTGAAGAACGAGGCAGTCCTGTAACAAAATCTAAGGCTATGTGGGACCAAGGTCGATTAGGTATGCTAAGGGGTTGGAGAAAACCTGCAGGGGGCTGATTGCTGGACTTGTCCCTGGTGCAAATGGCGCAGGCCTGACAAACTCTTTGACATCTTTATGTATGGATGGCCACCAAAACTTTCTCTGGACCAAAGCTATGGTTCTGATCACACCAGGATGAGCCGAGAATTTGGCTGAATGAAGCCAATCAATGAGTTTAACATGTACTTGAGAAGGAACATAAATGCGGTTCGGTGGACCCGTGCCAAGATCAGGTTCCTGTTGTTGAGCCCTGTTAATGACATCCTCGATCTCCCATCTAAGGGCTCCTACTGTCAGTTGGAAGGCAAAATGGGAGCTGGTTCCTCCACCAAGTCATCATTGGCAAACTGTCTGGAGAGGGAATCTGGCCTAACATTCTTGGGTCCAGGCCTGAAAGAGATACATAAATCAAAACGGAAGAAAAATAAAGACCATCGTGACTGTCGAGGATTGAGTCTCTTTGCTGACTGGAGATAGGCCAAGTTTACATGATCAGTCCAGACTTGCACAGGATGCTTGACTCCCTCCAGCCAGTGGCGCCATTCTTCAAGGGCCACTTTTATGGCTAGTAATTCTCTGTCCCCCACATCATAGTTCCTTTCAGTGTTGCTTAATCTGCGAGAAAAAAAAGCATAGGGATAAAGTCTCCCCTCCTCAGAGTTCTGAGAAAGAACAGCCCCCACACCGATGTCAGAAGCATCAACTTTCAAGATAAACTGTTTTGAGGAGTCGGGTGAATTAAGATAGGGGCTTATGAGAACTTTACTTTTAGGGCCTGAAAAGCCGCTTCGGCTTCAGATGACCAGGAAAACGAGACCTTAGACAAAGTTAGTACGGTGAGAGGTGCAGCTATGATACTATACTCCTTGATAAAATGCCTGTAGAAATTAGAAAAACCAAGAAAACTCTGAAGAGCTTTTCAGGAGTCTGATTAAGGCCATTCCAGAGCTGTCCTTATCTTCTACGGATCAGAACGTACCTGTCCACCCTCGAGGATGTGGCCCAAAAATGTGACAGACGGCTGACGAAATTCAAACTTTCCGGCCTTAACAAACAGGCGGTTCTCCAGGAGACGCTGAAGTACCTGGCGAACATGTGTGCGATGCTCCTCAATGTCCTTGGAGTAAATCAAAATATCATCAAGGTACACTAAAACCAAAATATTTAGAAAGTCTCTGAGAACGTCATTGACTAAAACCTGGAATACAGTGTTGTGGAATTTTCTTATCAACGTGGGTAGAAGTTGACTCATAACAAGAAAAAATCCGGACTTTGTCTTATAAGTTTTATTCAAAGGCATTCAGCGTTTGAAGACCCTGACACTGAGGTTAGTCAGTGAAACAGAGCCCCGATCAACATTTACACACACTATTTATACCAGAACATGACAGTGTTATCTCAACTGCAAAGAGTTTTAGAAATATGGCCCCTAGACCCTCCCCGGGTCAGAGTTAACAAAGTTATTTATGAGGGCACCCATCTACCTTCCCTTGAAATATACACTTCAGGAAGTGTTAACCATAAAACTCTCCAGCATTTGAATTTAGAGTCCATCTGCTCTAAATAACAGAACACTAATAAAACACAGAGGTCAGAGGTGAGAGGTAGATGGAAGGTCACCTGTGGGTGATAAAAGACAGAATCAAATGAGAGAGGTGAAGGGAATATCAGAGCACTTTGAAATAATTTTCCATTACACTCCTTTCTTCTGATTACAAGATAATCACATAACTAAAAGAAAATTCTACAAAACCATCACCCAAGGAAAAATGACCTCCACCAACCGGTTATCTGGAAAGAAAGTAGCTAGAGCATAAGTAGTATCAATAGGAACTGGTACCAAAAATGGTTGATCATTAATAGCACGTGGAATAAACAACAAGCATAGCAACTATCATTTCTTATCTTCCTCACGGTTTGATGCATCAGTTGCCACCAGACATCATCAGCATGATCATAGTAGTCAGAAAAGTGATGGATCTCTCTTCGAATCAGCTGATGAGTATTATTAACACAATTCCTCAAATTAGCCCTACATTGTCTTTGCTGTACCTTTTCCCAAATGAACACAAGAGTTATAAAAATACTTGAAATACCAATCATTAGCATCAGAACAGACAATCTTCCATTTAACTGCATCGTGACCTTGAATTGGAATGTCCTTTCTTCTGGTACAGAAAGCAAACAGTTTTTTTCTCAAAGAAAACAAATTATAAACAACTTTAAAAAAAACAAAAATCCTGCTGCCTCTCCTGAGTGGCTTCTGCGCTTCAAGCTGCCCTGTTACCAGTCTGGTACAGGTGGGCGGTCGTAGGAAGCTCCTCTAGAAATATATTTAGAAACAGGAACTCTAACCTGCTGGAAGTCAGGCTTCCATAGTCCAACTTATGATTTCTAACTTTCAGGCAATGCGATGGCCTTAAGTAGATTCTGAAATAACGTTGCACTGCCCAAGGGATTATTGTGCCCTTGTAAGAACAGTGTTCTTCAACCACCTGTTCAATCACTCGCCAGTGATCAGCTTACAGTTCTTTATCTTGTGGTGGTCCGCTGTCCTCACACCTTTCAGGCCGTGGATGATCCAGTTGGAAGATGACTCGTGTCCTGGAAGCCAGATGAAGCTGGAGGAGCTGGAGCTTTCCTGCAGCTTTCCTGCAGCTTTCCTGGGTGTCTAGTAGTATCTGATATGGGCCATTCCAGCGCCTGGACTTCCTCTGTTTTCTCCTAGATTCTCTGACCAGAATCCAGTCGCCAGGAATAAAGGACTGGAGGGTGGAAGTGGCTGTTTCTGGTAATGCAGCCTTCACCGTCTGTGAAACTTGAGAAAACACAGTGGACAGGTTTTGACAGTAAAACAACATCCTATCTTCACACAAAGATGTGGAAGAAAATTATCTTGGCAATATCCCCATGTCCAAAATAGGAGACCTGCCACACAGCACTTCAAAAGGACTGAGATTTGCCTGTGTCCTTTGTCTCAATCTCATATAAGTGAGAACAATAGGTAGAGCCTTCACAACACTTGGCTAATTTTCAATTCAAAGTCCCATTCTCAAACCTAAGTGCTTAACTACATGAACTCCATCAAAACATCCAACAAAATCCAAATAATTGATCTTCTGACTTCACCTGATATACTAGCAGTAACCATCAGCTAAATATTCTGAATATCAAAAATGTGACATGATGTTTGAGGAAGGTCTGATTACAGGTCAATATTTCATAGTTTCAGAAAACCCAAAAAGAATTTCAAAAATGGTCTAATCTGTGGAGATATAAAATTTCACAAAAAATCAACACCATAATTTCAGAGAGGTTATCATAATGTGGTCTTAGGGAGCTATGCACCATTTATATAACAAAGTACAACGTCTCTCTCGCATTGTCACTAAGTCCTCACTGGAGGTCTGAGCTACCCTTTTTCCCATGAGTGCTAAAACTTTTGGAACCCCATGTTACTTTATTCTGACATTCCCCTCTTCTGGCGCAGGGTCCAACCCATGCGACAATCCAGCAAAAAGTTTGTACAAAAATGTTCTAGTAACCAAGATCACATTACATAGAACCAAAGAGATGAATTCTGACATAACCATGTGTCACTATGAATTTAAGAAAAGCAACATAAAGAAAATCCAGATGTTTTTAACTGCAATTCAGTTCCATCAACAACTAAACACAAACTTTAGTTATTCACGTCATCAATGTCTCACTTAGAAATTAGTCACACATCATCCTAATTTGTCTTGTACAAAGATGAGTATTAGATTAATGGACATCCAATGTAATTTGGATGAATAAACCCTACAAATTGAATCAAATAAATAATTCCCACCAAGTATAAAGGCATGACTCTGATTCTTTATCAAAAATATATTCCTTACTTTTGCATATCTTGAACTGTCAGCTAGCTTAATGGCACCAGGGAAACTTTCAATCTAATAAATCACCAATGATTCTGCATGCAAAACTAATTCTTCAAACTAGTTTAAACTATTTCATTAACCTTTTAATAATAAAACACATAAATCTAAAAGTCATGCTACATCCTTAATTATTATACAAAAAACATGTTTTTAAGGCAACAATCACTACAAGCATTTTGATTCTATTGTCTCTTAAACAATGTTAAAACTCAGGAAGGGAGGTGCTGAGCGTTACCATGACAACAAAGGCATGAACCAACCTAGTAGGTGGGTGGAGTCAGGCAGAACTAACCTCTGATTGGCAGCCTATGGGCGGACCCACAGTTTCATCCCATCCCACATTAGTGTAACTTAAACTGCAAAGCTATTAACATGCACGTACCTCAGAAACAAGCTGCTTCTTAACTCTCCTGAAAACTCAAAGTTTTAATCAATCTGGGATTTAGAAACATTATTCTAAACATGAATTATTGTCATGCAACATATAATCAAACATTCATACCAACAAAACAAAGACAAAACATCAAAGACAGACAAATGGCCAAATTTGAAGCTTCAAGAATTCAAAGAAATTTTTAACAATCTCTTTTCAGAATATGTTTTCTCAGCCATATCTTTTAATGCTATAATTGATCAATTTTGTTATGACAATCGTCAGGATCCTTTTTAAAAATGAGTGCACATAGTCCAAAGAGATCTCAAAGTATTTAGAAGCACAGCAACAGTTTTCTCTTATATGAATCCAAATTCACTGATGCTGAAACCTTTTGCTAATTCTTTGTACTGTAACTCTGTAATAATAACTACAATCCTGAGAGTTATTGCTATAGTTCTCTTTTTGTTTGGCTCAATTTGATCGCAGCTGCATTGCAGAATTTCAAGTTAAATGCAAAGAAGTATTTTTTATTTAATTCAATTCAAATTCAAAGATACTTTATTGATCCCCGAGGGGAAATTAGAAAAGTCGGCATTTACATTTTTATGGTATACCCAAACTAAACAAAACTGCAGTGTTTGACTTAATCAGAAATTAAGATAAGAAGCTTGTCTCCAAACTGGACTTTTTCCCACATAGTGTTTAAAGAAGAACAAACATCATTTTCTTTAATTTGGCTATTTAAATTTTGAGAGTTGGGGAAAACTTATTACTAGAACCCCTCTTTAATAATCCAAATGCTGATAAATGTTTCAATATTTTATCTCTTAGTAATCTGAAATTACCTTGTGTACCTTTGTACTCCTATGTATTCCTTTAATCTTTAAACCCTAAGAAATCAAACAAGGAGACTTGAGTTTGAGCCGACCATCCTCTTACTGTTAAGAGAGCCTTTATTTCTTTTCTTTTCCTAAAATAAAGGATTTTACTTGTCTTGATTCCGTTATACAAGTCCTAACCTTGGTTCCAAAACTAAACTCTTCAACCCCAATCTGTGTTCCCCAGAGTAGAAATTTTGAGTATTATTGCATTTCAAAGTCACCAAAATGACTGGAACTCATCATTGGCTTAGATCTATTTTAATAAGTAATCAGCCTACCTTTAATTAAGTATTATAATTTCATGGACCCAAAATCTATGGCTTACAGGCTTCAGGAGTCCAGGAACCACAAGTTGAATACTAATGCATTGAACAATGGTGTTAACTTTCTGCAGAGATTGAAGGATTGGCTAAATATATTGTTTCTGCTTGGACCATAATCAGATTTAAAATTATTAGTTCACAGCTCCTAATTTACCTCAGATCATATTTGCTCCTAACCCAGTTCATAAGAAGCTTCAGACAAACATTATGCTAAAAAACCAAAAACAAAACAAAAACCAGATCTGTTTTAAAATATAGAAAAAGCATGCTCAAAAAACTTCGTACTGTGGTGGAAAATAACTCCACGGTTCTGAAGGCCTTTTCATGCAGAGTCTTTTAGGAAGCATGAGATTAGTTTAATTTTTGTGTGGTACCACTGTCCAATCAGATTCTTTCTAAATAACCCAATTTTTTCATACTCATTTTAAAGGTTTGTTTTACCAAGGAAAATGTGTTTAACAAAACCAATTACTCTCAAAAGTTTTAAAAGTTTTTAGCTGGTGATATCTTAGAAAACAACAAGTGTTTTAATATTTCTATGCAACACAGAACTGATCAGGTGTCCTTTCCTTCTCCAAAGGGAGAAAAAAGAACCTGCAGAACCAAACCTTTCATAGTTTTTGTCAGGACCTGATATAAGGTACAGTGTAAATCAACACGCTGCATGAATCAGAAGAGGGAAGAAAAACCTAATATAACCTCTTCCCAGCAGCTGCTGTGAAAAACAATGAATTTGTACCTTCCATAAGCGTCAGTTAACACTTGCGGACAAAAACTGCACCAAACTGTAAGTACTGTGTCAGAGACTGTATGAAGACCATCTGCAGTAGAACTAAGCCTGTTTTAATGAGGTCTCTACCCATTAGATTTATGGGATACAAACTCTGACAACAGAAAATAATATCTGAAGGAGAAACCCATCAGGTGTTACGCATGCGCTGAGTTTTAAAAATGCTCCTTCATGAGATCTGTCCTGAGAATAACATAGAAACACTTGGTTACTGCTGAGTTTTGGAGATGTTGTAATTTCCTCTGCATTTTCATAACTTTTAATAACTAGAATAATTGACCCTGAATATTCCACGACGAAAGAGAACTTGTTTCTCTGACAGAATTAACTGGAAAGTATCAAATGAGTTAAGTTATCACCCTTTTAAAGATACTTTTCTAACCCTAAAATAATATTTTAACCCGCTATATCTGTCAACGTCAAGCAAGCGTAACATGAGCAGCGGTTAATAAGCGTTCTTCATTGCAGAAAATAGGAAAAGATTTATGCAAATGTGTGTGTTTGTACGTTACCCCCATCAGTTTCTAAATCGCTCCAGAGTCAGACTGTCATGGCACACAGTTCTCTATCAGTCCAAAAAACAACCAGGACCTTCCCCGGTCTGTTGGTGAGACATTCACTCATTCTTTGTCCACTTTAACTTCTCCAGGAGGGAGAAAGAAGAAACTTTGCTCCGGTTTCTCTTCTGCCCGCATAAGATGTGCTTTCAATATAAATCCAGTGTATCACTCTTCTGGCTTTTGCAAACAACATGGATCGTTGTCCATCTCAGTGGGTCCAGACTTCTTCTGAGTTTCGTTTTTTTTTTTTTCCTTGTAGAAAGTCACACTGCGATTTTCAACATTCAGGAAGGCAGATCTCTCTCTTTCAGGCCTTGCTGGAGAAGCGTCTCTGGTGGAGTAGCCATGGAGAAGGGCAGGTTTCTAAAATCCAGACTCAAAAACGCAGATGTTGAACTTAAATCCCATATATGTGTGTATTTGTGTGTGAGAGAGGCAAAAGAAAAGTTTAATATAGGTTCAGATTTTGTACAAATACATATTATCAGTCAGTCAGTCAGTTGTCCCCCTGCCTGTCACTTCCTTCCACAACATGAACTATACTCCTTTCTAAAACAACTTTCTTTTCGCATCTCTAATATCCCTTTTCACTTTTACCTTCTTTTCCGACTGATCGCAATATTTAAGACAAACAAAACTTCCTTCGGGAAAGTTTTAACTCTTTAACCCCTTAATTGATGCACTCTGTGCTTTTTAATCTTTTCTTATGTTTTTTTTATTTATTTTTCCATCAACTGTTTTACTTGAAACTTTTTAAACTATTTTACTTATTTACACTCAAACTTCCACGCTGTGAAAAACCAAACTTATCTTCCAAATTAAAGCACATTTAACACAATCATCCCCACTTTTTCCTTTCATTATTTTATAAATCAGAGTCTGAAGAAGGAGACACCCCTGATGCCTCAAGGTTCCGGAACCATTTTTTTTTACCTGTTCAGCGGCACGTCTGCCCACTGGCTTTTCTCCTTTATGAGGTGTAGAAAATTGCTAAAAACCACCCGCAAAACCCTGTGTTTTGCTTTATCTTATTGTTACCAATAAAAACCTCCCTGCAATTCCTTTTGCAGGGTAACCGGGCCCTCAGCTGATGTCCTCCCTCTCGCAACTCTGGAACCTAATTAATTAGTTAGGAGATGATGGTTAATGTGTAATAAAAATAATAATATACATTATATCATACAGAGCAACTTCTCACCCAGATATATTTGAAGACAAATTGTTCGGATCTAATCAGCCAGAAGCCGCAGGCGGACATGAGGACTCCCCTCTGTAAAATGGAAGTGGACTGAGGACAACGTCTCCAGGCTGGCCAGGCGTCCGTGTCCCATCCTGCGGTCTCCTCTGGCACGTTAGATCCTGTTCGTGACGCTAAAATTGTTGTGGAATTTTCTTATCAACGTGGGTAGAAGTTGACTCATAACAAGAGAAAATCCGGACTTTGTCTTATAAGTTTTATTCAAAGGCATTCAGCGTTTGAAGACCCTGACACTGAGGTTAGTCAGTGAAACAGAGCCCCGATCAACATTTACACACAGTATTTATACCAGAACATGACAGTGTTATCTCAACTGCAAAGAGTTTTAGAAATATGGCCCCTAGACCCTCCCCGGGTCAGAGTTAACAAAGTTATTTATGAGGGCACCCATCTACCTTCCCTTGAAATATACACTTCAGGAAGTGTTAACCATAAAACTCTCCAGCATTTGAATTTAGAGTCCATCTGCTCTAAATAACAGAACACTAATAAAACACAGAGGTCAGAGGTGAGAGGTAGATGGAAGGTCACCTGTGGGTGATAAAAGACAGAATCAAATGAGAGAGGTGAAGGGAATATCAGAGCACTTTGAAATAATTTTCCATTACAACAGCAAGAGCATTGCACAGTCCAAATGGCATGACCAGGTACTCGAAATGGCCCAACGGTGTTTTGAAGGCCGTCTTCCACTCATCCCCTTGGCGGATCCTGACAAGATTGTAGGCATTTCTGAGATCTAATTTGGAGAATATGGTAGCACCATGGACCGGTTCAAAAGCGGACGTTATGAGAGGAAGTGGGTATTTATTCTTAATCTTGATCTGATTTAAACCTCTATAGTCAATACAGGGCTGTAGTGAACCGTCCTTCTTACCTAAGAAGAAAAATCCTGCCCCAAGTGGTGAGGAGGAAGGCCCAATAATTCCTGCAGCTAAAGAGTCATTAATGTAATTTTCCATTGATTTTCACTCGGGATGTGAGATATTGTACAGTCTGCTGGATGGCAGGGGGGCACCAGGAAGAAGATCGATGGCGCACTCATAAGGTCTATGGGGGGGTAAAGACAAAGCCTTATTATTACTAAAAACTCTCTTTAAATTATGGTATTCAGTGGGCACACGAGACAAATCTATTATTTCATCCTGTACTTTAACCTGTAATGGGTAACACGGGGTGAATGCTGACTGAAGACAAGACAAATGGCAATTAGTGGACCAGGATTCGATACGACACTCAGACCAGTCTAGGTGAGGATTATGTTTCTTTAACCATGGGAAGCCTAAAACTATAGAACCCTGAGGTGCTGTAAACACGTAAAACGAAATATCTTCCTTATGGTTTCCTGACAACAGCAGTTGAAGCAGTTTAGTTCACTGGTTTATCTGCTGTAGTTTCTTGCCGTCTAAGCCTAGGACGGAACAAGGTGAAGTGAGTGGTTCCACCTCAATTCCAGCTCTTGTAATCAACTCGGAATCTGTTAAATTTTGTTCACACCCAGAATCAAGCATAGCAGACAGAGTCAACGTATGCTGATTGAATCTAATTGTAGCAGGCAAACTGAATTTGGGGGCCTTGTTCTTCTGTGAATGGTCCACCAACCCCCCCTTCATAGCTGGTGGACCCTGCATTTTGGTTGCCCAGGACAAACACGACAAGATGCTACAAAGTGGTCAGGTGAACCGCAATAAAAACGTTGTCTTGTGAGCCTGCGTCTCTGTCTTTCTTCAACTGATAACTGTGTGCGACCCATTAGCATGGGTTCAGGTTCAGATTCAGATTGTTGGGGCGGAGTCCTGACTTGGTGTGGTGAGTTGGTTGCAAATTGTGGTGTACAATTTACTTTTTCTGCTCTGGATCTCCTTCTCTCCCTAATCCTATTGTCAATTCTAATAGCCTGGGAAATAGCTTCATCTAGTGTAGAAGGATCATCAATCAAAACTAACTCATCCTTTAAGGAGTCGTCCAGAGCATGAAAAAAGGTTGACTTCAAAGCGTCATTATTCCAGCCAGAAGATGCAGCCAAAGTACGAAACTCGACTGAAAATTCCGTAAGGGGACTATTATGCTGCTTTAAAGCCCTCAACTGTCGTCCAGTATGAGTCTTGTCACAAACAGGTGAGAATGTCTGTTTAAACTCTTCAATACATTCTTCAAAAGTATAGCTGAAGTCCCTGCAATTTGAGAAACGGGCCTGTGCTTTGCCAGTCAATAAGCCAATAACATAAGAAATCTTCACGTCATCATGGGGAAAAGAATGTGGGGCTCGGTTAAACACTAGGCCACACTGAAGCAAAAACCCCTTACATTTACCAACCTCTCCGGAAAACCTTTCCAGGTTTAGTGAGGTGACGTCACGGACATACAGAAGCTGTTGCGATAGTGTTGCTGTGATGCTGTGATAGTGATGCTGCAGCGCCATCCACACGTGATGCGGACTGACTATTCGAAGCCTGTTGAAGCATGGAAGTTATCTGCTCTAACTGTAGGTTTGTTTGGTGCTGTTGTTCTGAAAGGGAATGAAGAGAGGAGCCAAGAATATGGATTTGGTTATTGTGTTCAGATAGGGTTCTTCTGAGCATTTCTGCTGGGTCTCGTTGGCCAGAGTGTTCTGTCATTTTCGATATAGCACTGACCCACATACAGAGAACACTCAAAGGAAACAAGCTGAAAGTGTAACAGTGTTTATTTAGAGTATGTGAACATAGGGACATGAATGGGTAAATTCGCCAACTGAAAGAGAGGGGAAGAGAACTGGTGAAACAGGGAACGGTGTTAACGAAAACGATACTTGTAAACAAGAAAGTGTCTTATTAAGTAAATGCCGTCAGGGCGCCAGGGGTAGAGGGAGTCAGAACCTGGGTGTTGCAAAGCTAGGTTGTCCAGATGCTTCAATACGAGCTGGGGAATGAATACTAGTGAGTTCATGAGAGAGTTCAATGTTCAGGTACTTGTGTTGGAGGGTGGACAGGGTACGCCTCTGCCTTGGTTCAGGAGTCGGGAATGTCCAGGAAGGTGCCAGCTTAATCCAAAACACGAAATCCAGAACGTAATCCACAAAACGTAGGTAAACTTGAGCGTCCAGGAAATTACTGGAGCCAAAGACGAAGCTCAACAAAGATAAACAAGGTTCAGGTTTCAGCCTGCAAAAAATCAAACACAATGTCAGCAAAGATTCATGGAATGAAGTATAGCTTGGGTAGTGGCTAGGTTTGTTACCACTGAAGGCAAACACTCTGGCATCAAAGTGCTGGCAGCCTTCTGCTTAAATACTTCTCAAGGCAATCAGCAGATCAGTCGCACCTGTCACCCCGTGCACCTGAGAAACTCTGGAACCATCTGAAAGCTACAAACAAAGTGAACACAAACACACACCCACACACAAAAACCCAGAACGCTGACATCCCTGACAACAGCTGGGTTTTCTATAATTCAGGACTCTATTTCATGATCACTGTGTCCATTTGGAGTTATAAACTGAGAACATGTCAGTCCATTTTAAGCTTTGTATTTTTTTGTTGTTCTATTTTACATTCAGCACTATAAGTGCTGTGGTCCAGTTCTTAATGTCAGCTGTTTGAGCGTTACACAGTTGCACTACTTTGTAATAAACAGGCTGATTAATATTGGTTTGGGTGCTTGTATTGTGTCTTAGTTTGGCCCAGTACCATCTGTTTTGCTTGCATGCAAAAAGTTAGACTATGTACAACTTAATCAGCTTCTCTCTTCAGTCTGTTACGATGATTGATTGCACACTCACCAAGGAATGTGTTTATACCTGAGTACATGTAATTAAATCTACACTTTATGTGCCATTTAATAGAAGGTGGCTAGGAGAGGTTATTTGAGCACTCAGATTAGTTAGATTTTAACTTTAATTTCAAGTTAACTTTAATATTGACATCATTTTTTTCTATTGCTCTTCTTAGATTTAAATGAGATGGCATAGTTATTTTCATAAGGCAGAATAAATCCCTCTGTAGCCAATATTTAACCCTCCCGCAGTCCTTACTCAGCGCTTGTACAGAGCAAGGCAGATATCACAGGAGGCGAGACACAGTTCCCCCACAAAACCAAGACATACAGACAACAAAAATTTTAAATAAAAAATAAATAATTGTGTAACACATAGCCAGGGTCCACCTGACCCCTCTGGGGGAGTAAAAATAAATAAAATAAATATCTACTAAAATAATATAAATAAATATATACGCCACCTAAACTTCCAGGGTGTGGCAGGTGTAATGGAAAATTATTTCAAAGTGCTCTGATATTCCCTTCACCTGTTCATTTGATTCTGTCTTTTATCACCCACAGGTGACCTTCCATCTACCTCTCACCTCTGACCTCTGTGTTTTATTAGTGTTCTGTTATTTAGAGCAGATGGACTCTAAATTCAAATGCTGGAGAGTTTTATGGTTAACACTTCCTGAAGTGTATATTTCAAGGGAAGGTAGATGGGTGCCCTCATAAATAACTTTGTTAACTCTGACCCGGGGAGGGTCTAGAGGCCATATTTCTAAAACTCTTTGCAGTTGAGATAACACTGTCATGTTCTGGTATAAATACTGTGTGTAAATGTTGATCGGGGCTCTGTTTCACTGACTAACCTCAGTGTCAGGGTCTTCAAACGCTGAATGCCTTTGAATAAAACTTATAAGACAAAGTCCGGATTTTCTCTTGTTATGAGTCAACTTCTACCCACGTTGATAAGAAAATTACACAACAATTTTAGCGTCACGAACAGGATCTAACGTGCCAGAGGAGACCGCAGGATGGGACACGGACGCCTGGCCAGCCTGGAGACGTTGTCCTCAGTCCACTTCCATTTTACGGAGGGGAGTCCTCATGTCCGCCTGCGGCTTCTGGCTGATTAGATCCGAACAATTTGTCTTCAAATATATCTGGGTGAGAAGTTGCTCTGTATGATATAATGTATATTATTATTTTTATTACACATTAACCATCATCTCCTAACTAATTAATTAGGTTCCAGAGTTGCGAGAGGGAGGACATCAGCTGAGGGCCCGGTTACCCTGCAAAAGGAATTGCAGGGAGGTTCTTATTGGTAACAATAAGATAAAGCAAAACACAGGGTTTTGCGGGTGGTTTTTAGCAATTTTCTACACCTCATAAAGGAGAAAAGCCGGTGGGCAGACGTGCCGCTGAACAGGTAAAAAAAAAATGGTTCCGGAACCTTGAGGCATCAGGGGTGTCTCCTTCTTCAGACTCTGATTTATAAAATAATGAAAGGAAAAAGTGGGGATGATTGTGTTAAATGTGCTTTAATTTGGAAGATAAGTTTGGTTTTTCACAGCGTGGAAGTTTGAGTGTAAATAAGTAAAATAGTTTAAAAAGTTTCAAGTAAAACAGTTGATGGAAAAATAAATAAAAAAACATAAGAAAAGATTAAAAAGCACAGAGTGCATCAATTAAGGGGTTAAAGAGTTAAAACTTTCCTGAAGGAAGTTTTGTTTGTCTTAAATATTGCGATCAGTCGGAAAAGAAGGTAAAATTGAAAACGGACATTAGAGATGCGAAAATAAAGTTGTTTTAGAAAGGAGTATAGTTCATGTTGTGGAAGGAAGTGACAGGCAGGGGGACAACTGACTGACTGACTGATAATATGTATTTGTACAAATTCTGAACCTATACTAAACTTTTCTTTTGCCTCTCTCACACACAAATACACACATATATGGGATTTAAGTTCAACATCTGCGTTTTTGAGTCTGGACCTTAGAAACCTGCCCTTCTCCAAGGCTACTCCGCCAGAGACGCTTCTCCAGCACGGCCTGAAAGAGAGAGATCTGCCTTCCTGCATGTTGAAAATCGCAGTGTGACTTTCTACAAGAAAAAAAAACAAAACTCAGAAGAAGTCTGGACCCACTGAGATGGACAACGATCCATGCTGCTTGCAAGAGCCAGAAGAGCGATACACTGGATTTATATTGAAAGCACATCTTATGCGGGCAGAAGAGAAACCGGAGCAAAGTTTCTTCTTTCTCCCTCCTGGAGATGTTAAAGTGGACAAAGAATGATTGAATGTCTCACCAACAGACCGGGGAAGGGCCTGGTTGTTTTTTGGACTGATAGAGGACTGTGTGCCATGACAGTCTGACTCTGGAGCGATTTAAAAACTGATGGGGGTAACGTACAAACACACACATTTGCATAAATCTTTTCCTATTTTCTGCAATGAAGAACGCTTATTAACCGCTGCTCATGTTACGCTTGCTTGACGTTGACAGATATAGTGGGTTAAAATATTATTTTAGGGTTAGAAAAGTATATTTAAAAGGGTGATAACTTAACTCATTTGATACTTTCCAGTTAATTCTTTCAGAGAAACAAGTTCTCTTTCGTCGTGGAATATTCAGGATCAATTATTATAGTTATTAAAAGTTATGAAAATGCAGAGGAAGTTACAACATCTCCAAAACTCAGCAGTAACCAAGTGTTTCTATGTTATTCTCAGGACAGATCTCATGAAGGAGCATTTTTAAAACCAAGCGCATGCGTAAAACCTGATGGGTTTCTCCTTCAGATATTATTTTCTGTTGTCAGAGTTTGTATCCCATAAATCTAATGGGTAGAGACCTCATTAAAACAGACTTAGTTCTACTGCAGATGGTCTTCATACAGTTTCTGACACAGTATTTACAGTTTGGTGCAGTTTTTGTCCGCAAGTGTTAACTGACGCTTAAGGAAAGTACAAATTCATTGTTTTTCACAGCAGCTGCTGGGAAGAGGTTATATTAGGTTTTTTTCTTCCCTCTTCTGATTCATGCAGCGTGTTGATTTACACTGTACCTTATATCAGGTCCTGACAAAAATCTATGAAAGGTTTGGTTCTGCATGTTCTTTTTTCTCCCTTTGGAGAAGGAAAGGACACCTGATCAGTTCTGTGTTGCATAGAAATATTAAAACACTTGTTGTTTTCTAAGATATCACCAGCTAAAAACTTTTAAAACTTTTGAGAGTAATTGGTTTTGTTAAACACATTTTCCTTGGTAAAACAAACCTTTAAAATGAGTATGAAAAAATTGGGTTATTTAGAAAGAATCTGATTGGACAGTGGTACCACACAAAAATTAAACTAATCTCATGCTTCCTAAAAGACTCTGCATGAAAAGGCCTTCAGAACCGTGGAGTTATTTTCCACCACAGTACCAAGTTTTTTAAGCATGCTTTTTCTTTATTTTAAAACAGATCTGGTTTTTGTTTGTTTTGTTTTTGGTTTTTTAGCATAATGTTTGTCTGAAGCTTCTTATGAACTGTGTTAGAAGCAAATATGATCGGAGGTAAATTAGGAGCTGTGAACTAATAATTTAAAATCTGATTATGGTCCAAGCAGAAACAATATATTTAGCCAATCCTTCAATCTCTGCAGAAAGTTAACACCATTGTTCAATGCAGTAGTACTCAACTTGTGGTTCCTGGACTCCTGAAGCCTGTAAGCCATAGATTTTGGGTCCATGAAATAATAAGACTTAATTAAAGGTAGGCTGATTACTTATTAAAATAGATCTAAGCCAATGATGAGTTCCAGTCATTTTGGTGACTTTGAAATGCAATAATACTCAAAATTTCTACTCTGGGGAACACAGATTGGGGTTGAAGAGTTTAGTTTTGGAACCAAGGTTAGGACTTGTATAACGGAATAAAGACAAGTAAAATCCTTTATTTTAGGAAAAGAAAAGAAATAAAGGCTCTCTTAACAGTAAGAGGATGGTCGACTCAAACTCCAGTCTCCTTGTTTGATTTCTTAGGGTTTAAAGATTAAAGGAATACATAGGAGTACAAAGGTACACAAGGTGATTTCAGATTACTAAGAGATAAAATATTGAAACATTTATCAGCATTTGGATTATTAAAGAGGGGTTCTAGTAATACGTTTTCCCCAACTCTCAAAATTTAAATAGCCAAATTAAAGAAAATGATGTTTGTTCTTCTTTAAACACTATGTGGGAAAAAGTCCAGTTTGGAGACAAGCTTCTTATCTTAATTTCTGATTAAGTCAAACACTGCAGTTTTGTTTAGTTTGGGTATAACATAAAAATGTCAATGCTGACTTTTCTAATTTCCCCTCGGGGATCAATAAAGTATCTTTGAATTTGAATTGAATTAAATAAAAAATACTTCTTTGCATTTAACTTGAAATTCTGCAATGCAGCTGCGATCAAATTGAGCCAAACAAAAAGAGAACTATAACAATAACTCTCAGGATTGTAGTTATTATTACAGAGTTACAGTACAAAGATTTAGCAAAAGGTTTCAGCATCAGTAAATTTGGATTCATATAAGAGAAAACTGTTGCTGTGCTTCTAAATACTTTGAGATCTCTTTGGACTATGTGCACTCATTTTTAAAAAGGATCCTGACGATTGTCATAACAAAATTGATCAATTATAGCATTAAAAGATATGGTTGAGAAAACATATTCTGAAAAGAGATTGTTAAAAATTTCTTTTAATTCTTGAAGCTTCAAATTTGGCCATTTGTCTGTCTTTGATGTTTTGTCTTTGTTTTGTTGGAATTAATGTTTGTTTATATGTTGCATGAAACAATAATCCATGTTTAGAATAATGTTTCTAAATCTCAGATTGATTAAAACTTTGAGTTTTCAGGAGAGTTAAGAAGCAGCTTGTTTCTCAGGTAGGTGCATGTTAATAGCTTTGCAGTTTAAGTTACACTAATGTGGGATGGGATGAAGAAACTGTGGGTCCGCCCATAGGCTGTCAATCAGAAGTTAGTTCTGCCTGACTCCGCCCACCTACTAGGTTGGTTCATGCCTTTGTTGTCATGGTAACGCTCAGCACCTCCCTTCCTGAGTTTTAACATTGTTTAAGAGACAATAGAGTCAAAATGCTTGTAGTGATTGTTGCCTTAAAAACATGTTTTTTTTGTATAATAATTAAGGATGTAGCATGACTTTTAGATTTATGTGTTTTATTACTAAAAGGTTAATGAAATAGTTTAAACTAGTTTGAAGAATTAGTTTTGCAAGCAGAATCATTGGTGATTTATTAGATTGAAAGTTTCCCTGGTGCCATTAAGCTAGCTGACAGTTCAAGATATGTCAAAAGTAAGGAATATATTTTTGATAAAGAATCAGAGTCATGCCTTTATACTTGGTGGGAATTATTTATTTGATTCAATTTGTAGGGTTCATTCATCCAAATTACATTGGATGTCCATTAATCTAATACTCATCTTTGTACAAGACAAATTAGGATGATGTGTGACTAATTTCTAAGTGAGACATTGATGACGTGAATAACTAAAGTTTGTGTTTAGTTGTTGATGGAACTGAATTGCAGTTAAAAACATCTGGATTTTCTTTATGTTGCTTTCGTTAAATTCATAATGACACATAGTTATGTCAGAATTCATATCTTTGGTTCTATGTAATGTGATCCTGGTTACTAGAACATTTTTGTACAAACTTTTTGCTGGATTGTCGCATGGGTTGGACCCTGCGCCAGAAGAGGGGAATGTCAGAATAAAGTAACATGGGGTTCCAAAGGTTTTAGCACTCATGGGAAAAAGGGTAGCTCAGACCTCCAGTGAGGACTTAGTGACAATGCGAGAGAGACGTTGTACTTTGTTATATAAATGGTGCATAGCTCCCTAAGACCACATTATGATAACCTCTCTGAAATTATGGTGTTGATTTTTTGTGAAATTTTATATCTCCACAGATTAGACCATTTTTGAAATCCTTTTTGGGTTTTCTGAAACTATGAAATGTTGACCTGTAATCAGACCTTCCTCAAACATCATGTCACATTTTTGATATTCAGAATATTTAGCTGATGGTTACTGCTAGTTTATCAGGTGAAGTCAGAAGATCAATTCTTTAAATTTTGTTGGATGTTTTGATGGAGTTCATGTAGTTAAGCACTTAGGTTTGAGAATGGGACTTTGAATTGAAAATTAGCCAAGCGTTGTGAAGGCTCTACCTATTGTTCTCACTTATATGAGATTGAGACAAAGGACACAGGCAAATCTCAGTCCTTTTGAAGTGCTGTGTGGCAGGTCTCCTATTTTGGACATGGGGATATTGCCAAGATAATTTTCTTCCACATCTTTGTGTGAAGATAGGATGTTGTTTTACTGTCAAAACCTGTCCACTGTGTTTTCTCAAGTTTCACAGACGGTGAAGGCTGCATTACCAGAAACAGCCACTTCCACCCTCCAGTCCTTTATTCCTGGCGACTGGATTCTGGTCAGAGAATCTAGGAGAAAACACAGGAAGTCCAGGCGCTGGAATGGCCCATATCAGATCCTACTAGACACCCAGGAAAGCTGCAGGAAAGCTGCAGGAAAGCTCCAGCTCCTCCAGCTTCATCTGGCTTCCAGGACACGAGTCATCTTCCAACTGGATCATGCACGGCCTGAAAGGTGTGAGGACAGCGGACCACCACAAGATAAAGAACTGTAAGCTGATCACTGGCGAGTGATTGAACAGGTGGTTGAAGAACACTGTTCTTACAAGGGCACAATAATCCCTTGGGCAGTGCAACGTTATTTCAGAATCTACTTAAGGCCATCGCATTGCCTGAAAGTTAGAAATCATAAGTTGGACTATGGAAGCCTGACTTCCAGCAGGTTAGAGTTCCTGTTTCTAAATATATTTCTAGAGGAGCTTCCTACGACCGCCCACCTGTACCAGACTGGTAACAGGGCAGCTTGAAGCGCAGAAGCCACTCAGGAGAGGCAGCAGGATTTTTGTTTTTTTTAAGTTGTTTATAATTTGTTTTCTTTGAGAAAAAAACTGTTTGCTTTCTGTACCAGAAGAAAGGACATTCCACTTCAAGGTCACGATGCAGTTAAATGGAAGATTGTCTGTTCTGATGCTAATGATTGGTATTTCAAGTATTTTTATAACTCTTGTGTTCATTTGGGAAAAGGTACAGCAAAGACAATGTAGGGCTAATTTGAGGAATTGTGTTAATAATACTCATCAGCTGATTCGAAGAGAGATCCATCACTTTTCTGACTACTATGATCATGCTGATAATGTCTGGTGGCAACTGATGCATCAAACCGTGAGGAAGATAAGAAATGATAGTTGCTATGTTTGTTGTTTGATTCCACGTGCTATTAATGATCAACCATTTTTGGTACCAGTTCCTATTGATACTACTTATGCTCTAGCTACTTTCTTTTCAGATAACCGGTTGGTGGAGGTCATTTTTCCTTGGGTGATGGTTTTGTAGAATTTTCTTTTAGTTCTGTGATTATCTTGTAATCAGAAGAAAGGAGTGTAATGGAAAATTATTTCAAAGTGCTCTGATATTCCCTTCACCTGTTCATTTGATTCTGTCTTTTATCACCCACAGGTGACCTTCCATCTACCTCTCACCTCTGACCTCTGTGTTTTATTAGTGTTCTGTTATTTAGAGCAGATGGACTCTAAATTCAAATGCTGGAGAGTTTTATGGTTAACACTTCCTGAAGTGTATATTTCAAGGGAAGGTAGATGGGTGCCCTCATAAATAACTTTGTTAACTCTGACCCGGGGAGGGTCTAGGGGCCATATTTCTAAAACTCTTTGCAGTTGAGATAACACTGTCATGTTCTGGTATAAATACTGTGTGTAAATGTTGATCGGGGCTCTGTTTCACTGACTAACCTCAGTGTCAGGGTCTTCAAACGCTGAATGCCTTTGAATAAAACTTATAAGACAAAGTCCGGATTTTCTCTTGTTATGAGTCAACTTCTACCCACTTTGATAAGAAAATTCCACAACACAGGTTATAATACACCCTTTTCAGGATCTGTTGATTTCTCATCTCTTTTTATTACAGACACCGCTTAAATAATGACAAGAGCAACTAAGAGGATATATGTTTTATTCACTCAGTCACAAGATAGCATGCATGAGAAGGTTCACTCACTTTAATAATAAGGCTCTCCAATGGAATATAGTTCCTAAAAAAATAAACCTCACGAGTGTTTGAATACATCTCTAGAATCGCTGCATACATTCTAGATGAAGATTTCAGTTCATATAAGACTGTCTCCAATATTATTTTCACATACTGATCCTCTGCTTTTTAGGCTTCGTAGTGTCAGCAGATTCTGGATAGCGGGAATGAGCTGCGCAGTTCAGAGTCGACGCATGATAGGGTCATAGTGGAGTTAATAATAATCCTCATCCATAGCATCCAGGCATTGGTGTCGATTTTGGCCGGAGCGATTTGTGTCACAGCTGCAGCTTTCTCTGCGGAATTTCAGACAGGTCACGTTGAGCAGATGAAGTAACGTGATTCTCACTATACATATGAGCACGGAAGAGATCCATCCATCGACTTCATCCTGCTACTGCGAAGCTTGTGGAATTCGCGAGTCGCCGGAAGCTTCCGTGTCAACTTCATCCACCGGTCACGTCGTGCTATCGACAACACTCTCCCCTTCCTCTTCGATCTCTTCATGCAAGGTACTTAATTCGAGAAACTCGTTTCGAGACGGTGCTCTCGATGAAGAGGATAAGGAGAACTTAGAGTAGAAGACGTAGGGAGATTTCTAACTGTAAGGACCCAAATCGGAGCTTCCAGAGGAGTCAGGAGAGAACACGGTCTCCTCTGACCCAGTATATGCAGGCAACTCGAGAAGTCCCTCTGCTCCATTCATCGTAGGGATTCGTAGTCTGTACTTTGCTTCAGAAGAGTGAAGACGGCACCTGACACGACACAGCTGTTATTTACTCACGCGACCCAAGTGCGAACATACCAAAAAAAAGCTACAGAAAACTATGTACAAGGGTTCCAACAGCAGCTGCTAGTGGATAAGAACAGCTAAGAACCAATTGAAACTAAGCCCTAGTTGAGCATCACAGTCTGTGAGGATGATAATGATAACAAAGACAGTGGATAGAGGTACTGCCTCAGGAACCAATGCTACTTAAGGAGCCAAACAATTGTTTGGGGGGGTATGTAACAAAAACACACAATTGCAGTTTTCAAGGCATACAAAGGCCCCAGGTGCAGGCCCATTTGTACAAAATGTAGTAAGTTCTTTCAAAAATAAAGCTTAGTTGTTTTTGTGGTTGTTTTGTTTTATTTGTTTGTTTTAGTCTGAGAGCATAAAGTCCACGAACTCCCACCTCCCAACATCGACTGTCAGTGAACTCAGCAAGATGGCGGAAGACTCGGACTCTGTGGACACAGAAGACATCTGTCCTCATTTGTTGGTCACAGGAGTCGCTTTCTGGCTCCATCTGGTGCTGCTGATTATTGTGAGCATGCTACTGGGGGTTTGGCTAAACTTCACAACCAGGAAGGCATAGAGGATGGGGTTCAGGCAGCAGTGGATGCAGGCCAGCTCACAGCTGGAGGACACAATGACGTTCAGCATCGTAAGGGTGTCCACAAGGACACCGACGCAGTAGGGCAGCCAGCAGCTGAAGAAGCAAATGATGAGGACTACTGTCACCTTCAGGACTTTCTTCTTTTTCTTCTTCTTCTGCACCTGGCCCTTGGCACCTTGGGAGAGACTGGAGATGATGATACAGTAGCAAACGAGGATGACCAGTCCGGGTAGGATGAAGCCCACCAGGATGTGCTGGAAGTGGAAAACCATCATCCATATCAGACCACTTTCTGTCAGGTAGGTGCACTGACAGATCGCACTCGAACCGGCACTCTCCACGCGTCCTCTGCGATGAGGTAGCTGGAGGAGCTTACATTCTTTACATCCTGGACTCGGGCAAATACCGGTCAGGTACGGTCAGGATGGCAGCAGGCAGCCACACTACAACTTAGATTACTCTGCTCGGCAGCAGCTTTCTCGTGGCCTGGCTGTTGGTGGCACACACAACCGCCAAGTACCTGTCCAAGCTGAAAAGGCCAGGATCAGGACGCTGCTGTAGAGGTTCATCGTGTAGATCATGTCCACTGACAGACACAGAGGACGGCTCCAAACTGCCAAGTCTCAACAGAATCTGCTGCCCTTGAGGACGAAGGAGGTCGGCGACAGAGAGATGGAGTCGGTACTTATCTGTCGTACTTTTGACCTTCTTCTGGTAGCCCATGACGAGAATGACCAATCCGTTGCTGACAATGCCCAGGGTAAATATTATGCCATAAACTATGGGGAGGAAGATCTGGTTGAAGTTGCTGCTGAGCGCTCGAGCCCACGGCTCATGGACGTTTAGGTCAAAGTCTGCAGAGCCATCGGAGGTGGTAGTGGTGTCAGTGCTGTTGTCAAAAAACAGTTCATACACAATGTCCTCCTAAAATAGAAAACGACAGTGTTTTAGGTATTTATTTTTTATTTTTTGGTTAGTTTTTAGTTTTGAGGTACTTAAAAGCCAGAAAAAAATCATTTATAAACTAGGGTTTCTAACCACAATACTGGTCCTAACTGCTCTGTGTGTGTGTGTGTGTGTGTGTGTGTGAAATGACACAATATTAAACCAGTATATGGTGAGGAGCGGTGTGGGAATACATTTTTATTCATTTTTGGGAATACACTTGTTTGATGCAACGTCACACTGAGCCTAGCCTAGCGGCTCCAGAAACAGCCTCCTTCTGCTCCTCACCCTGAATAACAAACCTTGTAGTTATACCCCTGTGTGTGTGTGTGTGTGTGTGAAGACAACAATATGAAACCAATATATGGTGGGGGGGTATGGGAATACATTTTGTTTCTCGTTTCTTTGGGAATATACTATATATGATGCAAGGTCACACAGAGATACGTGGTACAAGGTATTGTCATGACACATAAAACAAAACAAAAAATACACAATCGTACACAAGTAGCTAGCATGAACCTTAGGGGACAGTCTGTTCCAAGGGGACAGCCTCAGGGATGCTTTCATGCACCCAGGTGACCACCCAGACAAATGCTTTATGTTTTCTGTTTTTTTTTACTTTTCCTCGTCCTCCGGCTTCAAATGAATTCTTCCTTCGTGGCTCGTGTAGGCCCAAGTTTGCCACTAGCCCGTTACTCCATTCACGTCTCTGTTCCACGACTTGAATGGAATAATGGTCATCTACGTTGATTTCGTGTAAACACGCCAAGAGAAAAAAATCTCGTTAGCACCTCACTCGACATGAGATGGAGGTCGATGCCGTTCGACATCAAAAGGTGTCGAATCATCGGATGCATATGAACCTTTCCGTCCAAGAGTAGGTTAGCCCACCGGCACTGGTCGTCGCGGTCCTGGTTCTTTCTGGACAGCAGAAGCAAGTTTTCCCTCTTCATTTTGTAGAACATCACCACTAGAGAGGCTCTTGTCAGCACCTCGGGGGACATGAGTTCGGGCTCGATGTCGAATTCAGGAGTTGTCGCACGTCACGTTGCATGCAACGAGTACTTTAGTCAGGTCAAGCACCATGCACATCCCCAGATCCTTCTCGGGACCTCGGGCCTGATCCCGTACTTGCCCAGCTTACTGGGTATGTAATGGCAGAAGGGACATAGTCCTGGGAAAGGGCAGACATGGGGAAGAGAAGATGGAAGAGGAGAGGAGAAAGGAGGGGAGGGCAGACGGGAGGAGAGAAGAGATGGGAGGGGAGAGGAGAGGAGATGAGACAGGGAGAGGAGACGGGAGAGGAGAGGAGAGGAGACGAGACAGGCAGAAGAGACGGGAGAGGAGAGGAGATTGGAAGATGAAACGGGAGAGGAGAGGAGAAGAGATGGGGAGAGGAGATGGGAGGGGAGGGGAGAGGAAACGAGACGAATGAAAATGTTAAAATCGAAAATAAATAAAAATGAACCAAAGCAACTCATAGTAAAACACTCAAACACACAAAATAAAATCGTAAAAAATGATCACCACGAACCATGATACACACACACACACACACAAAAAACCTAAACAAACTGCTGCTGCTCGACGCCCTTCTCCGTGGTCTCGAGTACCAGGCGCTCCACCTCAGACGAATAAAACACACAGAAGGCAGAGAGCACGTCTCAATCCGCCATGAGGACCAACGCGCGCATAACTCACTCGTCTCCCCCATATCCCTTTCTGTGGCATGTAGGAGGGAAAAGCACTTAGAGCAGACATGAGTGATAAATAATACAAACGTTTTCAAACCCTAACAGTCCCTCCTTTTTTATCACGAAGAAAGTCATGATTAGATACATATAAAAGAAAACACTGTGTGAGTGAAAAACCAACGGACGGTAAGCAGATTATATTGTGGGAAAAATACTCAGAGTACAATAATAATATAATAAATCAAAGAAAACAGAATGTAATAAAAGTAAAATAATTAAAACAAGTCTTGTTCATGTCATCATTGAACTTTTTCTCATTCCACTTAAATAGCAACTTCTTTCGATTTTCTGCTATAAAGTCATTTTATGAAGAACAATTATGAGTACACTCAGGCGTCAAAGATATTTTCATTTACAACATGTCATCATAGGAGTAGTGGTCTTTATTTTGTAGCTCGGTAAAATAAACCTTTTCTATGTCATCATAGTCATCTGTCTTTGGGTTCAGTGTGGTGTCAAAATTTACACACAGTATTTAAAGAGTATGTGGGTGTTATCTCAACTTAAAAGAGTTTGTGCTTTATGGCCCTAGACCCTCCTCGAGTCAGGGGTAACAAAGTTATCTATGAACAGACCATCTGCTTTTCCTGAGACATCACCCAAAAGGAATGAGTTTTAACCATTAAATGTCTGATACTGGTTTTTATAGCTTCCTCCTCTAATACAGATGTTCTGAAGAAAGAGAGGTAACCTAAGGGTCATACACTTTGGAACACCTTAGAGCACTTAATACAAGAATTTCCATTACAACTCCTTTCTTCTGATTACAAGGTAATCACAATTAAAAGGAAAATTATTCAAAACCATCACCCCTCTCAGCTAACAGATAATCCAAAGCCATTCTACTTTGCAAACTCATGTTCTAAGAGCTTGCTGCTCCTTGGTCAGAACAGTGAAACCTTCCTCTCTAATAATTGGCTGATTGAATTATAAGTTGTGACTGTAGGTTGTAAGTGAGCTAGATAACATACTCCAGACCAATTAGCAGGCAGATACAGATATGATCTATTTCTTAGGACATAAATACCCATCTCTACTAGGAAAAGTAACAAGAACCCTGGTTAATTTACATGCCTGGTCATACAACTTACTTCCATTCAGTACGGCTGTAAAATTAAGAGTTAACACAAAGGGATCTGGGACCAAAGATCCTGAAATGGTAGAAGCAGCAGTTCTGATAGGACATGCCTCAAATTTATGTCTGTTGATTAAAGCACATGAAACAGATATAATAGTTGTGCAACCTTCCGTCTTTCCAAGGAAATAAGGTGTGTTTTCCTCCTGTGAAATACAAATATCTGTACCTATATCTGGATATCCAATTGATTCCTATTACCCCCAAATCTATAAAGAATTCCTGTATTAGCACATATGAAATTAGTCTCACTAGAAAATCTACTAACATTTCTGCTTTGCCTTACAATATAATTCCTCACCCAAGGAAAACAACCTCCACCAGCTGGTTATGTCGCCTATCTGGAAAGAAAGTAGTATCAATCGGAACAGGTACTAAAAATGGTTGATCATTAATAGCAGGTGAAATCAAAAAACAAACATAGCAACTGTCATTTCTTATCTTCCTCACAGTTTGATGCATCAGTTGCCACCAGACATTTTCAGCATGATCATGGTAATCAGAAAAGTGATGAATCTCTCTTCAAATCAGCTGATGAGTACTATTGGCGTAATTACTCAGATTAGCCACAAATTATCTTTGCTGTACATTTCCCCAAATGAACACAAGAGTAATAAAAATACTTGAAATACCAATCATTAGCATCAGAACAGACCATCTTCCATATAGCTGCATCATGACCTTGAAGTGGAATGTCCTTTCTTCTGGTACTGAAAGCAAGCAGTTTTTTTTTCAAAGAAAACAAATCATAAACAAAACTAAGAAATCCTGCTGCCTCTCCTGAGTGGCTTCTGCGCTCCAAGCTGCCCTGTTACCAGTCTGGTACAGGTGGGCGGTCGTAGCAAGCTCCTCTAGAAATATGTTTAGAAACCGGAACTCACCCAAAAGGAATGAGTTTTAACCATTAAATGTCTGATACTGGTTTTTATAGCTTCCTCCTCTAATACAGATGTTCTGAAGAAAGAGAGGTAACCTAAGGGTCATACACTTTGGAACACCTTAGAGCACTTAATACAAGAATTTCCATTACAACTCCTTTCTTCTGATTACAAGGTAATCACAATTAAAAGGAAAATTATTCAAAACCATCACCCCTCTCAGCTAACAGATAATCCAAAGCCATTCTACTTTGCAAACTCATGTTCTAAGAGCTTGCTGCTCCTTGGTCAGAACAGTGAAACCTTCCTCTCTAATAATTGGCTGATTGAATTATAAGTTGTGACTGTAGGTTGTAAGTGAGCTAGATAACATACTCCAGACCAATTAGCAGGCAGATACAGATATGATCTATTTCTTAGGACATGAATACCCATCTCTACTAGGAAAAGTAACAAGAACCCTGGTTAATTTACATGCCTGGTCATACAACTTACTTCCATTCAGTACGGCTGTAAAATTAAGAGTTAACACAAAGGGATCTGGGACCAAAGATCCTGAAATGGTAGAAGCAGCAGTTCTGATAGGACATGCCTCAAATTTATGTCTGTTGATTAAAGCACATGAAACAGATATAATAGTTGTGCAACCTTCCGTCTTTCCAAGGAAATAAGGTGTGTTTTCCTCCTGTGAAATACAAATATCTGTACCTATATCTGGATATCCAATTGATTCCTATTACCCCCAAATCTATAAAGAATTCCTGTATTAGCACATATGAAATTAGTCTCACTAGAAAATCTACTAACATTTCTGCTTTGCCTTACAATATAATTCCTCACCCAAGGAAAACAACCTCCACCAGCTGGTTATGTCGCCTATCTGGAAAGAAAGTAGTATCAATCGGAACAGGTACTAAAAATGGTTGATCATTAATAGCAGGTGAAATCAAAAAACAAACATAGCAACTGTCATTTCTTATCTTCCTCACAGTTTGATGCATCAGTTGCCACCAGACATTTTCAGCATGATCATGGTAATCAGAAAAGTGATGAATCTCTCTTCAAATCAGCTGATGAGTACTATTGGCGTAATTACTCAGATTAGCCACAAATTATCTTTGCTGTACATTTCCCCAAATGAACACAAGAGTAATAAAAATACTTGAAATACCAATCATTAGCATCAGAACAGACCATCTTCCATATAGCTGCATCATGACCTTGAAGTGGAATGTCCTTTCTTCTGGTACTGAAAGCAAGCAGTTTTTTTTTCAAAGAAAACAAATCATAAACAAAACTAAGAAATCCTGCTGCCTCTCCTGAGTGGCTTCTGCGCTCCAAGCTGCCCTGTTACCAGTCTGGTACAGGTGGGCGGTCGTAGCAAGCTCCTCTAGAAATATGTTTAGAAACCGGAACTCTAACCTGCTGGAAGTTAGGCTTCCATAGTCCAACCAAACAACGGTGGAAATGAACACATTTCAAATTTGTACCATAATGATAGATATCAAGCAATATAAAAGCATCTGAGATTTCCTCCTCAGAGTCAGTTTTGCTGTCAAAGTGGGAGAAACGAATTTGGCTGACCCTTGCTGTCCAAGCAAAGGAGTGCCTAGTAGCCACCAAATGTTAAGAAATTAAGGAGAATAAGCATCATGGCGCATGTTTGACTGTCTCTCTGTTGCAGACGTTGCCAGTCCATCATCCAGAGAAAGGTTATGTGCAATGTGTAGACGTCTTCCCTGTATGTTTCCTATGTGTCTCTCACTGTGGTGTGTGTGCAGTGAGGCAAATGACCTTATGATTTCTAACTTTCAGGCGATGGCCTTAAGTAGATTCGGAAATAACACTGCACTGCCCAAGGGATTATTGTGCCCCTGTAAAAACAGTGTTCTTCAACCACCTCTTTAATCACTCGCCAGTGATCAGCTTACAGTTCTTTGTCTTGTGGTGGTCCGCTGTCCTCACACCTTTCAGGCCGTGGATGATCCAGTTGGAAGATGACTTGTGTCCTGGAAGCCAGATGAAGCTGGAGGAGCTGGAGCTTTCCTGTAGCTTTCCTGGGTGACTAGTAAGATCTGATATGGGTCATTCCAGTGCCTGGACTTCCAGTGTTTTCTCCTAGATTCTTTGAGCAGAATCCAGTCGCCAGGAATAAAGGACTGGAGGGTGGAAGTGGCTGTTTTTGGTAATGCAGCCTTCACCGTCTGTGAAACTTGAGAAAACACAGTGGACAGGTTTTGACAGTAAAACAACATCCTATCTTCACACAAAGATGTGGAAGAAAATGATCTTGGCAATATCCCCATGTTACTTTATTCTGACATTCCCCTCTTCTGGCGCAGGGTCCAACCCATGCGAAAATCCAGCAAAAAGTTTAAACAAAAATGTTCTAGTAACCAAGATCACATTACATAGAACCAAAGAAATGAATTCTGACATAACTATGTGTCTCTATGAATTCAACGAAAGCAACATAAATAAAATCCAGAGGTTGTTAACTGCAATTCAGTTCCATTAACAACAAAACACAAACTTCAGTCGTTGTGCATTTCATTAATATCTTACTTAGAATTAAGTCACATATCATCCTGATTTGTCTTGTATGAAGATAAGTATTAAATTAATGGAAATCTAATGTAATTTTGATGCATACACTCTACAAATTTAATCTAATAAATAATTCCCACCAAATATGAAGTCATGACTCAGACTCTTTATCAAAAATATATTCCTTACTTTTGGCATATCTTGAACTGTCAGCTAGCTTAATGGCACCAGGGAAACTTTCAATCTAATAAATCACCAATGATCCTGTATGTAAAATTAATTCTTCAAACTAGTTTAAACTATTTCATTAACCTTTTAATAGTAAAACACATAAATCTAAATGTCATGCTACATCCTTAATTATTATACAAAAAACATGTTTTTAAGGCAACAATCACTACAAGCATTTTGATTCTATTATCTCTTAAACAGTGTTAAAACTCAGGAAGGGAGGTGCTGAGCGTTACCATGAAAGTGAAGGCATGAACCAACCTGGTAGGTGGGCGGAGTCAGGCAGAACTAACCTCTGATGGGCAGCCTATGGGCAGGACCCACAGTTTCTTCATTCCAACCCATCTTAGTGTACCTTAAACTGCAAAACTGTTAACATGCACCTGCCTCAGAAACAAGCTGCTTCTTAACTCTCCTGAAAACTCAAAGTTTTAATCAATCTGGGATTTAGAAACATTATTCTAAACATGGATTATTGTGTCATGCAACATATAAACAAACATTCATTCCAACAAAACAAAGACAAAACATCAAAGATGGCCAAATTTGAAGCTTCAAGAATTCAAAGAAACTTTTAACAATCTCTTTTCAGAATATGTTTTCTCAGCCATATCTTTTAATGCTATAATTGATCAATTTTGTTATGACAATCTTCAGGATCCTGTTTTAAGATGAGTGCACATAGTCCAAAGAGATCTCAAACTATTTAGAAGCACAACAACAGTTTTCTCTTAAATGAATCCAAATTCACTGGTGCTGAAACTTTTTGCCAATTCTTTCTACTGTAACTGTGTAATAATAATAACTACAATCCTGAGAGTTGTTGTTATAATTCTCTTTTTGTTTGGCTCAATTTGATCGCAGCTGCATTCCAGAATTTCTCTGCTCAGGTTAAATGCAAAGTATTTTAAGCCAGCGTTGACATTTTTATGGTATACCCAAACAAAATAAAAACTGCAGTGTTTGACATAATCAGAAATTAAGATAAGAAGCTTGACTCCAAACTGGACTTTGTTCCACATAGTGTTTCAAAGGGAGGACACACATAATGTTCCTTAATTTGGCTATTTAAATTTTGAGAGTTGGGGAGAAAATTATTACTAGAACCCTTCTCTAATAATCCAAATGCTGATAAATGTTCCAATATTTTATGATTTAGTAATCTGAAATTACCCTGTGTACCTTTCTACTCCTATGTATTTATTTAATCTTTAAACCCTAAGAAATCAAACAAGGAGACTGGAGTTTGAGCCGACCATCCTCTTTAGTGTTGAGAGATCCTTTATTTCTTTTCTTTTCCTAAAATGAAGGATTTTACTTATCTTTATTCCGTTATAAAAATCCTATCCTTGGTTCCAAAACAAAACTCTTCAACCCCAATCTGTGTCCCCCAGAGTAGAACTTTTGAGTATTATTGCATTTCAAAGCCACCAAATGACTGGAACCCATCATTGGCTTAGATCTATTTTAAATAGGTAATCGGTCTACCTTTAATTAAGTATTATAATTTTATGGATCCAAAATCTATGGCTTACGGGCTTCAGGAGTCCAGGAACCACAGGTTGACTACTGCTGCATTGAACAATGATGCTAGCTTTCTGCAGAGATTGAAGGATTGGCTAAATATCCCCAGACCTGTTGGTGTATTATTTCTGCTTGGACAATAATCAGATTTAAAAATCACTAGTTCACAGCTCCTAATTTACCTCAGATCATATTTGCTCCTAACCCGGTTCATAAGAAGCTTCAGACAAACATTATGCTAAAAAGCCAAAACCAAAACAAAAAACACAGATCTGTTTTAAAATAAAGAAAAAGAAGAAGAAAAATGTGGTACTGCGGTGGGAAATAATTCCACAGTTCTGAAGGCCTTTTCTATGCAGAGTCTTTTAGGAAACATGAGATTAGTTTAATTTGGCGCTGCTTCAGATTCTTTCTTACCTTCAAAAATAACCCAATTTTTCCCATTCTCATTTTAAAGGTTTGTTTTACCAAGGAAAATGTGTTTAACAAAACCAATTAATCTCAAAAGTTTAAAATGTTTTAGCTGGTGATATCTTAGAAGACAAGTGTTTTAATATTCCTATGCAGCACAGAACTGATTAGGTTTCCTTTCCTTCCCCAAAGAGAGAAAAAAGAACCTGCAGAACCAAGCCTTTCATAGTTTTTGTCAGGTCCTGATATAAGGTACAGTGTAAATCAACACGCTGCATGAATCAGAAGAGGAAAGGAAAAAAAAACTAATATAACCTCTTCCCAGCAGCTGCTGTGAAAAACAATGAATTTGTACTTTCCATAAGCGTAAGTTAGCACTTGCGGACAAAAGCTGCACCCCACTGTAAGTACTGTGTCAGAGACTGTATGAAGACCATCTGCAGTGTCATGATGTAGGGTTGTTTGATGTTTGGTTTCAGGTTTCTTATGTTTTTCACAGTTGAGGTTTTGACTCATGCTTTTGTTTTGTCATCTTGTTCATATTTTGTCAAGTTTGGTTTTCGGATCTGGTTATGCTTTTGCTTCATGTTTTTCTAGTTTGTATTCAAGAGTCTCTGTTTTGCTCCAGTCACGTTTTGTTCTGTCAATTAAGTTTATTCGGTTCACCTGCACCATGTTAATCAGTTTCGTTGCTCCACCTGTACCATGCTCCATTTATACACACCTGTTCTGTTTAGTCTTTGCGGAAACATTTTTCACTTTCATGCTCATGTCAAGTTTTGATGCTCATGTCAAGTTTTGATGCTCATGTCAAGTTTGATGCTCATGTCAAGTTTTGGTGCTCAAGTCTTATTTTCAGATCATGCCATGCCTGTCTCGCCTGCCCGTCCGTTGTTTTGTTCCTGCCTCCTGCTGTGAGTGAGTTTTTGTTTTTTTGTCATTAAAATCTTTTACACTTACCGTCAGGCTGCCTTCTGGTCGGCATTCTGGGGTCCTGTATCTGGCAAACCATGACAGAATGTTTCCGCCAACCACGGACCCCGCGGACGCGCAGAAGGCAGACACCTCGGATTGCTGGGTTCAGCGTCAGAAAGAGGAGGCTATGAGCAATCTGCCGACCAACCTGGAGGTTGTGCCCTCTCCACTTCTGCTGGAGGAGATGGAACTCGCACCTGCTGGTCCTGGGTCTGGCCGCGATGCGGTGGACCTCTTTACGTTCCTGTCTCGGGAGGCGGAGAAGTCTTTGCGCCGTTCTGCGGGGCTGTCAGTGCCGCAAGGGACGCCCCGGCTCAAGTCATCGGGGGCTCCGGCGACGCCTCAGCTCACGTCACTGAGGGTGTCTGCAACGCCTCAGCTCCTGTTCCTAGCCTGCATGGGTTCAGTGAGGAACTGGTCCTTGTTCTGGCTTCAGAACCCTGCGACAAGGGGTTAGAGGAGGAAGCGCCGCTGGACCCTGTTCCTGAGGGATTTAAGGAACGTTTTGTCCTCGTTCTGGCCTTTGAACCCAGAGATGAGGGTTCGCCAGGCTCTGCTTCAGCCTCTGCTCACATCACTGAGGGACCGGGCGATGCCTCAGCTCCTGCTCACGCCACTGAGGGTCAGGCCGACGCCTCAGCTCCTGCTCACGCCACTGAGGGTCAGGCCGACGCCTCAGCTCGTGCTCACGCCACTGAGGGTCAGGCCGACGCTTCAGCTCCTGCTCACGACACTGAGGGTCAGGCCGACGCTTCAGCTCCTGCTCACGACACTGAGGGTCAGGCCGACGCCTCAGCTCGTGCTCACGCCACTGAGGGTCCGGCCGAAGCCTCTGCTTCTGCTCATGCCACTGAGGGTCTGGCCGACGCCTCTGCTTCTGCTCACGCCACTGAGGGTTCGGCTGACGCCTCAGCTCATGCCACTGAGGGTCTCGGCGATGCCTCAGCCTCTGCTCACGCCTCTGAAGGTTCGCCAGGCTCTGCTCACGCCTCTGAGGGTTCGCCAACCTCTGCCTCAGCCTCTGCTCACGCCCCTGAGGGTCCGGCTGACGTCTCAGCTTCTGCCTCTGAGGGTGCGCCAGGCTCCACGCCTCTGGAGTTCCACAGAGCATCTGGGAGGTCCTCTACGATGTTCAGTCGGCCTCCACGTCTTTGGTGCAGGCCTGGTCGCCCGCCGGAACTCTGTGTCTGCTCGGGACGACCTCCTTGTCGCCCGCCGGAACTCTGTGTTTGCTCGGGACGACCTCCTGGTCACCCGCCTGAACTCTGTGCCTGCTCTGGACAACCTCCTGGTCGCCCGCCTGAACTCTGTGCCTGCTCGGGACAACCTCCTGGTCGCCCGCCTGAACTCTGTTTCTGTTTTTGGCCCTCTTACCAAGGCCTCCACCGCCCGCCCTGGTCGGGTTGTTTTTGTTTCTGGCCCTCCTACCTAGACCCCCACCGCCCGCCTTGCTCGGGTTGTTTTCTTTTTGTTTGGACTGCTTTGGGCGTCTGGTATCCGCCCTTAAGGGGGGCAAGGGGGGGGGGGGGGGTGTTCTGTCATGATGTAGGGTTGTTTGGTGTTTTCTTTCGGGTTTCTTATGTTTTTCACAGTTGAGGTTTTGACTCATGCTTTTGTTTTGTCATCTTGTTCATATTTTGTCAAGTTTGGTTTTCAGATCTGGTTATGCTTTTGCTTCATGTTTTTCTAGTTTGTATTCTGTTTTGCTCCAGTCACGTTTTGTTCTGTCAATTAAGTTTATTCGGTTCACCTGCACCATGTTAATCAGTTTTGTTGCTCCACCTGTACCATGCTCCATTTATACACACCTGTTCTGTTTAGTCTTCGTGGAAACATTTTTCACTTTCATGCTCATGTCAAGTTTTGATGCTCATGTCAAGTTTGATGCTCATATCAAGTTTTGATGCTCAAGTTTTATTTTCTGATCATGCCATGCCTGTCTCGCCTGCCCGTCCGTTGTTTTGTTCCTGCTTCCTGCTGTGAGTGAGTTTTTGTTTTTTTGTCATTAAAATCTTTTACACTTACCGTCATGCTGCCTTCTGGTCTGCATTCTGGAGTCCTGTATCTGGCAAACCATAACACTGCAGTAGAACTAAGCCTGTTTTAATAAGCTCTCTAACCATTAGATTTATGGGATACAAACTCTGACAACAAAACAAAATGGCTGAAAGAGAAGCCCATCATGTGTTACGCATGCAATGGGTTTTGAAAATGCTCCTTCATGAGATCTGTCCTGAGAATGACATAGAAACACATGGTTACTGCTAAGTTTTGGAGATGTTGTAACTTCCTCTGCTTTTTAATAACTTTTAATAGCTAGAATAATTGACCCTGAATATTCCACGACGAAAGAGAACTTGCTTCTCTAAAAGAATTAACTGGAAAGTATCAAATGAGCTAAGTTATCACCCTTTTGACGATACTTTTCTAACCCTAAAATAACATTTTAACCCACTATATCTGTCAACGTCAAGCAAGCGTGTCACATGAGCAGCGGTTAATAAGCGTTCTTCGTTGCAGAAAATAGGAAAAGATTGATGCAAATGTGTGTGTGTTTGTACGTTACCCCATCAGTTTCTTAATCGCTCCAGAGTCAGACTGTCATGGCACACAGTCCTCTATCAGTCCAAAAAAACAACCCAAGCCTTTCAGGTCTGTTGGTAGGACATTCACTCCTTTGTCCACTTTAACTTCTCCAGGAGGGAGAAATAACTTTGCTCCGGCCTGTTTCTCTTCTGCCCGCATAAGATGTGCTTTCAATATAAATCCAGTGTATCGCTCTTCTGGCTCTGGCAAACAGCATGGATCATTGTCCATCTCAGTGGGTTTGGGGTGTTGTGGAATTTTCTTATCAAAGTGGGTAGAAGTTGACTCATAACAAGAGAAAATCCGGACTTTGTCTTTATAAGTTTTATTCAAAGGCATCAGCGTTTGAATGACTCTGTCACCAAGCAAGTCAGTGTAACAGAGCCCCGATCAACATTTACACACAGTATTTATACCAGAACATGACAGTGTTATCTCAACTGCAAGGAGTCTGTGTTTTATGACCCAAACCCTTCTTAAGTTCAAAAGTGACAAGGTTATCTAGGAACAGACCTAACTGCCCTTCCTGACATTGTCCTAAAGATGGATCTGAACCATTAAACTTCTGGTAATGGCTTTTACAGCTTCTTCCTCTAACACAGATGTTCTGAGGAGTAAAAAAGGTTATACACTGTGAAATGCTTACTGCAAGAATTTCCATCACACTCCCTTCTTCTGATTACAAGATAATCACAACTAAAGGAAAATTCTTCAAAACCATCACCCCTCTCAGCTAACGGATAATCCAAAGCCATTCTAGTTTGCAAACTCATAGTTCTTATAGCCTGCTGCTCCGTAGTTAGAACAGTGAAACCTTCCTCAGATAAAGGAGTAAGATTAAAAGTTAACACGAAAGGATCAGGGACCAAAGATCCTGAAATAGTATAAGGATCAGTTCTCACAGGACATGACTCAAATATATGTCTGTTGATTAAAGCACATAAAACAGATATAATAGCCTACTGTCTTCCCAAGGAAATAAGGTGTACTTTCCTCCTGTGTAATACAAATATCTGGATCTTTAATCGGATTTCTAATACCCCGAATTCTATAAAGAGTTCCTGTAGACGCACACGTTAAATTAGTCTCAATAGAAAATCTACTAACATTTCTGCTTTCCCTTACACTATAATTCCTCACAGTTTTGATGCATCAGTTGCCACCAAACATTATCAGTATGATCATAGTAGTCAGAAAAGTGATGAATCTCTCTTCAAATCCGCTGATAAGTACAGGTCCTTCTCAAAAAATTAGCATATTGTGATAAAGTTCATTATTGTCTATAATGTAATGATGAAAATTTAACATTCATATATTTTAGATTCATTGCACACTAACTGAAATATTTCAGGTCTTTTATTGTCTTAATAGGGATGATTTTGGCATACAGCTCATGAAAACCCAAAATTCCTATCTCACAAAATTAGCATATCATTAAAAGGGTCTCTAAACGAGCTATGAACTTAATCATCTGAATCAACGAGTTAACTCTAAACACCTGCAAAAGATTCCTGAGGCCTTTAAAACTCCCAGCCTGGTTCATCACTCAAAACCCCAATCATGGGTAAGACTGCCGACCTGACTGCTGTCCAGAAGGCCACTATTGACACCTTCAAGCAAGAGGGTAAGACACAGAAAGACATTTCTGAACGAATAGGCTGTTCCCAGAGTGCTGTATCAAGGCACCTCAGTGGGAAGTCTGTGGGAAGGAAAAAGTGTGGCAGAAAACGCTGCACAATGAGAAGAGGTGAGCGGACCCTGAGGAAGATTGTGGAGAAGGGCCGATTCCAGACCTTGGGGGACCTGCGGAAGCAGTGGACTGAGTCTGGAGTAGAAACATCCAGAGCCACCGTGCACAGGCGTGTGCAGAAAATGGGCTACAGGTGCCGCATTCCCCAGTCCTGGGCTACAGAGAAGCAGCACTGGACTGTTGCTCAGTGGTCCAAAGTACTTTTTTCGGATTAAAGCAAATTCTGCATGTCATTCGGAAATCAAGGTGCCAGAGTCTGGAGGAAGACTGGGGAGAAGGAAATGCCAAAATGCCAGACGTCCAGTGTCAAGTACCCACAGTCAGTGATGGTCTGGGGTGCCGTGTCAGCTGCTGGTGTTGGTCCACTGTGTTTTATCAAGGGCAGGGTCAATGCAGCTAGCTATCAGGAGATTTTGGAGCACTTCATGCTTCCATCTGCTGAAAAGCTTTATGGAGATGAACATTTCATTTTTCAGCACGACCTGGCACCTGCTCACAGTGCCAAAACCACTGGTAAATGGTTTACTGACCATGGTATCACTGTGCTCAATTTGCCTGCCAACTCCCCTGACCTGAACCCCATAGAGAATCTGTGGGATATTGTGAAGAGAACGTTGAGAGACTCAAGACCCAACACTCTGGATGAGCTAAAGGCCACTATCGAAGCATCCAGGGCCTCCATAAGACCTCAGTGCCACAGGCTGATTGCCTCCATGCCACGCCGCATTGAAGCAGTCATTTCTGCAAAAGGATTCCCGACCAAGTATTGAGTGCATAACTGTACATGATTATTTGAAGGTTGACGTTTTTTTGTATTAAAAACACTTTTCTTTTATTGGTCGGATGAAATATGCTAATTTTGTGAGATAGGAATTTTGGGTTTTCATGAGCTGTATGCCAAAATCATCCCTATTAAGACAATAAAAGACCTGAAATATTTCAGTTAGTGTGCAATGAATCTAAAATATATGAATGTTAAATTTTCATCATTACATTATAGACAATAATGAACTTTATCACAATATGCTAATTTTTTGAGAAGGACCTGTATTATTAGCACAATTCCTCAAATTAGCCTTACATTGTCTTTGCTGTACCTTTTCCCAAATGAACACAAGTGTTATAACAATACTTGCAATACCAATCATTAGCATCAGAACAAACCATCTTCCATATAGCTGCATCGTGACCTTGAAGTGGAATGTATTTTCTTCTGGTACTGAAAGCAAACAGTTTTTCCCAAAGAAAACAAATTATAAACACAACTTAAAAAACAAACAAACAAAAAAAAATTCTGCTGCCTCTCCTGAGTGGCTTCTGTACTTCAAGCTGCCCTGTCACCAGTCTGGTACAGGTGGGTGGTCGTAGGAAGCTCCTCTAGAAATATATTTAGAAACAGGAACTCTAACCTGCTGGAAGTTAGGCTTCCATAGTCCAACTAAACAACGGTGGAAATGAACACATTCAAATTTGTAATAATACCATAATGATAAATATCAAGCAATAAACATAAAAGTTAGATAAAAGCATCCGAGATTTCCTCCTCAGAGTCAGTCTCGCTGTCAAAGTGGGAGGAAAGAATCTCTCACTGTGGTGTGTGTGCAGTGAGGCAAATGACCTTATGATTTCTAACTTTCAGGCAATGCGATGGCCTTAAGTAGATTCTGAAATAACGATGCACTGCCCAAGGGATTATTGTGCCCTTGTAAGAACAGTGTTCTTCAACCACCTCTTCAATCACTCGCCAGTGATCAGCTTACAGTTCTTTGTCTTGTGGTGGTCCGCTATCCTCACACCTTTCAGCCGTGGATGATCCAGTTGGAAGATGACTTGTCCGGGAAGCCAGATAAAGCTGGAGGAGCTAGAGCTTTCCTGCAGCTTTCCTGGGTGTCTAGTAGGATCTGATATGGGCCATTCCAGCGCTGGACTTCCTGTGTTTTCTCCTAAATTCTCTGAGCAGAATCCAGTCGCCAGGAATAAAGGACTGGAGGGTGGAAGTGGCTGTTTCTGGTAATGCAGCCTTCACCATCTGTGAAACTTGAGAAAACACAGTGGACAGGTTTTGACAGTAAAACAACATCCTACCTTCACACAAAGATGTGGAAGAAAATGATCTTGGCAATATCTCCATGTCCAAATTAGGAGACCTGCCCCATAGCACTTCAAAAGGACTGAGATTTGCCTGTGTCCTTTGTCTCAATCTCATATAAGTGAGAACAGGGCTGTTGTAAATATGAATCTGAGAATATTATTTAATATTTAATATTTAATATTTTAATATTTTAATTTTAATATTTTACCAAATAATATTCCGGTCTGTTAACGATTGTCCTGTGAATACCAGCCCCATTAAGGCGATGGTATTAGGACAGAATAGAAAGGTGTGAGACGAGCTCTGGCATTATTGAACAGCATAAACTCTGCACACATATGGAATGAATTCACACAATTTCTTAAAATACAAGAATTTATTAACAAAAATAAGTCAACTCAAAGTCAAAGTCCCCTCCTATCCGGTTCCTATGGAGGGCCGCATGGAAGAGAAAGACTTGTGGACAGGTGGGGGCTTTTATTTGGGTATTGGCGCCACAGGAAGTCCGCAGTTACCCCCTTTCCTGGCTGTGCTGGAAGAAGGTTAATGCACTTTATTTTGAAAAGTTCCAGGAAAGTATGTACCGGAGTTTTAGTGTTGAAACCCATGGCTGTATGGTCCCAACATCCCCCCTTTTAGTTCCGAAGAATGGGATGAGATCCAGTCTTTGGGGCTAACAATCCGTCCTCAGCCATGTGAATACAGTCACTGGGTTCCTGTAGCAAGGCAGAGTTCAACAGTTCATTTTGGTTCAGAGGTTAGTGTTTGGACAGGAGGGAGGCAGGCTTGGGCAGAGACTAACACTAATAAAATGTTTTAAAGAAAAAAACAAAACAAAAATAAAAGTCATATAATAATTTTCACACCATAATAATACTGCTTTTAAACCTTACTTTCTGAAGTTCAAACCATAAGAAGGAAAAAGATTAAAACAGAGTATAGGGTGTTGGAAATTATTTACCATCTTCATACCTTGTTTGATAGATTTACAGGGTTGATTCTGGCCTGCAACGGCTTGCCATGTCTTTTAGGAACGCTGTTACCTCAGTTATAACACACCTGCAGATCATCTCAAACTCCTCCTCTGTGATGACATCTTTGGAGTGGCTCCACTCTTTCCCACCAACCTTACAGTTTGATGTTGCTCTGTGAAAAGGTGTTTGTCTTTTAACTGGTGGCTTGTCTTTTGGCTGACGCCAGTTACCACCCCCCTGGTTCGGTTGCATCACTTGGGGACTTACTTTGCGCCTCTTCTTAGGCCTGTTCTGAGTTTGAATGTTTAACACTCTAACTTTGCCTTTTCCTGCTCTGTCTGAACTGACACGTGTTTCCCACACAAGCTGAGCATATCTACGAGTCTCCTGCATGGAGAGATTCTCTGTTATACAATGCATAGTCACTTCATACTGCACGCTAATGTGGAGGTTGTGAAGAAACAACGACTTAAACATGTGGTCTTCTTCAAGACCTGGAGCATAACATCCCTGAAAATAAGCTGTCTTCAAACGGTGGTAATATTCTCTGGGAGGTTCGAACTGTTTTTGCAAAACGGTCAAAGCATTAATAGTGGCAGCGGCTTCATCTCTGTAAACATAGTACTCTTCTCTAAGAGCCTGGCAGAGAGCTGGATAGCTGTCACTAATTTCTGGAGGAAGAGTTTTTATGAACACATGAACACTCTTAGCTGTTATTTTCCAAATAAGCCTCAGCTTCTCACGATCAGAAGGAAAACGCAAGTCAAGAAGACAATGTTCAACCTCACACAGGTAAGCATCAATATTTGACTCCTGGCTACCTGGATCAAAACTTCTATGTCCTTAGCAAGGGATTCAAGCTGTTTGAAACGGACACCATGCTCCCAAGGTGGACCACGTCCATCTGAGAACTCACGCTGGTTAAGTTCATGAAATGGTGGAAGATTATGACAAAACCTCTGGGGAAGGAAACAAGTTTTCTCATGATTTAAATGAGAGCTTTGTAATGATTGGACTCGTGCAAGTGGTGCTGGGTCAGGTTGGATTGAGTCACCTGAGAACCATGTGCTGCTCTCCTGGTCCCTAGGGGTCGACACAGAGTCAGAAAGGAGAGGGGTGCCGATCATGCTGGAAGGGTGCTCCTCCCACTAAATCAGGCCACTTGTGCACGCTGAGTCCGGCACTTGGTCATCTTGGTGGTTGTTCACTGCACTGGGATTTGGCAGGAAACCACTGGAGACCATCTGACTTCCAACACTTCTGTTAAGGTCTGTGGAAGTAAGTTGGACACTTTGGCTAAATTTAGTAGGGGAAGACTCTGACCTAGGTGCTGGATGCCTGCTGTCTGAGTCTCCCCCCTGCTGTGGTTGCTTGAGCGGCTGTGAGTGAAAATGCAAATTGGGTACCTGAGAGGTGGGGGTCTGTCCCCCCTTTAGGGATGAAGCTTTCTTGAGCTCATCTGACTTCAGGTCCACTAACTTTGCTTCAGCTTTCTCCATCCTCTCCTCAGCTTTTGAGAGCTCAAGCTTTGCAGCATTCTCTCTTTGAAGGGCCATCTGATGGTCAGCCTGTAACTGAGAATATCTTTTAGCTTCCAGTTGTGATTTTCGCTGATACAACAAGGTAAACCTACCAACAACATCTGAAATCAGAATCTCTCTAGTTGGATTTCCAATTAGGTCAAGTAATTCTTGAATCTTTTTATCAAATGCAGCAAGGTCAAACTGATTTAAAACATCCCGCTCATCTGGAGACAAACGGATGAGATCAGCAACCACCACCTTCTGCATCTCCACGTCTGCTGAATTCATAATGGAATTTAATTCCATTATTCTGGCAGACACTACAAAACAACAACAAAGTTATGAGAATGTTGCTAAAAGCAACAACATCTAACAAATGTACAGGTCCTTCTCAAAAAATTCGCATATTGTGATAAAGTTCATTATTTTCTATAATGTCATGATGAAAATTTAACATTCATATATTTTAGATTCATTGCACACTAACTGAAATATTTCAGGTCTTTTATTGTCTTAATACGGATGATTTTGGCATACAGCTCATGAAAACCCAAAATTCCTATCTCACAAAATTAGCATATTTCATCCGACCAATAAAAGAAAAGTGTTTTTAATACAAAAAACGTCAACCTTCAAATAATCATGTACAGTTATGCACTCAATACTTGGTCGGGAATCCTTTTGCAGAAATGACTGCTTCAATGCGGCGTGGCATGGAGGCAATCAGCCTGTGGCACTGCTGAGGTCTTATGGAGGCCCAGGATGTTTCGATAGCGGCCTTTAGCTCATCCAGAGTGTTGGGTCTTGAGTCTCTCAACGTTCTCTTCACAATATCCCACAGATTCTCTATGGGGTTCAGGTCAGGAGAGTTGGCAGGCCAATTGAGCACAGTGATACCATGGTCAGTAAACCATTTACCAGTGGTTTTGGCACTGTGAGAAGGTGCCAGGTCGTGCTGAAAAATGAAATCTTCATCTCCATAAAGCTTTTCAGCAGATGGAAGCATGAAGTGCTCCAAAATCTCCAGATAGCTAGCTGCATTGGCCCTGCCCTTGATAAAACACAGTGGACCAACACCAGCAGCTGACACGGCACCCCAGACCATCACTGACTGTGGGTACTTGACACTGGACTTCTGGCATTTTGGCATTTCCTTCTCCCCAGTCTTCCTCTAGACTCTGGCACCTTGATTTCCGAATGACATGCAGAATTGGCTTTCATCCGAAAAAAGTACTTTGGACCACTGAGCAACAGTCCAGCGCTGCTTCTCTGTAGCCCAGGTCTGGGGAATGCGGCACCTGTAGCCCATTTCCTGCACACGCCTGTGCACGGTGGCTCTGGATGTTTCTACTCCAGACTCAGTCCACTGCTTCCGCAGGTCCCCCAAGGTCTGGAATCGGCCCTTCTCCACAATCTTCCTCAGGGTCCGGTCACCTCTTCTCGTTGTGCAGCGTTTTCTGCCACACTTTTTCCTTCCCACAGACTTCCCACTGAGGTGCCTTGATACAGCACTCTGGGAACAGCCTATTTGTTCAGAAATTTCTTTCTGTGTCTTACCCTCTTGCTTGAGGGTGTCAATAGTGGCCTTCTGGACAGCAGTCAGGTCGGCAGTCTTACCCATGATTGAGGTTTTGAGTGATAAACCAGGCTGGGAGTTTTAAAGGCCTCAGGAATCTTTTGCAGGTGTTTAGAGTTAACTCGTAGATTCAGATGATTAGGTTCATAGCTCGTTTAGAGACCCTTTTAATAATATGCTAATTTTGTGAGATAGGAATTTTGGGTTTTCATGAGCTGTATGCCAAAATCATCCGTATTAAGACAATGAAAGACCTGAAATATTTCAGTTAGTGTGCAATGAATCTAAAATATATGAATGTTAAATTTTCATCATGACATTATGGAAAATAATGAACTTTATCACAATATGCTAATTTTTTGAGAAGGACCTGTATTTAATATTAAATATTTTAATTTTAATATTTTACCAAATAATATTCCGGTCTGTTAACGATTGTCCTGTGAATACCAGCCCCATTAAGGCGATGGTATTAGGACAGAATAGAAAGGTGTGAGACGAGCTCTGGCATTATTGAACAGCATAAACTCTGCACACATATGGAATGAATTCACACAATTTCTTAAAATACAAGAATTTATTAACAAAAATAAGTAAACTCAAAGTCAAACATATTTCAATCAACAAACTCTTTACTATGCTAAAACAATCCAACTAAACTACCAAGCAGAATTAAAGAATAACGAAGACTAATGGACTATGTACAATATAAACAAGTTGATTAAAGATGATTCGAAATCATGACCAAAAAGAGTGATGCAACATTACCATGCAATGTTTATGTTTGAGAACCAAGGATTATCTTGAAGAATCTGGAAGTGAAGTTAAGTTAGTTTTGGAACTAACTTAGAAAATAATCAGCAACATTTAGACAACCCTTCACAATGCAAGATCAGATTAAATATTATTTTAATAAAATAATGTTTTAAATAATGATCTGCTGAATAAAACCAACCTCCTGGATGACTAATTCTCAACGGTGTCTAATTAACTGCCTTTATTTATTAAAATAATATTTGGAGAAATATTATTGGGTATTTTGGAAAAGAGCCAAATCTTTCTGGAGAAATGGGGCTTAATGGTGTTTACTTAGTTATCAACTCTAGCAAATGATGTTCAGGGACTAGTATTCACTAGCTTGAAAACTAACAACCTTTCTGTTGACTAGCCTTAATGCTAGCACACGTGTTCTTACCGGCTGGCCATTGGGCTAACAAAGAAGCTAGCTAAAGTGCTAAGCTAGTCATAGCTTAGCGCCAGAATCAACACATACCTTTAAAATACCAGGGTTAAAATGCGTAAGCGCTGACGGCGCGTTATGAACAATGTTCTGGTTGAAACCACCCTTTAAATAAAGTTTATCTTAGCTTTAAAACATACAAAGAACACGAACCGGCCTGTGTGCTACAGGTAGCATGCTAGCACCAAGATAGCCGAGTTCCACAAAACAAACTTCATAACATGAAAACGTTTAGATCATTTCATCCTAAACAAATCTGTTAATCTGCCCAAAACCCAACCTCTGAACCTGTTGAGGGAATGTTGTCCAAGGGCGAAGTTTGAAGAAGATATCCGTCGTGAACAAAGAGTTAGCTTCCCGCTAACTTCTTCAGTTTCTTCCGATCAGAAGGTGCGTTCGTTCTGTGAACAAAGAGTTAGCTTCCCGCTAACTTCCTCAGTTTCTCCCGATCAGAAGGTGACCAGCTGTTCGTTACCGTAAACATGGTTGCGGCCGTAGTCTTTCCTCCAGACTCGGCTTGTCGAAACAGCTTCTCCACCGGCTTCTCTCAAACACCGTTTGCTTCTGTGGGGCCTCGAAGAGAAAATGTAAGCAACTCTTACACCTTAATTTCTCCGTTCATGAAGGAAAATACCGGATACACAGACAGTATTTCATTCTACTTAACTTTTGCATATGATCGGTGATCGGTCCTTGGATCCAGTTGAATTTATGTCTTTTTACCAGCAAAAGACATTCAGCGCGCTTTCCCCTCCTATCCGGTTCCTATGGAGGGCCGCATGGAAGAGAAAGACTTGTGGACAGGTGGGGGCTTTTATTTGGGTATTGGCGCCACAGGAAGTCCGCAATTACCCCCTTTCCTGGCTGTGCTGGAAGAAGGTTAATGCACTTTATTTTGAAAAGTTCCAGGAAAGTATGTACCGGAGTTTGAGTGTTGAAACCCATGGCTGTATGGTCCCAATAGGGCCTTCACAACGCTTGGCTAATTTTCAATTCACAATCCCATTCTCAAACCTAAGTGCTTAACTACATGAACTTCATCAAAACATCCAACAAAATCAAAAGAATTGATCTTCTGACTTCACCTGGTATACTAGCAGTGACCATCAGCTAAATATTCTGAATATCAAAAATGTGACATGATGTTTGAGGAAGGTCTGATTACAGGTCAATATTTCCATAGTTTCAGAATACCCAAAAAGAATTTCAAAAATGGTCTAATCTGTGGAGATGTAAAATTTCACAAAAGAATCAACACCATACTTTCAGAGAGGTTTTCAGAATGTGATCTTAGGGAGCTGTGCACCATTTATATAAACAAAGTACAACGTCTTTCTCACATTGTCACTAAATCCTCACTGGAGGTATGAGCTACCCTTTTTCCCATGAGTGCTACAACTTTTGGAACCCCATGTTACTTTATTCTGACATTCCCCTCTTCTGGCGCAGGGTCCAACCCATGCGACAATTCAGCAAAACGTTTGTACAAAAATGTTCTAGTAACCAAGATCACATTACCTAGAACCAAAGAAATGAATTCTGACATAACTATGTGTCACTATGAATTTAACGAAAGCAACATAAAGAAAAAATCCAGATGTTTTTAACTACAATTCAGTTCCATTAACAACAAAACACAAACTTTAATTATTCAGTTCATCAATGTCTCACTTAGAAATTAGTCACATATCATCCTGATTTGTCTTGTACAAAGATGAGTTTTAGATTAATGGACATCTAATGTAATTCAGATGCATAAACCCTACAAATTCGAATCTAATAAATAATTCCCACCAAGTATAAAGTCATGACACAGATTCTTTATCAAAAATATATTCCTTACTTTTGCATATCTTGAACTGTCAGCTAGCTTAATGGTACCAGGGAAACTTTCAATCTAATAAATCACCAATGATTTTGCATGCAAAACTAATTCTTCAAACTAGTTTAAACTATTTCATTAACCTTTTAATAATAAAACACATAAATCTAAAAGTCATGCTACATCCTTAATCATTATACAAAAAAAACCCATGTTTTTAAGGCAACAATCACTACAAGCATTTTGATTCTATTGTCTCTTAAACAGTGTTAAAACTCAGGAATGGAGGTGCTGAGCGTTACCATGACAACAAATGCATGAACATACCTGGTAGGTGGGCGGAGTCAGGCAGAACTAACCTTTGATTGGCAGCCTATGGGCGGACCCACAGTTTCTTCATCCCATCCCATATTAGTGAATCTTAAACTGCAAAGCTATTAACATGCACCTACCTGAGAAACAAGCTGCTTCTTAACTCTCCTGAAAACTCAAAGTTTTAATCAATCTGGGATTTAGAAACATTATTCTAGACATGGATTATTGTTTCATGCAACATATATAACAAACATTCATTCCAACAAAACAAAGACAAAAAATCAGAGACAGACAAATGGCCAAATTTGAAGCTTCAAGAATTCAAAGAAATTTTTAACAATCTCTTTTCAGAATATGTTTTCTCAGCCATATCTTTTAATGCTATAATTGATCAATGTTGTTATGATAATCTTCAGGATCCTTTTTTTTTTTAAATGAGTGCACATAGTCCAAAAAATCTCAAAGTATTTAGAAGCACAGCAACAGTTTTCTCTTAAATGAACCCAAATTTACTGATGCTGAAACCTTTTGCTAATTCTTTGTACTGTAACTCTGTAATAATAACTACAATCCTGAGAGTTATTGTTATAATTCTCTTTTTGTTTGACTCAATTTGATCACAGCTGTATTGCAGAATTTCAGGTTAAATGCAAAGAAGTATTTTAATTCAATTCAATTCAAATTCAAAGATACTTTATTGATCCCCGAGGGGAAATTATAAAAGTCAGCATTGACATTTTTATGGTATACCCAAACTAAACAAAACTGCAGTGTTTGACTTAATCAGAAATTAAGATAAGAAGCTTGTTTCCAAACTGGACTTTGTTCCCACATAGCGTTTCAAAAAACAAACAAACTTAATTTTCTTTAATTTGGGCTATTTAAATTTTGAGAGTTGGGGAAAACTTATTACTAGAACCCCTCTTTTACAATCCAAATGCTGATAAATGTTCCAATATTTTATCTCTTAGTAATCTGAAATCAATCACCTTGTGTACCTTTGTACTCATATGGGTCCTTTAATCTTTAAACCCTAAGAAATCAAACAAGGAGACTGGAGTTTAAGCCGACCATCCTCTTACTGTTAAGAGGGCCTTTATTTCTTTTCTTTTCCTAAAATAAAAGATTTTACTTGTCTTGATTCTGTTATAAAAATCCAAACCTTGGTTCCAAAACTAAACTCTTCAACCCCAATCTGTGTTCCCCAGTGTAGAAATTTTGAGTATTATTGCATTTCAAAGCCACCAAATGACTGGAACTCATCATTGGCTTAGATCTGTTTTAATAAGTAATCGGTCTACCTTTAATTAAATATTATAATTTTATGGACCCAAACTCTATGGCTTACGGGCTTCAGGAGTCCAGGAACCACAAGTTCAGTACTACTTCATTGAACAATGGTGTTAACTTTCTGCAGAGATTGAAGGATTGGCTAAATATATTATTTCTGCTTGGACAATAATCAGATTTAAAATCACTAGTTCACAGCTTCTAATTTACCTCAGATCATATTTGCTCCTAACCCAGTTCATAAGAAGCTTCAGACAAACATTATACTAAAACAAACCCAAGAACAAAACAAAAACCAGATCTGTTTTAAAATAAAGAAAAAGCATGCTTAAAAAAACTTGTTACTGTGGTGGAAAATAACTTGACGGTTCTGAAGGCCTTTTCATGCAGAGTCTTTTAGGAAGCATGAGATTAGTTTAATTTTTGTGTGGTACCCCTGTCCAATCAGCTTCTTTCTAAATAACCCAATTTTTCATACTCATGTTAAAGGTTTGTTTTACCAAGGGAAATGTGTTTAACAAAACCAATTACTCTCAAACGTTTTAAAAGTTTTTAGCTGGTGATATCTTAGAAAACAACTAGTGTTTTAATATTTCTAGGCAACACAGAACTGATCAGGTTTCTCTTTCCTTCTCCAAAGGGAGAAAAAAGAAGAAGAAGCTGCAGAACCAAATCTTTCATAGTTTTTGTCAGGACCTGATATAAGGTACAGTGTAAATCAACATGCTGCATGAATCAGAAGAGGGAAGAGAAAAACCTAATATAACCTCTTCCCAGCAGCTGCTGTGAAAAACAATGAATTTGTACTTTCCATAAGCGTCAGTTAGCACTTGCGAACAAAAACTGCACCAAACTGTAAGTACTGTGTCAGAAACTGTATGAAGACCATCTGCAGTAGAACTAAGCCTGTTTTAATGAGGTCTCTACCCATTAGATTTATGGAATACAAAATCTGACAACAGAAAATTATACCTGAAGGAGAAACCCATCAGGTTTTACGCATTTGCTGGGTTTTAAAAATACTCCTTCATGAGATCTGTCCTGAGAATAACATAGAAACACTTGGTTACTGCTGAGTTTTGGAGATGTTGTAACTTCCTCTGCTTTTAATAACTTTTAATAACTAGAATAATTTACCCTGAATATTCCACGACAAAAGAGAACTTGTTTCTCTAAAAGAATTAACCGGAAAGTATCAAATGAGTTAAGTTATCACCCTTTTAAAGATACTTTTCTAACCCTAAAATAATATTTTAACCCGCTATATCTGTCCACGTCAAGCAAGCGTGTCACATGAGCAGCGGTTAATAAGCGTTCTTCATTGCAGAAAATAGGAAAAGATTTATGCAAATGTGTGTGTGTTTGTACGTTACCCCCATCAGTTTCTAAATCGCTCCAGAGTCAGACTGCCAGGCACACAGTCCTCTATCAGTCCAAAAAACAACCAGGCCCTTTCCAGGTCTGTTGGTGAGACATTTATTCCTTCATTGTCCACTTTAACTTCTCTGGGAGGGAGAAAGAAGAAACTTTGTTCCGGTTTCTCTTCTGCCCGCATAAGATGCTTTCAATATAAATCCAGTGTATCACTCTTCTGGCTCTTGCAAACAGCATGGATCGTTGTCCTTCTCAGTGGGTCCAGACTTCTTCTGAGTTTTTTTTTTTTTTTTTCTTGTAGAAAGTCACACTGCGATTTTCAACATGCAGGAAGGCAGATCTCTCTCTTTCAGGCCGTGCTGGAGAAGCGTCTCTGGCGGAGTAGCCATGGAGAAGGGCAGGTTTCTAAAATCCAGACTCAAAAACGCAGATGTTGAACTCAAATCCCATATATGTGTGTATTTGTGTGTAAGAGAGGCAGAAGAAAAGTTTAGTATAGGTTCAGATTTTGCACAAATAAATATTATCAGTCAGTCAGTCAGTTGTCCCCCTGCCTGTCACTTCCTTTCATAACATGCACTATACTCCTTTCTAAAACAACTTTCTTTTCGACTCTCTAATGTCCCTTTTCACTTTTACCTTCTTTTCCGACTGATCGCAATATTTAAGACAAACAAAACTTCCTTCAGGAAAGTTTTAACTCTTTAACCCCTTAATTGATGCACTCTGTGCTTTTTAATCTTTTCCTTATGTTTTTTTTTATTTTTCCATCTGCATCCATCAACTGTTTTACTTGAAACTATTTAAACTATTTAACTTATTTACACTCAAACTTCCACGCTGTGAAAAACCAAACTTATCTTCCAAATTAAAGCACATTTAACACAATCATCCCCACTTCTTCCTTTCGTTATTTTATAAATCAGAGTATGAAGAAGGAGACACCCCTGATGCCTCAAGGTTCCGGAACCATTTGTTTTTACCTGTTCAGCGGCACGTCTGCCGACTGGCTTTTCTCCTTTATGAGGTGTAGAAAATTGCTAAAAACCACCCGCAAAACCCTGTGTTTTGCTTTATCTTATTGTTACCAATAAGAACCTCCCTGTCATTCCTTTTGCAGGGTAACCGGGCACTCAGCTTATGTCCTCCCTCTCGCAACTCTGGAACCTAATTAATTAGTTAGGAGATTATGGTTAATGTGTAATAAAAAATAATAATATTCATTATATCATACAGAGCAATTTCTCACCCACATATATTTGATGACAAATAGTTCGGATCCAATCGGCCAGAAGCCGCAGGCGAGCACCCGGACTCCCCTCCCGTAATATGGAGGTGGACTGAGAACAACTCTCAGGCTGGCCAGGCGTCCTTGTCCCCGTCCTGCGGTCTCCTCTGGCATGTTAGATCCTGTTCGTGACGCTAAAATTGTTGTGGAATTTTCTTATCAAAGTGGGTAGAAGTTGACTCATAACAAGAGAAAATCCGGACTTTGTCTTTATAAGTTTTATTCAAAGGCATCAGCGTTTGAATGACTCTGTCACCAAGCGAGTCAGTGTAACAGAGCCCCGATCAACATTTACACACAGTATTTATACCAGAACATGACAGTGTTATCTCAACTGCAAAGAGTCTGTGTTTTATGACCCAAACCCTTCTTAAGTTCAAAAGTGACAAGGTTATCTAGGAACAGACCTAACTGCCCTTCCTGACATTGTCCTAAAGATGGGTCTGAACCATTAAACCTCTGATAATGGCTTTTACAGCTTCTTCCTCTAACACAGATGTTCTGAGGAGTAAAAAAGGTTATACACTGTGAAATGCTTACTGCAAGAATTTCCATGACAGGGGCCAGACTTCTTCTGAGTTTCGTTCTGGTGGAAACTCACACTGTGATTTGCAGCAAGCAGGCAGGCAGGCAGGAAGGCTCCCTCTCTTTCAGGCAATGCTGGAGAAGCGTCTCTGGCGGTGTAGCCATGGGAACGGCAGGTTTCTAAAGTCCAGACTCAAAAACACAGATGTTGCACTCAAAACCAATATATGTGTGTATGTGTGTGTGAGAGAGGCAGAAGAAAAAGTTTAGTATAGTTTCAGATTTTGCACACAGAAATAGTATCAGTCAGTCAGTTGTCCACCTGCCTGTCACTTCCTTCCATAACATGCACTATATTCCTTTCTTTTCCGACTGATCGCAATATTTAAGACAAACGGAACTTCCTGCGGGAAAGTTTTAACTCTTTAACACCTTAATTGATGCACTCTGTGCCTTTTAATCTTTTTCTTATGTTTTTTACTTTTCTCATCCCCATCCATCAACTGTTTTACTTGAAACTATTTAAACTATTTAACTTATTTACACTCAAACTTTCACTCTGTGAAAAACCAAACTTATCTTCCCAAATTAAGGCACATTTAACACAATCATCCTCACCTTTTCCTTTCATTTTTTTAGGAGATGATGGTTAATGTGTAAAAAAAAACAATTATAATAATATACATTATATCATACAGAGCAACTTCTCACCCAGATATATTTGTAGACAAATAGTTTGGATCCAATCGGCCAGAAGCCGCAGGCGGGCACTAGGACTCCCCTCCGTAAAATGGAGGTGGACTGAGGACAACGTCTCGAGGCTGGCCAGGCGTCCGTGTCCCCTCCTGCGGTTTCCTCTGGCATGTTAGATCAATTGTATTATGAATGTCCCAGATAAAAGGTCACTGGCATGAGACTTATGGGGAGGACATTAACACGCCCTTCTACTGCAACTAGTTCGCGGCGGTGTTAATTTTCTGGAATGAAATCCGACCTGAATCCCCAAAGTCACCAGTACGTATTTTTAATCTGGGCAAAAGCAAACACAGGACCAGCAGAATCTTGCTATGATTCTTCCAAAAATGCTTAGTCCTCCAAACACACACAACAGCACTCACACAGTTAGTATTTTGACATATTTTTGTCCCTTCAGCATATATGTGGTCGACCTAGCTTAGTTTATGAGCTCCCTTATTATGCAACATTTAATTTCATTTCCTTCCGGCAAAATGCTACCAATCAAATTATCCAGTTCCCTTACGGCGGAACTACCTAGTCATTTCTGATCTCCTTGCGGCGAGATCCTACCTAAATTTATCGCTATTTCCTTTCGGCGAAATAAAACCTATCCAATTGCTGTCTCCTTACGGCAAGACACTACCAACGACTTTTTCTTATCTTAGCGCTTATTCCATTTCAAAACTGTCTCACCTCGGAGTTGACCTCTTGGTGACTCTCTGGATCCTCTGAGAGTCACTGTTAAAGCAAAGAAGGTTATTGAAATCAGTCCGCTCGAAGGACCAAGTTAATGTTAGGTATTAATTAGTCAACTCAGAGGCAAGAACAATACAGAGTCAGTTTTACTTGCAGCAAGGGTAGCTCACACTCTGCAGTGCAGACTACAAAGTGTTGGCACCCCTCTCTCTTTATTTATACATGCTGGTTCACACACAGTTCAACAAACATTCAGGGGATGTGTGTGTGTGTGTGTGTGTGTGTGTGTGTGTGCGTGCGTGGTGTCAGAAAGGTTAGGGTTCATGTGTCTTGATTTTAAACAGAGAGGGAGTGAGGACTTGGTAACAGCCCCTAGGTGTTGCTGATAAAAGCATAACTCACTCGTCTCCCCCATATCCCTTTCTGTGGCATGTAGGAGAGAAAAGCACTTAGAGCAGACATGAGTGATAAACAATACAAAAGTTTTCAAACCCTAACAGATCCCCTTTTGCCTTCAGAACTGCCTTAATCCTTTGTGGCATAGATTCAACAAAGTACTAAAAGCATTCTGTTGGAATAATTGAATATAGATTTATCTTATATTTTCTCCTATTCTTTAACTTGACTATTTGATCTCATAACCTTTCATGATGTATGTGTGAGAAAGGATGTGTGAGTTTGTCTGCAGGCAAAGGTCATAAATAGGAGCTGAACTAGCAGAGAAGGAAGCAGTCCAGTTGAGGAGGTCATAAAGATGAAGGCACAGCTGACCCTACAAGTTGGAAGAGACTGTGGGAAATGTGTTGTTAATGTATAAAGCTGTTTATGACCTGTTTACGATGCAGCTGTTGTTTTCCCCCATCCTTTAGAGAACAATGTTTTTGTAAACTAGGGACCCCCGAAAGACAATAAAAAGAGGAGGCGGACAGATGCTGTTCAGAATGGTTGGGGACTTGTAACTGAACATTTCTCTGATCGTTCTCCTCGTACGAGTAAATAACTAACACTTTGTCTCTCTCTTCTTTTTGTGTTGTTATAAATATTGTTAGGTTGTTTAAACCTGACACATTCCTCAAAGAGTTTGGTCCATATTGACATGATAGCATCACACAGATGCTGCAGATTTGTTGGCTGCACATCCATGATGCGAATCTCCCGTTCCACCACCATCCCAAAGGTGCTCTATTGGATTGAGATCTGGTGACTTTGGAGGCCATTTGAGTACAGTGAACTCATTGTCATGTTCAAGAAAGCAGTGTGAGATGATTCGTGCTTTATGACATGGCGCATTATCCTGCTGGAATTAACCATCAGAAGATGGGTACACTATGGTCATAAAGTTATGGACATGGTCAGCAACAATACTCAGGTGGGCTGTGGCATTGACAAGATGCTCAATTGGTACTAAGGGGCCCAAAGTGTGCCAAGAAAATATCCCCCACAACATTACACCACCACCACTAGCCTGAACCATTGATACAAGGCTGGATGGATCCATGATTTCATGTTGTTGACGCCAAATTCTGACCCTACCATCCAAATGTCACAGCAGAAATTGAGACTCATCAGACCAGGCACCGTTTTTCCAATCATCCAATTTTGGTGAGCCTGTACAAATTGTTGCCTCGGTTTCCTGTATAAATATTGTTAGGTTGTTTAAACCTGACATTAATTTGGTCCTTCGAGAGCCGGATTCCAACTACGCCTGATGGTTCCAGCGGGTCGGTAGACTCCAGGAAAAGACCGTGCGCACGGCTGTTTTCAACAGGAAGACACACAGACCCTTTCCGGGACTGGATTTCGGCCCGCCCGCTGGAGTCTGACGGCTGACGGAAGTCTGAGAGAGAGAGGAGAGGACAAAGTGGTGAGTTGAATCTAGATTTAAAAAGTGTGACGAATGACTGGGGGTCATTGCGTAAAATAAACAAACCCTGTGAACCTAGGCACTGACAGGTAACAGCAGTGCGCCGGAGTTCTGCTTAAAGTATTAGTGAAAATACTGAAAATTCCGAGGTTAACAGCAGTGTGCCGGAGTTCTGCTTAAAGTATTAGTAAAAATACTGAAAATTCCGAGGTTATAGGGGACGACAGAGTCCTCTTAAGTATTAAGAAAGTAATACTAAAATTCCGTGTTTCCAGAACGGCGGAGTCTGCGTTTAAGTATTTTAAACAACAAAAAAATACTAAGTAAAATCTGCGTTTAAATGTGTGTATGTGAGAAATGAATGGAGGATTTAAACCACTAGGTTTTACCTCATACCAAAAACAGTAGGATTGTAAGTGACTAACTTTTGTGGAAGCAAAGGCAAGAATTCTCCACTCGAAAGAGTTGAAGTGAGAATTACCACAAAAGGAGATTTTTCTGTCACCCTACTAAGCAGAATAATCCAGTATTTAGAATACCCTAGGTATTTATATGCTGGACCACATTTAAATCAAAAAATGGGAAAATGGTGATTTAAATACACAAAAATGAATAATAATGTAAAGATTGGAAATTTATGGAAGCACAGGATCAAATTAAAATATTTAGATAAATGGATAACCACATATCATTATGATGGTTGTTTAAACTCTAAAAAAAAAAAAAAAATTAGGTGATCAATAGGATGCAATAATTAAAAGTACATTAAAAGTAAACGTGATTTAAGAAAAATGGACAAAGAAGGTTATGAGGATGTAGATATTTGCTTAAAAATAACTAAAAAGAGAGAGATGTGATGCAGGAGATAAGAATGGACGTTTTTGTGGAAAGCAGAAAAGGTCAGAGGGCTAAGAAGTAATTTTTTGATAGACTTGCACAGTGGAATAGCAGGACAGAAGAAAGGGAGTAAAGAGCAGGTGGAAAGTTTTCGTTTTGTACCAAAGATCTGATGAGGTTTGACAGGATAAGATGGGCTAAAATGAGTCCCTTTGGTGAATAAATCCATCCCCACCATGGCTGTACCTCATGTATGTTTTATTTGTGTTTATTTTTTATTATTATTGTTTTGAGATGCTGAAGGCTGTTGATACAGCGTGTCATGGAGGTTTATGGCATGACATGGGTTTTTTCTGTGTAACCTTAGAAAATATTTTACTCTTTTTAATAGCCAGAGTGAAACAAAAAGAGGAATAACCTTTTGAAGAATATAGGATTAGACTGACAAAAGTGTTTAAAATACATAGTGGTCTACAATAAGCAAGGAGCTTATTAACAGTCAGTCAGTCATTTTCTACCACTTATTCCATAGTGGGTCGTGCTGGTGCCTATCTCCAGCAGTCTATGGGCGAGAGGCAGGGTACACCCTGGACAAGTCGCCAGTCCATCGCAGAGCAACACACAAACAACCACGCACACACTCATTCATACACCTAAGGGCAATTTAGAGTGACCAATTAACCTAACAGGCATGTCTTTGGACTGTGGGAGGAAGCAGGAGTACCCGGTAAGAACCCACGCATGCACAGGGAGAACATGCAAACTCCATGCAGAAAGACCCCAGGCCGGGAATCGAACCCAGGACCTTCTTGCTGCAAGGCAACAGTGCTACCAACTGCGCCACCGTGCTACCCAATCCCAACTAAATTATTTAAGGAGGTGTTCCCTTTGAGTACCAGCCCCATGATGTGCTATTAGCCTCTCCTGATGAGGAGACTTGTAAAAATGATACAATAGCATTATTAAAACATTTAGCAGAAGAAGGACACAAAGTTAGTAAAAACAAACTTCAGTTGTGTAAAAATTAGGTTAAATACTTAGGTCATAATTTTAGCGCAGGGGGACGCACAATTGTAGAAGAAAGAAAGACTGCAATATTATAAGTTCTAAAACCAGTAACAAAAAAGCAAATAATGTCCTTCCTTGGACTAACTAATTATTGTAGAAACTGGGTGCCAAATTATGCAGAAATAGTAGCTCCATTAAACAAATTAATGTATGAGGAAGAGCTGAAAATGACATCTAAATTGAAATGGAGTGTAGAAGCTGAAGAAGCATTTACCAACAAAAAACAAGTTCTAGTTTCCAGTACTGCTTTAGCATTACCAGATTATAGTAAACCATTTGTTCAGATGGTAGATTGCAAGGGACATTTTATGACTTCAGTTCTGGTTCAACAACATGGAGATAAAATGAAAATAATAGCCTATTTATTTTCAAAACTAGATAGTGTTGCGTGTGTGCAACCATATTATGTGAGAGCTGTAATTGCAGCCTAAAATGACAGTTGCAGTGCTGCAATAGTGTTGTTTAACCTTTTAACCTTAAGAGTTTCCCATGCAGTTTCAGCATTAATACTGCAGAATTAGGAAAAAAAAAAAAAGAAGAAAAAAAATTAGAAGTGATTTGCAGGATCACGAAATAGTTTATGTGAATGATTTCTCTAAAAGATGAGAGGGAGAAGACACAAACAGGATATGCATTGGTGACAATGGATATAGTGTTAGAAAAGATGCAACTACAAAGCTCACTACAGGACATAGAAATGTGGAAAAAAACATGGAGCTGAATTAAAAGATGAAAACTATATTTGACCAGATAATAAACCTGTCCTACTAAAGAACCTATAAATGGAAGCAATATTTGAGCCATCGTGTTTCATAATGTCTCAACAGGGGGAAAGGATAGGACAGATATATTAATATTATATAACATATTGATTAAATTCTAAAAAATTCTTATTAAAAATTTTTGTAAAACATGTTTAGCATGTGTAAAACATTATCCACAAGGGAATTTAAGACAACGAAGGGGACAATTTGCAAAACTAATATACCCTTTTCAAACAATTCATATGGATTTTATTGAGTTAAACCATAGTGAAGGGAAAACGTTCTGTTTAGTCATTATAGATGCATTTTCTAAACGGATAGAACTACTTCCAATTAAACATTACAAGCACTTCAGGGCTAACACCCTATGAAATGTTATGTGGAAGACCATACAGATTACCACAGTTAAAAATAAGTGGGAGTTAGATAAAGAAGCTAACCTAGTTGATTATATGAGGAGTATGTTAGAAACCAACATAAATAAATTTAAACTAATGAGGAATGTTCTATTTCCCAGCAGGAAAACTAACTAGTGAAACCAGGAGACTGGGTGTTAATAAGGAGTGTAAAGAAGAAGCATTGTTATTTACCTAAGTGGGAGGATCCATATTAGGTATTATTAACCACTGCCAGGGCAGTAAAATAACTGTGAGATGAACCTGGATTCACCTTACACATTGTAAAAAGATCATTTCGGTTGAAAGCTCCGTCAGGGGAAGTGATTTATAGACTGATAATAGGGTGGACCCAGACATTTAGAGTCTGGAGAGATCCGAAAGTCAGTGAAGACAATTAAGACACTGGAACCATTTAGAGGAGTGAAAATTTCAGCCAAAATGATTTCTAGATGGATGAGCAATGCTTTCCGATGCTGGGTGGATATATATATATATATTTATTTTTTCTTATATTGATTTTTTTTTTTTTTCTGGTATTTCTGGAAACCAGTCAGCAGAGAAGGAAGCAGTCCAGTTGAGGAGGTCATAAAGATGAAGGCACAGCTGACCCTACAAGTTGGAAGAGACTGTGGGAAATGTGTTGTTAATGTATAAAGCTGTTTATGACCTGTTTACGATGCAGCTGTTGTTTTCCCCCATCCTTTAGAGAACAATGTTTTTTGTAAACTAGGGACCCCCGAAAGACAATAAAAAGAGGAGGCGGACAGATGCTGTTCAGAATGGTTGGGGACTTGTAACTGAACATATCTCTGATCGTTCTCCTCGTACGAGTAAATAACTAACACTTTGTCTCTCTCTTCTTTTTGTGTTGTTATAAATATTGTTAGGTTGTTTAAACCTGACACATTCCTCAAAGAGTTTGGTCCATATTGACATGATAGCATCACACAGATGCTGCAGATTTGTTGGCTGCAGATCCATGATGCGAATCTCCCGTTCCACCACCATCCCAAAGGTGCTCTATTGGATTGAGATCTGGTGACTTTGGAGGCCATTTGAGTACAGTGAACTCATTGTCATGTTCAAGAAAGCAGTGTGAGATGATTCGTGCTTTATGACATGGCGCATTATCCTGCTGGAATTAACCATCAGAAGATGGGTACACTATGGTCATAAAGTTATGGACATGGTCAGCAACAATACTCAGGTGGGCTGTGGCATTGACACGATGCTCAATTGGTACTAAGGGGCCCAAAGTGTGCCAAGAAAATATCCCCCACAACATTACACCACCACCACTAGCCTGAACCATTGATACAAGGCTGGATGTATCCATGATTTCATGTTGTTGACGCCAAATTCTGACCCTACCATCCAAATGTCGCAGCAGAAATTGAGACTCATCAGACCAGGCACCGTTTTTCCAATCATCCAATTTTGGTGAGCCTGTGCAAATTGTTGCCTCGGTTTCCTGTTCTTAGCTGCCAGGAGTGGCACCCGGTGTGGTCTTCTGCTGCTGTAGCCCATCCGCCACAAGGTTCGACGTGTTGTGCGTTCAGAGATGCTCTTTTGCATGCCTTGGTTGTAACTAGTGGTTATTTGAGTTACTGTTGCCTTTCTATCAGCTCGAACCACTTGTTTTCCCCCAACACTCATTTTGAGCTTTAGTGTCCAGTAAAAATATACATCAGGTGGAGGCATTAGAAACAGTCCATCTTTGTGGCCATTTATATTGTCTCTTTGAAGAATGGGAATACATGACACTTGAAATAAACCATCCAACCAAATATTGTGTCCAAGCAGCTCTTTATGATACTAATATAGCACATACAGATATTGTGACTTAACATGTTGTGCAGCTGTATTAAAAATCCACTCTGCTCTTGGTCTTACTAGCTTTTAACCTCAGTTTTGTAGGGAAACAAACGTGTGCTGATTTAAAATAAAGACAGAGTTGTCTTAACTTTTCTACAGAACTCTACTTCAGAAAAAAGCCCTTCAATCTGTTGCTATCAGCACCATGCTGTTTATTATATCATGTTAATAAATTTAAATATAATAAATTTTTTATTGAAATCTTTTTGGAAGCTGGTCCTTAAGGAGCAAAGTCACTTGTCCTGTGGTCTGGGTCCTCCTTTTAATTCTGAAACAACCCAAACCCATTAAATTGCATTGAATCCTTTTTTCATTATTTGAAATGTGTAGTGGCATCACTAGAGGATTCCATAAATTCCAGTTAGATGGGAGACTATTCCATTTCTATTCCTTTCTAACAGCACCAGGATTATCACTTGAATCTAAAGTAGCTATTGTAGTGGACAGAAGCCTTGAACTACACCAGTTCCATTGATTTTGATCCCTGGACCACTTTGGTCCTGACCACACTTCCTGCTTGGAAGTGTTAACAAGTGAAATGTTCAGCAAAAAACCCAACACCAAGACAATGAAACGGAAACACCTGGTTTTAGACCACAATAATTTATCAGTATGGTGTAGGGCCTCCTTTTGTGGCCAATACAGCGTCAATTCATCTTGGGAATGACATATACAAGTCCTGCACAGTGGTCAGAGGGATTTTACACCATTCTTCTTGCAGGATAGTGGCCAGGTCACTACGTGATACTGGTGGAGGAACACGTTTCCTGACTCGCTCCTCCAAAACACCCCAAAGTGACTCAATAATATTTAGATCTGGTGACTGTGCAGGCCATGTGAGATGTTCAACTTCACTTTCATGTTCATCAAACCAATCTTTCACCAGTCTTGGTGCACCGCCTTCAGGATACAATGTTTGAACCATTGGATGCACATGGTCCTCAAGAATGGTTCGGTAGTCCTTGGCAGTGATGCGCCCATCTAGCACAAGTATTGGGCCAAGGGATTGCCATGATATGGCAGCCCAAACCATCACTTATCCACCCCCATGCTTCACTCTGGGCATGCAACAGTCTGGGTGGTACGCTTCTTTGGGGCTTCTCCACACCGTAACTCTCCCGGATGTGGTGAAAACAGTAAAGGTGGACTCATCAGAGAACAATACATGTTTCACATTTTCCACAGCCCAAGATTTGCGCTCCTTGCACCATTGAGACCGACGTTTGGCATTGGCATGATTGACCAAAGGTTTGGCTATAGCAGCCCGGCCGTGTATATTGACCCTGTGGAGCTCCCGATGGATAGTTCTGGTGGAAACAGGAGAGTTGAGGTGCACATTTAATTCTGCCGTGATTTGGGCAGCCATGGTTTTATGTTTTTTGGATACAATCCGGGTTAGCACCTGAACATCCCTTTCAGACAGCTTCCTCTTGCATCCACAGTTAATCCTGTTGGATATGGTTGGTCCTTCTTGGTGGTATGCTGACATTACCCTGGATACCGTGGCTCTTGATACATCACAAAGACTTGCTGTCTTGGTCACAGATACGCCAGCAAGACGTGCACCAACAATTTGTCCTCTTTTGAACTCTGGTATGTCACCCATAATGTTAAGTGCATTTCAATATTTTGAGCAAAACTGTGCTCTTACCCTGCTAATTGAACCTTCACACTCTGCTCTTACTGGTGCAATGGGCAATCAATGAAGACTGGCTACCAGGCTGGTCCAATTTAGCCTTGAAACCTCCCGCACTAAAAAAACAGGTGTTTCAGTTTCATTGTACAACCCCTGTATATCTACTACATTACCCAGCCTGCCTCTCTGCAACACAATCAGCAGAACACATTTAAAAACAACCTGGGAAATTTATAGGTATCAGAAAATGAGCCACTGACTAATGCATCAGGACTAAAGTTGTCAGGAGGCCATAAATAACCAGCATCTGCTGCAACTGCAGACGGTGCCAATGAAGTGTTGAAATTAAAAACAAAACAGTCTCATAAAAGGACGGCACAGATTTATGCTGCGGTGTGAATATTACACTGTGACACCTAGCTCACTAAGTTGTTTTTTTTCCGTTTCTAACTGGCAGCTATCAGAACTCGGGGGAGGCTGACATACAGGCAGACCTCCAGGCTAAAAAACAGGAAGGAGACGGAGTGTAGGGATGATGTTGATCCATGCTTTATAACATCTTTCTACTCCACCATTTGCTCTACTTTTTTTTGAGCATGTGTTTTCTTCAGTCTGTCTCTCTTCCTCTTTATCAAACGTTGCTTGTTTTCTATTGCACTCCTCCAGGGATCGCCTGAGTAAGTGACAATGTGAATGTGACAAGCACTTTAGGGACCACTGAATGCCCATGTAGATCTGAATAGTAGTCTCTCTCTCTCTCTCAACCACACACACACACACACACACATTCATCCACAAACAAACACTTCTTAGGTTCTACATGTAGTGTATCATGCAGCAGTCACTGAAACTGATTGTGCATCCAAAACCGTTTTGTTCCAGAAGATCATACATTTGATCTTTTTAAACAGAGACCGCCCTTTGACTTGATCCATTAAACCTCGATACTATCCTCACAGTCGGCTTTGCCTTCTATCCTTATGCCTCCCCTTCCCTATGTGCAGTTGTTATATTAATGAAAATCTAATTCTCAATGCAGAATTCTTATATTAATGAAAATCTAATTCTCTCATGCAGAATTCACTAGAGAGTTTACTAATAAAATGAGTGTTTGGTATTAGCAGGGCTTAACCTCACTTGGTCTTTCTTAGTTTTTAATTTAATTTGTTTTCATGGTTTGTTCTTTGGATTAAAAACTAGGCAACATCTGCAGCTACCCCAGCAACCCCGATGGTCAATTTCTGTAAACAACTGTAAGAAATTATTGCTCTTTTAAAAAAGCACCCTGTAAAGCTGACCACACAGTGCGAAAGCAGAATCACTAGAGTCTGCTGCAAAGCAAGTACAGCTATGAATCTTAAAGGCGTACCCTATTTCCTACAGAAATGCCCCGATATAAATAATTATATAGTTTGATCTGAATCCACTGATATTTTTGGAAGTCTTGGTTGCCCCCCCCCCAAGCCAGTCAGTGAAGATGGGTAAGGCAGTGTCAACTGATAGCAGAAGAAACAGAATTAATCTTTTAGCCTGGTTTTATTTACTGCATCATTTGGCTTGTCTACTTATATTAGTATCACAGATAGGACACTTCTAAAGGTCTGCATTTTCTGCTAATGCATAAGTTGATAGCATTTCTGTCCTAGGTGAAAGAAAACATAGATCCTTAACTGAAATGTAACCATGACATATCTCTACTTGTGCTTCTTTGAAGACTGTATAAGGGTGATCTAAGGGTTATAATTTCACTGGTACAAGTCCAAAAAAACTAAATTTAAAAAAAGTGACTGCATAATGCATTGTTTATTACTGTAACTACTGTGGTTATTACCAACCCTTAAACCTATATATAGATGCTTGTTCAAAATTCTTTGTACGCACAAAGCATTTTGTGGCCACAAAAGAGGCCATCCATCACCTACACCTGCCTATCCTTGCAGGATGGTGGGAGGTCTGGTGCCTATCTCCATTGGGCTAAAGGCGGGGTACACCCTGGACAGGTCATCAGTCCATCACACACACACCCAAGGGCAATTAAAAGAAATAATAAGAAAATTAATAACCTAACTCTCACGTGTTTAGATTGTGAGAGCACGACAGAGATCCCAAAACAAACCCACACATGCACAGGATGAACATGAAAACTTAGAATGACCCCAGGCATGAATTCAATCACAGGATCTCAAACACAAGCTCCCAAAATGGTGTGTCAAATTAGCAGATCCGTTACTTTTAACACTGCAGGCCTCAAAGTAAAGAAGTAATTGTGTGCTTAGGTTGCCAGCTTAGAACAGTCGCTAATGGTAACCTTGTGGGTTTAGTGTCACTTAGGAACCTGCAGCTTTCAGTTGTGTGCCCTGTTATTTACCTACCAGACTTGACCAACCATATAAGTGCTGGCTTTGAAATTGAACACAGCCCCCCATCAAATGTGGGGCTTATTTCCCTCCATCATACTCCCTGCTGGTGGCCGGTGCTTCTGCCCATTGTGCCCATTCTGCCCGTTGTAGGTGTCTGCTTAGCCTGGACCCCCCTGGCTCTATCGGGCCTCTGCTGGGTGGTGGTGTCCCCTTGGGTCTCCGGGTCCATGGCTGCCAGTGGGACCAATAGGCTTGTCGCTGCAGCTCCCTGGGGCTTCTGTACTGTGGCTGCTGGGTGGTTCCCACCAGGGCTCATATCATGTGAAAAAACATGTGTTAAAAGAAGTGTCTGGCAATGCCCGAAACATCTACTGTCACCAGGAGATCCATGTTTTTCATGGTTAACTCAAAGGTTTCTGAAGGATGGGGAGGGTCAAAAAGATCTCTCAGCAATGGGAGTTTATATGGAAGTGTAGTAAAACAGCATTAACATTTGTGCACTTACATAAATAACCTTACGGTTACAGCAGTTCATTTACTACTGATGCGACTCATCGCACTGTAATCCTAAAGATCTGAATTGCAACCAGGCAGCATAACCAGCCATGTGAGTGGACTGGTAAAGGGTAATTCTTTCTCAGCAGTGCAGACAAATAAGAGAGCACACAAAATGGTCATTGTTGGTTAAATCAAAGCAGTTGCACTAACAATAAGGACAGCACTGACCAGAGAGTGAATCTGGCTGCCCAATATGTGTAGATTTGGTGTACAGATGGACTGGAGCTTTCTATTGACTAACTTGGCTAAACTGTCAGCAGTCCATTTTTTTTTACTGTTCTCTACAATTCAATCTGAAGACTCAAAGAAAGGGACGGCATTTAGAAAAGTGATGAGAAATTACAGTTATTTCTTTGGTGCTCAGACCTAGGAGGAAGATATGAATGCAGAGAATGACATGAGCTAAGATGATCATTTGTAAGGCTTAGATTTAGAGATGTCTTCCCCCTGATCCGACACTGGTGGTGGATTGGTGGCCAGGGAGCGAGGAAGCCAGGAGTAGATGTGAAGGAAGATTGTGGAGGAGGGATGATCTCAGCTGAAGGGCCTTTAAAAAAGAGGCGGCGGAAGGTGATTGGTTGGAGAATCAGATGGACAGGATGCCGATTGGAAGGCCGGGAGACGCACAGAAGAGTGGAGGTGGTGAAGGTGAGTATTTCATTCTGAATTTGTTTAACTTCCATTTGTCCCAAAAAAAGCATCTATAATTTTTCTGCATTCCATTATTCAGAAAATGCTCACTAGAAGGGCAGCAAGTAGCCTTGACTGTTTGACACCAATTCTTTTGTGTGGCTCTTGGGGCCCCACAGATAACCCTGTTTGACTGTGTATCTGCCCATGTATTGAGTGTGCAGATACTGTAAGACAAAATCATATGGACAACCATTTGCAGTGACACAGAAAAAAAAATATATTTCTAAAGCTGGAACCACAGGAACCAAACCATGCTATGCCTATTTTGGATGTAAAATCATTTTTATTGGAACACCATGACAGCATCTTAATGCATTTAGGCATCTAGATGTGAAGACAAGTTGCTGAAGTTCAAACTGAGCATCAAAATGGAAAAGAAAGGGGATTTAAGTGACTTTGAAGGTGGTTGTTGCTGCCGGACAGGGTGGCCTGAATACTTCAGAAGTTGCTGGTATACTGGGAGTTTCCCCACACAAAGGCTTACAGAGAACGGTCCAAAATAGAGCGCTAGTTGTTTGGATGAATAAAAATACTTTTTCATGGTTAAAGATAGTAGAAAATAGCTTAAATAACTTGTTACAGCCGAAGTGAGTGGAATACCATCGCTGAATGGACAAAAGAACAGAATAGAGTTAAATAAAATAGATTAGCCTTTCCTCAATGGGAAAATTGCTGGTGTATAGCAGCAAAAGAGATTGTCAAACAGAGGTACACATAAAACTATAAATTATAATTTAAAATCTTTACAATAAACAAACTGGAAAACTACAGCAAGTATTACATTGGAAATTTAAATCAGTACATTCTCATATGTATTGGAATGAAATATATCTGCACAAACTGTACTTTTAATATAAGAGTACAGTTAGAAATGTAGATCTCTGTTCAAGGAGCAACAGCTGTATGTATAGTCTAACAGCTGCAGGGAGGAAAAACTGACAATAACACTCCTTTACAAGTTCAGATAAAACAGCCTGTCACTGAACAACCACTCTAGTGCTGCTGCAGTGTCATGATTGGGTGGGGTGAATTCACAATCTATGGATGATCAGTGAGGTAGTCCTTGTGACAGGTGCTGGTCAATTTGTGACTGCTTCAGCTTGTCCCTCAGATGTCCCAGCCATTTAAAGCGCAGGAGAAAGCAAAGAACATGATCACCACAGTACTTACAAGACTCTTCATGTGGTTAATGGACAGAAAGTAGATGATGGCATCATCCACACCGATGTCAGTGTGGCACCACAAGGGTACAACATTGATTACTTTCTGCTCTGCCCCTTTAAAGCACTCAGAGCAGAGTCACCACCAGTGTCAACATCACCACCTTGGGAATTACACCCAAGGAATTAGAGCACCAATAAGGCACTCAGGTTCGAAGACCAAGGAGAAGAGACATACAGGTCCTTCTCAAAATATTAACATATTGTGATAAAGTTCATTATTTTCCATAATGTCATGATGAAAATTTAACATTCATATATTTTAGATTCATTGCACACTAACTGAAATATTTCAGGTCTGTTATTGTCTTAATACGGATGATTTTGGCATACAGCTCATGAAAACCCAAAATTCCTATCTCACAAAATTAGCATATTTCATCCGACCAATAAAAGAAAAGTGTTTTTAATACAAAAAACATCAACCTTCAAATAATCATGTACAGTTATGCACTCAATACTTGGTCGGGAATCATTTTGCAGAAATGACTGCTTCAATGCGGCGTGGCATGGAGGCAATCAGCCTGTGGCACTGCTGAGGTCTTATGGAGGCCCAGGATGCTTCGATAGCGGCCTTTGGCTCATCCAGAGTGTTGGGTCTTGAGTCTCTCAACGTTCTCTTCACAATATCCCACATATTCTCTATGGGGTTCAGGTCAGGAGAGCTGGCAGGCCAATTGAGCACAGTGATACCATGGTCAGTAAACCATTTACCAGTGGTTTTGGCACTGTGAGCAGGTGCCAGATCGTGCTGAAAAATGAAATCTTCATCTCCATAAAGCTTTTCAACAGATGGAAGCATGAAGTGCTCCAAAATCTCCTGATAGCTAGCTGCATTGACCCTGCCCTTGATAAAACACAGTGGACCAACACCAGCAGCTGACACGGCACCCCAGACCATCACTGACTGTGGGTACTTGACACTGGACTTCTGGCATTTTGGCATTTCCTTCTCCTCAGTCTTCCTCCAGACTCTGGCACCTTGATTTCCGAATGACATGCAGAATTTGCTTTAATCCGAAAAAAGTACTTTGTACCACAACAGTCCAGTGCTGCTTCTCTGTAGCCCAGGTCAGGCGCCTCTGCCGCTGTTTCTGGTTCAAAAGTGGCTTGACCTGGGGAATGCGGCACCTGTAGCCCATTTCCTGCACACGCCTGTGCACGGTGGCTCTGGATGTTTCTACTCCAGACTCAGTCCACTGCTTCCGCAGGTCCCCCAAGGTCTGGAATCGGCCCTTCTCCACAATCTTCCTCAGGGTCCGGTCACCTCTTCTCGTTGTGCAGCGTTTTCTGCCACACTTTTTCCTTCCCACAGAATTCCCACTGAGGTGCCTTGATACAGCATTCTGGGAACAGCCTATTCGTTCAGAAATGTCTTTCTGTGTCTTACCCTCTTGCTTGAGGGTGTCAATAGTGGCCTTCTGGACAGCAGTCAGGTCGGCAGTCTTACCCATGATTGGGGTTTTGAGTGATGAACCAGGCTGGGAGTTTTAAAGGCCTCAGGAATCTTTTGCAGGTGTTTAGAGTTAACTCGTTGATTCAGATGATTAGGTTCATAGCTCGTTTAGAGACCCTTTTAATGATATGCTAATTTTGTGAGATAGGAATTTTAGGTTTTCATGAGCTGTATGCCAAAATCATCCGTATTAAGACAATAAAAGACCTGAAATATTTCAGTTAGTGTGCAATGAATCTAAAATATATGAATGTTAAATTTTCGTCATGACATTATGGAAAATAATGAACTTTATCACAATATGCTAATATTTTGAGAAGGACCTGTAGTTCCACAATTCAAACAATTAAAAAGGTTCATTTTATTTCTACTTATTTCTCCCAAAAAGAAACATACAAAAAAAAAAAAAAAACGTAACTGAACGGGAAGGGAAAAGCCGCAGCACTGAGTCCTACCAGCAGGGGAGGGCAGTCCGAGCAGGTAGAACTGGTTCTAAAAAAAAAAATAATAATAATAAAAAAAAAAAACAAGTACAGCAAATAAATCACCCTAAACACTTGTGAACGTGCACGCTGTTGTGAAGAAACCCCAGCACCAGCCACTTGCACAACACACAAGACCAGTCCCCCTGGAAGCCTTTTACTACTTTCAGCACTCAGCCTGGACAACAGAAAAAGAGGGTGGGGTTATTAAAAAAAAATATTAAAAATTACCAATTACCATTTAGGAAAACAAATGAACTACCAGCACTACTACCAACCTCTAGCACATACACTCATTAAAATCAGGGCCTTAATTAAAAGCCATAAAATTAAGGCCAATAGCAAGACACAATAAAACCTCCAAACTGGACAACCAGCAGGGTAGACAAAACAGGGCAGACAATGCAGGGTAGACAAAGCAGCAGGGTCTCCACTTAGCTGCAGCAGCTCTCCCTCTGAAAATAAATTTTATTTAATATAGTGGGGTAGAAAAATGATAAAGTGCAGAGGAACAGGCAGCTTTCACCTACCAGACCTTCCAAATTACTCCACCCGAGTCAGAGCGCACCTTCCGGCCCAACAGCAGGAGGAGGATCACCCTGGCAGTAATTTCTATTGTGCAGACAATTGGTACTTGGATATAAAAAGCGTTATGCCTCAAGCCCCTGGGTAGGTGAAATTACCACCTCACCCCAGGTACAAGCAGGAAAACTCCATGCACTGTGTTTGAGTCAGTGAATTTGTGAACACCAAACAAGTAGCACTGAGGCTGGTTTGCCACCAGGTTGAAGTAGGAGGAGGCTGTTTAAAAAAAAGCCTCCTTTTATACCTAGCGCCCCTGCTGGCAGTTAATTAAATGCTCAGGTGTTATCAATGACTGGGAGCCAGCTTCTTCCTGGTACATCAGGTTGCTAGGCAATCTTCAATAAATCCAATAAAGACCTCACCAGTGGGCCAAGAAGGTTGAGGACCAGCCTCTCCAGGATCTTCACCAGATGTGAGGTCAGTGCCAAATTAAACCTTAGATTAAACCGCTTTGAGTGCCTTGTTGCTGAAAAGCGCTATATTAATAAACTTGACTTGACTTGACAAAAGCAGCTACAGTCCCAGAGGACCACTCCAGGTGCCTGTCCTGTAAGCGAAGAACAAGAAACAGAGGCCATGATTTTCACAGGCTCAACAAAACTGGACACAACAGAATGGAAAAATGTTGTCTGGTCTGATTAGTTTTGATTCCAGAACATGACACTGACACTACCATGTGATAGTGTCAGAACTTGGCAAAAACAATATGAAAGGAAGTACTCATACTGCTTTGTATCAACAGTTCAGGCTGGTGGTGGTGGTGTAAAGGTGTGAGGGATATTTGTTAGGTGCACCTTCAGCCTCTTAGTACCAGCTGGGCATAATTTAAACCTTACACCGCACCTAATCAAGTAGTGTTGCTGACTATCTGCATCCCTTAATGACCTCAGTGTACCCATCTTCTAATGGCTGCTTCCAGCAGGATAATGCAACATGTTACAAATCTGAAATCATATCAAAACCATATCAAACTGGTGTCTTGAACATGACAAACGTTTACTGTATGGACTGTGTAGTCCATTGGCCTACACAGTAACTGAAATTCTCAATCCAGTGGAGCATCTGTGGAATGAGATGGAATGGGAAATCTGCATTATGGATCTGGAGCTGCATAATGCTGTCATGTCATTATAGACCAAAATCATATGGATCAAAAGCAGGTAACTCCAGTTCGATATAAAGAATAACAAAATAAGCTGCATTTGTAAAGCTATGCACACAAGCCTATATTAGTATGTTCAATGTATGGTGATAATCATGTAAGCATGTATGTTGTATACATGTGCATTAACTCAGTTGCGGCGTTTTTCTTTATAATAGCAGCAGTATAAGGGATTATTGATCACTTCCAAATTCTGCTTGCGTTATACCATTTCTATGGAGCTAAATTGGGGCCATAAAGTTTGTTCAAAAGAAAAAAAACATTTAACCTGAAAAATTATTTTGAACCTTCCCCAAAAAAAATTGAGTTCAGTTTTACAACTGAAAAAAAAAAGATGTTAAACTGAAAAAGAAAGTTCAAAACTACTTTTCAGATTCAAGTTTGTTTTTTGCACTTGCAGATTTTATTCTTTTGGTTTCAAACTTCTGGCACTGTTTTGGCATGGGGGTCGTGGCCTCAGATCACGGGGATGTGGAATCATGACTGACAGCTCAACACAGTGGCTGAACAACATATTCCCAGCTGTTGCATTCAGGGACCATGGGAACTTGAATTATCTATAACACATCATCGATATTCTATATGTATGTGATTGGTTTTTAAAGATAACATGCTTCACCGATAGAAGCAGCTTACACAAATCTCAGAGGAGCCAATATGATCTTGACATATTTGCACAGCATTTTAAGTCCAAGTTAGAGTTCTCCATACTCTCAACGTAAAGCAGAAGAACAGCCAGACTCAGCGGCGGTAGTTTCCGAACGGAGCTCAGCGAGAAAGAGAGAGAGAGAGAGAAAGCTGTTACAGCCCTCTGGTGTTTTTTTCAGTTGCAAAACGTTTTTCCAGTTTTCACATTTTTGGTTGGGGAGGTTCCAAATAATTTTTCAGGTTCAAATTTTTGTCTTTTGAACAAACGTTTATTTTTCAGGTTCAAATTTTTTACTTTTGAACAAACTTTAATTTTTCAGTTTCAATTTTTTTTCTTTTGAACAAACTTTATGGCCCCAATTTAGCTCCATACATTCTTTGTACCTTTACAACTTTCCTATTAGTCTATTTGCATATTTAAACTGACAAGGACACACAGATTCAATACACAGGGAATTTCTTATATGGCTGTGTTGTGTTGCATGAAAGATATACAATAGTCCCTTCTTGTATGGAAGTCCCTCATAAATTGTTAACACAGGACACTTGGGTGGAGAGGTAGAAACCTGCATAGTCCAGCAGAAAATTAATTCAGCTTCACTTCAAGAATGTGTGACAGCTTGTTGTTTAAGTGCAAAGATTGATTACAGCCTGGGTTACTTTAACCGATGGCAGCTTCATAATGTATTAGGTAATATGCAGAGACGAGCTCCAGTTGATTCATAGCAACCTTTGCTAGATGTGTGCCTTTGCATTGTGCATAAAGGTGCGGTACACACAGGTATAAAAAACAACAGTGACTCTCCAACACACCCTTGTTAAAGTGGCAGGTTTCTGTGATATAGAAAATGAGACAATGATTTATCTGTTAGAAGAAACAAAATAAGATCTACTATAATGAAATTTTTAGTACTTTAACTTAAGTCCTTTCTCAATAATCAAATTTGTGAAGAGTTTCAATCTAGTTTTAGATCACGTCATAAGACTGAGACGGCTCTTTTAGGAGTTTTTAATAATCTTTTAACTGTTGACTCAGTCCGCTCTGTTGTTTTGGTTCTTTTAGATTTAACTGCTGCCTTTGATACATTGAATCCCAGTATTCTTTTATCAAGGCTTGATCTCACTGTTGGACTCTGTACCTGACTTGAAATCTATGATTCCATTGAATTGACTTAGCCCATTTTAAAGTTACCCATCTTTCACACAATGCAACAGGAAACAACACTCGCCAAATACTGTTACCTCTGCCTTCCTGCCTCACCGTTGGATGGAGTAAGGGGGAGTCAGGTTTAGCCTAAACAGGCTCAGTTATGGTTGAGGTGCAAACACATCCTCCATTTCTGCTACCTGTGCGACCCCTTCTCTTTTCCAATGGTTATAATCAGTCTACAGGGGTTGGACAATAAAAACTGAAACACCTGTCATTTTAGTGTGGGAGGATTCATGGCTAAATTGGACCAGCCTGGTAGCCAGTCTTCATTGATTGCACATTGCACCAGTAAGAGCAGAGAGTGAAGGTTCAATTAGCAGGGTAGGAAAACAGTTTTGCTCAAAATACTGAAATGCACACAACATTATGGGTGACATACCAGAGTTCAAAAGAGGACAAATTGTTGGTGCACGTCTTCCTGGCACATCTGTGACAAAGACAGCAAGTCTTTGTGATGTATCAAGAGCCACGGTATCCAGGGTAATGTCAGCATACCACCAAGAAGGACGAACCACATCCAACAGGATTAACTGTGGACGCAAGAGGAAGCTGTCTGAAAGGGATGTTCAGGTGCTAACCCGGATTATATCCGAAAAACATAAAACCACGCCTGCCCAAAACACGGCAGAATTAAATGTGCACCTCAGCTCTCCTGTTTCCACCAGAACTGTCCATCGGGAGCTCCACAGGGTCAATATATATGGCTGGGCTGCTATAGCCAAACCTTTGGTCACTCATGCCAATGCCAAACGTCGGTTTCAATGGTGCAAGGAGCACAAATGTTGGGCTGTGGATAATGTGAAACATGTATTGTTCTCTGATGAGTTCACCTTTGCTGTTTTCCCCACATCCGGGAGAGTTATGGTGTGGAGAAGCCCCAAAGAAGCGTACCACCCACTGTTTCATGCCCAGAGTGAAGCATGGGGGTGGATCAATGATGGTTTGGGCTGACGTAACTGAACGGGAAGGGAAAAGCCGCAGCACTGAGTCCTACCAGCAGGGGAGGGCAGTCCGAGCAGGTAGAACTGGTTCTAAAAAAAAAAATAATAATAATAAAAAAAAAAAACAAGTACAGCAAATAAATCACCCTAAACACTTGTGAACGTGCACGCTGTTGTGAAGAAACCCCAGCACCAGCCACTTGCACAACACACAAGACCAGTCCCCCTGGAAGCCTTTTACTACTTTCAGCATACCACCAAGAAGGACGAACCACATCCAACAGGATTAACTGTGGACGCAAGAGGAAGCTGTCTGAAAGGGATGTTCAGGTGCTAACCCGGATTATATCCGAAAAACATAAAACCACACCTGCCCAAAACACGGCAGAATTAAATGTGCACCTCAGCTCTCCTGTTTTCACCAGAACTGTCCATCGGGAGCTCCACAGGGTCAATATATATGGCTGGGCTGCTATAGCCAAACCTTTGGTCACTCATGCCAATGCCAAACGTCGGTTTCAATGGTGCAAGGAGCACAAATGTTGGGCTGTGGATAATGTGAAACATGTATTGTTCTCTGATGAGTTCACCTTTGCTGTTTTCCCCACATCCGGGAGAGTTATGGTGTGGAGAAGCCCCAAAGAAGCGTACCACCCACTGTTTCATGCCCAGAGTGAAGCATGGGGGTGGATCAATGATGGTTTGGGCTGCCATATAATGGCATTCCCTTGGCCCAATACTTGTGCTAGACTGCCAAGGACTACCGAACCATTCTTGAGGACCATGTGCATCCAATGGTTCAGACATTGTATCCTGAAGGCGGTGCCGTGTATCAAGATGACAATGCACCAATACACATGGCAAGACTGGTGAAAGATTGGTTTGATGAACATGAAAGTGAAGTTGAACATCTCCCATGGCCTGCACAGTCACCAGATCTAAATATTATTGAGCCACTTTGGGGTGTTTTGGAGGAGCGAGTCAGGAAACGTTTTCTTCCACCAGTATCACGTAGTGACCTGGCCACTATCCTGCCAGAAGAATGGCTTAAAATCCCTCTGACCACTGTGCAGGACTTGTATATGTCATTCCCAAGACGAATTGACGCTGTATTGGCCGCAAAAGGAGGCCCTACACCATACTAATAAATTATTGTGGTCTAAAACCAGGTGTTTCAGTTTCATTGTCCAACCCCTGTACATTCCAATTAATCCTAACTATCGAACAGTGCAGTCAGATTCAGTTATTTATTCAAATTGGTTAAAAAGTTTTTATATTTTTCCGCTTTTCTATCTATGTACCTCTATCATCCAGATTTACTTGTCCAGCATACATTTATTCTTCAGACTGGTAACAGGAAACACCTTTCCATCTGTTACTCACTGCCACGTACCAAGTTTTTTAACCTGTTAAGCCCCGAGGGGTTTTAGAACAATTTCAGTCTAATATTACATAATTGAAATAAATCAATTATAGCTCCTGTCATGTCCTCAACCTCCATCGCCTTGTTGGAGTCGACATTCAGATAAACTCCTCTCCAAAATGACCACACAGACAAGAAGGCTTACATTGACACTTTACTGAAGCCAGTTGGAGAGATGTAAAACTGAGAAAAGAATATACACACTTTCTGAAATAATACACTGTAGCAAACAATACAGTTCTTAAAAGTACAATGAAAATATACAGAGTACAGAGAAAATATTTAGCTCAAGGCTGTATAAGTTCTTATAAAAGAAGTATGCTTTTATAACTGGCTAAATTATTCTTAGTCAACAAAATATCCATTGCAAATGTAATACATACCAACAGTCCTTTCAAAGACCAACTGAATCGAAGTTGCAGTGTTTCTGAGAGAAAACCATGCTTTGTATTCACCTGCCTTGTCTGATTTTCATGACATCATCAAAAACGGCAGACTCCTAATTGTAGTACATAAATTCCGCCACTAGATGGCAACAACTGAACACTTCTATAGTATAAACCATGTCAACAAATTGACATGCAACCGCACACTCCCCGTCTGAAACTACAAACGTTTCACCTTTCACAACTTTCTCAAACATTTACTCCTTTGAAGAAATAAGCAGAACTATTTCACTCACAAGACCTAAGAACAACTTTACGCCATCTTCTTTTGCCACTCTAACCTGAACTTTCCGAACAAGTCCATCTTTACTGGGGTACACCTCAGCAATGATGCCCACAGGCCAGACATTTCGTTTCACTGCATTATCTCTCAGGAGTACAACATCTCCTGGTCTTAAGCTTCTATGTTCACCTGTCCACTTTTTGCGAGGTTGCAGAGTAGATAAATACTGCTTGCGCCATCTGTCCCAGAATATGTCCAACAGACTTTGGACCCTGCGCCACTGCCGTTGTGACAAGTCCTTGTTGTCCAAGTCTCCAACAGGAGCCAGACAAGGACCCACTTTCTGCGTTAACAATGTTGCAGGTGTAAGAATGAACGGATCCATAGGGTCATAGGAGAAAGGAATTAATGGTCTTTTGTTTACAATGGCTGTGACTTCTGCCATGAAGGTTACGAGCACCTCGTGTGTGAGTTTGGAAGACCCCATCTGAAGAAACATTGAGTCCAAAATGCGGCGTGTGACACCTTTGCCACACTCCCCCCATATGCGAAGAGTGTGGGCTGTTAAAGGTCCAAGTACAGTCATGATCTGAAAGAACTCTCTTCACAGATCCTCCATCAATGTTTGATGGGATACCTAGGACTTTTGAGGCTCTGATGAAATTAGTTCCTCTATCAGAGAGGATGTGCTTCACTGGTCCTCGGATTGCCAGGAACCTTCTCAATCCATTTATGAAACTGGAGGTATCCAGAGATTCAATGACCTCGATATGGATAGCTCTAACACTTAAATAGGTGAATAGAATAGCCCACCTTTTGCTCTCCGCATGACCACCTCTTGTTCGTCGGGCAGATACAGGCCAGGGACCAAAAACATCTGGGCCGATATTCGAAAATGATGGTTACATGCTAAGCCTGTCGGCTGGGAGATATGCCATTTTTTGAACTTCACACCTTCCTCTGAGCTTTCTGCATGTGATACACTCAAAGATGAGCTTACTCAGGCATCGTTTGCAACCGAGGATCCAAAAGCCTGCAGATCTGATGGCTCCTTCAGAAGGTAAGGTAAGGTATGGTAAGTTTATTTATATAGTGCTTTTCAGTAATGAGACACTCAAACGCTGTACATACAATTACAATACAATCACAAAGAACACAGAAAAACAAATCAAATGCTAAGAAATCTAAAAATCTATGAATCCTTCTGAGAAATCTAAAAATCTCTGATCAATATTACAATGATACAGATAACATTAATAATCCTTTGGGTTTTACTGGTAAGAGCTGGTTCTAAACCAATCTTTCTAAAGAGGTAATTATATCATTAAGTCCTCTATGTAGGGGAAAGCATCTTGTGCTAAGAATTCTCATCATTCCACTGAATTCTAACTAGTGAAGCTGAGTCACTGGTAAAAAACCTCAGCACGGGTAAGCAACACACACATAAGTAAAGATTCAGCAAGGGTACGGTGGAATCTTGAGGGTGCGAATGTAAGTCTGAGTGTGTTTGCAAGAATTAGACTGTCAACACTGATAGAAGCGCCACTGTCCTTGAGAAGAGAGGTGGAAGTTTTATCAATCGGCCGCATAGTCCTATCAGCACACAGCTGGTGGGGAGTGCTGGGGAAGAGCGTCGTGTTTATATAACATCCAGGAGATATTTTGTTGATAGCCAGTTAGCAGAAGTTGCCAAGGCCACATTGGGGAGCCACATTTAGAAAAACAATATATGTTGTGGTTCAGGCAGTTGTGAATTTCCAACCACCTTAAGAGTTTTACTGGTATGTCTCAATTGCGAATTCAAATAGCCAAATTTCTGGTATTTTCCGCAGATCTGGAGCCTACAACTTCTCCAAGATTATATCCTTTAATCTCTGAGTCCAACCGCTGCCAGGCTGCGATTCTGTTCAAGAATCGTGTCCAACTTGCGATTCTGCTCTTTTAACATTTCAGTCTGAGTGTTGATCGCTCTACAGACTCCATCTAACATCGCAAGAAGCTTTGGAATGCTTTGAACAGCTGCCCACATTTTGCGAATCACTCGATAAGCCAGGTAACCACCAACTCCAAAAAGCAGAAATCCTGTCATCAAAGTCCAAATATGTACACATTTTCTACATCCACGACCGACATTGTAGTCAGGCACACAATCTTCCACTGCTGCCAAGAATTCATTGTGTTTCCAGAGAAGAACGTCCCGCCTGGACAAGAGGGTCTCCTTTACCCTGTCTTCCCGTAGGAAAAAAAAAAAAATTTGACCAATTACGTTGACCAAATCCATAATTTACAAGTTTGGAGGATATTCAAGGCGAGGCTCTGAGAAAAATACAGACAAAAGCAGAAGCAAGGATCAGCAGGGAGGGAAGGACAGAAAATGCATGTGTCTTCCACCGAGAGCAAGAGAAAAAAAAAAAGAAGAACCCCAGAAGAACCCCGATAAGGCTATTATTGAGATCAGGCCCTGTCAAAAGTACCTGGTTTAAGGAAAGTCCGTTATGCTGTGCACTAGAGTCAAAGACCACTCTTATTTGAGATGTTTTTTTTGGATGAAAAACCCCAAAGGAAGGTAAATACCAACGCTCCTCTCCAGGTTTCAGTGGAAGTGCCTCTTCTGCATGCCTATTCCTAAAGATCTTTTCCATGAAGTCAAAGAACTGCTGTTTCATCTCAGGTTTCTTTCTGAAATTTTGCTGCAGTGAGTGGAGTCGCTTAAGTGCCTGTAAGCAGTTGTCTGGAAGCTGTGGTCGCCAAGGCCTGATAGGAAGAGGAGCGACCCAGTTGTTCTTTTCATCCTGTTGTACTTCTCTGTCCATGATTGTAAGGAATTAAATGTCCTCTATTGAAGGAGCCTCCAAATCATCATCCTTTGTTTGTTGGAAGACATCACCATCAGAGCCTCCACGAGTGATGAAGCCTTTGTTTAAAGAAGGAACTGAGATGGGGTCATCACAGTAATATCGGTCTTGAACTGTGTAACTCTTTGGACATGGCTCAAATAGAGAGGGGCGTCAATTTTTAAGATGTTGGTATAACAGGAGGACACCACAGATGACTTATGAACATCTCCAATGTATATCACCAACAGTCACCCAACCCAAATCCAGTTTTTGGGCATATGGTGCATTATGCGGGCCATTTACTTGTTTTCTAGCCCTATGTACTCTGATAATGTCTCTGCCTAATAAGAGCAGAATGGGAGCTTTCTCTTCAAGCTTGGGGATATACTTTGCAAGGGCTTTCAAGTGGCTATGGGCTAGATTGTCAGTATGACACTGTTTTTCACAGAGAAAATAATCAGACTGTTACCATACAGCACCTGTATGTTGACCCCAAAACAGGGAAATCCTCCACCTTAATCATACTGTCAGGAAGACAGCTCCAACAGTTTAACGGCAGTACACCTCATCTATCATTAACTAAACCTGTGGGGGGCCAGTGGAAAGAATTAGAAACCTTTATACAGCATGCTGAAAGAGGGAGATATGAGGCATTAACAAGCTCTGACTGGAAAGTAGATCCTAACACAGCAATCTGGAAATTCCCTCTAGGGTGGACAGTCAAAGTCCATCCAAAGACACATTTGGATGAGGCAAAGTGACAAACCCACCTGAACTGTGGTCCCAATCATCGACTGATGTAGGACTTATAAAGGGATTTCCACCATATAAGGTTAAATTAATATCCAAAAAACGACCACTAGTTCGCCAGTACCCCTTGAAGTCAGAAGCTGAAGAAGGTGTTAAGCCACTAATACATGATATGTTGAAGTCAGGAATATTAAGGGAAGTACCTGATGTTACATGCAACATACCTATCTTTCCTGTGCAGAAAGCAAGCACAGGAAAGTGGAGGATGGTCCAGGATCTCAGACCAATAAATGAAATAATGGAACATGTTGTTCCTGACGTCCCGAATCCACATACATTACTGCATTCATTAACTCCAGATAAAAAATATTTCTCAGTGGTAGATCTTAGCAATGCTTTCTTTACAGTACCACTGCATGAAGAGTCACAGCATTTATTTGGCTTTCAGTTTAAAGGGAAAAAATACACCTACACCTGACTACCACAAGGCTTCAGCGAAAGCCCACATGTATATACACAAGCCTTAAGATACTCTATGAGTACCTGTGTATGTCCTGTTGTATGTAGATGATATTCTTACAGCTTCAGACACTCAACAACACTGAGGAAGCTACCATAACAGTTCTGAAACATCTCTACCAGACAGGGCACAAAGCCTCTACGGATAAACTGCAGTTTTGTAAGGAGAAAGTGATTTATTTGGGACATATGCTATCACAACATGGCCGTTCCCTCCTAAGCAGCAGAAAAAACAGCCATACAGGAAGCCCCAAAACCACGAACTAAACAACAAATGATGTCATTTCTGGGACTGTGTAACTTTTGCAGAGAATGGCTACCAGACTATGCAGTCATTGTACAACCCTTGCAATCTAGGATCTATGGCAAAGACATGACATTAAAAGACAAAATCACATGGACTAAGGAGGGAGAAGCAGCATTCACACAGCTAAAAAATCTGCTTCAAACAACAGTCACCTTAGCTCTGCCGGATTATAGCCAGCCTTTCACACTTTGTGTAGATGCATGTAAGGGTTATATGAAAGCTGAATTAACCCAGCCATTTGGCTCCAAAAACAGACTTTAGCATTTTATTCTAAAAAACTGGACTCTGTGGCATCTGGATTTCCAATTTGTGTGCAAGACTGCACTGCAGCAGCAGAAGCTGTGAAGCAGAAAGCTGAAATTGTGCTGTCACCCACTCACACTGAAAGTTCCTCATTCAGTGTCACTTGTATTGCTACAAACCTCACTTCCTTTCTTGACACATGCAAGGTATATCACATTGACCTCATTGCTACTCTCACAACCAAATATAACTCTGCAAAGATGTGGTGCACTGAACCCTAGCACGTTAATTCCAACAGCAGAAGATGGGAAACCACATTCTTGCAAAACAAAGGTTGAAGAAGACACAAAACCTAGGCAAGATATCTCTTAGACCCCTCTGCAAAACTCGCAAATAATCTTTGTAGATGGATCAGCATCAAAAGATGAATATGGAAAAAACAGAGTTGGTTATGCACTAACCACTGAAACTAAAATTATAGAATCACAGGCCCTGCCCCATACATGCTCAGCACAGACTGCAGAGCTGTATGCTGTTATCAAAGCCTGTGAATTATATGAAGGAAAAATCCTAACCATCTATACAGACAGCCAATGTGTATTTGGTTCTGTTCACCATTTTGCCAAAATATAGGAAAATAGAGGGTTCAAAACATCATCTGGAAAGGAATTGACACATTTTAATCTGTTAAAACGACTGCTGTTAGCTATCCAGCTACCAGCAAAGATAGCGCTTTGTAAATGTAAAGCGCATCAATTTGATGAAACCATGGAAACAAAGGGGAACACCTTCGCTGACATTTCTGTTAAAATAGCTTCGAAGCTTCCCCTCACACTGAAAATGTCAGATCTCATAGATACAGATATACTGAAAGATTCACAACAATCTGCACCAGCTGCAGAAGTTAAATCTTGGCTGAATAAAGGGGCCATAAAGAAAGATGACATTTATCATTTGGAAAATAAACCAATATTTCCAAAGAATTTGTACAGGACGGCGGCCCATGCAACACACAGTTTCCCATGTGTCGAGAGGGGCAATGATACACTTAGTAAATCTACATTTCCACACCATACATTTTTCTGACTATGCAAAAAACATTTGTAGATCATGTATTATCTGCTGCAAACATAATCCACAGGGAAACATGAGACCCAAAAGAGGCCAGTTCCCAGCAGCAATTCATCCTTTTCACACGATACACATGGATTTCATAGAGTTATCCTGATCAGGAGGAAATAAATATTGTTTAGTGGTCATAGATGCATTTTCAAAGTGGGTTGAAATATACCCTGCAAAGCACTGTGATGCACTCACAGTGGCAAAGAGTTTAGTGACACATTTGTTCCCCACATATGGTATCCCACAAATCATAAGATCAAATAATGGGACTCATTTTGTAAATAATGTAATAGAACTGTGCTCTAAAGCATTAGGGTTTCAGTTAAAAAACCACTGTTCTCACCACCCACAATCTGCTGGGCTGGTTGAACGAACAAATGGAACAATAAAAAATAGATCAAGGAAAACAATGGAAGAAACAGGGAGGCCATGGCTTGAATGCCTATCCCTGGTTAAATTATGGATGAAAATAACTCCAAATCAAACTGGTCTCACTCTATTTGAAATAGTACATGGAAGACCTTTTCCATTGCCATCAGAAATGGATGACACAGGAAAAGCACAGCAGGAAACATCACTAACTGAATGGATGAATAAAATGTTACAAACAAAAGAAGTACAGTTGTCCAGTAGTCTGCCAGTAAATTCTGCTCCAATTCCACAGAACAACCTGAGGCCTGGAGACCTGGTCCTGATTAAGACACTCCACAGAAAGGACTGGAGCACCTCCTGCTGGAAAGGGCCATACCGCGTTCTCCTGACCACACCGACAGCTCTGAAAATCGCAGAGAGACCATTCTGGATCCACAAGAGCCACTGTAAGCTAATATCACCGTTACAGGAGCCAAACCAACCGACGGGGTAACAGGGGAAGACGGCTACAAAGGGGCTGGTGACCCATAGGGCTCAGCATCTCAAACCGATGAAGAAAACAACTGACCTGTGCCCAACTTAGCATGGCTTTTTGTAACATGTGGACAGGACTGATAAGCCTGAGCCTAATTCTGGTAGCAGGGCTCTTTCTCTGTTTAAGGCAGGATCCACAGGATACGACATCACATGAGAAGAGATGGACACCGAACGGCTCTCATCTCAGACCCCTAAAGAAAGGAGGAGGACATCTGTTTCTGCAAAATTATTGGTACCGTTACGTGTATGAAACATCTAAAGCACAAAATAAAACAGACTGTTATGTATGTTCTATCATGCCAGTTCATTCCCAGGGCCCTACAGTGTATGTGAGAAAAATTAATTTCACAGAAGCAGCATGTGCCTTTTCAATAGGACTCTGGGGGTATGCGAAGTGTACATATTTTATTGTTCCCGGTCAGAACCTGACGAGAGGAGAAGGCATCCAAATGGTTGGTAAGGACAACAAAATATACACATATTACAAAAATTCTCTTGCATATGCATGTAACCCACGTAACTGTACATATGACCCCAAGAAATGGCAGCCTCTGCACATCAGTAATAAGGGAAGAGCCACACCATTCGAAGCACATGCCAACGGAAACACATTCCACCACGATTGTTTGAGTAGAGAAAAGGAAAATTATTATTCTATCTACATGGGTAACACCACGCAGTGTGGAGACACATGGGTCCCCAAAGGTAATAACAACCAAAATGGAACATACAGGGTCAAGGGGGTAGCTTGGTTATGCGGGAATAACACTTATTTCATATTACCCCCGAATTGGTATGGGGTGTGTGCTCCAGTTTTCACATCTGACCACACTATAATACTCAGTAAGGTAATGATGATACCTACCTTCCCCAAAAGGCAAAAGAGAGACATAGAAATTAAACCACACGACCCTATCTAGGGAACTAATGTCCCGGATGAATTTAAGCTTTGGCCAAAAGATGAGAAAGTGACACTATCTCTCCTTCCTTGGCTAGGTGTGGGGAAACTAATGCTGCGTGTGGAAACTTTAAGCTACCGATTAGGGCTGTTTTTGAATAACTCCATAATAGTAGAAGAGGGCCAAAACACAGAAATGAGCGCTATGCGAGCCATGATAGTTCAGAACCGCATGGCTTTGGATATTCTAACAGCATCAACGGGGGGCGTTTGCATTTTGTTGAACAACACCTGTTGCACATATATCCCAGATAATATACACTCCTCAAATATAACAGGAGCACTGAATAACTTGCGCAACCTGCAAAACGTCATGACACACGACCACCCGACCCCCAGCTCCTCTTGGCTAGACTGGATGCTCCAAGGGGGATGGATGAATTGGATTAAGATTTTCTTATTCGCCATAGCAGCATTCCTGATCATCCTGTGCACCTTGTCAGTATGTATTTTCCCATGCTGCAAATGCATGGTAAAAAGGATAGTAACTCAATCAGTCACAGTCAAATATGCAGCATTGATTCAAGTTGACACCACACTGGACCCGAAAACAGATGACTATGATGACATGTTGTAAATGAATATATCTTCAATGCCTGAGTGTATTCATAATTGTGCTTCATAAAATGACTTTGTAGCAGAAAATCGAAAGAAGTTGCTATTTAAGTGAAATGAGAAAAAGTACAATGAAAATATGAACACGGCTTGTTTTAATTATTTTACTTTTATTACATTTTGTTTTCTTTGATTTATTATTATTGTACTCTACCATGGTTGATGATCGCCTAGGGCGGAGGGGCGTGTGAGTATTTTTATCCCACATTATAATCTGCTTTCCGTCCGTGGGTTTTTTGCTCACACAGTGTTTTCTTTTACATGTATCTAATCATGACTTTATTCGTGATAAAAAAGGGGGGACTGTTAGGGTTTGAAAACTTTTGTATTGTTTATCACTCATGTCTGCTCTAAGTGCTTTTCCATCCCACATGCCACAGAAAGGGAGATGGGGTAGAGGAGCGATTAATGCTTTATGCTGGCCTGACTCTGTGTCTACCTGTGACACCATCCTGGAGGGGGGCATCGTCCAAGCTTCCGCTGGCAACAACTTAATGCTCACCTTCTACCAATGATACACTTGGCCCTGTCTTTAAGTGCTTAACCCTATTTTTCTCCTAGACATAGCTACTGACTGAGCTTTTACTGTGACTAACTGTATGTGCTCTTTTTCATACTCTAAACTTGAAAACTGGCTCAGAGTTTATCTGTTTTTTTCTTCCTAGATGAAACCACTAAAGGAGCTACATCCATTAATATTTACATTTTCTTCCCATAGAAAGTACTCCTGAATCAGTGCTTTTGAGTTCTTTTTCTCTGTTCTCTCAAATCCCCAGTCAGTCGTGGCAGATGGCCGCTCACACTGAGCCTGGTTCAGCTGGAGGTTTCTTCCTTTGAAAAGGGAGTTTTTCCTCTACACTGTCGCTGTATGAAGGATTGCTGCAAAGTCAACCCCAGTGACTGTCCACTGTCGCTACATGCTCATCCAGGAGGAGTGAATCCTACAAGTCACTGACTCGATGCAATCTGCTTGGTTTCCTTAGATAGAAAAACTTTTTAACCAATTTGAATAAATAACTGAATCTGACTGCACTGTATGTACCTGAGTTGAAATCTGTATGATTCAATTGAATTGACTCTGTGAAGTGCCTTGACACGACATGTGTTGTAAATTGTCACTATATAAATAAAACTGAATTGAATTGAATTAATGCCAGAGCTTGGCTCATCCCTTTCAATTTTGTCCTAATACCACCGACGTATTGGGCTGGTATTCACAGGACAACTCTTAACCGACTGAAATATTATTTAATAAAATATTAAAGCAATTTTCCAAAAAAAGTGGGTTTTATTTCCCCAACATAGCAGAACTCAAACAAATAATGCAGGGCCCTTAAAAGAGGTCAAATAAGGAAACTAACTCAAACCATAACATAATACAACCTCAACTAATTATTCAAACAAAATGAACTGACCTGTCACACAACAAACAAAGGTGGCTTAATTACTGGCTGATCAGACCAGACTGACACACATGGGAGGAGGGAAGGGGACTATCCATTTACTACTTTAACAAAAAGGGACTAAACACAGTTAGTTTAAGAATCAACCTAAATAATAACTGAAGATAAGTTATCAAATAAACAAAATCACAAAGCAAATTCTGAGAACTGCCACAGCTAACGTTAGCAGCAAAGACGTTAGCAATTTAGCGAGCCATAGCAAAGCTCTTCACCATACTAAACTCGAGGACAACATATATAAGCAATTCTGCGACCAACAGGTTGACGAATGTTCTTGCCAGGTGGATAGCCATGAACTGCAGGCCAGTAAACATTATGGAAGACGAGGGGTTACCAGAAGTGCTGCAAACTGTGTCTGGTGATCCATCATACAAGCCACCGTGCAGGACAACCGTCACATGCAAAATTGACAAGATGTACAACAGTGAAAAGAAAAATAAACTCAAGATTTTAATGAAGGATTCGCCCAACTATGGTGCTATGACTGGAGATCACTGGACCTCATCTGGCAACCACAGCTGCCCAGGGGTCACCGGACACGTTTCTTGTTAGGATAAATGAATTGGAAACCAGTTACACTTTAAATATTCAACTAAGTTTGTTTTGCAAACTTATCCACATGTGCAGTATGTGACTGAGCTGCTGGATGGTGCGGCCTACGTCTCTTGCTCTGTAGTGCTGCTGGGTTTTCACCATCTGGAGCGTGATGATGATCCAACCTACGTGGTAAAGTTCAAGAATGCATTCCAGAGTGACCTGGCAGCACAGCGAGCTGATACCAACGAGACATGGTTCAAGGTGGGCAAAGCACTGGATCCATCCAAGGATTTGAAATGTCTTCCAAGAGAAAAGAGGGAACAGGTAAAGACCATAAAGACATGCTGGACTACTCAGTTCATTTGTATCAAATTAAACTTCATATATGTAGCAACACAAAGTACTTCATAAAATAATACAAGAATAAAATAAAACTGCCAACTGCACTCAGTATTAAAGACAATTATTTATTCATCCACCCTTCCATCTCTCCATCTTTTCATTCATTCATTTGTGGAACAGTCTGAAGAAATGCTCCAAACAGCAGAACCCAGAAGAGCAGCTGCTCTCCAGCCCTCCAGGAATCTAACTCAGCAGAAGATGGATTGGAGTCTGTGGAGCTGCAGCACTTCAGAGCAGAGCCCAGCATTATTAATGACTGTCCCCTGCAGTGGTAGTATGCTCACTCAGGAGCCTACTAAAAGCTGTCAGCCCTAGCACACAAGTATCTGGCCTCCTCGGCAACCTCTGCACCTTGTGAGAGACTGTTTAGCCTGACAGGCCACATAGTACAAAACAAAAGGGCAGTCTTGCTCCCAAAAATGTGACCCAGCTAGTGTGTCTCAGTGACTGGCTAAAGAAGAATAAATAAGAGGCAGGAGGTAGCTGCTTTGTCCTCTGTAGCCTGCTAGAAGTGATTGCTTGAGGTTTTTTCAGTATTTTATTTTGTGATGATAAACAATGTTATTTTTGATGTGCTAAGTTACAGCATTGTGATGGTATAGCAACATGGCTTAGGGGGTACACAAGTCAAAAAAGGTTGGGAACCACTGACCTAGATGATGAGGATTTGATAACAATTTGTTTTTTATTTCAGTCATTAGAGACTTGGGACTGGATTCTGAATTGGGGCGAAAGACTTGAGACTGCTGGAAGTATGGAGGTTGATAGAATGTGTATTTATTTTCTTTGATTTTAAAGTTTTGTAGTCATATTTGAGGAATGTTTTCTAGATTAGGGGACAGTGGGTTAATTTGTGCCAGTGGGGAAGTTGTGCCACCCCCTGTTTCTAGGTAACCATTGACAAAATTGGTCATGTGACCACAGATTTTTGAGTTAGACATTGCAAAGAATAAAGCCTCATTGCATGAGAGGCACACACATTTGAGTTCAAAAAACAGCTTTTTGTATTTCAAAGTAAAATTTCTATGACCAAGGTGTTTTGATTGTTGCATCTAAACAGGTATAGACAAATTAATGGCAATTATAAAGTCAAAGTCAATGTGAGATCATTGGGAAACAAGTTGGATGAACTCCAAGCCCTACAAAGGACCCAGCCAGAGTACCGGGAATGCAGTATTATGATTTTTACTGAGGAGCGGCAAACGTAAAGGAGGTGGACTGGCAGTACTTGTGAACAACAGATGGTGTCATCCAGGACATGTTACTGTGAAGTGTCGTCTCTGCAGTCCACATATTGAACTGTTGGCAGTAAGTTTTCATCCATATTATTTAACCAGAGAGTTTACCAGTGTTATTTTAGCAACCGTATATGTTCCACCTTCCGCTGTTGCTGACACTGCATGTGATGCCATCAGTTCAGTTGCTGCTAAGCTACAGACACAACACCCCAATGCATTTGTGGCAATATCTGGTGATTTTAACCATGCTTCACTCTCTGCCACACTTCTAACGTTTCAACAGTTTGTCAGCTGCTCTACCAGAGAAAACAAAACGTTGGATTTGTTTTATCCAAATGTCAAGGACTCATACATCTCTACAGCAAGACCTCCTCTAGGCAAATCAGATCACAATCTTGTTTTTCTCTGCTCGAAATATAAGCCCCTTGTTCAGAGACAGCCTGTAATAAAGAGGACTGTGAGAAAATGGTCACAGGAAGCTGAAGAAGCCCTGCAAGGTTGCTTTGAGGCTATAGACTGGGACGCAGTGTGCCAGCCACATGGAGAGGACATCAATGCCATGACTGAGTGTGTAACCGACTATATAAACTTCTGTATGGATAACATCATGCCCACCAGAACCGTGAGATGCTTCCCCAATAACAAACCCTGGATCACCAGTGACCTGAAGGACCTGCTTAACAAAAAAAAAGATAATTCAGAGAGGGAGACAGGGAATGATTGTGGAGTATACAGAAGCAACTTAAAGTCAAGATAAGAGACAGCAAGGAGGTGTACAAGAGGAAGCTGGAGAGCTTCATCAGGGATCAAGCAGAAGGAAAATTGGACCGATGGAGGTCTGGACAGAGCCTATGAACTGAACACATTCTTCAATAGGTTCAGTTCCAAAACAAGCTCAGCATCCTACTCTCCTGCTCACAGCCAAATAGACATCCCACCCTCCTTTGACCCACAGGACCCACAGCTGTCCAGTAAAACCTCAAATGTTTTATCTTCGACCTCAGCCCTAGACCCTTCTGCTTTTACATGTTTGCCTCCTGTCTTGTTCCGGTACCAAAGAAAACTCATCCATCAGTCCTCAACTGACTATAGACCTGTTGCCCTGACATCCCATACATGAAGATCCAAGAGAGACCCCTGTTGGCCCACCTGAGTAAGCAAACAATAAACTATCAGGACCCCCTTCAGTTTGCTTATTGCTGTGGAGTTGGAGTTGAAGATGCAATCATACACCTGTTTCATAAAACCCACCGTCATCTGGACAAAGACAGCAGCACTGTGAGGCTCATGTTCTTTGATTTCTCCTGTGCATTTAACACAATTCCACCTGATTTGCTTTGTCAGAAACTCCAGAAGACTCAGGTGGAGGCCTCAACAATCTCCTGGATCAAAGACTACCTGATAAACAGACCGCACTTTGTGAGACTGAAGGGTTGTGAGTCTAAACAGGTAGTCAGCAGCACAGGAACACCACAGGGGACTGTACTCTCACCATTCCTCTTCACTCAGTACACCTCAGACTTCCAGTACAAGACAGACTCCTGTCACCTGCAGAAATACCCAGGTGATTCTGCAGTTGTGGGGTGGATCAGAGATGGACAAGAAGCTGAGTACAGGAAGGTGGTGGACCGCTTTGTGGCATGGTGTGGAAACAATCATCTCATCTTGAACGTGACTAAAACAAAGGAGATGATTGTAGATTTTAAGAGAAACAGGAATAAGTCAAAAACTGTTTCCATCATGGGAGAAGAAGTGGAGATGGTGCAGGAGTATAAATACCCCGGTGTTCACCTGGACAACAGACTGGAGATGCAACTGTGAAGCCGTCTACAAGAAGGGACAGAGCAGACTGTACTTCTTGAGGAAGCTTAGGTCCTTTGGTGTTTGCAGCAAGATGCTACATATCTTCTATAAGTCTGTTGTGGAGAGTGTGATCTCTTCTGCCATTATCTGCTGGGGTAGCAGCATCAGAGCCAGGGACTTAAAAAAGCTCAACAAGTTGATAAAGAAGGCTGGCTCTGTTCTGGGGACTCCTCTAGAACCTCTGGAGATCATTGTACAAAGAAGGATTCTTCATAAAATAAAGAACATTATGGAGAACCCTGAGCATCATCTTCATGAGACTGTCCTACAACAACAGAGTGTCTTCAGTCAGAGGCTTCTTCAGATGTGCTGTAAGACAGAGCGCTACAGTAGATTCTTCCTGCCCACAGCCATCAGCATCTACAACGGCTCTTTGAAGAAACCTTAATAATGAGCTACAACAACATTTAATTTCCCTTCGGGATTGATAAAGTATTTTTGAATTTTGAATTGAATTGAATTAAAAAAGATTTCACATACGTTTTTGCGCTTTGTTAAGCCACATGTATATGAGTCTATACAGCTAGCATAAACTTAGCTCAAATCTGCTCGATAATGCATGTTTTCCAAAACAGTGGGGTTGTGCCAGTGGCACAACTCACTCCCGCTTGTTAATATTTTAAACATATTATTTTATTGTAATTGTACACTGTATTCTTAAATTTTCTAACTAAAACTATGTGATATTTCTAATTTTACATCAAAAATAGAAATAGACCACCACGCCAGAGTTACAAGATGAAGACAGGCAGGGCTTCCACTCCTCTAGAGGACATGGACAGAGCAGTGAAAGAGGTAGAGAAAAGGAATTAAATTCGTCAGGTGGCGAGACAGATGAACATATGCAGGATAACATTAAAACGTTACATTGTAAACAAAAAGATAGATGGAAAAGAAACAAGGCCAGGATATGAAAGAATCAAAACAAACTAAACGCATCAAGAAAATGGTTGTGTACAGTAGCTCAGAAAAAGTGGCATTGCTATTCCACTTGACACCACTGACTATGAGGATTCAGAATGATGATGATGATGGTGACAAGAATCTGTCTCCTGGGGGTTTTGTCATTGTGAACTTTGCAGGCAAAACCAAATCTTACAACTATGTTGGACTGGTTGAGAAGATTGATGGTGCTGACATCAGTGCAAAGTTTCTTAGGCAAAATAGTAAGATGTCTGAAGAAGGAAAGCCCATCTTCACTTTCAAAGAAAATGGTGGAGTTATCCCTAGAATAGCTATGCATAAGAAACTACCTGCATCACAAAAACTTGGTGGTACAGCCAAAACGGAGCAACAATTTATATTCCCTTGTAAGTATCGACAAGAGGAAAATGTGTTCATGTGGGGTAAGGTCTTGTTTCAGAAAACTAACCTTTACGGTGCTCTTGTAAGGTTGTTGAAAATTGGCTTTTGATATCGTATAAGTATAAACAAACATTAAATTAGTAATTATGTACTGAATTTGTCTGGCTTTTATATAGTTTTACAGTTGCTGGGATGAAAAATATATACTTTCTTACTTCAATAATCAATGGCAAAATTTACCCCAATGTATTCTCATCAAAGGCAAACTTACGCTGCACTGGGGGCAAGTTGTGCCACGAATCTGTTTTTCAGCAAATTTGAGACCCCACTGAAGCCTTATATAAAAGGTTGATAAAACAATTCAAGTTATTAACTCAAGGAGCCAATCTGTCAAAGTGTCAATTACAATCAGCTCCTGATTAATGAAATTACGGCAGAACAACTGGTATTTACTGGTTTATTAGAAGAACAGGCTATCATCTGAATTGAGCATTGAACAAAAACTAAGAAAAGAACAGAAAAATGGTTCTGTCAAATCACAAGAGCTTATTTTCTTTCGAAAGCAATAAAAACATTCAGCACTGCTGGTAAAGTCTAAAGTTAGGCTAGTATTAAAATTCTGAATAATAAGAGTTTAATTCAGTCCTCTTGTGTGCAACGTTTAATTGTACATGAGGTTGGGATAGAAGGACATGTCAGGAAACAGGAGATCTCAAGGTCCTAAACATCAGAAACATGCAGCTAAACATGCAGTGCAATCAGGGCCAAGCATATGAGGGATGACCTAAAGAGGTCAGTTCTTGAGAAGAACAGATTTGTGCTGGACTATAATAAAGAACTTTTAGATGTTTCATTTTGCTCAACTGAAGAATTGTGTCACTAAAATAAACCTACAAAAAGGAACAGACAATCAAAACACAGCAAGCTGAGTAACAATAAACAAAAAAAGGCTTCTGAAACTTCCTAAATATCTAGAGAATGTCATGATTCCAGCCCTTCAGCTCTACCTTGACTGTGCTGATTACTCATTGCCTTCACCTGCACTGGGCTGCGCCTATTTAAACAGCTGCTCGTCACCAGCTCAGTGCGAGATTGTCTGTTGCCTCAGTCACAGCTTTCAAGCCTTGATTCATGTTCTAAGATAGTTTTTTCTGGTTTTCTGATTCTGCCTTGTTTTTGACCACAGATTTTTGCCAAGTCCTTCTGCTGTTTGGAGGAGTTCTGACCTCCCGTTGCTGAAACCTGCCTGTTTCTGATTCTATCTTCGGATTACTGGACTACCTTTGCCTGAAACCCTCCAGTGCTTTACCCCGGATTGTCTCACGACCCCGCATCTGGTTAGTGGAAATTGTCCCTGTCCCCTGTTTGACCTCCTGTTGTCCACGTCCCCTTCCTCCCCGGCTGGATTCCGGTTCCCCGTGGAACCTCCATTCCTGTCCTCCCAGTCTGACCACTTCCTGTGGAACCCCATCAACCCAATTATTTTAATAATAAATCTTTTGATGAACCGTTCTCTTGTCTGGCTGCGCTTTGGGTCCTGGCTGATTTGCTTCATCGTTACAGAGAAGTTTTTTTTTTTTTTTTTACAAACAGAGACTGAAAAACTGCTCCAGAACAAAGGGAATGGTGAGATAAAAACAGTTATTGTTAAAAAAATGTACAAAATTATAACCTGTTATAAGAATATTGACACATATTCACTTCAAACCACCACACAGATAATGTGCTGTATGTATGATAATAATAGTAGCACTTTGCTGCTAGCTAGTGATTTAGGTTATGGCCAAATATGACTGATTCTGCTAATTTGCAGACTAAATGTATAAATTTCAGTCTATAGTATGGGCTATATTCAAATTAAGAATCTTTACTTAATTTAGAAATAGTTTGACAGCACAAAGACATGTATTTGTACATAATGGTAAACAATTAAGGTTATTTATTAAATGTATTTAAGGTTTAATATTTGTGGAATATAAAACTTGAAATTAAAGTTTGGTTTGTCTCTTCCCTCTGAAGTTTAAACTCTGTCCTAACAAGGTTATACATGGATACTACTAAGAAACTGTTACATAGCAGCAATAAAGTAAGAAAGCAAGCAAGGAATAAAGACAGAAAGTAGTCCACTGCAAGACAATGGTCACCTCTCATATCTTTACACTTCCTTAGAGCTCTGAGGTGGATAACAAATACTTTGTATGCTTGACTGCTTCTATAATGTTTGCACATATTATCTGCATTTCATAGCAATTCCATACCCACTTGAGAGAAAAAGTAGTGTTTCAGCTCTACTGTATAGTAATTAGGTTAGTGTAAACACTAATGACCCATTCCAAGAGCACAGCTCTTTTGAACATCAGCTATGGAATGCCCTAAGTGAGTGGGTTTAAAGCTGTCTGTGTTCTTAGTCTCTGCAATGAACACATGCATTCAAAAAGACAAGCAGCAGATTGCTTGCTGTTTCGCAGCATTAGGTTAAAGCTCATATGTCCTTAGTCAAGTGGCATGCAAATCCTGTTGGGATTCAGCACATGGCTCCATTCACAATGGCCTAATCAAGTGGTATCTGAGCTTCATTCCTCTTATGCTGCATGACTGGACCACACTTCTCAGAGGCTGAATTGTAGTTGTCAGTTGGGACTCTAGAGAGTGTTGGGAGAGAAAAGAAAAGAGAGGGCCAGCCTTTGTTTAATCTGTGTCTGCTTTCCTCAGAAAGTTTGGCCCTCGTCAAGTAAATGCATGCAGACTGTTGCCGTATTTTCATTACACAATCACCTCAGCTATCCAAATGGAGAGCAGGAGGGTAGCTCAGCCAAAAAAGATGTATCTACCTGAGTCTAAAGGTTTAATCTTTTTTGTGTTTTCTGATAGGTTGGCACAGCTTGTTTAATGACCTCTATTCATAGCAAATCCATCACAACACTGAAAGGCATGAATCCAGGGGTACTTCTTCTTCAGAGAAACCTCCAGGTCCAAACTAGCTCGGTGGTAACAATCAAGCTCATTCTATGCTTTGTTATTGAGTGAAAGTGCAGTTCTTTTGCATTTTTAGAGCAAACAAAATAACATCAATTCAGGTTTGACTTTCATGTTCACAAAAGCCCTAAAGGCACAACTTAGGTTTGGGTCAATACTTGGCTGAATTAAAGACTTAATTAGCATTCTCACTGTTGGACCACTTGTTTGCTGACTATTGGACCATTTGCACGTTGCTGGATGCCACCAGGCCTCCTGGCGTTTTCGGCGTTTTGTATCCAGGACATTGCGACTGATATGACGGGGCGCCCCATTCTGACGTCACTGGGCGCTATATAGGAAGGCACCCATTTTGACCATTCGCCTTCAGCTGGAGACCGGGTCCGGTTACCAACATCTGAGGCATCACCTGGAGAAGAGTCCCGAGTGGATCTCATTTATTCTCTCTCATTGGCCAACGAAGAATTCATGACTGAGATTTCTGGAATGAGAAGGCCAGAAATTTCACTTTGCCGATCGAAGACGTGAGTTTAACATGTAACTGAAAAACAAGGAGTTTCGAGGAGACAAATCACCACCGTGTTTTGTCCTAGTCGACTTTGATGGTCAGATCATATTTTCCCTTTCGCCAAGGATGCCAGAGGACAAAGATTGACCGCTTTTCCTGAAGTTAACTGTGGACGCACAATAACTTCCAACTCCTCCTCTCCATTCGCTCTCAACTCTGCTGAGACAGAAGGCTTCAACAAGTTGTTGAGGGTTATGATTTTTGATTGATTAATCTTGATCGATGATTATAATCAAAAATCATAATTTGACAAAATCAATTTCTTAACCAAAATCCTCATTTATGAATCGAGACCAGAGATGTTTCTGGTGTTGTAATTGTGGCTCAACACCTTTGACAATTACAACCGTTAAATACTCCGTAATAATTAATAACTATTGCCGGAGATGTCACTGTTTAATCGACGGTTTCTGCTGAAACGTGTGGAACTTTACCTTATCTTGACTGACAAATCACTTTCGCACACAATGAACACAAAACGCTCTCTCTTTATCTATGTGGATATTTATTAATCTTCACCTACTCAACATGCAAAAGTCATAAAACTTCCCCCAACTCCTGAGCAGACAAAGGGTTATAAAGCTTTTGGCGGCAAGCTAGCGAGCAGTGATATTGGAGACAAAGGAAAATGGAGAATTTTACCGTGAGGTTATTTTAACAGTCCAGTCTTACAACGCACTTGCGTTGACTCTCATGTGGTAAAACACGCACAGAGCTAGCACAGCGGCTTCAGACATCAACACAACACATCAGCAAGGTTACAGGCACATGTCGTTCAGAACAAATGAGATCCTAACTAGCGATTCTGATCGCTCTACAACCTCTGACCCTGCCCAGGCCTTCTAATAAAGAAATAAAAGATTAAAATAAAAGATGGGTTTTACTTGGTGAAGCTCCTTCTGGAGCAGCAGTGAGAGGGAAAGAGGGGGGGGTTTGAAGCGTTGTTGCGCGTCCGCAGTTAAACTCCAAGAAAGCGGTCAGTCCCGTCCTTTGGCCTTCTTGACGAAAAGGAAAAATAGGATGTTAGGGTTTTTATGACTTTTTATATTATTTATCACTGGTGCCTGTTCTAAGTGCTTTCTTCCCCCACATGCCATAGACAAAGAGATAAGAGAGAAGGGTGAGTTATGCAATTATCAGCAACATCTAGGGACTGGCACCAATCCTCACTCCTTTCTATAAAATCAAGACACGTGAACCCTAACCTTTCACACACACACACACACACACACACACACACACACACACAAACACACACACACCCACCTTGAATGTTGTTTGAACTGTGTGTGACCAAGCATGTATAAATAAAGAGGTTAGGAGTGTTAATACTTTGTAGATTTGCACTGCAAAGTGTGAGCTACCCTTGCCGCAAGTATAACTGACTCTGTGTCGTTCCTTACCTCTGAGTTTACTAAATAATACCTAACATTAATTTGGTCCTTCGGAGCCGGATATTATAAGAACTAAAGTGATTTTATCTTTCTTTGCAGTGACTGGCGGATCTCCGGGAACAGCCTGACGTCGAGTTAAGCGCTGCCGCACAGCCGCATCTAGGCCTGGTGGCTGAAAGTCCCGGTGTGTGACGTTCGCATCTGGCCGGTGGATTATTGTCTTGCTCGATGCCAGGTGACTCTGGAGGTCCGACAGAGTCACCTAGAAGTCAACTCTGAGGTGAGACAGTTTTAAAATACAGTACATGAGATAAGAGTAAGCGCTATATAAATGAAAGAAGAAAAGTATTTAGAAGTCGTTTGGTAGTGTGTTGCCGCAAGGACACTGCATTGGATAGGTTTTATTTCGCTGCAAAGAAATAGTGATAAATTTGGGTAGTTATCTCACCGTAAAAAGATTAAAAATGACTAGGCGCCGTAAAGTGAACTGGATAATTTGGTTGGTAACATTCCGCCGGAAGGGAATGAAATTAAGTGTTGAATAATAAAGAGAGCTCATAAACTAAGCTAGGTCGACCATACATATTGCTGAAGGGACATAAATATGTTAAAATACTAACTGTGTGACTGTGCTGTTTTGTGTGTTTGGAAGACTAAGCATTTTGGAAGAATCTTAGTAGGATTCTGCTGGTCTTGTGTTTTCTTTTGCCCAGAATAGAAAGACGTATTGGTGATTCTTGGAGATAAAGGTCAGGTTTAATCCCAGAAAATTAACACCGCTGCGAATTAGTCGCAGTAGAAGGGCGTTTCTAGCATGTACTCAGGTGAAGCCTTAATGGCTCATGAACAGAAATTTCATCCATCTGAAAAAAATTTAGAGGGAGACACATTCCCTCTAGTTGAGGTAGCAAATCCAAATGTAAGTGACGCTAATCACCGACAGCCGCCAACTATTCTAGTATATAGACCATGGACACAGGAAGACAGAACTTCTGCTTTAAAAGGTATTCCACAGATACATGAAGGCGTGGAAGAATTTCTAGAAGCTATTACAGAACTCAGAGGAAGTTTTCATCTTAATGGCAGAGAGATGCTCCAGTGTTTTACCCAGCTGTTTGGTCATCGCTGGTGCAGAGTAGCAGGAGGTTTCACTGGATGCGATGATAATGGTGACATATTGGCACATAATTCACTAGATTTAAGGGACGCCTTACGCTTACTCTTTGAAAGAATTCGAAGAGTTTATATACAGACAGCAGATTATGGTAAAATCTCACAATGCAAACAGAAGGAGGAAGAGGACCCACAAGATTTCTTGGATAGGATGAGACGTGTTTTTAGAGCAAACTCTGCTATACCATATGATGAAGCAGAGGCAGGAGCCTATTAGCAACAGTTGAAGAGAGCCTTTTTGCAAGGCCTTAAAATTTAACTCAGACGGTATATAGATAAACACAGGGTTCATCAAAATACAGGAACTGTTACACAAGCTTTAGAATACGCGGAGCATGCTCATAAAACACAGCGAGATAGGAAGACAGATACATTTGGAATGCAAGACAGTTTAATGGCTTTGCATCGCTCAGGGGCAAGCGGGCAAAGAGGACGGAGGGGATTTAGAGGTCACAGAGGAGGAGGAGGAGGGCCACGACACAGTTACACACAGAGCAATGTGTGTCTGAGGTGTGGCAAAATAGGGCATTATACTAGAGAATGTAGGACAATTTTACAAAACCCTGGCGCAAGAGATGACAACTGCTGGATCTGCAATGAGCCAGGACATTTTGCAAGAGAATGTAATGAAAAGCGGGTGTATAACCCCAACTCTACCCAGAATTGACAATTACAGCCACAGCCCCCACCTCCTCCCCCACTAGCAGAAAAAAACAGTAGTGAAATGGAGGAAGTTGATATACAAGCCGCATTAGAACTTATAGCACTAAGTAGGACGCAAGATTTGCCATATAAAAACATATTAATAAATGGCAAAGTAGAACTGTGCTAACTAAACTTCCACCCGGAGTAAAATATTCTAACACCACAGTACATGTTAGATCAGCAGCTGGCACATCAGAGGTACATTACCTAAGTGCACCAGTAACAATAACAGAACCTGAGACAAAACTTACTTGTCAGGCTCCCGTTCTGATAAGTCAAAAATGTCCAGTAAACCTGTTGGGAAGAGATGTTATGCAAAAGTTGCATATAAATATAGTATCAACAGAAACAGGTATGAAAGCTGTAGTGGAAGAAGGGGCCCTAGTCCTAAATGAACTCTCACAGCCGCATTATTACTGGTCTCTCGATCTAGACCCCACACCAACAGCTCGAGAACTGCTGAGGAGAACCAGAGAAAAACAAACCTCCCAGGGGGCACAGTGCATGCTAGATACTGAGCTCCATGTAACCATGAGATATAAAAATACTGCAGGGCCAGATCATCAGTATGATACTGTTTATCACAGAAAGAAAATCAGACTATTGCCATACAGCATCTGTATGTTGACCCCAAAACAGGAAAATCCTCCACCTCAATCATACTGTCAGGAAGACAGCTTCAACAGTTTAAAGGCAGTACACCTCATCTGTCATTAACTAAACCTGTGGGGGGTCATTGGAAAGAATTTGAAAACTTTATACAGCGTGCTGAAAGAGGGAGATATGAGGCATTAACACGCTCTGACTGGAAAGTAGATCCTAATACAGGAATCTGGAAACTCACTCTAGGGTGGATAGTCAAAGTTCATCCAAAGACACATTTGGATGAGGCAAAGTGACAGATACTGTGCCTAGCTGAAAGCAAAGAGAGCAACAGTCACCCTGCCTTAGCTGCTGTCCCACCTGAACTGTGGTCCCAATCATCGTTGATGTAGGACTTATAAAGGGGTTTCCACCATATAAGGTTAAATTAATATCTGAAGAATGGCCAGTAGTTCGCCTGTACCCCTTAAAGCCAGACGCTGATGAGGGTATTAAGCCAGTAATACAGGATATGTTGAAGTTAGGAATATTAAGGGAAGCACCTGATGCTACATGCAACACACCTATCTTTCCAGTGCAGAAAGCCAGCACAGGAAAGTGGAGGATGGTTCAGGATCTTAGACCGATAAATAAAATAGTGTGACATGCGATTCCAGACGTCCCGAATCCACATACATTACTGCATTCATTAACTCCAGATAAAAAATATTTCTCAGTGGTAGATCTTAGCAATACTTTCTTCACAGTACCACTGCATGAAGAGTCACAGTTTTTATTTGGCTTTCAGTTCAAAGGGAAAAAATACACCTACACCAGATTACCACAAGGCTTCAGTGAAAGCCCACATGTATATACACAAGCCTTAAGATACTCTATGAGCACCTGTTAGGTGCCTGAACTTAGTCAAGTCCTGTTGTATGTAGATGATATTCTTATAGCTTCAGACACTCAACAACACTGTGAGGAAGCTTACATAACAGTTCTGAAACATCTCTACCAGACGGGGCACAAAGCCTCTAGGGATAAACTGCAGTTTTGCAAGGAGAAAGTGATTTATTTGGGACATTTGTTATCACAACATGGTCGTTCCCTCCTAAGTAGCACAAAAACAGCCATACAGGAAGCCCCAAAACCACGAACTAAACAACAAATGAAGTCCTTTCTGGGACTGTGTAATTTTTGCAGAGAATGGCTACCAGACTATGCAGCCATTGTACAACCCTTGCAATCTATGATCTATGGCAAAGACATGACATTAAAAGACAAAATCATATGGACTAAGGAGGGAGAAGTAGCATTCACAGAGCTAAAAAATCTGCTTCAAACAACAGTCACCTTAGCTCTGCCGGATTATGGCCAGCCTTTCACACTTTGTGTAGATGCATGTAAGGATTATAGGAAAGCTGTATTAACCCAACTATTTGGCTCCAAAAACAGACCTTTAGCATTTTATTCTAAAAAATTGGATTCGGTGGCATCTGGATTTCCAAATTGTGTGCAGAGCTGCATCGCAGCACCAGAAGCTGTGAAGCAGACAGCTGAAATTGTGTTGTGCCACCCGCTCACACTGAAAGTTCCTCATTCATTGTCACTTGTATTGCTACAAACTTCACATCCTTTCTTGACTCATGCAAGGCATATTATGTTGTCCTCATTGTTACTCTCACAACCAAATATAACTCTGCAAAGATGTGGTCCACTAAACCCTAGCACATTAATTCCAACAGCAGAAGATGGAAAACCACATTCTTGTAAAACAGAGGTTGAGGAAGACACAAAACCTAGGCAAGATATCTCTCAGACTCCTCTGGAAAACTCACAAATAATTTTTGTAGATGGATCAGCATCAAAAGATGAATATGGAAAAAACAGAGTTGGTTATGCAGTAACCACTGAAACTAAAATTATAGAGTCACAGGCCCTGCCCCATACATGTTCAGCACAGACTGCAGAGCTGTATGCTGTTATCAGAGCGTGTGAACTATATGAAGGAAAAATCCTAACCATTTATACAGACAGCCAATATGTATTCAGTTCTGTTCACCATTTTGCCAAAATATGGGAAAATAGAGGGTTTAAAATATCAGCTGGAACAGAATTGACACATTTTAATCTGTTAAAACGACTGCTGTTAGCTATCCAGCTACCTGCAAAGATAGCCCTTTGTAAATGTAAAGCGCATCAATCTGATGAAACCTTGGAAACAAAGGGAAACACCTTTGCTGATATTTCTGCTAAAATAGCTTCGAGGCTTCCCCTCACTTTGAAAATGTCAGATCTCTTATTTATAGATACAGATGTGCTGAAAGATTCACAACAATGTGCACCAGCTGCAGAAGTTAAATCTTGGCTGAATAGAGGGGCCATAAAGAAAGATTACATTTATCATTTGGGAAATAAGCCAATATTACCAAAGAATTTATACAAGACGGCGTCCCATGCAACACACGGGGTTTCCCATGTGTCGAGAGGGGGAATGATACACTTAGTAAATCTACATTTCCACACCATAAATTTTTCTGACTATGCAAGAAACTTTTGTAGATCATGTATTATCTGCTGCAAACATAATCCACAGGGGAACATGAGACCCAAAAGAGGCCAGTCCCCAGCAGCTATTCATCCCTTTCACACGATACACATGGATTTCATAGAATTATCATGGTCAGGGGGAAAGAAATATTGTTTAGTGGTCATAGATGCATTTTCGAAGTGGGTTGAAATGTACCCTGCAAAACACTGTGATGCGCTCACAGTGGCGAAGAGTTTAGTGACACATTTCTTCCCTACATATGGTATCCCACAAATCATAAGATCAGATAATGGGACTCATTTTGTAAATAATGTAATAGAACTGTGCTCTAAAGCATTAGGGTTTCAGTTAAAAAACCGTTGTTCTTACCACCCACAATCTGCTGGGCTAGTTGAACGAACAAATGGAACAATAAAAAATAGATTAAGGAAAACAATGGAAGAAACAGGGAGGCCATGGCTTGAATGCCTATCTCTGGTTAAATTATGGATGAGAATAACTCCAAATCAAACTGGTCTCACTCCATTTGAAATAGTACATGGCAGACCTTTTCCATTGCCCTCAGAAATGGATGACATAGGAAAAGCACAGCAGGAAACATCATTAGCTGAATGGATGAATAAGATGTTACAAACAAAAGAAGTACAGTTGTCCAGTAGTCTGCCAGTAAATTCTGCTCCAATTTCACAGAACAATTTGAGGCCTGGAGACCTGGTCCTGATTAAGACACTTCACAGAAAGGACTGGAGCACCCCCTGCTGGAGAGGGCCATACCGTGTTCTCCTGACCACACCGACAGCTCTGAAAATCGCAGAGAGACCATCATGGATCCACAAGAGCCACTGTAAGCTAATATCACCATTACAGGAGCCAAACCAACCGACGGGGTAACAGGGGAATGACCGGGTACAAAGGGGTTGGACCCATATGGTCCAACATCTCAAACCGGCGAAGAAAACAACTGACCTGTGCACAATTTAGCATGGCTTTCTGTGGCGTGTGGACAGGACTGATAAGCCTGAGCTTAAACGTGGTAGCAGGGCTCTTTCTCTGTTTAAGACAGGATCCACAGGATGTAACATCACACGAGAAGAGATGGACAAGATGGACACTGGACCCAAAAAGCAGATGATTATGATGACATGTTGTAAATGAATATATCTTCAATGCCTGAGTGTATTCATACTTGTACTTCATAAAATGACCTTATAGCAGAAAATCGAAAGAAGTTGCTGTTTAAGTGAAATGAGAAAAAGGGCAATGATGATATGAACAAGGCTTGTTTTAATTGTTTTATTTTTTATTATTACATTGTTTCTTTGTTTTATTATATTGTTTTACTCTGCCATGATTGGTGGTCGCCTGGGCGGAGGGACCGTGTTTGCCACAAAATAATCTGTTTTCCGTCCTGTGGGTTTGTGCTTACACAGAGTGTTTCATTTTACATGTCTTTACTCATGACTTATTCATGATAAAACAGGCGGGAACTGTTAGGGTTTTTATGACTTTTTATATTGTTTATCACTTGTGTCTGTTCTAAGTGCTTTCTTCCCCCACATGCCATAGACAAAGAGATAAGAGAGAATGGTGAGTTATGCTATTATCAGCAACATCTAGGGACTGGCACCAATCCTCACTCCTTTCTCTAAAATCAAGACACATGAACCCTAACCTTTCACATACACACACAAACACCCACCTTGAATGTTGTTTGAACTGTGTGACCAAGTATGTATAAATAAAGAGGGAGGAGTGTTAATACTTCGTAGATTTGCACTGCAAAGTGTGAGCTACCCTTGCCGCAAGTATAACTGACTCTGTGTCGTTCCTTACCTCTGAGTTGACTAAATAATATGTTGGACCACTTGTTTGTTGAGTATTGGATTATCTGCACGGTGTTGGACGTCACTGTGCCCCTCCAATGGCATCGGCCATTTTGCACCCAGGACAGCCCGCTCCTACATATCCCATCGAGCATTGCGACTGATATGACTGGGCGTCCCAAGTCTGACGTCACAGGGCTATATAGGAAGGCGCTCATGTTTGAAAACTTGCCTTCTGCTAGAAAACCGGTCTAGTGACTGAAGCGCACCACTTTAAGAGAAGAGCTCTTTGCAGAGTTCATTAATTCTCTCTCGTTGGACAACGAACAATTCATAACTGAGGTTTTTGGACTAAGAAGGCCAGAGATTTCACTTTGCCGATCGAAGACGTGAGTTAACACGTAACTGAGAACACGGAGTTTCGGAGAGACGAACCGCTATCGTGTTTCATTTTCAAGTCGACTTTGATGGTCAGATCATATTTTTCCTTTTTGTCAAGAAGACCAAAGGACAAAGACTGACCGCTTCCCCTGAAGTTGATTGTGGACGCACAATTAACTTACCCCACTTTTCCTCGCTCGAATTCCCTCGCTCAGAAGGAAGACGACACCAAGTAAAACCAATCTTTTCTTTTTATTTTATCTTTTATTTCTTTATTAGAAGGCCTGGGCAGGGTCAGAGGTTGTAGAAGCGATCAGAATCGCTGGTTGGGATCTCATGTGTTCTGAATAATATGTGCATGTAACCTTGCTTATTGAAACTTTGATGTGTTATGTTGATGTCGGGATCCGCCGCGTTCCCAGAGCTGTTTGTGTTTTTACTATCTGAGAGTCAACATGTGAGTTGCAAGACTGGACTGTTAAAACGACCTCATGGTAAAATTCTCCATTTCCCTTTGTCTTCAATCTCACTGTGCTAGCTTGCCGCCAGAAGTTAGAATCCTTTGTGCTCAGGAGTTAGGGGAAAGTTTTATGATCAGAAGACCATAAGGACAGTTGGGGCTGCGCTCCAACCCCCACCACTCGCCACCACACCACCACTCATATTCACATCTTCCTTCGTCTATAGTGCCATAAGCTGGTTGACTCAATACATACCCACTACCGTTTGTTGATTTTGCTTATTTAGATGTGTTACCCCTGTGTTTGTAGAATTTTGCATGTTAAGTAGGTGAAAATTAATAAATATTCACATAGATAAAGAGAGAGCGTTTGGTGTTTCATTGTGTGCAAAAAGTGATGTGTCAGTCAAAATAAGGTTCAAGTTCCACACGTTTCGGCAGAAACGGTCGATTAAACAGTGACATCTCCGGCAATAGTTATTAATTATTACGGAGTATTCAACGGTTGTAATTGTCAGAGGCGTTGAGCCACAATTACAACACCAGAAACATCTCTGGTCTCGATTCATAAATGAGGATTTTTGGTTAAGAAATTGATTTTGTCAGATTATGATTTGTAATTATAATTATTGATCAAGATTAATCAATCAATAATCATAAACCTAACAAATACCTATCATAGGATCTGACCATCAGCAGTCGACTAGGGATGAAACACGGTGGCGGTTCGTTTCCTCAAACTCCGTGTTTTTAGTTACGTGTTAACTCACGTCTTCGATCGGCAAAGTGAAATTTCTGGCCTTCCTAGTCCAGAAACCTTAGTTATGAATTGTTCGTTGGCCAACGAGAGAGAATAAATGAAGACTCCATGTGGGATCTCTTCTTCTCCAGAGGATGCTTCAGTTGTGTGGTAACCGTGTCAAGGTTTCCAGCTGAAGGTGGGGTTTTCAAAACGGAGCCTTCCTATATAGCGTCTTGTGACATCAGACTTGGGACGCCCAGTCATATCAGTACCCATTTTGTACCCAGGGCTGTCCTGGATACAAAATGGCCGATGCCATTGGAGAGGCACAGTGACGTCCCACAACGTGCTGATAGTCCAATACTCAGCAACAAGTGGTCCAACAAAGTAAAACCCGTCCTTTATTTTTATTTATTTCTTAGAAAGCCTGGGCAGGGTACAGGAGGTTTTAGTGTGATTAGATTCGCTATTTAATCTAATGTGTTCTGAATGATATGTGCATGTAACTTTGTTATTGAAACTTTGATATGCCGTGCTGATGTCTGGGGCCGCTGCGCTCCCAGCTTTGTGTGTGTTTTGCGGGGTTATTGAACACCTGAGAGCACGCGCAGATGCGCTGTGAGACTGGACTGTTAAAATAACCTCATGGTGAAATTCCCCATTTTCTTTGTCCTGAACCTCACTGCTTGCTAGCTTGCCGCCAAAAGTTTTATAATTCTTTGTCTGCTCAAGAGTTGGGGGAGGTTTTATGACTGAGTATAAATGAGTTACAGTGGAGCTGCGCCCCCACCTCCACTCACCACCACACCCCTTTGTCATATTTTCATTTTTGCCATAACTGCTGGTTGATCCCATTCGCACCCACTGCTGTTTTGCTTTATTTTTGTTTTGTTAGAGATTTTACCCCTTTTGTGTAGAACTTTGCATGTTTGAGTAGGTGAAGATTATTAAATCAGAAGAACGGATTGTATCAGCATGTGATTTAATAAATATTCACATAGATAAAGAGAAGGCGTTTCTGGGTTTATTTTGTGTAAGAGTGATTCGTCAGTCAAGATAAGGTTAAACGTTCCACACGTTTTGGCAGAAACGGTCGATTAAACAGTGACATCTCCGGTAATAGTTATTAATTATTACTGAGTATTTAACGGTTGTAATTATCAAAGGCGTTGAGCCACAATTACAACACCAGAAGACATCTCTGGTCTCGATTCATAAATGAGGATTTTGGTTAAGAAATTAATTTTTTCAAATTATGAATTTTAATTATAATTATTGAGAAGGATTAATCAATCAATAATCATAATTCCAACATCACGGATGGTGATTATTGATCAGGACACATAGCATCCAGATGTTGGGGCTGTTAGCTCGCTGGTCCATGAGACAAAAAGCACAGATGTCCCTATACCTAATTAGCATTATCAGTCACGTGTCCCTAATTTGATTACAGGGCTGTCATTTTGGGATGGTGTATATCCAATAGAGATTAAGATCATTAGGGCACATTGGGTACAAACGAGCTCCCAGTCAAGTCTCATGAACACAAACAAATACTTCTGCCTGGTAAGATTTACATTTTTCAAAACATTAAAATAATTGAGTTTGTTCTTAGCTACGGTTACAAATGGTTTGAAGAAAATGGCAGGACCATGAACTGATCTCTTTGTTTCTGTTTGCTACTGAAATAAATATCTATTACACTTGATCCAATGGCATACTAGAAAGGCTTAGTAAAGATGCACAGTAAGCCCAAAGACAAAAAAATTTACTGGGACTCAAAACAATGAAGGAAGCAACCTGTTAAACAGATTGAACAGCCTATTGTATAACACTTTGTTTTCCTTTCTAACAAGGTCACCAACACAATGGTCTCTATGATCAGGGTTATAGCACAGATAGAATAATGTGGCATGACACTACCTGACTCAAGGAAATTTGTACGTGTCTTGAGATGTTAACGTTATTACTGTTATAGTGGATAAAGAAACTCACAGCTGGTGTGTTTATTGTAGGCTGGAATGGCTTCACAAAAAGCATTTTAATCCCTGCATGATCCAGACATTTTTTGTGAATGTACCTTATTTTCTAAGTAATTTCTAGATCTGTGATAAGACCAATTGTTGTATCTTCCCTGCAACAGAATATTGTCCTGTTTAGTAAAATATTTTTTTGAGAATTGGTAATTTCTTTGGTAGCATGAACATTTTCTCCCTGAAGTAATTGTCACTGAAAAAAGATGTTGTATATTAAAGTTAAGTAATTTTGAAACAATATGAATGAACGATAGAAGCATAACAATATGGCAAAATATTAACTAACACATAAATTATTAGGCATCTAATGCAAATGTGTTTTAGACAAGGCTTTGTAACATCTATTGTTGGAACCCATATAAAATGCGGAGAAAGTTCTTCTGATGACCACAAAATATGAACTTAGTAAATAATGATTTACAATGTAATTAATCTGTAGCCATGTATTACCCTATAACTGCCACTGCACTCTCTTCTCTGACAGTACAGCCCCTCTGAAATCATAGTTCTGCTAAAATCAGACTACCACAATCCCCTTTAAAGGATCATTTGTTCATCCCGTCATGCATATCGATCCATCAAGACCTACGGTAATGCATATAAACAGGAGAGACAAATGATGACATTTATCATCCAGCTTGCGTTTTCTTTTTTGCTCTTGTTGACCAACAAATTATTCACAGTGTACAATATTAATGCACCTCTATCACCTTGCTGCCATAAATCATGTTTTCTTTCCAACAGGTAATAGTTACAATAGCTACAACACATTACCTCTTTTACATTACTACCCTTCAATTCAATTCAATTTAGTTTTATTTATATAGTGCCAATTCATAACATGTCGTCTCAAGACACTTTACAAAGTCAATACAATCGAACCATACAGAATTCAAGTCTGGTACATCAATTCCAATTAATCCTAACTATCAAACACTGCAGTCAGATTCAGTTTATTATTCAGATTGGTTAAACGTTTTTCTATCTAAGAAAACCCAGCAGATTGCATCGAGTCAGTGACACAGCATTCACTCCTCCTGGATGAGCATGTAGAGACAGTGGACAGTCACTGGCATTGACTTTGCAGCAATCCCTCATACTGATCATGTATGAAGCGACAGCAGAGAGGAAAACTCCCTTTTAATAGGAATAAACCTCCAGCAGAACCAGGCTCAGTGTGAGCGCCCATCTGCCACGACCGACTGGGGGTTTGAGAGAACAGAGCAGAGACAAAAAAGAACACAGAACCACTAATCCAATAGTACTTTATATAGGAAAGAAAAGTGAAACATTATTGGTTATAGCCCATTTGGTGGCTTCATCTAGGAGAGAAAGACAGCTAAGCAGATGAACTCTGAACCAGTTTTCAAGTCTAGAGTAAGAAAGAGAGCACATACAATTAGTCACAGTAGAAACTCAGCCAGTAGTTATGTCTAGGAGGGACAGGGTTAAACACTGAAAGACAGGGCCAAGTGTTTCATCTGTATAAGGTAAGAATTAAGTTGTTGGCAGCAGCAGCTCAGCCGATGTCCCCCTCCAGGAAGGTGTGACAGCTAAACAGAGCCAGGTCAGATGTAGCTTCTGGAAAGACAAAAAACAGAGAGAGAACATAAAGTTAAAAGCTGAAATAACAGAAAATAATGCAAAACTGGAGAGTAGTATGAGAATGTAACAGAGAGTGAAAGTGGTCATTATGTCCTCCAGGAGACTAAGCCTATAGCAGCATAACTACAGAGATAGCTCAGGATAACCTAAGCCACTCCAGCCATAAGCTTTATCAAAAAGGAAAGTTTTAAGCCTAGCCTTAAAAGTAGACAGGGTGTCTGCCTCACGGACTAAAACTGGGAGCTGGTTCCACAGGAGAGGAGCCTGATAACTAAAGGATCTGCCTCCCATTCTACTTCTAGAGACTCTAAGAACCACCAGTAAACCTGCAGTCTGAGAACAAAGTGCTCTGTTAGGAACATATGGAACAATCAGATCTCTGATGTATGATGGAGCTAGATCATTAAGGGCTTTATATGAGAGGAGGGGAATTTTAAATTCTATTCTGGATTTAACAGGGAGCCAATGAAGGGAAGCTAAAATAAGAGGAATATGATCTCTTTTTAATTTTCATCAGAACTCTATATAGAAGCTTTTAACTGCAATTTGTGGACATCCTGATAGTAAAGAATTACAAGAGTCCAGCCTTGAAGCAATAAATGCATGGACTAGTTTGTTATCGTCACTCCTGGATAGGATGTTTCTAATTTTGGCAATATTCCAGAGGTGAAAGAAGGAAATCCTTGAAACCCGTTTAAAATTAGATTTAAATGACATTACATTTTACTTTATTGCCAGAGGTCAGTTTAATGCCGTCCACATAATTGATTGAATAAGCAGTTTCTTTTTCAAACATTCTGGTCCAAAGACAACAACTTCTGTCTTGTCCGAATTTAGAAGCAGAAAATTTAGAGTCATCCAAGTTTTTATGTCTTCAAGACATGCCTGTAGTCTATCTAACTGATTGGACTCATCATGATTCATAGATTAATAAAGCTGGGTATCATCAGCATAACAGTGAAAATGTATCCCATGCTGCCTGATAATTTTACCTATTGGAAGCATATATATATATAATAAAGATAATTGACCCAAGCACTGACCCCTGTGGTACTCCACAATTAACCCTGGAGTTTGAAGATGATTTATCATTTACATGAACAAACTGGAATCTGTCAGACAAATAAGATTTAAACCAGCCTAGTGCTGTTCCCCTAAACCCTACTGCATTTTCCAGCCTTTCTAAGATAATTATGTAAATGGTAAATGGCCTGTACTTGCATAGCGCTTTATCAAGTCCCCAGAGACCCCAAAGCACTTCACACTAAATTCAGTCATCCACCCATTAATACACACATTCACACACTAACAGTGGTAAGCTACACTGTAGCCAACTGTAGCTAACTGATAAAGTACATACACATTATCTGAGGCCATAAGAATATCATTAGTGACTTTCACTAGTGCTGTTTCTGTGTTATGATGATCCCTGAAACCTGACTGAAAACAGATTGTTACTGTGTAAATACTCACAAACTTGATTAGCAACTACTTTCTTAAGAATCTTAGATAAGAACAGAAAATTGGACATAGGTCTGTAATTTAGTAAATCATCTTGATCAAGCAAAGGTTTCTTAAGTAAAGGTTTAATTACAGCTACTTTAAAAGCTTGTGGTACATATCCTTTTACTAAGGATAGATTCATCAAATCTAGAATGGGGCTGGTACTCAAAGGGAACACCTCCTTAAATAATTTAGTTGGGATTGGGTAGCACGGTGGTGCAGTTGGTAGCACTGTTGCCTTGCAGCAAGAAGGTCCTGGGTTCGATTCCCGGCCTGGGGTCTTTCTGCATGGAGTTTGCATGTTCTCCCCGTGCATGCGTGGGTTCTCACCAGGTACTCCGGCTTCCTCCCACAGTCCAAAGACATGCCTGTTAGGTTAATTGGTAACTCTAAATTTCCCTTAGGTGTATGAATGAGTGTGTGTGTGTGGTTGTATGTGTGTTGCCCTGTGATGGACTGGCGACCTGTCCAGGGTGTACCCTGCCTCTCACCCATAGACTGCTGGAGATAGGCACCAGCTCCCCTGTGACCCACTATGGAATAAGTGGTAGACAATGACTGACTGACTGGGTCTAACATACAAGTTGAAGGTTTAGGTGAAGCTAATATTTTTGGTAACTCAGGAAGTTCCACAGGATCAAAGCAGTCCAAACACAGATCAGGTTCTACAGTTACTTCCAATGTTGTCTCACTTCCTGGGGATGAAGTAATCATGTTTGGGAGTATGCCAATGATTTTACTTTTAATAGAATCAATTTTATTTAAAAAGAATCACATAAAGTCATTACTGCTGAGAGCTCAGGGAATGGATGGCTCAACAGAGCTGTGACTCTAAAAGAAACCTAGGATTATTCTGGCTGTGGAAACCTATTCCATTAAGCTGTGTAAATAGTCTTCTTCAGCTAACCTGAAGTTTGTCGGTGTGTAGATATTAACTTTGTAGAAAGTTTGTAAAGTTTGTGACCTTTGCATCCGATGTTCCTTAGCACATTGCTAAGGTATTAGGTGACCTACCACTTTGTGTCTGCGTTGCTATCCAGTCTAATTATTTCCACTTTGTTACGATACCACTAACAGTTGACTGTGGAATATTTTGTAGTGAAGACATTTCACAGCTTGACTTATTTCACAGGTGGCATCGTATCACTGTACCATTCTTTGAGCTTCTGGGAGGGACCAATTCTTTCACAAATGTTTGCAGAAGCAGTCTGCATGCCCAGGTGCTGAAATACCTGAACTCAAGGTTTTAGATTATTCTGTCTTCACCAGGACAGAGCAGTACAACACGCATATCACTCCAACAGCTGCTCCAATATGCTTGTCTATCTCCTGTTCCATTTGACACCCACTAGTGAACAAGACCCCAACATACAAAAAACCTCATCCACTTAATTTAGAACCTCATTCGCAATCGAAAGATGAAGATGCTAATTGTCATTCATGCTGCTTCACATTCACCTGCAAACTGCTGAAAACCTTTTGCTTGCTCAGATAAGACATACCACATCATTTGCAAAAAGCAGCTCTGAAATCGGCACTCCCTTTGAAGAGTGCATCAATTTGCCATTAACATTTGTTAAAAGTATTTCAATAAAATATTATGCTCTATTAATTACTCAGTGTGCCTTAAGAGCCATAACTTGACAAATTTAACAAAAAATTGTTTTGACACAGTTTGCTTCCATTTCAGGTCTTGTTTGTTTGTCCAGGGACATTGTCTTCTATCTGGGCTTTATGTTTTCTTTCTTACACCTCAATGAACTAAAAGTGGATATTAAGTTTATGTATTTTGAAAGGTGTTATATATGATATATATTTTATTTATTTTATTATAAGTAATATTTTGTTTATAAATAGCAAAAAATGTGATAAAGTAAATAAAACAATGTAATTATCCTAAGTACCTTAATAGCTAGAATTCCCATGTAATGCCTAATAATTAATTCACTTACTTTATAACTAAAGCTTTAATCTCTAAGCAAGAATGATTTAAAATAAACAATACTTTGTACTAGTGACATATGCAAAATTAGATTTGCTGCCAGACATCACAAGAACACTTCCTTTGTTGTTTTGTTTTATCAGCATTGAGAACAAGGGGCCTTTATTCTGACACTTAATTTCTGCTGTCCTTGGACAAAGACAAAAACTCAGAAAAATAGAAAACACACACAGGACAATTAAAACTCAAACTGTTTTTTTAGAGAATAAATTAACTCATTGTGCATGTTAGCTGAGATTAGCACAGTCACTTTAACACTTGTTCTAATCCTTCCTTTTACCTGGTTTACCTGTTGAATGTAATGGCGGCTTGTGTTCTTCTCCCAGCAGTAATGCATTATTAGGGCAAGGCTAGGGTGACCAGATATCTATGGAGCTAAAACAGTCTCAATATTCACACATGCGCAGAACAATTCCCACATGCGCAGAACAATTCACACATGCACAGCACAATTCACACATGCACAGAACAAGATTCACATGTGCACAGTACGATTCACACATGCACAGAACAAGATTCACCCATGTATTTCTGACCCACACACAAATATATCTTGATTTACAAACTGCTTGTGGTCTCTGAACCTGACTTTATTTGTGTGGATTTTTGAGACTCCCCTGACTTAGTTCAACCAACACAAGCCTTTTTAAAAACAAGGAATGATCTGCAACCAATCAGATAGCCTCATTGTTTCAGCAAATCACAAGAGCGCACCGCACGTGGGTGATGATTTACTTATCAACCAATTGCATTAACCCTTTCAAACAGCAGCGCTATTGCGGTGGAAAGGTCTGCCAATTGAAACCTCAACATGGATTCTGGCAACGACAGGGGAGCGGTAAGTAAAACATCTAACTTATAACCTATACCACGGCCAAAAGTTGACATTTATTGCTTTATTGTCCCTACAGCCAGCTTTTATGGCTTGCAGCTGCCGAGAACCTAACCCCTGTTTCACCCTTGTGCCACCCTGACCCCTGCTGTGATCTCTCCCCAAGGCTCACTCATGTTAAATCTCAGTTTAATTTTCTCACATGCAAACTAAACTAATAACATTAAATTACATGATTTTAATTCTCAACAATTCCTCTCTCCCCCTTTTTTCTGAAACAAAACTCCATTTACTGCCAGTTTTGTTACAGAAACATCCAAATAAAATGGTGTGGTGTAGTCTGGGAGCGTAAGTTCTGCCGCGTTGGAGAGAAGCTGCTTTAACACAATAAAGGCTTCCTCCGCTTCCTGTGTCCAATTAAGGACATTGTTGAGATTTTGCATGCCCTGTTCTCTGACTAGGTCTCTGAGGGGCTGTGTGAGATCGGTGTTACCTGGGTTGTAGTTCCTGCTGTAGCCTGTAAGGCCCAAAAATGACAGCATGTCTTTCAACCTAAGAGGTTCAGGGTGTGTTAAAATACGTTGCTTATGTGAACCTGACATGCTCGTGTTTCCTGCGGTAATAACTCCGCCCAGGAAGGAAACTTGCTTCCTTGCTATTTGTAGTTTATTTTTACTGACCTTGAATCCATGTTTATGCAGATGTCTCAGCATGAGTTCTGTAGATTGCAAACAGAGCTCCGCTGTGGATGCTGCCAGTAGTACGTCATCCACGTACTGAATTAGAGTCACGTTCTGTGGTAGGGTACAAGTCTGTAACACATCTTTCAAAACCTGGTTAAATATACCTGGGGAAAGGGCGAACCCTTGTGGCAGACGGGTGTAGCGCAGCTGCTCCCCACAATAGGTGAAAGAAAAAATGTATCTGCACTCTTCTGCTAATGGCAAACAAAAAAAGCATTAGCTAGATCAATACATGTGTACCACTGATGTGAAGGTTCAAGGTTGGAGAGAGCAACATAGGGATTTGGGACAGGAACAGTAGGAGTCACCAGAACTGAATTTACTGCTCTTAAATTATGTGCCATGCGGTATTTTCCAGTACCTTTTTTCTCTACAGGAAGGATGGGTGTGTTCCATGCTGAGGCTGAGGTTTCTAACACACCTGCTGCCTTCAGGCCTTCAATGGTGTCTCTGATGCCTTCCTGAGCTTATTTTTTGGGCGGATACTGTGTAACCCAAATAAGCGAGGGAGATGCAACCTGAAAAGAAACTGGGGCGCAGGGGGTTAATCCTACATCTGTGGGTCCTTCAGCCCATAACTGATAAGGTAGGCTCTGCAAAAGAGCTGCAGCTTTGGGATGATCTGTTTTTTATCTCCCAGGATGATGTATGTGCATCTCATGCTGCAACAGAACTTAATCAGTAGCTGTACATTTATACAGTATGTGTCTGTGCTCTTAGAATACCTTACATTGGTGACTGAGGTGTCCTGCCAGTCCCCAGCTGCCAGAGAGCGCTTTACCACTCCTCCCAATTCCTTAGCTTGATGCTCAGGATGCAAAGAAAGAGAAACATGAGGAACAGCTTCATCTGACATTAAATACCATTCTGCTTGGTCAGGTGTTAAATCAAATGTTGCAGCCACACCCTCAGGAGCCACATAAATATTTTTGGATGAAATAAACCATGTCCTACCTTCTACTGTTTCATTAAACAAATCCTGGTACCATTCAGTGTGACAACGGTCGTAGAACAGAGTGACATGGGGCGGGTCCAGCAGAGAGGTGTAGGGGCAGAGACTTTGAATCCAGGGTTTCCACAGCTGATACACAGAGAAGATGCTGCCTGGAGAAGAAGGTGTGGTCAGCAGTCCCCAGTAGATGTCAGCATATTCCTCTTCAACTGGCTGTAAAAAATATTGTCCATGTCAAAGTATTTGTCCACATGCCAAAGAGGAACCATCTGGAAAAGTTACCGTTAACCCATCAGTACCAAACAGCACTGATGCTCCCAGCTTCACTAATAAGTCTCTGCCCAGCAAATTAACAGGTGTGCTGGGTGAACGCACAAAAGGGTGAGTTACTCTCTGAGTCCCAATCTGAACAGGAAATGGTACAGTCACAGGCAGAATTTGTGCAGCCCCTGAGAAGCCCATCACAGAAACAGTCTTGGTAGAGAGCAGTGGTTTAGGAGGTTGCTGTGTTATGGTGGAATAAGTAGCTCCAGTGTCCACTAAAAAAATCAGACAGTTCTCTCCCACCTTTGCAGGCAACACGGGATCTGCTGTTCCCACGCTGCCTTGGTCCTCCTCAGCGGCGTCAGTATGGGCTGCAAGACGGGTGTCCACCCATCTGTGGATACTGGCCCTGCTGGGGTGGTAGAGGTGCCATACCTGCATTAGGAGGGACCGTTACTCCCTGCTGTTAACCCCAGGTGGGGCCGGTGCGTGCCCAATGTCCAGACTGACCGCAGTTGTAGCACACATCTCCCAGTGCCCTGCTGGCTCCACCCCTTCCTCTGAGTGCTCCACACCATTTACTACGACCAGCTGACCACCAACATGCCATCCGCCTCCACGACCGGGGCCACTGTACCTGTAATTATAAAATACAGGGTGGAGGGGAGGGGAAATCCCCTCCTGGCCACTGATCAGTCAAAGACATTGGGGTGTGTGCTGCAGGAGATGCAGATGCAGCCGGAAGAACAGCTTGAGCTGCAGCTAACATTACATTTTCAGTTATATCACTTTTTCTCTTATTTAATTTCTCTTTGGCCTCTTGCAGCTGTAATTTAAGGAGCTGATTCTGTAGGTGCTCTTTCTCCTCTTTTCTTTTTCTCTGCCTCCTGAGCTGTATGTAAATGGTGAATTAAATGTTTTTCCCACTTTGTGAAGTCTGTTCCCTGCAAATCAGGATTATTTTTCATCTTTTGACACATGTCAACAGGAACTCCTTTTAATATGGCTTTTTAAACAGCTGTCCCATTCCTGTCCCGTCACCCTTAGGATTAACTCCTGTGTGTCTCATCCACATGTCCACTGCAGCACTAATGTGCTCTTTAGGATGCTGATTAGGGTCCCAATCGAATTGAGGGACTGCAACGGGGCGGATACTGATTTCTTATGGCCTTCCCTAGGGCTGTCATTACACGTGTCAGGGGTGTGTCATCAGGGTCCTTACTGCAATCAGCATTCTGTTTTATCTCCCTAGCCACCGAGGGATGCACAGATCATCCCAAAATTGCTCTAAAGTCACCCAAGGCCAGTGTCATGCCTTTAGTCAATGTATCTAATTCCTGTCCACGTCCGCATCCTGCAATAGGTGGCAACTTATCCACTAATGCCTGTTCATCTCCCAATGAAAAAGGGACATATTTTGTCATTCCAACTGATGAGGTCAACAACGAACATTGAAATCTGGATGGACCGCTCTGGCTACGAGTAGTCATGGTGTGTGTTCTTCCAGAATCTTTAAACTGTTTTTCTGTCATCTGTTGAGAAGCTTTCTCATATAAATCATGCACTTTTGATTCCAATAGTGTAGCCGCTCTTAAAAGTCTAACGTTTCTTGTGCTTCTGTCTCTCTTAGGCTCTACTTCAGCTCTTTTGCTTCAACTTTACACTTTATTCCACCAAGTCGCCCTTTCTCATCAGCTTTAATCAACCAACTTTCTTTATCCTTCAGATACCTCTTATATTCTCGGTTCAACCATCTAACTAACGGTTCCCTGTCATCCATTCCTACTCCTCCTTCGACAATCAATCTCTCCTGCCATGTTGAACAACTTGTCTTTTTTTTGTTTCTGTTTACCCTATGGCAATACAGTTTGTAATATAATCACCGCTTCTACAGTCACTCACACTCAAGTGCAGCCATTCGCAGCCACTCATTTGTATTCTCTTCTCACTCATATGCTTAGTAAATCCAGTTAGACAAATACGAAAACACAACAGGATATATAGCTTGCGCGCGCGGAGGGCCTTTAACCCTTCCACTCAGCAGGACTTTTTCAATCTCTCCTGGTCCAACCGCTGTGATGCCAAACCCGGTTTGACACCTAGGAATCAAGCCTCCGTTGACTCCCTGGAATTCCTTTTACTTAATCTTATTATACAGTTTCACCATTTAAGTATCTCAACTGTCTTCCCTCACCTGCCAATTCAGGGTCTCGGGGTCCTATCCCTGGCCTCTTTGAGGCGTCCTTAATCCCTCGGGGAGGCTCTTACTAACCCCAGCCTAAATACCCCAGTCTTTGTCAGGACTGAGTGTGGATTGCCAAATCCGGAATTTATTTACTTCAACACGCCACCATTTAAGTATCTTCGGTGAAAAGTATGTTACAGCCTCAACATTCAAGTATCTCGGCTAAAATTTATCTTGTGTCAATCAGCAAATATTTTTACGCAATATATCATTTCTTTACCGTGATACATTATTTCAACCAACAAATATTTTACCCAAAACTGATCAAGACTGTAAATTTAAGAGAAAACAGATATCTATTCCACAACACCACCTAAACTATTAGCAGGCAAAAGGAGAATAAATATAGATCTCCTTACCCTTTGTTTTGGGTCGACCCTGTGGTGTTGTAGAACGACGTCCGCCTCGTAGTCAATTAATTATCCTTTAGTTAGTGCCAAATCCGGGTCACGGCACCAACTGTCGAGGTAGGAAAACTTTACTGGCCGTCAGTTAACTCTTACATTACTCCTCACCTCTTATCGACTCTTTTTATTTGGCACCCCAAAGGACAATCCTCAGTCAGAGATCAGTTGTACGTTTCCACAAGTTTATTAAAACCAATCTGAATTCAGAGAGGAGACACCACACTTACACGGGTACCTGGAAACGTCTGTGTGTTGTCTCCTTTGGAGGTGCACCACAATACCTTTATATACCCCTCGCTGCTATGCAGTACATATACACAATCATTCTGTCTGTGGGTGTCTCCCAGCAACAATATAACCGTTCCTTAGGTCCAAATAAGGAGTGCTTCTGGTTATTTCCTTCTGGCAAACTCATCCTCTTTCTGCTTCACCTCATCCTCCGTCTATTTACGACCTTGCCCTCTCTCTGCCCTTTCTCCCTTGTCATTCACCAATTTATGACGTACATCTTCTTTCACCCCCTCCGGTAATCCCCTGTCGTTCATCAATTTATGACCTTGCATTTTCTATGCTTCACTCCCTAAGCTAGACTCCCCTATATCTGCACACAGGTTACACACATAGATAGTTTACAGGTCCTTCTCAAAATATTAGCATATTGTGATAAAGTTCATTATTTTCCATAATGTCATGATGAAAATTTAACATTCATATATTTTAGATTCATTGCACACTAACTGAAATATTTCAAGTCTTTTATATTCTTAATACGGATGATTTTGGCATACAGCTCAAGAAAACCCAAAATTACTATCTCACAAAATTAGCATATCATTAAAAGGGTCTCTAAACGAGCTATGAACCTAATCATCGGAATCAACGAGTTAACTCTAAACACCTGCAAACGATTCCTGAGGTCTTTAAAACTCCCAGCCTGGTTCATCACTCAAAACCCCAATCATGGGTAAGACTGCCGACCTGACTGCTGTCCAGAAGGCTACTGTTGACACCCTCAAGCAAGAGGGTAAGACACAGAAAGACATTTCTGAACGAATAGGCTGTTCCCAGAGTGCTGTATCAAGGCACCTCAGTCTGTGGGAGGGAAAAAGTGTGGCAGAAAACGCTGCACAACGAGAAGAGGTGATCGGACCCTGAGGAAGATTGTGGAGAAGGGCCGATTCCAGACCTTGGGGGACCTGCGGAAGCAGTGGACTGAGTCTGGAGTAGAAACATCTAGAGCCACCGTGCACAGGCGTGTGCAGGAAATGGGCTACAGGTGCCACATTCAAGCCACAACGCCTGACCTGGGCTACAGAGAAGCAGCACTGGACTGTTGCTCAGTGGTCCAAAGTACTTTTTTCGGATGAAAGCAAATTCTGCATGTCATTCGGAAATCAAGGTGCCAGAGTCTGGAGGAAGACTGGGGAGAAGGAAATGCCAAAATGTTGGAATAATTGAATAAAGATTTGTCTTATAGTTTCTCCTATTTATTAACTTGACTATTTGATTATATAACTTTTCATAATGTATGTGTGAGTAAAGGATGTGTGAGTTTTGTCTGCAGGTTAAGGTCACAAAGTGGAGCTGAGCTTGCAAGAGAAGAAGCAGTCCAGATGAGGAGGTCATAAAGAGGGGCTGATTGCACTGAACAAGAGGCCAGAGTTGACCCTGCAAAGGAGGAGACTGTGGGAGAGATGTTGTTTAAAGATAAAGGAGTTTATGTCCTGTCTAAGATGCAGCTGTTGTTTTCCCATCCTTTAGTGATTAATGTTCATTGTAACTAGGGACAATCCTAAATAAAAGGGGGGTTCGGAGAGATGTTGTTCAGAATGGTTGGGGACTTGTAACTGAACATATCTCTGACCGTTCTCCTCGTACGAGTAAATAACTAATACTTTGTCTCTCTCTCTTCTTTTTGTGTTGTTATAAGTATTGTTAGGTTGGTTAAACTTGACATTAATTTGGTCCTTCGAGAGCCGGATTCCAACTACGTCTGATGGTTCCAGCGGGTCGGTAGACTCCAGGAAAAGACCGTGCGCACGGCTGTTTTCAACAGGAAGACACACAGACCCTTTCCGGGACTGGATTTCGGCCCACCCGCTGGAGTCTGACGGCTGACGGAATTCTGAGAGAGAGGAGAGGACAAAGTGGTGAGTTGAATCTAGATTTAAAAAGTGTGACGAATGACTGGGGGTCATTGCGTAAAGGAAACTAACCCTGTAAACCTAGGCACTAACAGGTAACAGCAGTGCGCCGGAGTTCTGCTTAAAGTATTGGGGAAAATACTGAAAATTCCGAGGTTAACAGCAGTGCGCCGGAGTTCTGCTTAAAGTATTGGGGAAAATACTGAAAATTCCGAGGTTAAGAGCAGTGCGCCGGAGTTCTGCTTAAAGTATTAGTAAAAAATACTGAAAATTCCGAGGTTATAGGGGACGACAGAGTCCTCTTAAGTATTAAGAAAGTAATACTAAAATTCCGTGTTTCCAGAACGGCGGAGTCTGCGTTTAAGTATTTTAAACAACAAAAAAATACTAAGTAAAATCCGCGTTTAAATGTGTGTATGTGAGAAATAAATGGAGGATTTAAACCACTAGGTTTTACCTCATACCAAAAACAGTGGGATTGTAAGTGACTAACTTTTGTGGAAGCAAAGGCAAGAATTCTCCACTCGAAAGAGTTGAAGTGAGAATTACCACAAAAGGAGATTTTTCTGTCACCCTACTGAAGAGAAAAATCCAGTATTTAGAATACCCTAGGTATTTATATGCTGGACCAAATTTAAATCAAAAAATGGGAAAAGGGTGATTTAAATAAACTAAAAATGAATAATAATGTAAAGATTGGAAATTTATGGAAGCACAGGATCAAATTAAAATATTAAAATTTAAATATTTAGATAAATGGATAACCACATATCATTATGATGGTTGTTTAAACTCTAAAAAAATTAGGTGATCTATAGGATGCAATAATTAAAAGTACATTAAAATTAAACGTTCGTTCATCTTCTTCCGCTTATCCAGGACCGGGTCGCGGGGGCAGCAGACTCAGCAGAGACGCCCAGACGTCCCTCTCTCCAGACACCTCCTCCAGCTCCTCCAGGGGGAGCCCAAGGCGTTCCCAGGCCAGCCGAGAGACATAGTCCCTCCAGCGTGTCCTGGGCCGTCCCTTGGGCCTCCTCCCGGTGGGACGTGCCTGGAACATCTCCCAAGGAAGGCGTCCAGGAGGCATCCGGTATAGATGCCCGAGCCACCTCAACTGGCTCCTCTCGATGTGGAGGAGCAGCGGCTCTACTCCGAGCTCCTCCTGGATGGCCGAGCTCCTCACCCTATCTCTAAGGGAGTGCCCGGCCACCCTACGGAGGAAGCTCATTTCAGCCGCTTGTACCCGTGATCTCGTTCTTTCGGTCATGACCCAAAGTTCATGGCCATAGGTGATGGTAGGAACGTAGACCGACCAGTAAATTGAGAGCTTTGCTTTTCGGCTCAGCTCTCTCTTCACCACAATGGACCGGCACAGCGCCCCCATTACTGTGGCAGCCGCACCGATCCGTCTGTCGATCTCCCGCTCCATTCTTCCCTCACTCGTGAACAAGACCCCGAGATACTTAAACTCCTCCACTTGAGGCAGGAACTCCCCTCCAACCTGAAGAGGACAAGCCACCCTTTTCTGGTCGAGTACCATGGCCTCGGACTTGGAGGAGCTGATCCTCATCCCAGCCGCTTCACACTCGGCTGCGAACCGCCACAGGCCATTCCTCCCGATCACGCCTCTCCAGGTGTCACTGTCGTTCCCCACGTGGGCGTTGAAGTCCCCCAGCAGAATAATGGAGTCCCCAGGAGGGGCCCTATCCAGCACCCCCGACAGGGACGCCAAGAAGGCAGGGTACTCTGCACTACCACTCGGCCCGTAGGCTGAAATGATAGTCAGAGACCTCTCCCCAACCCGAAGGCGCAGGGATACAACCCTCTCATCCACTGGGGTAAACCCCAACACGAGACGGCTGAGCTGGGGGGCAACAAGCAAACCCACACCAGCCTGCCGCCTCTCCCCGTGGGCCACTCCAGAGTAGAAGAGAGTCCAACCCCTCTCAAGGAGATGGGTTCCAGAGCCCACGCTGTGCGTGGAGGCGAGCCCGACTATTTCTAGTCGATATCTCTCGACCTCCCGCACAAGCTCAGGCTCCTTCCCCCCCAGCGAGGTGACATTCCACGTCCCTAGAGCCAGCCTAAGCATCCGGGGATCGGGCCGCTGAGGTCTCCACCTTCGTCCGCCACCCAATCCTCTTTGCACCAGTAAAATTAAACGTGATAGAAGAAAAATGGACAAAGCAGTAATGTAAATGAGGATGTAGATTATTGCTTAAAAGTAACTAAAAAGTGAGAAATGTGATGCAGGAGACAAGAATGGACGTTTTTGTGGAAAGCAGAAAAGGTCAGAGGGCTAAGAAGTAATTTTTGATAGACTTGCAAAGTGGAATAGCAGGACAGAAGAAGGGGAGTAAAAGAGTAGGTGGAAAGTTTTTGTTTTGTACCAAAGGTCTGATGAGGTTTGACAGGATAAGATGGGCTAAAATGAGTCCCTTTGGTGAATAAATCCATCCCCACCATGGCTGTATGTTTTATTTGTGTTTATTTTTTATTACTATTGTTTTGAGTTGCTGAAGGCTGTTGATACAGCGTGTCACGGAGGTTCATGGCATGATATGGTTTTTGTTTTCTCTGAGTAACCTTAGAAAATATTTTACTCTTTTTAATAGCCAGAGTGAAACAAAAAGAGGAATAACCTTTTGAAGAATATAGGATTAGACTGACAAAAGTGTTTAAAATACATAGTGGTCTACAATAAGCAAGGAGCTTATTAACAGCAGTTAAAAAAAATGCACTACATGCTGGTTCCAGGGATGCAATTAATACCTGAGTAAGGAGACATTTTATAGGGTTCCCCACAGCAAATCTAGAAGACTATGTAAATCATGCCCTCCATGCAGAAAAAGTTATGAAGGAAAAAATAAATAAATAAATAAATAATTAAATAGGCAACACCTTTTTTCAGCAAGAAGAAGAAGAAGAAGAGCAGATTTATTATTAAAACAACAGAGGTAGAGAAAAAATAAGAGGCAGAGGACAAAAACCGCAGGGGTCAGAGAGGAGTGAGCAGAGGAGATTACAGACAATACACATCAGGGTGTTGATGTTAAAAAGGAGTAGGACCACGTTATTACCACTATTAACTGGATGTTCTGAATAAGCCACCCCGAGACGTAGGGAAAGCTTTACTAACAGAAGGAAGAAATGTCATTACTCGACTACAAGATCAGATGACACCAGATGATCTACATATTACCATGTGGTATAAAAATACTCCTGGACAAGATAAAATTTATGAAGAAGTATTAAATAAAGTAACCCCTATAAAAGTCATGGTAACTTATGTTTATACAGATAGGAAGAGTACGTAAGTTGCTAAAGTAGTGTTAGAGGAAGACACTAGGAAGCTCTGCAACATGTGGTCACCTCCACAAATATCAAGGATAAAGAACTCAAGTGGCATGATATGGGGAGAATAGTGCAGAGGGGAAAAGATGTCACAGACTGGTTTGTAACAATAATGAATACAGAAACTAGTGCATCCACAGGATTAATTAGAAAATTATTATTATGGACAGTGACAGTGCAGGAAGGGATACATTTGCATACAAAACAACAATGAGAACTATTCCTTACTGAACAGGAGGAACAGTTTTTGAATGAAGTCCCTGATAAATTATGGTCAACAGACCCTACTGATGTGGGTTTAGTAAAGGAGCATTACCTGTTAAAATTAGAGCAAAAACAGAATACAGGCCCAGTGTAAAACAATACCTTTTGAAATATGATGCTCGTGAAGGAATAAAACCAGTAATAAAGGATTTAATAACTGCAGGGGTGATAATAAAATGTGAGGACTCACCATGTGACACCCCCATTTTTCCAGTTAAAAAACAAGCTCCATCAACAGGAAAGATAGGCAGTTCTGGTTTGCATTTACCTTTGAGGGACAAAGATATACTTATACCAGACTACCTCAAGGTTACTGTGAAAGTCCAACTATATACTTTCAGGAAATGAGTGCAAGTATGGCCAAGTTTGACCATCCAGGAGGTAGTCAGGGTTGATTATATGTTGATGATGTGCTATTAGCCTCTCCTGATGAGGAGACTTGTAAAAATGATACAATAGCATTATTAAAACATTTAGCAGAAGAAGGACACAAAGTTAGTAAAAAGAAACTTCCGTTGTGTAAAAATGAGGTTAAATACTTAGGTCATAATCTTAGCGCAGGGGGACGCACAATTGTAGAAGAAAGAAAGACTGCAATTTTACAAGTTCTAAAACCAGTAACAAAAAAGCAAATGATGTCCTTCCTTGGACTAACTAATTATTGTAGAAACTGGGTGCCAAATTATGCAGAAATAGTAGCTCCATTAAGCAAATTAATGTATGAGGAAGAGCTGAAAATGACGTCTAAATTGAAATGGAGTGTAGAAGCTGAAGAAGCATTTACCAACATAAAACAAGTTCTAGTTTCCAGTACTGCTTTAGCATTACCAGATTATAGTAAACCATTTGTTCAGATGGTAGATTGCAAGGGACATTTTATGACTTCAGTTCTGGTTCAACAACATGGAGATAAAATGAAAATAATAGCCTATTTCTTTTCAAAACTAGATAGTGTTGCGTGTGTGCAACCATATTGTGTGAGAGCTGTAATTGCAGCCTAAAATGACAGTTGCAGTGCTGCAATAGTGTCGTTTCACCTTTTAACCTTAAGAGTTTCCCACGCAGTTTCAGCATTAATACTGCAGAATTAGAAAAAAAAAAAAAGAAGAAAAAAATTAGAAGTGATTTGCAGGATCACAAAATAGTTTATGTGAATGATTTCTCTAAAAAGATGAGAGGAAGAAGACACAAACAGGATATGTATTGGTGACAATGGATATAGTGTTAGAAAAGATGCAACAATAAAGCTCACTACAGGAGATAGAAATGTGGAAAAAACATGGAGCTGAATTAAAAGATGAAAACTATATTTGACCAGATAATAAACCTGTCCTACCAAAGAACCTATAAATGGAAGCAAAATTTGAGCCATCGTGTTTCATAATGTCTCAACAGGGGGGAATAGTAGGACAGATATATTAATATTATATAACATATTGATTAAATTCTAAAAATTCTTATTAAAAAAATATTTGTAAAACATGTTTAGCATGTGTAAAACATTATCTACAAGGGAATTTAAGACTACGAAGGGGACAATTTTGCAAAACTAAGATACCCTTTTCAAACAATTCATATGGATTTTATTGAGTTAAATCACAGTGAAGTGAAAAAAGTTCTGTTTAGTCATTATAGATGCATTTTCTAAACGGATAGAACTATTTCCAACTAAACATTACAAGCACCTCAGGGTTAACACCCTATGAAACGTTATTTGGAAGACCATACAGATTACCACAGTTCAAAAATCAGTGGGAGTTAGATGAAGAAGCTAACCTAGCTGATTATATGAGGAGTATGTTAAAAAAAAAACAACAGAAACAAATTTAAACTATGAGAAATGTTCTATTTCCCAGCAAGAAAACTAACTAGTGAAACCAGGAGACTGGGTGTTAATAAGGAGTGTAAAGAAGAAGCATTGGTATTTACCTAAGTGGGATGATCCATATTAGTTATTATTAACCACTGTAAGGGCAGTAAAATAGCTGAGAGATCTACCTGGATTCACCTTACACATTGTAAAAAGATCATTTCGGTTGAAAGCTCCGTCAGGGGAAGTGATTTATAGACTGATAATAGGGTGGACCCAGACATTTAGAGGCTGGAGAGACCCGAAAGTCAGTGAAGACAATTAAGACACTGGAACCATTTAGAGTAGTAAAGAATTTCAGCCAAAATGATTTCTAGATGGATGAGCAATGCTTTCCGATGCTGGGTGGTTATATATATATATTTTTTCTTATATTGATTTTTATTTTTCTGGTATTTCTGGAAACCAGTCAAGATGAATTAGAATGTAACAACATCTGCTATGAGTCATATTAAGCAAGTAGCGCTAAATCAAGGTAGGCAAGATAACCTAATTATGTGTACTAAACAAACTTATACTTATGGTATTCAAGTGTGCGTGAAATCTAAAACCATAGCTCTGGTGCTGATCCCACTCATTAGCTTGACTAAATGAGGAAGGAAAGGACAGGATTATAGAAGTTATAAATGGTACTTAACTAATGATAGAAGAGACACCTCATGGTCCATGATGGTAGCTGATGAAGGAAATAATTGGACACCAGAGTGGGGCACCACTGCTTATGCTAGTTATTAAAAGAAGTTGTTTAAGTTCCATAAAGCTGATAATGCAATCCAGGTAACAAAGCGAAGAGAGTGAAAATTATGTTAGGAAAGTTAACCATAGATGACTAAGTTCCAGGTTATTACAGGAGTATCAGAAACAAATAATAACTGATTATTGATGGTAGAGCAAGCTGCTAACATGACCAAAAGAGATTGTGTTGTGTGTTTGGGTTCAAGGCTTTTATTATAAATAATTCCAGCTGTGATACCACAACTCTGTGTGATGGAAGTAATGAATCAAACTAATCCTAATGAAATGTGTCAGCACAAGGATTCTGTTTTTTCCCTGTAATTAGAGCAGATAAGGATAAATCAGTTTTCCATAAGCGAGTCACCACTGGACACTATACATGTATAAATATGACAGAGAGAGGTAATAAATTGGGAAATCTCATTGCAGTATGGTGTACTACAATTGTAAAAGTAAATAAGTGTTTTAAACTAGTCTCTAGAGGAGACATTTGGTGGTGGTTGTTTGATTGATTACCTTCAAAAGTAACAGGACTCTGTGCTTAATTACTTTATGATTATATCCTATGTTAGTAGATGAGTAACAGATGGACTATTTAGTGTTAAATCCACATGATTGGTGTGATAGGAAGTGCAGAGAAGCAGCTTGGCAGATTGAGGGAGACTCTACACACATAGATGCTATAGATGAATATACATTAACTGATCAAGTAGCTGTAGGATTTGAATCAAGTATCTGTTGGTGGTGTACGTTGAACAGAAACGTAGACAGGATCAACTATATTCACTACAATGTACAAAAACTAGGAAATTGGACACAAAGCGGGTTTGAACTGTCCATGACCAATTGGCTTCAACTTCCCTGATAGCATTCCAGAATAGAATTGCTTTGGACATGTTGTTAGCTGAAAAAGGAGAAGTTTGTGCTATTTTTGGAGAAACATTTTGCACATTCACACCTAACAACACTGCTGCTAGCTGATGGCAGCCTAACGAAAGTCATAGAAGGTTTGAGATCTCTAAATGGCAAAATGAAAGAGCATTATGGAGTAGACGCCTCGATGTGGGACTCCTGGCTGGATATGTTTGGGAAGTATAAAATTTTAGTATCATGAGTAATCATTTCCTTTGCAGTGTTTGCTGCAATTTTGACATTATGTGGATATTGTTGAATGCCCTGCTTTTGTACTCTGTTAACCGTCTCATCACCACAGCTATTTCTCCTATGGAAAACAGAGTTACACAACTCTATCCTTTATTTAAACATCAGGATGATGAAGATGACGAGGATGGGACAGACCTCTTTTGCAGATCCATTTCTATATGATTCTGTGATTTAAATGTCAGTAAGTACCTCTGAGTATAATTGTCTTTGTACTCATGAAAATAATCTTACAGTTAAAAAATCTGACAGAAGTGGCTGTTAAGTGATATGAGAATATGAGCACATATAAGACAAACAGGGGGGAAATGTTGGAATAATTGAATAAAGATTTGTCTTATAGTTTCTCCTATTTATTAACTTGACTATTTGATTATATAACTTTTCATAATGTATGTGTGAGTAAAGGATGTGTGAGTTTTGTCTGCAGGTTAAGGTCACAAAGAGGAGCTGAGCTTGCGAGAGAAGAAGCAGTCCAGATGAGGAGGTCATAAAGAGGGGCTGATTGCACTGAACAAGAGGCCAGAGTTGACCCTGCAAAGGAGGAGACTGTGGGAGAGATGTTGTTTAAAGATAAAGGAGTTTATGACCTGTCTAAGATGCAGCTGTTGTTTTCCCATCCTTTAGTGATTAATGTTCATTGTAACTAGGGACAATCCTAAATAAAAAGGGGGGTTCGGAGAAATGTTGTTCAGAATGGTTGGGGACTTGTAACTGAACATATCTCTGACCGTTCTCCTCATACGAGTAAACAACTAATACTTTGTCTCTCTCTCTTTTTTTGTGTTGTTATAAGTATTGTTAGGTTGGTTAAACCTGACACAAAATGCCAGAAGTCCAGTGTCAAGTACCCATAGTCAGTGATGGTCTGGGGTGCCGTGTCAGCTGCTGGTGTTGATCCACTGTGTTTTATCAAGGGCAGGGTCAATGCAGCTAGCTATCAGGAGATTTTGGAGCACTTCATGCTTCCATCTGCTGAAAAGCTTTATGGAGATGAAGATTTCATTTTTCAGCACGACCTGGCACCTGCTCACAGTGCCAAAACCACTGGTAAATGGTTTACTGACCATGGTATTACTGTGCTCAATTGGCCTGTCAACTCTCCTGACCTGAACCCCATAGAGAATCTGTGGGATATTGTGAAGAGAACGTTGAGAGACTCAAGACCCAACACTCTGGATGAGCTAAAGGCCGCTATCGAAGCATCCTGGGCCTCCATAAGACCTCAGCAGTGCCACAGGCTGATTGCCTCCATGCCACGCCGCATTGAAGCAGTAATTTCTGCCAAAGGATTCCCGACCAAGTATTGAGTGCATAACTGTACATGCTTATTTGAAGGTTGACGTTTTTTGTATTAAAAACACTTTTCTTTTATTGGTCGGATGAAATATGCTAATTTTGTGAGATAGGAATTTTGGGTTTTCATGAGCTGTATGCCACAATCATCCGTATTAAGACAATAAAAGATCTGAAATATTTCAGTTAGTGTGCAATGAATCTAAAATATATGAATGTTACATTTTCATCATTACATTATGGAAAATAATGAACTTTATCACAATATGCTAATATTTTGAGAAGGACCTGTATATTCTACACTTGCAGCATTCACTCCTCCTGGATGAGCATGTAGAGACAGTGGACAGTCACTTGTATTGACTTTGCAGCAATCCCTCATACTGAGCATGCATGTAGTGACAGTGGAGAGGAAAACTCCCTTTTAACAGGAAGAAACCTCCAGCAGAACCAGGCTCAGTGTGAGCGGCCATCTGCCACGTCCAACTGGGGGTTTGAGAGAACAGAGCAGAGACACAAAGAGAACAAAGAAGCACTGATCCAGGAGTCCTTTCTATGGGAAGAAAAATTAAATGTTAATGGAGAACATATAATTAAAAGCTGAAATAACAGAAAATTATGCAAAATTAACCTTAACCCTGTTGGAGATCCTGTTTCCGAGGTAAATAATGCTTTCGTAATGTTGATGCTAAACTCATAAAAAAAAATAAAAAATTTTTATAAATGCCCCAAAATGTTTGGGGTTCCTTGGCTTTTCCATAAGAAAGACTCAATTTACGTTTACACAACAGCAGACAGGAATGTTTTCTAACACTCTGGACCCCTAAATTGTGCTACTGCTTTACACTGTTGCTCTGTGCACGGATTCAAATAATCTGTGCTTAATATAAATAAAATAATAATGGTAAGCCTACAGAACTAGACAGAGCCATTTCAAGGCTTTTGCAGTTGATTTGGGTTAATTAGCTGATTAGGTTGTGGCACCAGGTGTCTTCAATATTGAACTTTTTCACAATATTCAAAGTTTCTGAGATACAGAATGTGTGGTTTTCATTAGATGTCAGTTATAAACATTAACATTTAAAGAAATAAACATTTGAAATATCAGTCTGTGTGTATTGAATGAATGAATATGATATACAAGTTTCAGTTTTTGAGTAGAATTACTGAAATAACTCTTTCTCCAGTTTTCACAAAAAAAAACATGAAACATGGCCCTGCTCTTTTCTTTAATATGTAATTACCTACATATTTTAACACTGACTAAGTTTGACACATGCATTCAACCTGTTTTGTAGTGGTATGGGCACATCGCACAACTGTACATTTCTTCAATAACACATGCATTTGTTTTTCACACATTTTTGTCAGGGAATACCCATCTCAGGGATTCAGTGGGAGGAGAGTGGCTACACAAATGAGCGTCATCTTGGGATCAGAATCCCTGAACTGGACAGTCCTCTTTCAGAGCTGGAAATGCTGGCACTGCAAGACAACATCGATCCATTGCAACAATATGATTGTTTCGGGGTGGACATTTATCTCAACACTGTCCAATATGTTGAGAACTTTGTTGAGGAAAGATGAATGTGTGGCTTTCAGCCACTTAAAGACTGTAAAATTAAGGTTTGTTTTTGCTTCCATTTTGATTGTGTCTTATGGTTGGGATCACAATTCCCCATACTAATATTGACACTACAAATTATTACAATAAATTGGTGTGCATTATAGGTTTGTGTCTGGGCATTTTATTTTACAAAGGAAAAAGAAAAAAAGTCCACCCCTACTTTACTCTTCAGTTGCCTTTTAGAAAAGCAAGCCTCATCCTGACTGAATTGATTGGAAGCTAAATCACATTTGCTGCTGCACCGTACAAAAAGAATATGGTCCACAAAGACTTTATCCACTTCACATTAGTGTATGAAGTTTTTTCTTGAGGTTTTTCATGATATTTAAAGATTTAAAAAAAATAAAAGAACTGATATCCTTTTTTTAAATAGAATTCCTGTTTTGTTAAAACATTGCAACTGTTAAACATTTCTTGGAATTAACACTAAAGTGTGATCGCAATCTTAAATGGATACAAAAAATCAGGTAAATTGTTCTACATAAAGACAATAAAAGTGCTTGTTTTTGCAATTAAAATCTAATTATTTTATTGTTAAAGGGGACAAATTGTAAACTTAGGATTGCAAACAATCTTATTAAAAGTAACAGGACATTCAACACATCGTGGTAATGGGGTACAGTGTTAGACACATTGGCAACACAAAACATTGGGTTTTTATACATAACACTTAGAACAGATTACTGTAAAAGGATAACAGTGACCGTAGAAACTTTGTGGTACAAACATGAATTTAAACATGTACTAGCCATATTCTGTGACTATGATACAGGGGTTGGACAATGAAACTGAAACACCTGGTTTTAGACCACAATAATTTATTAGTATGGTGTAGGGCCTCCTTTTGCGCCCCTACAGCATCAATTCGTCTTGGGAATGACATATACAAGTCCTGCACAGTGGTCCGAGGGATTTTAAGTCATTCTTCTTGCAGGATAGTGGCCAGGTCATTACGTGATACTGGGAACGTCCTGGGTTGGTGGGAGGAAAACGTTTCCTGACTCGCTCCTCCAAAACACCCTAAAGTGGCTCAATAATATTTAGATCTTTTGACTGTGCAGGCCATGGGAGATGTTCAACTTCACTTTCATGTTCATCAAACCAATCTTTCACCAGTCTTGCTGTGTGTATTGGTGCATTGTCATCCTGATACACGGCACCGCCTTCAGGATACAATGTTTGAACCATTGGATGCACATGGTCCTCAAGAATGGTTCGGTTGTCCTTGGCAGCGACGCACCCCTCTAGCACAAGTATTGGGCCAAAGGAATGCCATGATATGGCAGCCCAAACCATCACTGTTCCATCCCCATGCTTCACTCTGGGCCTGCAACAGTCTGGGTGGTACACTTCTTTGTTGCTTCTCCACACCATAATGCTCTGGGATGTGGGGAAAACAGTAAAGGTGGACTTATCAGAGAACAATACATGTTTCACATTGTCCACAGCCCAAGATTTACGCTCCTTGCACCATTGAAACCGATGTTTGGCATTGGCGTGAGTGAACAAAGGTTTGGCTATAGCAGCCCGGACTTGTATATTGACCCTGTGGAGCTCCCTACGGACTGTTCTGGTGGAAATAGGAGAGTTGAGGTGCACATTTAATTCTGCCGTGATTTGGGCAACCGTGGTTTTATGTTTTTCGGATACATCCGGGTCAGCCCCCGAACATCCCTTTCAGATAGCTTCCTCTTGCATCCACAGTTAATCCTGTTGGATGTGGTTCGTCCTTCTTGGTGGTATGCTGACATTACCCTGGATACCGTGGCTCTTGATACATCACAAAGACTTGCTGTCTTGGTCACAGATGCGCCAGCAAGACGTGCACCAACAATTTGTCCTCTTTTGAACTCTGGTATGTCACCCATAATGTTGTGTGCATTTCAGTATTTTGAGCAAAACTGTGCTTTTACCCTGCTAATTGAACCTTCACACTCTGCTCTTACTGGTGCAATGTGGAATCAATGAAGACTGGCTACCAGGCTGGTCCCATTTAGCCATGAAACCTCCCACACTAAAATGACAGGTGTTTCAGTTTCATTGTCCAACCCCTGTAGATGCGACTGGCTTTTCACAAACTGAAGAAACTTCTTCAAGATATCGCCCAGATTCATTCTCCTAATGAAATAAAATTTTAATATACATAGCAAATACTTCATACATTAAAACTGTCATTTTTTTCATAAAAAAAAAGATGAGACAATGTAATGCAGCTTACATTTAATGCGCCATTGCATTGCTCCACATGCAATGGCAACAGTTGCAAAGGCATTTGACTGCCACATCTGACTACAGAGTCTACAGAGACTACAGAATCGTAGGACAGCTTCTCCTGTAATGGAACTACAAATATGTTTTCTCCATTGTTAGATGCTGATTTAAGAAGCCTTGTGGAGTACCCCTCAGCGTCAGATGGAATTATAGACAGCATTCGACGTCCGCTCCCACCTATTTTAAAATGGAAAACAGTCTTGTAAAACACTGCAGTTTCACAATCATTAATATTTAAAGTTAAATTTGGTCAGGCAAACAAGTCATAGTTCTGTCCTCACAATTGTCATAGTGGTATGGATTGTAATTTAAAGCTGGATATCAGTAAAAATGAGGTATTGCATTTGAAAAACATTAACTGTATTTTTTTAATATTAAACTGAGACCAAAATGTACCTGTGGACTTGAAAAACATCCAACCTCCTTGTAATGTCTTAAGTTTAGGAAAGTCCTACTCAAGTAGAGCCACAATCTTTAAAAATAATACAATGATTTACTATCCCGGAAATGATTAATATTTTTAATTGTTACCCATTGTACAATATTATATACTATATGATTACCTCGTCATGTTTCAAGTTGTGTGGCACACTTAACATCCTCTTCCCAAGGCCAGCATAGGCTAGTTCTAGCTCTTCTGAGACCTTTGGTGTGAGCTGACTAGATTCCAAAAGGACATAAACATGAAAGTCTGTCCTTTTCACAATGCAAGGGGCAGGTGTAGAGAATCGACATTTTCCTCTTGGCTGATCAGTATTAAACATACTCGGGAACTGCCTGATGCAGAAAAGACCAAAAGATTTGTTAGAAAAAACAAAACAAATGTTTTGTTTACCTATTTTTTTCAATAATAGAATTTATAAAAATCTCAACTATACAGTAGACAATACACTATTTATTTCTGTTCCTGGGATCAATAAGGACAAATCGATGAATATGATAGACATGGGAATCATTTCAATGATGTTAATTTAGATTCAGCATATCAACTTTGTTCTTATTGATTCACAGTTGTGATCACCCTCCCCAGGTATTTTTAGTTTTATTGTTTTATTAAACAAAGAAAAGCATTGCACTTGGCCTCTTAGTTATCTTAAATAAAGTGAAGGCACACAGTTGACCACTGACACGAGCACGTGACATTAACAGTACATGTTGGTATACCACTTCAAACTCCACAACACTCTGGCATGTAAACCCACATGCTAGTCGCACTGCTACCTAAAGCGGCCATGTCCTGTCATTTAGATTAAGGCTGATGTCTTGTTCGAAAACGATAAGCAGAACCAATTATTTTGAATATCTTTCCCCCAGAATAAAAGGAGTTTGGGATTTTAGAGTTCAGATTCCCAACTGTACCTGGTCAAGCATAATAAGTTAGATGAGGGAGTACGCCATCCTTTTATAGTTTGCAAGCAAATGTAGAAAGAGTAAAGTTGATAGGAAGTTGAATGTTTCACCTTCTCATGGCCGTCTCACCCTAGCATTGCTACTCGGTACAGGAGTACTGCCTTCAGCCCTAACTGCTGTACTCGTTCTTGGTGCGTTTGGGGACGTAGACAGCTCCCGGGCCAATAATTGCACAAAGGCCCGAGCTGCTACTTCGGCTTGGGGCGACAGACCCGGTAAACAGTCAGTTAATTCACAAAAAAATTCAACTTAAGATAAATATACTAGCCTCACCCAATTAGCATGCAGAACCGCTAGCATAGCATGCTAGAGTAGCTCCCTTACTTAGCTCGGTAGCTTGTGTCGATAGTCGCACAATTAAATCGATTAGCAATACTAATTAAACAACTTCTCATAACAAGGGATAAGTAGCTAAACATGTTCAGTTAGATGTTTTACTTACCGCTCCCCTGTCGTTGCCAGAATCCATGTTGAGGTTTCAACTGGCTGAACTTCCCACCGCAATGGCACCGTTGTTTGAAAGGGTTAATGCGATTGGCTGATAAGTAAATCATCACCCACGTGGGGTGCGCTCTTGTGATTTGCTGAAACAATGAGGCTATCTGATTGGTTGCAGATCATTCCTTTTTTTTAAAAAAAGGCTTGTGTGGGTTGAGCCAAGTCAGGGGAGTCTCAAAAATCCACACACAAATAAAGTGAGGTTCACAGACGACAAGCAGTTTGTAAATCAAGATATATTTGTGTGTGGGTCAGAAATACATGAATTAATCTTGTTCTGTGCACGTGTGAATCGTACTGTGCACATATGAATCTTGTTCTGTGCACGTGTGAAATGTCTTGTGCACATGTGAATCTTGTTCTGTGTTTTTGTGAATATTGAGACTGTTTTAGCTCCATAGATATCAAAAAACCAAATGTGGGACAACAAGAATTTTTTTGAGAGACATTGTGGGACACATTACCAACACTATGATGACGTCATTAATTTTAATTTAACAAAGATCTCACATTACATCTCTGCTTTGCCTGTTAGTGTAAAACAATGAATTAGCACAAGTTTGAAAAACAAAATCATGGCTGCTGTTGCCTTGTCTGTCTGGCAGTCATCTCTGGGTTTGAGTAAAAATGAGTCCATATTCAGCAGGCGGCTTTTCTAGCTGTGCATTTCTTGTGCGACTCACTTTTACAGTGTTGCTTCACATTGTGTGAAATTGAAAAATAACTTTGACTAACTTCACAAAAATCCCTCAGAGATCACCTTTCACTGGCCTCACTAAGTCATTTCTCAGTCTTTATTGTAGATGCATTTCCTTTTTGTGACATACTTTCCATTATATTCTGTATAGCCTACCATATAAAGTGCCTTACGAAAGTATTAGGCCCCCTTGAACTTTTAAACCTCTTGCCACATTTCAGGCTTCAAACATAAAGATATAAAATTCAAATTTTTTTGTGAAGAATCAACAACAAGTGGGACACAATCGTGAAGTGGAATGAAATTTATTAGATGTGTCAAACATTTTTAACAAACAAAAAACTGAAAAGTGGGGCGTGCAATATTATTCGGCCCCCTTGCGTTAATACTTTGTAGCGCCACCTTTTGCTGCAATTACAGCTGCAAGTCGCTTGGGGTATGTCTCTATCAGTTTTACACATAGAGAGACTGAAATTCTTACCCATTCTTCCTTGCAAAACAGCTCGAGCTCAGTGAGGTTGGATGGAGAGCGTTTGTGAACAGCAGTCTTCAGCTCTTTCCACAGACTCTTGATTCGATTCAGGTCTGGACTTTGACTTGGCCATTCCAACACCTGGATACGCTTATATGTGAACCATTCCATTGTAGATTTGGCTTCATGTTTTGGATCATCGTCTTGTTGGAAAATAAATCTCCGTTCCAGTCTCAGGTCTTTTGGAGACTCCAACAGGTTTTCTTCCAGAATGGTCCTGCATTTGGCCCCATCCATCTTCCCATCAATTTTGACCATCTTCCCTGTCCCTGCTGACGAAAAGCAGGCCCAAACCATGATGCTGCCACCACCATGTTTGACAGTGGGGATGGTGTGTTCAGGGTGATGAGCTGTGTTGCTTCTACGCCAAATATATCGTTTTGCATTGTGGCCAAACAGTTCGATTTTGGTTTCATCTGACCAGAGCACCTTCTTCCACATGTTTGGTGTGTCTACCAGGTGGCTTGTTGCAAACTTTAAACGAGACTTTTTATGGATATTTTTGAGAAATGGCTTTCTTCTTGCCACTCTTCCATAAAGGCCAGATTTGTGCAGTGTACGACTGATTGTTGTCCTATGGACAGACTCTCCCACCTCAGCTGTAGATTTCTCCAGTTGATCCCGAGTGATCATGGGCCTTTTGGCTGCATCTCTGATCAGTCTTCTCCTTGTTCAAGATGAAAGTTTAGAGGGACGGCCGGGTCTTGGTAGATTATCGAAGGTCTGATACTCCTTCCATTTCAATATGATTGCTTGCACAGTGCTCCTTGGGATGTTTAAAGCTTTGGAAATCTTTTTGTATCCAAATCCGGCTTTAAACTTCTCCACAACAGTATCTAGGACCTGCCTGGTGTGTTCCTTGGTCTTCATGATGCTCTTCGCTTTGAACAGAACCCTGAGACTATCACAGAGCAGGTGCATTTATACGGAGACTTGATTACACACAGGTGGATTCTATTTATCATCATCAGTCATTTGGGACAACATGGATGATTCAGAGATCCTCACTGAACTTCTGGAGTGAGTTTGCTGCACTGAAAGTAAAGGGGACGAATAATATTGCACGCCCCACTTTTCAGTTTTTTATTTGTTAAAAAAGTTTGACACATTCAATAAATTTTATTCCACTTCACGATTGTGTCCCACTTGTTGATTCTTCACAAAAAATTTGAATTTTATATCTTTATGTTTGAAGCCGGAAAGGTGGCAAGAGTTTGAAAAGTTCAAGGGGGCCGAATACTTTTGCAAGTGTAATGGAAATTTTTTTATTAAGTATTAGAAAGTGTATGACCTTTAGGTTACCTCACTCCTCAGAACATCTGTGTTAGAGGAGGAGGCTGTAAAAGCCATTATCAGCAGTTTAATGGTTAAAACCTATGCTTTAGGTTGATATCTCAGGAAGTGCATATGGGTCTGTTCCTAGATGACTTTGTCACCTCTGAACCCGAGAAGGGTCTGGGGTCATAAAACACAGACTCTTTGGAGTTGAGATAACACTGTCATGTTTGGTATAAATACTGTGTGTAAATGGTGTTTGTGGCTCTGCTTCACTGTCTAACCTCAGTGACAGGGTCTTCAAACGCTTAATGCCTTTGAATAAAACTTATAAAGACAAAGTCCGGATTTTCTCTTATTGTGAATTAACTTCTATCCACTTTGATATGAAAATTCCACTAATATTTTGGCGTCACGAACAGGATCTAACGTTCCAGAGGAATCCGCGGGAGGGGACACAGATGCCTGGCCAGCCTGAGACGTTGTTCTCAGTCCACCTCCATTTTACGGAGGGGAGTCCTATAGTGCCCGCTTGCGGCTTCTGGCCGATTGGATCCGAACTATTTGTCTACAAATACAGGTCCTTCTCAAAATATTAGCATATTGTGATAAAGTTCATTATTTTCCATAATGTAATGATTAAAATTTAACAATCATATATTTTAGATACATTGCACACTAACTGAAATATTTCAGGTATTTTATTGTCTTAATACGGATGATTGTGGCATACAGCTCATGAAAACCCAAAATTCCTATTTCACAAAATTAGCATATTTCATCCGACCAATAAAAGAAAATTGTTTTTAATACAAAAAACGTCAACCTTCAAATAATCATGTACAGTTATGCACTCAATACTTGGTCAGGAATCCTTTGGCAGAAATGACTGCTTCAATGCGGCGTGGCATGGAGGCAATCAGCCTGTGGCACTGCTGAGGTCTTATGGAGGCCCAGGATGCTTCGATAGCAGCCTTTAGCTCATCCAGAGTGTTGGGTCTTGAGTCTCTCAACGTTCTCTTCACAATATCCCACAGATTCTCTATGGGGTTCAGGTCAGGAGAGTTGGCAGGCCAATTGAGCACAGTGATACCATGGTCAGTAAACCATTTACCAGTGGTTTTGGCACTGTGAGCAGGTGCCAGGTCGTGCTGAAAAATGAAATCTTCATCTCCATAAAGCTTTTCAGCAGATGGAAGCATGAAGTGCTCCAAAATCTCCTGATAGCTAGCTGCATTGACCCTGCCCTTGATAAAACACAGTGGACCAACACCAGCAGCTGACACGGCACCCCAGACCATCACTGACTGTGGGTACTTGACACTGGACTTCTGGCATTTTGGCATTTCCTTCTCCCCAGTCTTCCTCCAGACTCTGGCACCTTGATTTCCGAATGACATGCAGAATTTGCTTTCATCCGAAAAAAGTACTTTGGACCACTGAGCAACAGTCCAGTGCTGCTTCTCTGTAGCCCAGGTCAGGCGTTCTGCCGCTGTTTCTGGTTCAAAAGTGGCTTGACCTGGGGAATGTGGCACCTGTAGCCCATTTCCTGCACACGCCTGTGCACGGTGGCTCTGGATGTTTCTACTCCAGACTCAGTCCACTGCTTCCGCAGGTCCCCCAACGTCTAGAATCGGCCCTTCTCCACAATGTTCCTCAGGGTCCGGTCACCTCTTCTCGATGTGCAGCGTTTTCTGCCACACTTTTTCCTTCCCACAGAGGTGCCTTGATACAGCACTCTTGGAACAGCCTATTCGTTCAGAAATTTCATTCTGTGTCTTACCCTCTTGCTTGAGGGTGTCAATAGTGGCCTTCTGGACAGCAGTCAGGTCGGCAGTCTTACCCATGATTGGGGTTTTGAGTGATGAACCAGGCTGGGAGTTTTAAAGGCCTCAGGAATCTTTTGCAGGTGTTTAGAGTTAACTCGTTGATTCAGATGATTAGGTTCATAGCTCGTTTAGAGACCCTTTTAATGATATGCTAATTTTGTGAGATAGGAATTATGCGTTTTCATGAGCTGTATGCCAAAATCATCCGTATTAAGACAATAAAAGACCTGAAATATTTCAGTTAGTGTGCAATGAATCTAAAATATATGAATGTTAAATGTTCATCATGACATTATGGAAAATAATGAACTTTATCACAATATGCTAATATTTTGAGAAGGACCTGTATAGTGCATGTTATGAAAGGAAGTGACAGGCAGGTGGACAACTGACTGACTGACTGATTTTTCTTTGTGCAAAATCTGAACCTATACTAAACTTTTTCTTCTGCCTCTCTCACACACATACACACATATATGGGATTTGAGTGCAACATCTGCGTTTTTGAGTCTGGATTTTAGAAACCTGCCCTTCCCAGGGTTACTCAACCAGAGACGCTTCTTCAGCATTGCCTGAAAGAGAGAGGATCTGCCTTCCTGCCTGTCTGCCTGCTGCTGCAAATCACAGTGTGAGTTTCCACCAGAACAAAACTCAGAAGAAGTCTGGCCCCAAACCCACTGAGATGGACAACGATCCATGCTGTTTGCCAGAGCCAGAAGAGTGAATGCACTGGATTTATATTGAAAGCACATAATATGCGGGCAGAAGAGAAACTGGCCGGTGCAAAGTTCTTTCTCCCTCCTGGAGAAGTTAAAGTGGACAATGAAGGAGTGAATTTCTCACCAACAAACCTGGGAACGGCCTGGGTTGTTTTTTTGGACTGATAGAGGACTGTGCCATGACAGTCTGACTCTGGAGCGATTAAGAAACTGATGGGGGTAACGTACAAACACACACACATTTGCATAAATCTTTTTCTATTTTCTGCAACGAAGAACGCTTATTAACCGCGGCTCATGTGACACGCTTGCTTGACGTTGACAGATATAGCGGGTTAAAATATTATTTTAGGGTTAGAAAAGCATCTTCAAAAGGGTGATAACTTAGCTCATTTGATACGTTCCAGTTAATACTTTTAGAGAAGCAAGTTCTCTTTCGTCGTGGAATATTCAGGGTCAAATATTCTAGTTATTAAAAGTTATTAAAAAGCAGAGGAAGTTACATCTCCAAAACTCAGCAGTAACCATGTGTTTCTATGTCATTCCCAGGACAGATCTCATGAAGGAGCATTTTCAAAACCCAGTGCATGCGTAACACCTGATGGGCTTCTCCTTCAGGTATTATTTCCTGTTGTCAGAGTTTGTATCCCATATATCTAATGGTTAGAGACCTCATTAAAACTACTGCAGATGGTCTTCACACAGTCTCTGACACAGTACTTACAGTGGGGTGCAGTTTTTGTCCGCAAGTGCTAACTGACGCTTATGGAAGGTACAAATTCATTGTTTTTCACAGCAGCTGCTGGGAAGAGGTTACATTAGGTTCTTTCTTCCCTCTTCTGATTCATGCAGCGTGTTGATTTACACTGTACCTTATATCAAGTCCTGACAAAAACTATGAAAGGCTTGGTTGTGCAGTTTCTTTTTTCTCTGTTTGGAGAAGGAAAGGAAACCTAATCAGTTCTGTGTTGCATAGGAATCTTAAAACACTTGTTGTTTTCTAAGATATCACCAGCTAAAACTTTTAAAACTTTTGAGAGTAATTGGTTTTGTTAAACACATTTTCCTTGGTAAAACCAACCTTTAAATTGAGAATGGAAAAAATTGGGTTATTTTTGAAGGTAAGAAAGATTCTGATTGGACAGTGATACCACACAAAAATTAAACTAATCTCATGTTTCCTAAAAGACTCTGCATAGAAAGGCCTTCAGAACCGTGGTACCAAGTTTTTTAAGTATGTTTTTTCTTTATTTTAAAACAGATCTGTGTTTTTGTTTTGTTTTTGGCTTTTTAGCATAATGTTTGTCTGAAGCTTCTTATGAACTGGGTTAGGAGCAAATAGGATCTGAGGTAAATTAGGAGTTGTGAACTAGTGATTTTTAAATCTGATTATTGTCCAAGCAGAAATAATACACAGGTAATAATAAACAGGTCTGGGGATATTTAGCCAATCCTCCAATCTCTGCAGAAGGTTAACAACATTGTTCAATGCAGTAGTATTCAACTTGTGGTTCCTGGACTCCTGAAGCCCGTGAGCCATAGATTTTGGGTCCATAAAATTATAATATTTAACTAGAAACCTGCAAGCAGCTTTGAAGGCCCTCACACCCCTCCGCGCAACTTGGGCTGTTGAGCGACCGCAGGAGCCTGGCATCGCCTCATACACGCCACCGACGATGAAACCGCTTCACTTCAACACGTCGTCACTAAGTGGTACTGTGAGCAACATGTCATATGATCTTCGGTCATGCAGAGTTTTGGTCTGGCAAAAAGCATTCAAACTTTCGAGTAAATCGGACCTTCCAGAAGGATGCTGCAGTCGCTTGTTTGTTTGTGGACGGGGCTAAAACAAAATCATCAATTGACTGTGTCAAAATGTCCATCATTAACTCATGATCATGTATACTACATTTCAAGTGAATCCGATGATGAATGAGGGAGATATAGCCCTTGAAGTGTCCTAGGGGGCGCTGTTGATCCAGATTTAAATGTAATCCAATAGAGCTGTTTGGGGGCTGACAAAGATCAAGCATATTCAGTTTGGAGTGATTCGGACAATGCATGTGTAATTTAAAGCTTAACGTATGGCTGTGGCGTGACATCAGAATTCGCCACGCCATCATAGCCACACCCTCCAGCTACAGCAGTAAGTACTGGCGACTGTCTAAGACCATGATGTTATCTGTTACTTGGGACAGTTTGACATTGATTAGGTGAAGAACATCAAACATTGAGTTTGGAAAGGAAAATGTGATACTTCCTGTTCTCAGGGGGCGGGGCTTCAATGATGTCAGCATCTGATCAGTGAATATTGTTGAGGCCTAGACGCAGATCAATCCCAGAAAGTTTCATTTGTCTGTGACTTTCCTTGAAGGAGCTATATCAATGTAGTGTTTTATGGCGAGAAGTCATATTTTGAGGCGTGGCCACGCCCACACGCTTTCATGTGTCAAAAAGGTTTTGATAACTTTAGATCCCCAATCCCTTAAGAGTATACTGAGTGATTTTCAAATTTCTAAGTCAAAATCTGTAGGAGGAGTTCGCTCAAACATGTGGGCTAGAATCGCTCAAAAAATGATAAAAATGGCAACTTCAATCCCAAATGGCCGACTTCCTGTGGTGTTTGGACCAATGCTCCAATAGACATTTTTGTAGGTCTTGATAAGGTACATATGTGTACCCAATTTCAGAATTCTCGGTCAAAGCATGGCTTGGGGCTGATTTTTTGAAATTTTCTAGGGGGCGCTGTGTACGAATTAGGCCACGCCCACCGAATATGTCATCAGATCTCTGTTGAGGACTGGACAAGGTTCAATCACATGGAATTTGGTGCAGATCAGATAATGTATGTGGAAATTAAAGCCAAACGTATGGCCATGGCATGACGTCCTAATTTGCGGCGCCACCCTTGCCACGCCCTTTTATGAAACGTCACTGTGCTTCAAACAAAGTTAGACCCACTAGTTATCTGTCTTCTGACACAGATTCAAGTTGATTGGGTCAAGTGGGTCATAGAGGCACCTTTCCAAGTGAAAAACGTGACTTCCGGTTCTGAGGGGGCGTGGCTTTGATGATTTCAGCATATGACCCCATAGGATCGTCGGGAAGCCGAAGGCCCTCCTTCATGCCAACTTTGGTGTGATTTGTATTTTTTTTGGGAAAGTTATTGCAATTTTTCACTTTTGGAGCGAACGCCAAGTTCGTGCCCCGGCCACGCCCCCTAAGCATGTTCAAAAACTCACGATTTTGATAACTTTTAATCCCCCATCCCTTAACTGCATATAGGCCAAATATGAAGTCGATAGCTCAAAATCCCTAGGAGGAGTTTGTTAAAGTTCGAGGTGAGTAAAAGTGAAAAACGGGCAAAAATCGGCCTTTGACCCAAAATGGCCGACTTCCTGTGCATTTTAGGGCATACCCCCAAGATACTTTTTTTCTTGTTTTGAGGAGCTCTAGCATTGTGCCGACTTTCAGATCTCCACGACTTACGGTTCGGCCTATCTCACGTTTGGGGGCATGGCTAAGTGGTTTGGCCACGCCCACTGACGACGACATTAAAGAACGAAGATTTCACGCGGGGGACAATTTTGGGTAAAATTTGGTGAGTTTTGGGGTATGGCAAAGTCCCCATATTGCCCCGCCAAAAGTCCCCGGAAAAAAGAATAAAGAAAAGGAAAGAATAAGAATTCGAGCGATTACAATAGGCCCTTGCAGTTTTCCTGCTCGGGCCTAATTAAAGGTATACCGATTACTTATTAAAACAGATCTAAGCCATTGATGGGTTCCAGTCATTTGGAGGCTTTGAAATGCAATAATACTAAAAATTTCTACTCTGGGGAACACAGATTGGGGTTGAAGAGTTTTGCTTTGGAACCAAGGTTTGGATTTTTATAACAGAATAAAGACAAGTAAAATCCTTCATTTTAGCAAAAGAAAAGAAATAAAGGCTCTCTCAATACTAAAGAGGATGGTCGGCTCAAACTCCAGTCTCCTTCTTTGATTTCTTAGGGTTTAACAATTAAAAGAATACACAGGAGTACAAATGTACACAAGGTGATTTCAGATTACTAAGAGATAAAATATTGCAACATTTATCAGCATTTGGATTGTAAAAGAGGGGTTCTAGTAATTTTTCTAATGTTTCTCCCCAACTCTCAAAATTTAAATAGCCCAAATTAAAGAAAATTATGTTTGTTCTCCTTTTGAAACACTATGTTGGAACAAAGTCCAGTTTAGAGTCAAGCTTCTTAGCTTAATTCCTGGTTACGTTTAACACTGCATAAAAATTTCAATGCCGGCTTAAAATAATTCTTTGCATTTAACCTGAGCAGAGAAATTCTTGATTGCAGCTGCGATCAAATTGAGAAACAAAAAGAGAATTCTTAACAATAACTCTCAAGATTGTAGTTATTATTATTACAGAGTTACAGTACAAAGAATTGGCAAAAGGTTTCAGCATCAGATAATTTGGATTCATTTAAGAGAAAACTGTTGCTGTGCTTCTAAATACTTTGAGATCTTTTTGGACTATGTGCACTCATTTTAAAAGGATTCTGACGATTGTCATAACAAAATTGATCAATTATAGCATTAAAAGATATGGCTGAGAAAACATATTTTGAAAAGAGATTGTAAAAAATGTATTTTAATTCTTCAAGCTTCAAATTGGGCCATTTGTCTGTCTTTGATGTTTTGTCTTTGTTTGTTGGAATGAATTGTTGTGTTTGTTTATATGTTGCATGACAATAATCCATGTTTAGAATAATGTTTCTAAATCCCAGATTGATTAAAACTTTGAGTTTTCACGAGAGTTAAGAAGCAGCTTGTTTCTGAGGTAGGTGCATGTTAACAGTTTTGCAGTTTAAGGTACACTAAGATGGGAAGAAACTGTGGGTCCGCCCATAGACTGCCCATCAGAGGTTAGTTCTGCCTGACTCTGCCCACCTACCAGGTTGGTTCATGCCTTCACTTTTATGACACTCAGCACCTCCCTTCCTGAGTTTTAATACTGTTTATGAGATAATAGAATCAAAATGCTTGTAGTGATTGTTGCCTTAATAACATGTTTTTTGGGATGTAGCATGACCTTTAGATTTATGTGTTTTACTATTAAAAGGTTAATGAAATAGTTTAAACTAGTTTGAAGAATTTATTTTGCATGCAGCATCATTGGTGATTTATTAGATAGAATGTTTTCCCTGATGCCATTAAGCTAGCTGACAGTTCAAGATATGCCTAAAGTAAGGAATATATTTTTGATAGAGAATCTGAGTCATAACTTCATACTTGGTGGGAATTATTTATTAGATTAAATTTGTAGGGTTTATGCATCCGAATTACCGAATTACATTAGATGTCCCTTAATCTAATACTCATCTTTATACTAGACAAATCAGGATGATGTGTGACTAATTTCTAAGTGAGACATTAATGGAACTGAGTTGCAGTTAAAAACATCTGGATTTTCTGTATGTTGCTTTTGTTAAATTCAAAGGGACACATAGTTATGTCAGAATTCATTTATTTGGTTCTATGTAATGTGATCTTGGTTACTAGAACATTTTTGTACAAACTTTTTGCTGGATTGTCACATGGGTTGGACCCTGCGCCAGAAGAGGGGAATGTCAGAATAAAGCAACGTGGGGTTCCAAACGTTTTAGCACTCATGGGAAAAAGGGTAGCTCATAACTCCAGTGAGGACTTAGTGACAATGCGAAAGACGTTGTACTTTGTTTATAAATGGTGCATAGCTCCCTAAGACCCCATTCTGAAAACCTCTCTGAAAGTATGCTGTTGATTCTTTTGTGAAATTTTACATCTCCACCGATTAGGCCATTTTTGAAATTCTCTTTGGGTTTTCTGAAACAATGGAAATAATGATCTGTAATCAGGCCTTCCTCAAACATCATGTCACCCTTTTTGATATTCAGAATATTTAGCTGATGGTCACTGCTAGAATACCAGGTGAAGTCAGAAGATCAATTCTTTTGATTTTGTTGGATGTTTTGATGAAGTTCATGTAGTTAACCACTTAGGCTTGAGAATGGGACTTTGAATTGAAAATTAGCGAAGTGTTGTGAAGGCTCTGTTCTCACTTATATGAGATTGAGACAAAGGACACAGGCAAATCTCAGTCCTTTTGAAGTGCTGTGTGGCAGGTCTCCTAATTTGGGCATGGGGATACTGCCAAGATCATTTTCTTCCACATTTTTGTGTGAAGACAGGATGTTGTGTTACTGTCAAAACCTGTCCACTGTGTTTTCTCAAGTTTCACAGACGGTGAAGGCTGCATTACCAGAAATAGCCACTTCCACCCTCCAGTCCTTTATTCCTGGTGAATATATTACCAGAGGAATAAAGTATTCCTCTGGTAATATGTACAACGTATTTTTTTCTTTTTATTGTTTTTTTTACTGTGGCTTTATGAATGTAGACCTTCTCTACAACAGCCGCCAAAAACGAGCCACGGATCCTCCAAAAAAACAGGCCTCAGAGAATTTTACCCTGTTCATAAATTATCTGAAGGAGTTGCTGACCATGGAGAAACCAAACTCAGATGCAAATGTAAGTAATCTAGGCACATGCAGAGTTCATAGTGTGCCTGGGTAGAAGCTCAGTGCTGCAAAACAATAATGGATGCTTTCAAAGCACAGGACACTTAAATTCATTAGAAACGTATTTACCAGGATCTGTTCTAGGCTTACAACAGCAGTTTCCCACAGAAGCAAGTGGATGCTGCACATGACATTTGCCAATGATCTGCAAAGAAAAACTGAAAGGTGAACTGATGGTGATGTACAGCAATTACGGAGTTTGTAGGGTTAACTCCTCCCCTGTCACTGTTGCTGACTGAGAACAATCTTCAGACCACTTTCTGAGACCCTTAAATTAACACAAATAGTAATCACAACCCCAATAACATCTGCAGGTTCAGAATGGTGTTTCATTTCACTGAGGAGAAGTTGTTTCTCCACAGCAACATTTGGCAGGAAAGGCTGAAAGTGTCGGCAATGTCTATTCATCCACAAAACACATGGCTTCAATGAGTTAATAACCTTTTAGCAACCCAGAAAAGTCATCAGAGTAAGCTTCTCTTAAAATACGTTGGACCTCATTTAAGAAAAAAAATCACTTTCCAATATTGCATGTGTTGTTTGACTTCCTTTCATCAGTGTAATTAGTCATTGTGTCAAGAAGTGTGGTGCAGTGTTATGCAAAGCTGTTTGACAGAAAATGAGCCGAAACAACTGTGGTTCAACCCCTTAATGCAGGGTAGTTAAGTATTAGACAATTGTGACAGAGGCTTTGTGTAGGCATGGTTTTTAGTGGTGTTTTGTTTAGGGCTGATATAATTAATTCATAGTGATTAATCAATTATTGAAATAATCGTTTCCTAATTTAGTGATCAAATAATCATTAACTGGAGTATACAGATTCTAAAATATGTCAATCGCTGAAAGAACAACCCACTCAGAGCTGTATTCAGGCCAAAATTGTACAAAAAATATATACACTTTGCATTTAAGATGAAAAACCTTCTTGTCTGTAAATATGCTCTATCCAGAACTCAAGTGGCATACCTTTATCTTCACCTGCCTTAAATTCTGTACAAAACCTCCTATTACACACCTTTTGCTATCCAATTATTAATCAGTTAATTGGAAAAACTGTTGAGAATTAATCGATTAGCAAAATAGTCGTTAGTTGGAGCCCTAGTTTGGTTATTTTTTTGCTTAAGTGGACATAATGCTTTAAAGCAGGTTTTCTTTATTTGAAATTAAATGCTTCTGTTGTTGGAATACAATTTGTAGCGAGTCCATTTAAGATCGGGTTGTAAAATAATGAACAATTAAACCAAATATCCCAAAGAGCTCCATTAAATGCCTCTTTAAAATATAGAATGTAAAATGTTTACAAAATCTACTTGTAATCTTCCAACAAAGGGTAGATCTCCAAATAACTAATCAGGCCAAAATGGTTTTAATCAGAGAGGAAGTGAGAGAAACAGTGAAAGAGATGCAAAGCTTTACAGCAGATACTGATGTGTCTTTGCTCAAGCTTATACAGTAGCAGAGGTTAGCAAACACGCTTGCTAAAAACTCTCCTGCTGTTGGTACAATAAGTGCTTCCTTCCCCCTCAGCCTCAGAGACACATTATTACATGTATATTTTTTGTAAAATAAGTTCTGTTAGACTTCAGGGATGAGATGTCAGGTGTGAAGTTTCTAAAAGCTTGTGTGTGTCAGCACGAGGTTTCAAGTCTCCGACTGGCAAGTAACTGGCAAGACAACCTTTTTCTACCATTGTCTGCGAATAAACAGGCTAAATGTTTCCTGTTTTTGGCCAGTTAGGAGTACCGAAATTATTTGTATTTGCTGAATGCCAGAATAATGACTGAGCAAATTCTTTGAACGTTCCTAAAATTCAAAGGTTTCAATTCAATTAAACTCAATTGATAAAAGTTTTAAATTCAAAAATACTCTATCAATCCCGAAGGGAAATTAATTTATTAATTTCATTTAAATTTATTGTAACTCATATAAACAGGTTTCTTCAAAGAGCCGTTGTAGATGCTGATGGCTGTGGGCAGGAAGGTTCTCCTGTAGCGGTTTGTCTTACAGTGGATCTGAAGAAGCCTCTGACTGAAGACATTCTCCAAAACATTATCTTGGCATTCAGTAGAGTTAACTTTTATTTCTTAATGTTTTTGGAATCCTTCCACAGGTTTCTCTTGGTAGTTTGCTCAAAATTTAAAACTGAGTCAGGTTTTTTATGGGATTGAGACCAGTGCTTTGTGATGGTCGCTCTAAAGCCCTGACATTGTCGTCCTTAGGCTCCTTGTTAACTATTTAGGTGACATGCTTAAGGTCATTGTATATTTGGAAGACTTATTTGGGCTCAATCTTAAACTCTGCTGGACTTCTTAAGATGTCTAAATATTTTCACAAAAATGTTCTTTCAACACATTGTCATCTATTTTGTGAAGTGCACCCCCCCAACACACACATACCCTACACACACACAGAGCAGCACATTCTATTATTATTTAATGGTATTTATGGTTGGTTTTACTTTTGACTCAGGAAATAAATTGTTTAAAATTCCAAAATATTACTTTCACTTTGACATTTAGCTGCAATTAATGTAAAAATCCTGCAACATTCCAAATTTATTCTTTGAACTATTAGTACATTAATACTTTTTATTGTTTAACTTCAAGTTTGATAGTCTATGTCAATGTTTTTTTTCTTTAATGTACTACCTTTACTGTGTTTTTGTTTTTTTACTGATGTTATCTCTGCTGTTTTTAATGTCATTTTAAAACAACTTTCCCCACTGAGCTACAGTCAAAGCTGTCTGAATTGGAAAAAATATCTCTAAATGCAGACATCAGTGATTTTGATCTATTACAGTTAATGGTAACAGAGAATTTAAGTTGGGCTGACTGAATTTTAATGGTGAAAAAAAATTACCCAATTAAAAATGTTTTGCACTTTACCTCCACAACACACCATCCAATAGCTCCTGAAATTTCTTCTCCATTGCAAACACCATGATCATCAAAATGTTGAAGAATAGTCACTTTTGAGGATTTGTTTTTAATCAGAAAAGCTTAACTTTTAACTTTTTTTTTGCCATCACTGTTTTTGTGGATTCAATTCAATTCAGTTTATTTATATAATGCCAATTCACAACACATGTCATCTCAAGGCACTTCACAAAGTGAGGCAAATACATTCCAATTAATCCTAATTGTTGATCAGTGGAGTCAGATTCAGTTATTTATTCAAATTGGATAAAACGTTTTTCTATCTAAGGAAACCCAGCAGATTGCATCGAGTCAGAAAGTTTTAGCAGTGACTCCTCCTGGATGAGCATGTAGCAACAGTGGACAGTCACTGGCGTTGACTTTGCAGAAATCCCTCATACTGAGCATGCATGTAGTGACAGTGGAGAGGAAAAACTCCCTTTTAACAGGCATAAACCGCCAGCAGAACCAGGCTCAGTGTGAGCGGTGTGAGCCAGCCTCCTATGAATAATTACCTTCTTTTTCAAGGGGGCTGCATTGTCTAATGCACCACGCAATGATGAAGTAACACTATGAACAGGAGAATCAATTTGTGATGCGGAAGAAACAAAATTATTGCCCTCCACTGTGTTTTTCCATGATAATGAGGAAATTAAAAGTGGAACAGATTCTTGCCTGATAATGATCTAGTATAATGAAATTTTCTTTCAGGTGTGGAGTTCTCGGTTAAATTAAACTCAAAGGTTATTAAAAAATGGTCAGACAGGACAGGGCTATGAGGAAATATTGTTATGTCTTTACACTCAAAGCCATATGTCAGCACAAGGTCCAGAGAATGAAGACAAAGGTGGGTAGGTTTGTTAATGTTTTGAGCAAATTGAGTCTAAGATAGCATTAAAGGCTATATTTAGGCTATCACTTTCAGTGTCAACATGAATGTTAAACTTGCTCACTATAATAACCGTATCTGTATTTAACACTAAATCAGATAAAAGGTCTGAAAACTGATCTAAAAATTGAGAGTAAGGGCCTGGGGGATGGTACAAAACAACAAACAGAAGTGGTTTTAGTGCTTTGCAATTTGGATGAGGAAAACCAAGGATTAAATATTCAAAAGAGTTGTAGCTATTGATTGGTCTGGGACTAATCAATAAATCGGACTGAAAGACGGTTGCTACTCCTCCTCCTCGCCCAGTTTTTTGAGGAATGTGAAAATTTAAATAATTTGTAGGAGTTGACACGTTTATTGTAACATAATCCTCTTGCTATCTACATGGCCCTGTCTTTCAGTGTTTAACCCTTTCTCTTTCTTAGACATAGCTACTGACTGAGCTTTTACTGTAACTAATTATATGTGCTCTCTTTCATACTCTAACTTTGAAAACTGGCTCAGAGCTTATCTGTTCTTTCTTTCTTGATGAAACGTCTAAAGGATCTACATCCATTAACATTTACTTTTCCTTCCTATAGAAAGTACTCCTGGATCAGTGCTTCTTTGTTCTTTTTGTGTCTCTGCTCTGTTATCTCAAACCCCCAGTTGGTCGTGGCAGATGGCCGCTCACACTGAGCCTGGTTCTGCTGGAGGTTTCTTCCTGTTAAAAGGGAGTTTTTCCTCTCCGCTGTTGCTACATGCATGCTCAGTAAGAGGAATTGCTGCAAAGTCAACGCCAGTGACTGTCCACTGTCTCTACATGCTCATCCAGGAGGAGTGAATGCTGCAAATCTCTGACTCAATGCAATCTGCTGGGTCTCCTTAGATTAAAAAAAAAAACTTTTTTATCTAATTGGAATAAACAACTGAATCTGACTGCACTGTTCAATGGTTAGGAGTAATTGGAATATATGTACCTGACTTTTGTGAAGTGCCTTGAGACAACATGTGTTGTGAATTGGTGCTATATAAATAAACTGAATTGAATTGCTGCACCCAGTTTTCTGTGAGGCAAAATAAATAAATCTGATTGTCACAAATTAGGTCACTAAGTAGCAAAGTCTTTGAAGAGAGAGATCTTATGTTCATTAAGCCAGATTCAATAGTTTTATTTATCTTTTGAGTGTGAGTTGTGTTTATTTTTATGACATTTTCCTGATTTCCTCCTTTTAGATTATTTTTTAATCTATTCAATTCTGGCCGTGGGCGAGACACTGTCTTAATAGGGTAATGGGTGGGTAGCAGTGCAGAAGCTGCAGACAGGAGTGTTAAACTACGACCCTGCTTTCTGGTCTGAACCCTGGGTTGTCAGAGCTTAACTAATAAATTCGGCCAGATTCCTAGAAAGAAGAGCTGCTCCATCCAAAATGGGATGGATGCCGTCTCTCTGGATCAGACCAGGTTTTCTCCAAAATGTTCGCCAATTATCAATGTAGACCACATTGAGTATACATATAAACACAAAAGACTTTACAGAGATGATAATGTGAGATTATGCATGGTGTTGTACTCGCTCTTATCTGGGATTGTAAAATTTTACATTCTGCTTTCTCCAGTGGGTAGCACTGGTTCAGGTGGTAAAATAGATTAGTGGTATTTCCCGACCTTGTCGGAATATGAGCTCGACGTAATTTGCAGTGCACGCAACTTTGTTTCTTTGTCTGACTTTAAATAGCCAAAATACCTCCACATGACTAAACTGCTCAGACCGTTCTTGTCAACGATGTCGTTTACTGTGTCTTCCGCCTTTTCTTCTAAACGCTGCTTCTCCATGTTTGGTTCTTGGTATGCAGAGGAGATTTGAGCCAGAAGACCTGAGAGGTTTGGGTGGTTGATACACTGACAACAAGTCTGTAATGTATTTTTGTGCTAAGCCATTCAGTGATTTATAGACTAACAGAAGTTTCTTAAAGTCTATTCTCTGAGCTACAGGGAACCAGTGTAAGTACTTTAGAACTGGGGTGATGTGCTCCACTTTCTTAGTTCTAGTGAGGACGCGGGCAGCGGAATTCTGGATCAACTGGAGCTGTTTGATCGACTTTTTAGGAAGACCTGAGAAGACACCGTTGCAGTAATAAATTCTACTAAAGATGAACGCATGAATTAGTTTTTGTTGGGACCCAGCCATGTATTTCAACATTAAACTCCGGTACAGACTTTCCTGAATTTTCAAAATAAATCGTATTTAACTGACTTCCAGCAACTGAGGAAAGGGAAGGTAGCAGCCTCTGTCTGAATAAGAGCACCCCGTCTCCAACAAGCCGACCTCTTCCACACGGCCTTTGAGAGGGACCGGATAGGGGAGACAAGCGCGCTGATGCCTCTTTGCTGGCAAATAGACATAAACTCTTCAACTGGATCTAAGGATGTCATACGATCATCGATCATATGCAAAGTTAAGTACGAATGAAATACTGTCTGTGTATCCGGTATTTTCATTCATGAACAGGGAAATTAAGGTGTAAGAATTGCGTACTTTCTCTCTGAGACCTGCAGAAGTAAACTGTTCCAGAGAAGTTCCCTACAGAGACGCGGTCTCTATGAAGCCGAGCGGAGCGGTCTCCCAGTCTGGATGGAAGACAGCAGAGACCCCATCACCGTGGTTACGGTAACGTGCAGTGTGGTTGACGGAGGTTAGCTAGAAGCTAACCATTTGTTCACAGACCGTCCGACAGAACAGCCGCCACTCCCCACAGCTAAGGAGGTTAGTTGTAGCTAACCGTTTAAAGACTGTGGACGTTTTTTCAAACTTCTCCACCTTGTTCCTCACCACAGTTCATGAGGTTAAGTGTTTGGGCAGAATAACATAGAAGTGATTTAGATTGAAATGATCTAAACATTTTTTATTTTATGAAGTTTGGTTTTGTTTGAGTTGAACTCAGCTATCTTGGTGCTAGCAGACTATCTGCAGCACACGTGCTCAGGTTGTTTTTTTTATGTTTTTAAAGTTAAGACACACTTTATTAAAGGGTGATTTTAAACAGAAGATTGATCATAACGTGCCATCCGCGCTTATGCATTTTAACCCTTTTATTAGCGGTATTTTCAAAGGTGTGTGTTTGATTCTGTTGCTAAGCTAGCAGCTTCTTTGTTAGCTTAACTGTTAACAGCTAAGGACAAGTGCTTGCTGCTAAATAATATTTCCCCAGAAAGGTTTAGTTTTCAATCCAGTAAATAATGGGTCCCTAACATCATTTTACTAAATTTGATAACTAAGTAAACACCATTAAGCCCCATTTCTCCAGAAAGATTTAGCTCTTTCCAAAATATTCCCTTAATAATATTTCTTCAAATATTATTTCAATAAATAAAGGCAGCTAATGAGACACCATTGAGAATTCATCTAGAAAGTTGGTTTTATTGAGCAGGTCAGTCTTTGAAACATTATTTTATTAAAATAATATTTTATCTGATCTTGCATTGTGAATGGCTGTCTAAACATTTGCTGATTATTGCCTAAGTTAGTTCCAAGACTAACTTAACTTCATTTCCAGATTCTTCAACATAATCCTTGGTTCTCAAACATAAATAACATTGGTAATGTTGCATCACTTTTTGGTCATGATTTCCAATCATCTTTAATCAACTTGTTTATATTGTACATAGCCCTTTAGTCTTCCATATTATTTAATTCTGCTTGGTAGTTAGTTGGATTGTTTTAGCATAGTAAAGAGTTTGTTGACTGAAATATGTTTGACTTTGAGTTTACTTATTTTTGTTAATGAAGACTTGTATTTTCCCCTCCTTGAACCGCCACCTTAACGCGGTGGAGGGGTTTGAGTGCTCGAATGATCCTAGAGGCTATGTTGTCTGGGGCTTAAATGCCCCTGGTAGGGTCTCCCATGGCAAACAGGCTCTAGGTGACGGGTCAGACAAAGAGCGGTTCGAGAATCCCTCACGATGACTACAGAATAGAGGCACGTTACGTTGCCCGGTACGGCGGAGCTGGGGTCCCACCCTGGAGCCAGGCCTGGGGTCGGGACTCGTCGGAGAGCGCCTGGTAGCCGGGTTGCTCCTCGCAGGACCCGGCCGGGCCAAGCCCGAACAGGAGATGCGAGACCATCCCCCAGTGGGCCCACCACCTGCAGGGGGAACCGTGAGGGACCGGTGCAAAGAGGATTGGGCGGCGGACGAAGGTGGAGACCTCGGCGGCCCGATCACTGGATGCTAAGGCTGGCTCTAGAGACGTGGAATGTCACCTCGCTGGGGGGAAGGAGCCTGAGCTGGTGCGGGAGGTCTTCTACTCTGGAGTGGCCCGCAGGGAGAGGCGGAGGGCTGGTGTGGGTTTGCTTGTTGCCCCCCAGCTCAGCCGTCTCGTGTTGAGGTTTACCCCAGTGGATGAGAGGGTCGCATCTCTACGCCTTCGGGCTGGGGAGAGGTCTCTGACTATCATTTCGGCCTACGGGCCAAGTGGTAGTGCGGTGTACCCGGCCTTCTTGGCATCCCTGTCGGGGGTGCTGGATAGTGCCCCACCTGGGGATTCCATTATTCTGCTGGGGGACTTCAATGCCCACGTGGTAAACGACAGTAACACCTGGAGAGGCGTGATTGGGAGGAATGGCCTCCCCGATCTGAATCCAAGCGGTGTTTTGTTATTGGACTTCTGTGCTAGTCACGGATTGTCCATAATGAACACCATGTTCAAACATAAGGGTGTCCATCAGTGCACTTGGCACCAGGATACCCTAGGCAGGAGGCTAATGATCGACTTTGTTGTCATATCATCAGAACTTCAGCCGCATGTTTTGGACACTCGGGTGAAGAGAGGGGCTGAGCTGTCCACTGATCACCACCTGGTGGTGAGTTGGATCCGCTGGAGGAGGAGAAAGCCGGACAGACTTGGCAGGCCCAAGCGCATAGTGAGGGTCTGCTGGGGACGTCTGGCAGAGCCCTCGGCCAGGGATGTATTCAACTCTCACCTCCGGGAGAGCTTTGACCAGATTCCGAGGGATGTTGGAGACATAGAGTCCGAATGGACCATGTTCTCCACATCTATTGTCGATGCTGCTGCCCGTAGCTGCAGCCGTAAGGTCTGCGGTGCCTGTCGCGGCGGCAATCCCCGAACCTGGTGGTGGACACCGGCAGTAAGGGACGCTGTCAAGCTGAAGAAGGAGTCCTATCGGCTGTGGTTGGCTTGTGGGACTCCTGAGGCGGCTGACGGGTACCATGGGGCCAAGCGTGCCGTGGCCCGGGCGGTGGCAGAGGCAAAAACTCGGACCTGGGAGGAGTTCGGTGAGGCCATGGAGAAGGACTACCGGTTGGCCCGAAGCGATTCTGGCAAACCGTCCGGCGCCTCAGGAGGGGGAAGCAGTGCTTCGCCAACACTGTTTACAGTGGGGGTGGGGAGCTGCTGACCTCGACTGGCGACATTATCGGCCGGTGGAAGGAGTACTTCGGGGATCTCCTCAATCCTGCCATCACGCATTCCCTGGTAGAAACAGAGGCTGGGGACTCAGGGTTGGACTCTTTCATCACCCAGGCTGAAGTCACCGAGGTGGTTAAAAAGCTCCGCGGTGGCAAGGCTTCGGGGTTGGATGAGATCCGCCCTGAGTACCTCAAGTCTTTGGATGTTGTGGGGCTGTCATGGTTGACACGCCTCTTCAACATTGCGTGGCGGACAGGGACAGTGCCTTTGGATTGGCAGACTGGGGTGGTGGTCCCCCTTCATAAGAAGGGTGACCGGAGGGTGGGATCACACTCCTCAGCCTCCCTGGTAAGGCCTACGCCAGGGTATTGGAGAGGAGAGTCCAGCCGATAGTCGAACCTCGGCTTCAGGAGGAGCAGTGTGGTTTTTGTCCCGGCCGTGGGACACTGGACCAGCTCTATACCCTCTACAGGGTACTCGAGGGTTCATGGGAGTTTGCCCAACCGGTCCACATGTGTTTTATGGACCTGGAGAATGCATTCGACTGTGTCCCTCATGATGCCCTGTGGGGGTGCTCCAGGAGTATGGAATCAGTGGCTCTTTACTAGGGGCCATCCGGTCTCTGTACAAGCGGAGCAGGAGTTTGGTTCGCATTGCCGGCACTAAGTCGGACCTGTTCCCGGTGCATGTCGGACTCCGGCAGGGCTGCCCTTTGTCACCGGTCCTGTTCATAACTTTTATGGACAGGATTTCTAGGTGCAGCCAAGGGCCGGAGGGGGTGTGGTTTGGGGACCAGAGGATTTCGTCTCTTCTTATTGCAGATGACGTGGTCCTGCTGGCCCCATCTAGCCAAGACCAACAGCATGCACTGGGGTGGTTCACAGCCGAGTGTGAAACGGCTGGGATGAAGATCAGCTTCTCCAAGTCCGAGGCCATGGTTCTCGACCGGAAAAGGGTGGCTTGTCCTCTTCAGGTTGGAGGGGAGTTCCTGTCTCAAGTGGAGTTTAGGTATCTTGGGGTCTTGTTCACGAGTGAGGGAAGAATGGAGCGGGAGATCAACAGACGGATCGGTGCGGCTGCCACAGTAATGGGGGCGCTGTGCCGGTTCGTTGTGGTGAAGAGAGAGCTGAGCCGAAAAGCGAAACTCTAAATTTACCGGATGGTCTACGTTCCTACCCTCACCAATGACCATGAACTTTGGGTCATGACCGAAAGAACGAGATCCCGGATACAAGCGGCTGAAATGAGCTTCTTCCGTAGGGTGGGCGGGCACTCCCTTGCAGATAGGGTGAGGAGCTCGGCCATCTGGGAGGGGCTCGGAGTAGAGCCGCTGCTCCTCCACATCGAGAGGAGCCATTTGAGGTGGCTTGGGCATCTATACCGGATGCCTCCTGGACGCCTTCCTCGGTAGGTGTTCCAGGCACGTCCCACCGGGAGGAGGCCCAGGGGACGGCCCAGGACACGCTGGAGGGACTATGTCTCTCGGCTGGCGTGGGAACGCCTTGGGCTCCCCCCGGAAGAGCTGGAAGAGGTGTCTGGTGAGAGGGACGTCTGTGCGTCTCTGCTGAGTCTGATGCCCTTGCGAACCGGTCCCGGATAAAGTGGAAGACGACGAGTACGAGTACGAATTATTGTATTTTAAGAAATTGTGTGAATTCATTCCATATATGTGCAGAGTTTTGCTGTTCAATAATGTCAGAGCTCGTCTCACACCTTTCTATTTTGTCCTAATACCATCGCCTTACTGTGCTGGTATTCACAGGACAACCCTTAACAGACCGAATTATTATTTGATAAAATATTAATATTAAATAATATTCTCAGATTTATAATCACAACATTTTTCAAGGTCCTGCTGAGACATTAGTCCTTTAATCCTGGAGATATTCTTTAGGTGATAGAAGGCTGGCCTTGTTACTGTCTTTATGTGCCTCTGAAGGTTTAGGTCGGAATCAATCACTACACCCAGATTTCGAGCCTGATTTGGGGTTTCTAGCTTTGTTAACTGAAGCTGTGTGCTAACTTTTAAGCACTCTTCCTTTTGATCCAAAGATCATTACTTCAGTTTTGTTTTGATTTAGCTGAAGAAGATTTTGGTACATCCATGCATTGATTTCTTCTAAGCATTTACACAGCGCTTGAATGGGTTTATAGTCACCCGGTGACCTCGTAACGTATAGCTGTGTGTCGTCTGCATAGTTATGATAACTTACATTGTTGTTTATTAAAATCTGATTTAGGGGGAGCATGTAGATATTGAATAGGAAGGGCCCTAAGATGGATCCTTGGGAAATGCCACATGTGATTTTTGTGGTCTCTGATGTAAAGTTACCTACTGACACAAAAAAGTCCCTGTCCTTCAAGTAGGATTTAAACCAATTGAGTGCTGTATCAGAAAGGCTAACCCAGTTTTTCTGTAATTCTGACCATTCTAATTTACTTAATTGCTGAGATCTTCCAGTGAGTCGTCCACCTTCATTTTTTGGGCATGTGCCTAAAACATGCCAGGGGGGTCTGCCGGTAAGTTTATTCTCAGTGTTCTGATTGCCAGCTGAGTCGTTGAGCTGGCTGTCACTGTTTGGGATCACAGGCAGAGTTGAATCGTCGTTGTACCCCATATTCACCTCCACATTCAGTTCTAGTCGATAGATTTTCATCTCCAAAACCGCCAATTTCTCTAAAGGTTTGTCAAAGTCCTCTGTGATGATGGTAGGCATTTTGTGCTGATTAGCTGGCGTCAACTTGTCCTTCTTTCGAGTTCGATTATGAAAACATCAAAATCCTTTAGAAAAAAAAAATAATAATAATAATCCTTGGGAGTCACTGGTAAGAAGTAGTTTTAGTCCAATATTTCAATAATTTTGGCTAAGAGATAAAAAGTTAGGAGTAAAAGAATGCAAGCAAGCAGGTAGCTTAGGAGAAAAGCATCTGAGCAGAAGTAGAAAGAAGCAGTGACAATGTTCCAAAGAACGCCCCCTTTGTGTCAGTCCCGCCCTGTTCGTGTTTACATTTCCAAGAGCATGTTGAGCAGGAACATATATATATATATATATATAGGAAAGAAATTCACTTGTATCAAATAAACAAAGGAAAAACATAGAGTTCAAGAAAAAAATATATGATTTGAAAATTAGTAGTTTAAATAAAAATAGTGGATCAAAATAGAAATATATATATTTATATCAGATAAATTGATCAATTATTGAATAAATATCGTATTGTTATTATTTTGTTGCATTTAATAGTGCACTCATTTATATTTCTAGATACTTTTTGGCCCAGTAATTATTTTATTAAGTCATTTTTTTATTTATGTCTGTATTTAGTCTTAATCATGGCGGGATTGGTCCTCCAGCTGTTCGTGGTTCATTTATTGAATATTCCCCTTTTCAAATATGAGTTTTCTCATAAACACACTTGTACTGTTGTCAGTGGGTTACTGACAGACTGCTCTTGAATTCATTTTGTCATCAATTATATGTACATGCTTTGTTGTTTTCAGATGAGGTTTAATGACAGTTAGCCGGTAGCTCACCATTGATGCTAACCCAGTGCCTGGTGTGTTATGGCATATATGATAGTAAGAAATATTGTATGTATGTATGTACTGAAGTTAATTCATGCACTATTGAAAAATTGTATTTTGGGTTTTGGAAAACAACTGTAGAGGTGTTTATGGATGTAATCACTGTTCTGTTTCTGCCTCAGTTGCATTAAGTGAGTCATTGCCTACCTGAGCAGAGAAAATAAATTATTTATTGAATATTCCCTCTTCAGGGCTGTTACACAGGCAGCCCCAAACCCACAAACTCAAAAGTAGGATTAGCTTTATATACTTGCTTTAATTTATTAGTACGTTTGGTTGAAAACATTTTTTGTGGTTGAAAACATTTTTTGTGGTGTAACAAAGTCATGATGTAGAATTATTACTATGCTGCTGTCCTAATGAGGTATGACAAAATAGATCCATGTTGCTCACACTAATGAAAAGCATAAGGTCTTTGCATGGCTGTAAATACACAAATATTCCATACCACCATCAGTTTGTTTTCCTCTTTGAGACAGAGCGCTCATCAACAGAATCCAGCTGACCAAAAACTCGATCTGCAATCAAAGTAAAACTATCTGTTCTGAAGAGGTGTGAATGAGTGGATGTTCTGAATGTGTGTGGTAACATGGTAATTAATTATCTCTAAAAACAAGGCATCATGGCTTTTTGCTTACCCAACCACAGTGATCAAATATATCTCCTTCATCCTGATAATAATTGTAAAGAGAGCAAAGGAACACTGTGAACCTACTGTTCCTAGACTCCTGCAGTGTGTCATTGTGGAAATGGAAAGGCATTCCCTTGTATTACTACAGCAACAGTACCTTTACATTAACAGAGCTATTGTATAATTTATTAATTCATAGTTATTTTGTAAAGGACTAATGTTTAATGATTGTATTAGTGGACCAATATGCGATTAGTGCCCTTATTTTAGTTTAAGTATTTAGATAATGATGTCCCAATAGTAACATCTCAATGTATTTTCTCTTTATGAAAATAGTTTTTTTCTGGAATTATTCTAAAACAAAGCATATGGTCCTCTTAAACCACAATGTATTTATTAAAGCTAATAAATCTCTTCATATTCTATGGATTCCTATTTTTGGCACATAATCCTGTTTTTAATCAACTAATGATAAAAAGTTACTTCTGGAGCAAATGTTTACCAGAATTGGTGATTACAATATTACAGAATATACAGCCTTTTAATGATCTTTTAAAAAATTCAAAAATGTGAAACATTGGCCAGGACTCCACTAACATATGTAAGCTAATTTATTAATAATAATAATAATAAATTTTATTTATAGGCACCTTTCTCAAATCAGCACAAGAACAAAAGGCAAAAAACATTACAAATAATAAAAACCAAAGCCTTTTTATGACTATCTATAATTTAACACTGCATCTTTCTGTCAAAGTATCAGATAGAACTTCCTTTATAACCACTGCTAGAGGGAAGTACTCACACTACTGGTCCAGTCCAGGGGTTCAATTGGCCTGCTTTGCTTTTACACAAAGATTTTTAGACTGGACCAAACAAAGTCATGCAGTTAGGGTTAGTAATGGACTGTTTCTGGGCTGTATTGTGCTGATCAAAAAGAGAAAAGCACGAAAAAAGGTTAATTTCATCGGGATTTATGTTGCCACTTTGGTGTTCAAATATAGTTGTGCAAATGCACCTCTTCACTACTCCAAGTAGCCCCTCCTTTGTCTTCAGATTCACACTCTTACTTGTTTTTTTCTCTACTACTTCTGCTTCTAATCAAAAGCGCTGCTCATACGTTACATCCTCTCGTCCTGCTATTGGTATGCATTCACACTGCAACCGAAAAAACTCCAGGGTCTGAATAAACCATGGCGAGAACAGCAGTTGTAACCATGCCAGGGTATGGTTCTCTGGTCCGTTTCAGTGTCCGGGATGGGTTTACCCCAGCGTTATCTGCTCTAGAAACCGGACACTGGCATGGTACAAAGCATTCCAAAGGTTTGCTGTTAAAGCACTGTTACTCATATGGTCTGGCAGTCCATCTAAACCTCTTTAACAGACTTTTGGTATACTGTGTGAGGAGGAGCCAGATTTATTATGCTTACACAGAAAAATAATCAGTAACCAATTAATATCTTTTTCCTAATACCCCGGTCAAAATAAGAAGTATCTGCCTTGATTTTCTTATTGTGAAGAAAGAGGACTTCCAATATTCCCTCACCATGCATCTAATTCTGTAGAACACTTATTTTGATGTCCAGCTAAACCAGGCTGCCCAGTTTTGTTTTGTAGTTGCTGAAAAGTTTCACTGCATGAGGTTGCAAATCAGAGAAATTGTCAAGGCTGGTATGGCGGAGGACCCCGGAATGCAGACAAACAGGCAGCATGAAGGTAATTGAAATGATTTAATTAACAAAACGTACGTACTACAGATGGTGAAGGCAAAAACAGACATGGGCAGGCTGGCAAGACAGGCTTGGCACGAACAAAGGACAAGACATGAACAGAGAGTGTGATCCAAAATGTTTCCGAGAGGAATGAACAGAACAGTTGTGTATATATGGAGCAAGGACCAGGTGAAACGAGGAGACTGAATGCTAGGTGCAGATGAATCGAATGAAGATGATTGAAAACAGACAGGAAAGAACAAAACGTGGCTGGAGCAGAACAGAGACTCTTGAATACAAACTACTTATTTGCTGTTATTTCAGCTTTTAACCTTGTTCTCTCTTTTCTCTTCCTAGAAGCTACACCTGGACTGGCTCTCTGTCTGCCTGTGACACCTTTCTGGAGAGGGGAATCGTCCGAGCTTCTGCTGGCAACAACTTAATGCTCACCCTCTACCGATGATCCACATAGCCCTGTCTTTTAGTGTTTAACCCTTTCTCTCTCCTAGACATGGAAATTGACAGAGCTTTTACTGTAACTAATTATATGTGCTCTCTTTCAGACTCTAACCTTGAAAACTGGTTCAGAGTTTATCTGTTCTTTCTTTCTAGGTGAAATGACTAAAGGAGCTACATCCATTAACATTTACTTTTCCTTCCCATAGAAAGTACTTCTGGATCAGTGCTTCTGTGTTCTTTTTGTGTCTCTGCTCTGTTCTCTCAAACCCCCAGTCGGTCGTGGCAGATGGCCGCTCATACTGAGCCTGGTTCTGCTGGAGGTTTCTTCCTGTTAAAAGGGAGTTTTTCCTCTCCGCTGTTGCTACATGCATGCTCAGTATGAGGGATTGCTGCAAAGTCAACGCCAGTGACTGTCCACTGTCTCTACATGCTCATCCGGGAGGAGTGAATGTTGCAAGTCACTGATTGGATGCAATCTGCTGGGTTTCCTTAGATAGAAAAACTTCTTATCCAATTTGAATAAAAGCTAACTCCGACTGCACTGTTCAATTGTTAGGATTAATAGGAATGTATGTACCTGACTGTTGTGAAGTGCCTTGAGACAACATGTGTTGTGAATTGGCGCTATATAAATAAAACTGAATTGAATTGAATTAATAGAAACACAACTAGTAAACTATGAAATTAAAGCATAACCAGATCCAAAAACATAACTTGAAAAAACATGAACTAGAAGACAAAACTAAAGCATGACCAGGAAAATAATAAAAAGAAGCATGATTCAAAACCTATCAAGAATAATAATAAGAAGAACCCCAAAACACCCACAAATCATGACAGAATTTATAAATCCTGCAAATATGAGCCCATAACACTAATGATAGGAACATAACCTAATCTCTTGCTAGACTATGTAGACAGTCTAATGACTAAGCATCCATCTTGTTATACGGAATGCGTGTCATAACAGACAGGCCCAATAGTTGTCTACCACTTGAGGTCACTGATGAACCATGTAGCTTATAGACAAGAAAATATACATAACCCAAATTATTTGTTTCTGGGGTTTAAAACTGTAATCCGTTGCCTGTAAATCAGTACAGAACTCATTTTACTTTACATAATGACAGTCAATTACCAGCTTCAGCCAGATCTTGTGTCGTTCTGTTTTCTTATGAGTTTATATGCACATTTTGTTCATAGTCATTTATAGAACCATAATACTTTATTTAAACAAATTATTCTGTGCTGTATTGTATGGAATTACTAACATAATACAATACTACCGGACAAAATAGGTCCATTGCAAACACGGCAAGTAACAAAAGCACATCATTAAGAGATTAAAACTGACCTCTACCGGATATTCAGTTAATAATCAGGATGAGGTTCCAGGTTGTTTATATTTGACATCTGTGATGAATGACTGAGAAGATACTGTATTTGGTGCCTCTTTCACCACTTTTCTTTTGGCATATGATAGCTACTTCTCTTTCTGTATTTGCACTATAAAGTGAACATCCAGTTTCATGTAATGACAGCTCTGGAAGTTTGAGACCAAACTAAAAACACTTTCAATCAAGCTGCATGAACTGGCAGCAGTTTTGAAAAAAGTATGTTTGTTAATCATTAATCAGGCCATGGAGTGTACAAGTCTATCATATCTGAAAATAAAACTATAAATAAGAGCTTTAGAACCATGAGTCAGTGAAAATTGTTATTAGTGCATTTAAAATTTTCTCAACTGCTACCTTAGTCAATTTGGTAAAAGACTGTGCTAAACGCTGCTTAGATGAAGATAGTAGCGTCCCACGAATTGTCCTTGAAAAAGTAAAGAAAATAATTCGCTTCTTCTACTCTTCAGTGGATGGCATCTCTAGCTCTGGAAGCCCCTATCAAGCTACAGAAACAGTAAAGGACCCCTTCCGTGCTTATTTAAAATATAGAAAGACTATAGTTTCCTTTGTTGGGCTATCACTGACATGTAGTCCCCCTAACAATAGATTCCTTACTGATCAATTAGCTGCAATGTTATTTCAAATACAGTAGCTAAATGTCTGTCTGAGTTTCTATTTAAAACGGATTGATTCTCATAAGATTATAAAGAGCAGATTTAATCATGTTTTAGTGCATACAAATCTATACATCATATGAGTGTACCAACATATCATAAAGTCTTGTGAAAAAATGAGGACACTCAATGAAAGCCTGTATGTTTTTCTAACATACTTAGACATCAGTCAGTCATTTTCTACCACTTATTCCATAGTGGGTCACGGGGGAGCTGGTGCCTATCTCCAGCAGTCTATGGGCAAGAGGCAGGGTACACGCTGGACAAGTCGCCAGTCCATCACAGGGCAACACACAAACAACCATGCACACACTCATTCATACACCTAAGGGCAATTTAGAGTGACCAATTAACCTAACAGGCATATCTTTGGACTGTGGGAGGAAGCCGGAGTACCTGGTGAGAACCCACGCATGCACAGGGAGACCATGCAAACTCCATGCAGAAAGACTCCCGGTTGGGAATCGAACCCAGGACCTTCTTGCTGCAAGGCAACAGTGCTACCAACTGCACCACCGTGCAGCCCATACTTAGACATATGGATATTTAATACCAATTTTAGCTATACCAAAAAAAATTAGATAGATAGACAGACAGACAGACAGACAGACAGACAGATAGATAGATAGATAGATAGATAGATAGATAGATAGATAGATAGATAGATAGATAGATAGATAGATAGATAGATAGATAGATAGATAGATAGATAGATAGATAGATAGATAGATAGATAGATAGATAGATAGATAGATAGATAGATAGATAGATAGATAGATAGATAGATAGATAGATAGATAGATAGATAGATACAATAAAAAAGTACAGAAAATGCTTTTTGAATAGTTGCTCCAAGAAAATGCAGTTTCTAAAGAGGAATAATTGAGGACACCTTAACATTTATTCCCTCTTGAAATGGCTAAAATCCTGCACAGACATATCACTTCAGGTTCACATGATGATCATCATATTACTACTCAGCAGCTCAAAGGTGCTTTGAGTGTTTAAACCTCAGTAAGTTTAGTGTGCTCCTCACAACGGAGGTGAGAATTTACACCATAGTGAAACGCAAGGAGCCGTGTTCAGAAAGATGATTGCAGCTGTTTATGAGAATATAAAATCCCCAAAGGAAATTCAAAACAGCCAGAATATTTCAGGCTTTCCAAGTATGTTCACCCTGTTCTGCAACGATAGATTTGGTTTGGCTATGAATAACTATTAATATGTGCCAAACCAATTATTAACTCAGTTAGTCACAAAGCTAGCTCTAACTCTTTGCTAGAGATAATGTAAACAAAGGCCTGGGCTTCTGGAGTAATGTTCTTTAGACAGATAAGTTTAAAATTAAATTACAAAGACACCAGAACAGGGGACATGTTTGGCAAATATATTGTTTAAGATTATTATGTGTTGTATTTAGATATAGAAATAAATATTAATATTTCTGTTTATCACTGCTAGGTAAATGCTCACAGCTGGCATCCTCTTCATTGTTGTCATTTAACTGCATACTACTATACCCAAAAATGACCTCATTTGGTTATCTCTGCAGGTAGACAGGGTCAAGTAGAATAATCGATGAGGCTGCAAAACATTTTGGTCACCATTACTTTATTACTGCCCAGCTTTCACCACAGAGCCTGTTTGTGTGGGCACACTTGTCTGTTTTATGCTTTTCATCTTGCATGCGGCACTAAGCATTATTTTTGTGCTTTTAACATTTGGACAGCCTACGTTTAAAGTGCTATTTAACCTTTCAAAATGCTGCAGAGGCTGCGAGGCACATTTGAATAATAATGTCTCTGCCAACATTTTACCTTCTGTACTGCGAGAGGCTGCAGGCAGCTGACGATATGCACATTACTACATCAAAAAAGCTCTGTCTATTTATAGGGTTTAAGGGAAAAGCATATATTTATTTTAAAACAAATGTTTATTATTCCTATTATCATCTGAGCTCTTGAAAAACATGTCAGTTGATTCCGTTTACTCTCTCCCCTCTTTCTGTCTATATTTTAAAAAAATCTTAGAAGATATTTAATCAGTAAACAGGCTGTTTAAACAGACAGATGGAGATGAACTTAAAACCTTGCTTATTTTCAATCTCAGCCATTCCCCTGAGTCTTTCTCTTGCAGCCTTTAAGAGAATACAAATCACTTCAGTCATTCAAACCTCCAGAGAACGCACGTAAAACAAAAACTAATACACAAGCAGAAAAACAGATAAATAAGCCTATGTATAAACAAACTCTAATTACACATTTCAAAAGACTGAGGAAAATGACGCTTGTTGAGAATGAAGCTGTGTTCTTTGTAGGGCCCCTTGTTGTTCCTCTGCCTTATTTACCATGGAATAATAAGCCCACTCAGGTAAACAAAGCAACTCCCTTGATATGTTGGAGTGAAACAGTCTCCTTTTTTCTCTGCCTTTTGTCATCCTTCACTTGATCTTAGATGCTTTAGTCATACTGTACACAGGGAGAGCAGCGACGTTCGTAGGAGGAGAGTGTTTCACAAGTTGCAGAAGAGGACTGAAGAAACAGTGACCTATTTTTTTTTCTTTTTCGGATCTGATCTCCCTGTTTATGGCCAAACAATATGCACATATGGGACTATTTCTGACTGACTGTTTAGGAAGAGCAACAGAGTAATTTTATTGAAAAGAAAATAGAAAAAAAAAAAAACAACATTGTAGGACTCTCCTACGAGACAGAAAATAATCTGAAAACAACATAAACAACAAGTCAGATTCACTAAGACTGTGTTGCAACCACTATTATGTTCAACTTTATAATATATGTTCTGTTAGAGTATCTTATTCACAAATGATATGTAAATTCAATAATGATATATCAGTGCCTTCATCATTGTCAAAAGGTTGGGAACAGTTTTCCAGCTGATTAGCTTCCCAAAATATTCTCACTGTGGCATTCTGCCAAAAGTCACAGTTGTACAAAAGTTACATTAAAAAGAGTTGATTTTTTTAAATGGAGGATATATACATTACAACTGCAAGAAAAGGTCATAGACCAATAAAATTTGAAGTTACAAATGTATCCAATTGTACATTTATCATATGCAGTGAATTACAGGTCCTTCTCAAAATATTAGCATATTGTGATAAAGTTCATTATTTTCCATAATGTCATGATGAAAATTTAACATTCATATATTTTAGATTCATTGCACACTAACTGAAATATTTCAGGTCTTTTATTGTCTTAATATGGATGATTTTGGCATACAGCTCAAGAAAACCCAAAATTCCTATCTCACAAAATTAGCATATCATTAAAAGGGTCTCTAAACGAGCTATGAACCTAATCATCTGAATCAACGAGTTAACTCTAAACACCTGCAAAAGATTCCTGAGGCCTTTAAAACTCCCAGCCTGGTTCTTCACTCAAAACCCCAATCATGGGTAAGACTGCCGACCTGACTGCTGTCCAGAAGGCCACTATTGACACCCTAAAGCAAGAGGGTAAGACACAGAAAGAAATTTCTGAACGAATAGGCTGTTCCCAGAGTGTTGTATCAAGGCAACTCAGTGGGAAGTCTGTGGGAAGGAAAAAGTGTGGCAGAAAACGCTGCACAACGAGAAGAGGTGACCGGACCCTGAGGAAGATTGTGGAGAAGGGCCGATTCCAGACCTTGGGGGACCTGCAGAAGCAGTGGACTGAGTCTGGAGTAGAAACATCCAGAGCCACCATGCACAGGCGTGTGCAGGAAATGGGCTACAGGTGCCGCATTCCCCAGGTCAAGCCACTTTTGAACCAGAAACAGCGGCAGAAACGCCTGACGTGGGCTACAGAGAAGCAGCACTGGACTGTTGCTCAGTGGTCCAAAGTGCTTTTTTTGGATGAAAGCAAATTCTGCATGTCATTCAAAAATCAAGGTGCCAGAGTCTGGAGGAAGACTGGGGAGAAGGAAATGCCAAAATGCCACAAGTCCAGTGTCAAGTACCCACAGTCAGTGATGGTCTGGGGTGCCGTGTCAGCTGCTGGTGTTGGTCCACTGTGTTTTATCAAGGGCAGGGTCAATGCAGCTAGCTATCAGGAGATTGTGGAGCACTTCATGCTTCCATCTGCTGAAAAGCTTTATGGAGATGAAGATTTCATTTTTCAGCACGACCTGGCACCTGCTCACAGCGCCAAAACCACTGGTAAATGGTTTACTGACCATGGTATCACTGTGCTCAATTGGCCTGCCAACTCTCCTGACCTGAACCCCATAGAGAATCTGTGGGATATTGTGAAGAGAACGTTGAGAGACTCAAGACCCAACACTCTGGATGAGCTAAAGGCCGCTATCGAAGCATCCTGGGCCTCCATAAGAGCTCAGCAGTGCCACAGGCTGATTGCCTCCATGCCACGCCGCATTGAAGCAGTCATTTCTGCCAAAGGATTCCCGACCAAGTATTGAGTGCATAACCGTACATGATTATTTGAAGGTTGACGTTTTTTGTATTAAAAACACTTTTCTTTTATTGGTCGGATGAAATATGCTAATTTTGTGAGATAGGAATTTTGGGTTTTCTTGAGCTGTATGACTGTATGACATTATGGAAAATAATGAACTTTATCACAATATGCTAATATTTTGAGATGGACCTGTATGTGCTGTTTATATTTTAATAATTTAGGATGCATAAATAATGTGTACTTTCTGTCATTGTACCTCGTTATTTTCCCTTAATAAATGAAAAATAGGCCCTTTAAACCATTTATTGGACCTGATTCAACAGAAGCAGAGGTTTGGGTGCATTGCAGCAATGGTTCAGTTCCGTTGTAAAGATTTCCGCTATCAGTGTTTATGCTCACTTAACCATTATGTTGTTTATTTTAAGAGTCAATGAGTTGTCACTTTAAGAAAACTGCATTGTGTCATATAGCCAAGAGTGGGTGGCGAAGGAAATAAGGACAGTCTTCAGCCAACCTGACATTTTTCTTTAGGTCTTGAAACTCTGAGAAATTAACAATGTTCATTCTTCTCCAAAAACGTTAAATTGTGAAATTGTGACCCGTGTTTTAAACAGATCTTTTTTTTATTCAAAAATAGTAGTATCTAGAATTTTATTGTATCTACAAAACTAGTACAAACATACCCCAAAAGACTTAGAGCTATATCTGCAAAATCAAAAGACAAATAAGAATCGGTACCAGCTTTGTTGAGCTGTCCTAAGACTAATGTCCTAAGACAGCTGTTCACCCATATTTTTGTTGATGCAGGTATAAGATCCTGTTTGGTAAAATGCAAACACGTATGGTTGCTGTAATTAAACCTTTAGATAATACACTATATAGTGATGAAAGGCTCTCTATTTATACACCTATATCCAAACACACGATGACTATATATATATATACAATCCTTTAGGTAGATTATTTAAACATTTTCAGAGAAACCAATTGTTGAGGGAGTTGGGATCAGGGCTAGGGTTTTATTTTATTCCATTGTTTCCTTATTTCGAAGTTTATTCTTGTGTTTTGTTACATGTAGCTATTTCTGTTCGATTTCTTCCTGCCCATTATTCTTTTCCCCTCAGTTCCCTCTGCCTTCATTGGTCTCAGCTGTTCCTCATTTCCGCCTGATTACTCCCACCTGTTTTTGTCATACCTTTTCTCCTTCCTCTGTATTTAAGCTGCCTGGTTGTCAACGTTCATTGCTTGATTCTACTGTTTCCCATGTTCCTGTCCTGTTTCTCGTCTGCTGTTTCGTTTAGCATTAAATCATTCAACTTACCATGCCGTTCCTGACTTTCTGTATGCACTTTGGTCGTGCAAACAACTTACATAATTTGAGAGAAAGGTTTAGGGATATAGATTTATGAGGTTATAAGGTTTATGAGATATATTCCTGATGCACTCCTTAATCTTTGTTATTTAATCCTCTGGCCACTCTCCTTTAGTGTGTAGTCTCTATATGCCACATATGATATAATTGTCTACACCTTTGTAAAGAACCTATCCTGGCTTTTGCCTGGTCTTTTTGGACACCCCTGCATAAAAATGCAGTATCTGTTAATTGGCTGCCAGAACTTTGTTCTTCCTAATAATCTGTTTCATGAGAACATGGCATTTTTCATTTCTGCTGACATTCCTTGGCAGCCCTTCATAGTTGTCCTTGCCTGTTGAAGCCTAGGGTAAAGTTAGGCTGTTGTGGAAACCGGTATTTTTCTTTCAAAGTTCAATCTGTTCAACTATTGCCCTTATTCCAGTGGCTTGAATTGGCTCGCTAGATTCGGCATAAAATCTGTTGCGTTTCCATAGACCCGGTAATAACTGGAGGAAGGGAACACATCCGGGAGGTCCACCTCCAAGTGTCGTACTTCATGTGTTTTGCTCCATAACCGCACGACTGAAACGCGTGTCTTCGTTTTTCTGAGACACCAGAACAAAAAGACAGAGCTATGAAAGACATGGGGTCCGTGCAGTTGCTGTTTATTAGCTTGATGGGATTCTTCTGAGATTCCAAGAAGATGACGGGTAAGCTAACGCTAATGTTTTCATATGGCGGCACCAATTTGTCGTGAATAATTTGTTTCAGTATCTAAATTGCTACATGTGAGCATATATTCACAGATATTCGTATTGTGTGTGTTTTTCAGTTAGTGAACTGCCACCACAGACCATCAGTCTGGGCATTTCTGCGGGGGCCCGAGTGGTGGGATGTCACGGTTGCCACCGTCACGGACTCCCAGTGGGTGCATAACTTCAGGATGTCCAGAGATCCTTTCATCTTTCTGTGCAATAAAATGTTCCCAGCATTACAGCAGAAAACAATGCCTTTTTGTATGTGTGTCCCCTTAAGAAAGAGAGTCGCCATTGCACTGCCATTGTGGAAGTTGGCTACCGCCTCAGAGCACAGGAGCATTGCACATCTGTTTGGAGTCAGCATAACTACAGTGTGCAGGTGTGTGCCAGAATTCTGTGCTGCAGCAGTGAGGTTGTTGGTGCCAGAACAAAACCATTTTACAGAAAAAAGAAGATTCACGGAAATGGTGAAGTTCTCTGAGAACAGTTGGGGTTTTCCCAACTGTGTGGATGCAGATGGCTCTCATATTACAATCATCACACCTCAAGAATACCACACAGACTACTACAACAGTAAAGGCTGGCATTCAGTTATCCTCCAAGGTGCTGCAGATGATGAGGGGCTCTTTTGGAACATATTCGCAGGACTGCCAGGGAACTTGGATGATGCCAGACTCCTGCAGGTGCCTGCTCTGTGGGAGTTGGCTAGCCGGCGACACCTTGTTCCAGCAGAAAAACTGAGAATTGGTGCGGCTGACAGAGGATTTTACATCCTTGGCGACGCTGCTTATCCTCTGCAGGACTGGCTGGTGAAGCCATTCAGTGATACAGGCTTGCAGCTGAGAAACAACAGTTCAACCACAGGTTCAATTGTGCACGGGTGATGGTTGAGAACAGCTTTGAGAGACTGAAGGGAAGGTGGCGTTGCCTCCTAAAATGGAATGACAGTGATGTCAACCAGGTGAAGTCCTGGTTTTCATTCAATTAAAATGGGTTAGATGGTTTACACACTTTTTTGTGTAACATTGTAGACTATCAATGGAGGCTGCAAGACAGTGAGTGGACACATGGAATTATGTATTTAAAAAGAGGTAAAATTAATAATTGTGTAAGTGATCCTCTTTAGTTACTTGAGTCACTTTTTCCATTGTCAATCAGTGAACAGCAGTCTGTTCACCTCACATACAGTCTCTACTCAGCTCTGATCGTCCCTGCTCCTGAGCTGGTACGAAATAGTAGGTACAGGTACTGAAAAAAACAGTTATCGAAACGCTTGCAAACCAAGCAGAGTGGAGTCAAGTAGGGCTAAATCAAACTAGTGGAAAAGGGACATATGATCATTTGGCTTGTGCATGTGAATGCATCCAACTGTTTTTAAACATCATTCTAATCCTGAAAAGATAGATGATTGAGCTGAAGTCTTCCTTGTTGTTGACTTAATATAACTGATGTACAGAAATGAATAAGCTGATTGCACCTGATGAGACATTTCATGTTGAACTGGACATGAATATTTTATTTTCTCTTTGTTCTTCTACATATAAAGATTTATTCCAGTAAAATATGTAGTTAAAGGACAAACTAATGTTATCTTTGTCCTCTTGTTAAACGTAGGTTAGTGGTGCTCTGACAACAATTCAACATATAATTTATCATAATATTTAGGTTAAAAAAAAAGTATGTTAATGGTATCTCAGAAGTGTTCCAAATAAAAGTTCCAATATTATCCAAAACGGCAGCAAGAAGAGGCAGCAGTGTTTTTTTGCACTTCCCCTCTTTAGTGTCATTCAAAAAGGATTTACTGTGGGTTGATTAAAATGGATTAGCTTATCTAACTCTACAAGATTGTTCTACTTGTGTGGAGCATATCAATTAAACAACAGTTTCCCAGGCCAAAAAGATGAGCTTTTTGTCCATTACCAAATTATTGTTCGACTTAGTTAAGTTTGTTTTTTTCATTCTTTTATGTTGTTTCATTTCAAAAACCGGAATCTGCAAGTCAAGTAGCAAAGGTAATTTCAAAGTCCAAACTTTCTTTTAATGTTGGTATTAATTTTAATTAAAAAGTGATGAAACATCTGTAAACTGTTTTCCTTTTAAAATGAGCTGATTAGTGGTACTCACCAGTGTAAGTGTGTCTTATCTAATTATTGTGATGTTTGCTTACACTGAATAGAACAACTGGCTCTTGCTCAAAGAGAGAGGTTAGTGTCTTTTGTCTTAGTTTGCTAGTCATCGCCTTGATTATTTAACTCAAATTATCAGCCTTATTAATAAAATTGATGCTGCATTTATAAAAATCAAAGAAGAGACATATTTCATTGCATCCCAGTGGTAAAGAGATTTTTGTAATGACAGGCTGACATTTGAGTCTTGACTGGGGTTGGAGGCGTAACCTGGAGGTGGTGTTCGGTGCTCTGTGAAGGAGGCAGGGGGTATTGTCTTTTTTGTTTTTATTTTGTAGAATAAATGTCATGACAGTGAGAGAACACAGAGAAAGCAACAGGAACAAAGCCCTGTGGCATCCTCAGACGGTTTTAAACCAGCTGTGACACAGCCCCTGTGCCTATTTATGACCAGCTTCTTCCAGTGTTCATCGAGAGCAGAGGGGCTATCAGATATTTTATGGACTGACAAATGTCCCTTGTTAAGATGTCCCTTTGGCTTAACTTGGACTGTTCTTTGTGCTTATGTTTTTTGTTTTTTTTTCATGTTTTACCTGAGCAAATATGCTTGTGTGTGCAGATGTCCCCAGTTTGTTCATGTGTCTGTCAGTAATATGTGGCTTTTCATTAGATTCGTAGTCATACACAACTACAATTGAGGGCTCTGTGTGCCTGTAGCCTAAACTCACCCATGCTGAATGAGAGACTGATTAGTAATGCATAGGACCTATTACAAAGTGGCCCCACCATTGTTGATTTTGCTGACAGAGCAAGCTTGCTGGCTGCCCAGACAGCTGCAGAGATGGAGGGAGCCAGGATAGATGAAGGGTGGCAAGATTCAAGTGAAGCAGGAGTTGCAGTTAGGACATAAATTTAAAGGTTAAAAAATTAGAAGCTCTAATAAAAAATGCTTGAATGATTGATGATGCAGGGTGGAATAAACCAACTAAAGGGGCAGCATAAACATCCAAATTTGAACAAAAACAGGAACACCCTTATCCATATGTTTTCAGGGTTTGATGATTGATTACATGTCAAATTATCACCATTTACATACTGAGATTGTCATGGAATGGTGGATGGTGGCTGAAAGGATCGGGCCTACAAGCAGGAAGACTGGAAGCAACTCCAGGAACAAAAGGTGCAGCCAAACCATAGAGCCCATGTTTAAATAAAAAAAAAACATGATGCCAAAATTCCAAATGCACAGATTGGCCATCAAAAAGTCCATACAGCATGAGTTAATACAAAAATCAATAAAAAGATGCCACAAACATTCTAAATAAAAGCAATATTTAGTAAGAAATGTCAGACCTTGATACACTGAAGTATATTTATTAGTCGAAAAGAACCATACAATTTGTCATAGAAATATTTCAAAGAAATTCATCTAAAAGCCCTAGAGTCCCTACACTGACTTCACCTTCCCAGACCTCTGCAACTATTTCATTTCTAAAGTCTCCTATTATTCAGGCTCTGCAGTTCTTTGCCATTGGCGAATATGTGTATGTCCATGTGTGTGTGAGCCGTTGCAAATACTGTTTAAAAAAAGGTGGCAGGAATAAGGACACCACAGACGGAGAGACATGAGCACAGGGAGGAAACCTTTCAGGAAAAAAGGAATTAGCTGGAAGACAGATTTTGCCTCGTGGACAACAGCTTTTTAATTCTCAGCTGAATGAACTTTTATTCGTTTAAGCAAGAGGTTTTGATTTTTTATCCTACATACACACATATCCTATATATCCTATATACACATTTTATCTGCCTGTAGTTTGTCTGTTGTTTTAAATTCACACAAAAAAGATGGGAAGAAAAATTATATTAACATGGCAAAATCTGGCAAAGACAACACAATCACTTGGTACATGAAACCGTTTTAAATACCTGTGGAACATAAAGGTTCTGACCCAAACATTTCATTTTACAGAAAATATCAAATCACTGTTCTGTTTATCTGACAAAAGTAATAAAAATACATATTTCAAGTTTGGTCAGGGACAACAAAAAGTAGCCATTGCTGTGTTAATGCAGCCACCCCCTAATTTACTGACCAAGTCCCTGTTTGGGCTTTCCTGTTCAAAAGTACAGTAAGCATCACTTCCAAGATGTTAATAAAACACTGCAATGTGAAAAACAAATAAGGCTAAAAGAGCCAAATACCACACATTGACAAATCCTTTATGTGAAAAAAAAAAAAAAATTGTTTCATCAAGCTAACCATAAACGTAATATTATTTTTCTGTTACCCGCTCAGAGGCTTCCCCTTTCATTTGAACCTGGAGGGACTCTAGTGCGGAAAGTCTTTTAGTAGAAAAATACATACACGTACTTTTCTTAGTATTTAGCATTAAGCGGATGGCCTCCAGACACTCTCAGCCTTTCTCTGAACTGAACCTTTCTGCAGCAGCATCACACGTGTTTCCAATATGGACAAAGGTGTCCTCAGCATTCATCTAAATATATCGTAATACAGAACTACATAATCATTAATAGATAAAACAGGAAATAATGGGGCCTACAAAATTGTTCCTAGCACAATTGCAGTTTAATTCTTTGCAAAATGATATAATGTTAACGGTTATAATGTTCTGTTCATCGTACTTTAGATAACAATAAAATCATGACTTAATTATTTTAACCTCGAAACTCTCAAAATATAATCTATTAGACTGTGTCAAATGCATACTTCCAATCTGAAAAAACAACAGTATCTACTATATTTGACTGTTTAATAGTTTCCAAAAGGAACTATTTATGCCTTAAACTAAACCGCTCAATGATGCAGGTAATGACTGGTTGATTTTTACCCAAATGTAACTAGATTTTAGTGCATTTTTGATTGGTTTGTCAAGTTGCCATGCTTGCAAAAATATATAGAGATTAAAAGTTTGAACAGTTTTCAAATTATTTGATGGCAAATATTTGGAGTCTGTCCTACAGAAAAAAAAGCATTACAATGCCTAATAAAGGTTTGTTGTATTTTATAGTTCTACTGATGAATCTTCAATCTCTATATTGTTATTTTGCTACCATGGATGGTGGTGTAAATAGTGTTGGTGATATCCGATCTTCAGGCTGCATAGCAATGGAAAAGCAGATATTTAATTTTTTACTGATTTGTAAAGTTATGAACAAAAAGAGTGCATGAATAGTTTTCACCATGGCTTTCCTGTCTGCAGACATTGTATCCGTAAGAATGTTTTTATGACTCTACTCATTGTGCTCAAACCCTCACCAGCTGCTCGACAACAGTGCAAATATTCCCTTCCCATCTCTTCCCAGTCTGTCTGCATGAGAATACCTCCACCACCCATCTGAAGGACTATGCTAGTGCAAAGCTCCTCTCCTGTGGTGTAGTCAAACTTAAAGCCAGAGCTTAACTGCCATGTTCAGAAGTATTACACACTAAAACTGGATTTGGAGTTTCTGTGACAAATCAGCATCTATGTGTCAAACTTTTAGGGACTAAGGGGGAAGATGTTCCAATTCTCTCTTCAAGAAAGGATGAAAATATAAGTCTATTAAGCAGCACATACTTCTACTGTAAGCTTCTTAGGTTACAGAGAGGCACACCTAAGATGCCAAGCTGCTCCCTGAGGAGCTAATCAATCTTGTGTTTGGTGATCAAACGACTCTCAGGAGAACCTATGAGGAGGAATTAAGAATTACAAATCTGCAGAAGCAAATCTTATTATGGTGAAAAACCTTCAAGCCGACATGAAGTATATTTACTGCTTTGGGTTTGTGTAAAATAACTCTTTAAATTGTCACAGTTTCAGCAGAGTGGTAAGATATAGCTGCTGGTAAGCAGGGGCTCGTACGTGGGTTTGCTGCTGCTGCGGCGGCTCCTGCTGTCACCATCTGAAGTCTGTGCATTTGGTTTTTTTTTTTACAGGCACAACACATCCCACTGGTGCTAAATTCCAACAGCAAATTAGTATTTAATTTGCAACCCGTGAATAAGCCGTGTTGTTATACTTTTCTCACCCAGTTCTGAACTTTCAAAGGGAAAAAAAAAATCATATAGCAGAACAAGGATCAGCTGGATGGTATCAAATGGCTGTGTTCACATAGCACAGAAAGAAATGTAATGGATGAGATAAAGGAAAAAGAAAGAAAACAACGAATGCTTAAAAACAACTGTATATAATAAGCTCAGGCTGGTTTCTGCTAGATTAACCAGAGTCATTTCTACAGGTACCCAGGGGTTTGCTATCATTTCCAGTGGTCTCTACAGAGAATCTCTGCCTCTGACATTACATCATCTGAACTTGGTTAAATAGGGGTCGTTGCAGTGATGGCCTGTAGGGCTCTCTGGGAGTATAGCAGCTCATTAACATGATGGAGGAAGCACCAAGCTGCACTGCAAATATCAAGGGTCATCCTCAGCAGATCAAGCCCGAACTCTGGGAAGCTGGCTGGCTGTAACAAAGCTATGTCTACTTTCTGGTACACCTCAAATATACGCTTCAGGCTTTTTGGATAGCTCAAGTTGAGTGCGTAAATCAGTCCATAAAGCATAACACATGCATGGCTGACACTCTGCAGGTTATGCAGGGCTTTCACGCCTTCCAGCATAACACCAACATCAGCAAAGTGTCCATCACCTGGACTGTCAGGGCCATAACCCTCTGCTCGGACTGTGCAGAAGCCCATGGTCTTCTCTGCAATGTCTGCCTCAGCCTCTCTGAATTCAATGTCCGGGAATTATAAGGGAACAAAACGATAAGCTGTGGGACCCTAACCTTGACCACCAAAATCTAAGCAGCTCATTCTTAGGCCAACTGAGTGTTCATTTCAAAATATTTCTTTAAACTGCTGCATATATGCATTCATGAGAATGAGATGGATGCAAGTTCAAGGTAACAATGACCTTAAGACCTTTAATCACCTACTCTCAAATTGTGCACTTTTCTATCAAGGTGACAAAAACAATTAAAAGTCTGACAATTATCCTTTAAAGTAGTAGTCTTGTTCTCACATGTTTATGGGTTGACCCTCCACCGAAGGTAAGGTTCTGCACTTCTTTAAGACGGAGGGACATTCAAGAAGACCGCAGAGACTGCTCTTTTAACAATGAAGCCTTTGATAAAAAATGTAGTTAACAAAACATCAACTAAAAATACATAGATAATATAAAACCTTTTCACTCATGCCATCCTCTCTTTTTCTTACCCTCCTCACTGTGATAACAGACTTGATGCACAAGCTCCACTACATCCTGACAGGAAGATCTTTATTTCCTGTATTTACTATATGTTTAAGTGATTAATCAGGTGTGCAGTAGAGGCGTCACGGGTCACGGGATTCCCATGAGAATCCCGCGGGATGGGAGACAGCGTTAGTAAAGATCACGTGATTGGGACGGTACAGGATATAAAATGAACGGTAGCAGACGGGAGCTGGAGCTAACCAATAGGAGGGAAAATAAACTAGGATCAATTGTTTTTGGAAATGTAAAACTGAGACTTTGTTATAAACTTTAAGAAAAAAAAAACTGTGTAGTTTTTTTCCAAGAAGCATATACTATAATGCGAGTCAAATGAACTACACGACCCACAAGCCAACAGTGCTTCTGCTCGATGTTTTCCACCTGCGTTCAGAATGGAGGGAGCAAACGCAGGTGAAGTGGACGTGGTAAAATTGGATTTGCAAAGTAAAGTCAGAAGTAAGGACTTATCTATTAAACTCATAGAGCTGACAGGAAAGTCGCAAATATTACCGAACCTCAGGAGAGTTGAATGTAGCAGTTTTAACACGCAGTCTGCTGCTTGTAAAATGTATTTAGTCGTAACCAAGTACACCAGTGATTAAGGGACACTTGTAAGGCAAATTCTGGATTGAATCAGCCCTACATCTCTTCATTCGTCAAACGAAAAGTACCATCACATGTCAAGTCTGACCAACAAAATTGCTCGCATGTGCACTAAAGATTTAAGAGCCTTTGCCACAGTAGAGGGGAAAGGTATGGGGCCCTCGAGGGGACATGGGGGAATATTTTTTTTTTGCATCCCCACGCAATACTTTTGCGATCGGCATTTTGGAACAGCAGCACAGATGACAAACTGCTCACAAAACAAACAAGCTGATATGGCATTGATATGGTTTATTTGTCATATGCAGGTTAACATGCAGTAAACAATGCGATTAAATGCTTAGGATAAGAAGAACCATTCAAATCACAATAAAAACAAAAGCACTAATGGCATGCAAAAAAAAGCACACATCATGCAGCATCAATAAGCAAATAAAGTGTCACAGATGTGGTTTCGTGCAGTATTATTGTCCAGAGTTCAGTAGTTTGTTTGACAGCTTGTGGATAATAACTGTCTTTAAGTCTGATTGAAGTTAATATTATTTAAGGCCGATTTCAAAATAAAACTCAAGAAATCTCAAAACGGGTGCAGTGTTTGTTCCATGTTTGCAGTTATCTGGTTTGGAAACTATCCCACAAAGTATTGCAAGATAACGCAAAGACTATTGCGTGAGAACGCAAAAAATATTGCATGGGTGCAAAAAGTATTGTGAGTGAACGGAAAAGTGTTGCGTGGGAACGCAAAAGAGAAAGAATTCCCCCATGTCCCCTCGCGGGCTCCGTAGAAAGGCTTCATCAAGGGAAAATATTAAATAAATATGTTGTGAAATAGAAAAAAAATTAATGTACCATTAAATGTACAATTTATCTAATACATCATTAAATATTAAGTGTACCACTAATTACGTCGTGTCGTCTTTAAAATTATACTTAATTATTCAGTGGCACATTTAATTGCATAATAGTCCATTTAATGATATAATAGTACATTTATTGTTTCTAATGATGTATTAAATAAATAAATGGTACCTTTAATTAAATGGCACATTTAATGTTACATTTCTTTTATGTTACATTTACTTCACAACATTTATTTAATGATGATTTTATTGTATTAATTTTGTCCAGTTTGACCCTCCATTCTTGATGCCTGTATAGGAGGTCATGTCAGAATTTGAATCAGGTGTTCTGGAGCAGACACACATCTAAAACCTGCAGAGACGAGGTCCCTGAGGACCAGGGCTGTGAACCATTGAGCTACAGTTTCTAAATTGTGAAGGTAATGCCTTTTTGCCCTTTTGTTCACCGAGTACAGTTCTCTTGCTAGGTGCATTTTTCTTTCGTTTCAGCAACTTGAAACATAAAAGTAATGTCATTGTTCAAAGGAAACAATCACTTAATAAATGAGTAAAATACAACTATGTACATTTTGTTTATACAGCTAAGATAGGTGTGGTCTGTTTCTTTGTTTGATATTTTATTATTTCTTCATTATTATTCTTTTTACTTTAACTGGCCTTTACTACAGCTAAAACATGGACCTAACTGGTCCTTCAAACATAGAAATGGCCAAAAGTCTAAATGAAGAAAACAAAAACGGGAGTGGCACAGGAGTGGGAGTCGTTCTAAATGGGAGCGGGATGGGAGTGGGAGTCAATTTACGCGCTATCGCTATCGCGGAAGAGGCGAGGAGGCGGAATCTGCTTTTATACAAATGAAGGTTGGTGCAGAGATGTAAAAGTGCTGGGGAAAACATGTAGTCCGGATCTGGAGTCATTTTCCATAATCTGTAAACCGTTTTATTCACCGAGAGAGTTTTCCTCGTTTATAATTGGCGCATATTTTCAACCGCATTGTTGCACTTCTGCTGCGGAAAAACATCTTGCTGAGCTGATTACAGAGGTGGAGAAAAAATACACGGACTCTTTCATCATTATACTGGGAGATTTTAACAGAGCAAACCTCTCCCATGAACTCCCCAAATACAGACAGCATATTAAGTGTCCCACCAGAGACAAAAACACACTGGACCATTGTTACACAGCTTTAAAGGACTCATATCAATGCTGTTACCAGGGCTGCCCTGGGTTTTTCGGATCATTATCTAATCCACCTCATCCCAACCTACAGACAGAGACTAAGAGCTTCCAAACCCAAGGTTCACACTGTTAAGAAGTGGACTAAGGAATCAAAGCAGATGCTAAAGGCCTGCTTTGAATGCACAGACTGGACTGTTTTTGAAACCTCAGCCACTGACCTAAACCAACTAACTGATGTGGTGACATCATACATCAGTTTCTGTGAGGACATGTGTGTGCAGACCAAGACCTTCTGCACCTTTGGGAATATCAAACCATGGTTTACTCCACACCTCAGGAATCTGCGCAGGGAAAAGGAAGAAGCTCACAGCAGTGGAGATTGGGCATGGTACAGGCAGGCCAGGAACAGACTAACAAAGGAGATCAAAGCAGCCAAGAGAAGCTACAGTGAGAAGCTTAAGAACAGCCTTTCTACTGGTGACGCTTCAGCTGTATGGACCGGTCTGAGAAACCTTACTGCCTATAGGAGCCCTCCCACCCATTCTGAACAGAGTCGTCTCCTGGCCAACCGTCTGAATGGCTTCTACTGCAGACATGACAAGAAGCCATTCACACCTCAAATCATCCCCTCCACATCCCATTCAGGAACAATTTGATCTGTAAAACAACCAACCCCCTACCTTAAGATCCTCTGCCTGCACTAAAGATCTCCGAGGAAGATGTAAATAGGCTCTTTCAGCGCATGAAAACAAAGAAAACTGGAGGACCTGATAACGTCTCCCCATCATGCCTGAAAGCCTGTGCAAATCAACTCGCTCTGATCTTCACAAGGATCTTCAACAAATCACTGGAGAAATGTGAGGTCCCCTCCTGCCTCAAACGATCCACCATCATCCCGGTTCCCAAGAAACCCACCATCCTAGGATTAAATGACTACAGGCCTGTAGCCCTGACATCTGTGGTCATGAAATCCTTTAAGCGGCTGGTGTTGAAGCACCTGAAAGACATCACAGGCCCCCTGCTGGACCCCCTGCAATTTGCTTACCGAGCAAACAGGTCAGCAGATGATGCTGTTAACTTAGGTCTACACTTCATCCTGCAACACCTCGACCACCCAGGGACGTACGCCAGGATCCTGTTTGTAGACTTCAGCCCGGCCTTCAACACCATCATACCAGACATCCTCCACCAGAAGCTCACCCAGCTCAACGTCCCAGCCTCCACCTGTCAGTGGATCAACAGCTTCCTGACGGACCGACAGTGGCAGGTGAGACTGGGGAGCATCTTCTCCTGATCCAGATCAATAAGTACTGGTGCCCCCCAGGGGTGTGTTCTATCTCCACTCCTCTTCTCCCTGTACACAAATGACTGCACCTCACCGGACTCGTTCATGAAACTCCTTAAGTGTGCAGAGGACACCACTGTCATTGGACTGATCGAGGACGGTGATGAGTCTACATACAGACAGCAGATGGATCGACTGGTACACTGGTGCGGTCAGAATTACCTTGAACTCAACCCACTCCAGACTGTGGAAATGGTGGTGGACTTTCGGAGAACACCACCCCTATACACCCCCCTCACCATCCTCAACAACAATGTATCGGCCGTGGACCACTTCAGGTTCTTAGGAACCACCATCTCTGAGGACCTGAGATGGTCTTCACGCATAGACACTGTTCGAAAGAAGGCCCAGCAGAGACGGTACTTCCTGAGGCAACTCAAGAAGTTCAACCTTCCACAGGAGTTGCTGGTCATCTTCTACACTGCCATCATTCAATCTGTCCTGTCTTCAGCTATCTCAGTGTGGTTTGGCTCATCCACAAAACAGGACAGGTGCAGACTGCAATGAATAATCAGGAATGCAGAGAGAATAATCAGGGCTGACCTTCCCTCCATCCAGGACATATACAGGTCTAGGGTCAGGAAAAGAGCTGCTAAAATCTCTGCAGACCCCACACACACTGCACATAAACTGTTTAGAGTTTTACCTTCAGTCCGCCGCTACAGAGCACTGTTTGCTAAAACCAGCCACCACAGAGACTGTGTCTTCCCCCAGGCTGTTTCTCTGTTGAACATTCAATAGAGTACAAAACAACAGCATACACATGTCGCAAATGCAACATGTCAATGAAGTAAAAACTGCTGGGTCATAAGAACTATGAAGTGTATGTCTCCTCTCCTTTTTGTTTGGGTGACAATTGTTGTCCCTGGTATGGTGGGGGTGTTTAGTGCCTGGATCCGGCCCACTTTTTCCTCATGCTCCTCTGGACCACGTGGATTAACTTCCTACAAAGTGAAAGCACTACCACCATTTGCCTTGTGGGAAATTCTTATTCTAAACAAACAACCCATTGGACTCAATGATGAACTTTTGATGGTCAGGGTCAATGTGTCATCATATCCATCCCATTCTCATGAACACCACATGTTATCAGGCACATCTGGATGGAAATTAATTACATCTGGCACAAAGGACAATAGGCTGACATACTTACCACATATTCTGTAACCAGTGTGTCCGGTCTTCATTGAGGTATATGCTCATACAGCTCAGCACACAATCCCGCCTCACGTTGATGTCTTAATTCTGAAAGAAAAAACACATTATATGATGCCATGCTTGTCAGTGTCAAAGACACACTAATGCACAGGTGCTGAGGCTAACAAAGTCACTGACATTTCCCTACTTGACCACCCCATCACCATGTTTTACCCCACTCGGGTAAAGCTCACACAGGTCTAAGCCCATTTAGCAAACAGTAATTTTGAAAGGGCCAGAAAAACATTTAAAACATTAAACAGCTGAGCTATCCCCTACAAATCAATTCAATTCAAAGATACTTTATTGATCCCAGAGGGGAAATTAGAATTCCAGTACAACCCATCCAAACATACATCATGACACAAGACAAGGGGGGGACGGGTCACCGAGACTTTGCTGCTCACTCACAGGCACTGCCCTTGCTAGATGAGAAAAGAGGCCACATTAGGTAAGTAGAGGGAAAAAAAATCATATTTCACACTTTATCCTTAGCAGGACACAGTTTGAGATTGCAAAAAACCTCAGCACAAAGAAGCAACAAGTTTACAAAACTACATCATGCCGGGAATGGTGAAAGTGGTGTGAGGGGGTGCATATGTTTATCTTGAGCATGTGTGTGTGTGCAAGTGAGTGTGTGCAAGTAAGTCCATGAAGCACTGTCACAGAGGCCATTGTCCTTGATGGTTAGTTGGAATGTTCATCAACCAGCCACAAAGTTTTGAGCAGGTCCACAGATGTCCTTAGGGAAGGGAGGGGGCAGTGGGAGCAGAGCGTCATGTTTACATAACTTCCAGGAGAGGTTGAAGATAGCCAGCCATCAAGGCCATGCAGGGGAGCCAGATTCAGAAAAACAATAATTATTTGGGTTTTGTCTGACTCTTAATTTTCTGTCAGCCTTGAGAGTCTTGCTGGTGCTTCTCAAAGGCGAATCCAAACAGCCAAATTCCTGGTCTTTCGCCAGATCCGAGCGAACAACTTTCTCCAAGATTTATCCCATTTCACCCCTGAGTCCAGGAACCAACACCTGCCTGCGATCCTGTGTATGGATCACATCCAGTCTACGATTCAGCTCACATAACATCTCAGTCTGAGTGCTGATCGCCCTGAAGATCCCATCACACATGCCAGGCAGCCTCACAATTGCCAGAACAGCTGCTGACATTCTCCGAATTTCTCGATATGCCAGGTAACCGCTGACTCCAAAAAGCAGAAATCCTGATATCAAACATCCAATCATATACATATCTTCCACATCCTCGACTGACATTATCGACAAATACACAATTCTCCACTTCTGCCAGGAGTCCATTGTGTATCCAGAGAAAAATGTCCCGTCCGGACAAGTTGGGCTCTCCTTCACCCTGTCTTCTCGTCGAGAAAATTCAATCAATTGCATTGAGAGACCAGCTGATCAAATCCATAACTAATAATTTTGAAGATATGCAATAGAGGCTCCAAAAAGAAGACAAGACAGAGAGCTGAAGCAGGGCAGATATGGGAGGGGTGCGGGAGACAGAGAAAAAGCGTCCTCCTCCACCGAGAGCAGAAAGAAAGCTGAGTACAGCTGAGTCGCTCAAACCAAAACAAATTACATTATCCATCTGGGCCATAATGGCGGTGATCTTTCTTCCTGACACTCCACCTTTGGCATTAAAAACCTTGATCAGGTTGCTGGTCTGACAGTCTAGCTCTCCAAGGAATTTGGAGGTCAGAGGTACAGTTGTCAGTCGCATAACCTCCAAGTTGATCTGTAAAAGACAACACAGACAGGATACAAATTTTAAGCTTGTAAAGAAGGTTATTAATAGACTAAGTTACTACACTTCAGATTCACACATACCTCACAGACATCAAATAGGGCTGGCCAACTGTTTTGGAACTCTGGAACTGCTGGCTCCTGGAGAACCTTCTGCCTCCTGATCGAGAAGGTATGCAGCATCTTCTTCTTGATCTCAGCCTCATCCTTTTTGTTCTTTTTTACCTCTGTCAATAGAACCACCCTTTCCATCTCCATACTCTCGTTCACCTCTGGGCATGTTTGGACAAAAATTCTGCCTTCCTGGGCTTCTTGATGTTGGCCGCTGGCTTCTCCTGGCCTTTCCGTTTATTCTTCAGAGAGTTAACTACAACCTCAGGATGTCCAGCTTGGCTGAGAAGAAAACTAATTTTATTTTTACATTAAGCGCTAGTCTACGAATCTGTTGGACTGACATTTAATATATTGCACCAGCACCAACTGGTTAAAGCAAAACACTTGGTGCTTCGGATGGGAACGAAATAGAGCCCATTAAATAAAACACATATCTGAGCTTTGATCTGAAGTTCATTATTTTTATTTTGAAGTAGTGCTTCCAACCACAGTGGCCACTGCGAGTGCCTTTCTCCAGTAGACATGGGTGGGGCTGTATAAGAGCCTTGGTCACTTCTTCTAACTGCTCATCCTTTGGATATGGTGTATACTTCATGATTTCTTCAGCTAGGTCCTCAAGAATATTAGAATGTGTTTTCGGGGTAGGAGACAGCACAGTTCCGTGTGCACTGAACTCATTATTGCCGGTGTGGAGCACAGTATAAGAAGCGAGGTACAACAAAGACTTTGAGCCAAGAACAGGACCGGGTCTCGGGCGATGACAAGATGATGGTATCATTGCTGCAGTAGGAGTCTGAATAATTTGCTCCATGTGATGAGGAGCTGACACTGGAAAGAATACCTGGGATTGTGGAGCTGTCATCTCTTGTGAGTGGATTAGAGCTGGTTGTCTCAGAAGGTATGTATACAACTTTCACAGTAGCTTTATCTTCAAGCTTTGACGTTGATGAGAGGTTCATAAACTGAACATCCATCTGTCTCTGTAATGAAGTCTGAATGGCTGAGTTACTTGAAAGACAGTCTTTATTTGAAGAGCGAATTCCTCTATAGTGTTTGGTATTCCAAATTCAATGGTGAGTTTCCTTGCATCGTCTTCACCTCCATAGAGGACTCTGAAAGTTACTTGTCCTGCCATCCTCCTTGGCTAATCTAAGGTGGAGTTACAAACAAACAAAGTGGACAGGTATTAGTCTGGTCATTTAAATACTTAACCACCCAAGCAGGATACAGTATTTGCTTATAACAGATGAGTTAATGAAGACATAATGTTAGTAATGGGAAAACAGCTGGTAAAGAGGATGCACTAGGAGAAAGCAGAGAAGAGATTATGAGAGGTGGCTTGTAGGGAGAAGAATACTAGAGCGAAGTGGGTAATAAAGAGATGGTCAGTAGAGAGGAGGCTAGGACAGCTAGCAGGAGGGTAAGAGGTTAGCAGAGCAGAGGCTCATAGAGCAAGGTAAAGGATGAGAGTGAGAGCAAGGAGGAGTGTAAGAATGGAGGATAGTAGTGAGAAGGCTAGAGGAGACTTGTAGGATGAGGAGCTAAGCAAGGAGTCAAAGTCAGGAAAAGTGACTAGTGAAGAGTCTACCCTCCACTCTCTTCTACTGTTAGGTCGAATGTATATATACATATATATATATATATACTCGTACTCGTACTCGTCGTCTTCCGCTTTTCGGCTCAGCTCTCTCTTCACCACAACGGACCGGCACAGCACCCCCATTACTGTGGCAGCCGCACCGATCCGTCTGTCGATCTCCCGCTCCATTCTTCCCTCACTCGTGAACAAGACCCCGGGATACTTTAACTCGTCCACTTGAGGCAGGAACTCCCCTCCAACATGAAGTCGACAAGCTACCCTTTTCCATCGAGAACCATGGCTTCGGACTTGGAGGAGCTGATCTTCATCCCAGCCTCTTCAAACACGGCTGCGAACCACCCAGTGCATGATGTAGGTCTTGGCTAGAGGGGGCCACCAAGACCACATCATCTGCAAACAGAACAGGCGAAAGAACAGACAAAATACCAACTTTCTTCAAAGCCTGAGTCTGCTGTGGAGACTGAGGAATACATTGAGTAAAGAATGCTGCTTAACTGTCTCAATCAAATTGTCCTGTGGTGGAACAACTGATGTACTGATCTGCATATGACTGTCAGTAATTGAATGCAGATGGTGTTGTTTATAAAGCACTTTGAGTGGTCAGTGAGACCACTAGTAAAGTGATACATTTAGATATACATCATATATGACACATATATAATCTTCATAATGAAAATCTATTTAATACTTGTCCCACAAAATAGGCTTGGCAGATTAATAATTCAATTTTTTTTACAATGTTTCACAGCTAATAAGGGAAACAGATGAGGCTGCCTTTATCTCTAAACAATTTGAAAATTTTAATCAAAACTGTAAGATGAAAAGATGTTGACATAAAGCCATCAGCTGTGGTAGAAAAGCTGCAAGAATTGATCAAATGGACAAGCTAAGCCCTGACTTTCAACGTTGTCATTTAGGCTAAATTTGGACAGGACTTGTGGGTTAGTGAGATCAAATTTTGAATGAACCCTTGCAGACTACATAAAGACTGTACAACAGAAAACCAACAAAAAAAAAGATGTCTATTGACAACCAGTATTTGGAGGTTAAAAAAAAAATAATACATATCTGGGGAACTAATGTCCCGTATGAATTTAAGCTTTGGCCAAAAGATGAGAAAGTGACACTATCTCTCCTTCCTTGGCTAGGTGTGGGGAAACTATTGCTGCGTGTGGAACCTTTAAGCTACCGATTAGGGCTGTTTTTGAATAACTCCTTAATAGTAGAAGAGGGCCAAAACACAGAAGTGAGTGCTATGCGAGCCATGATAGTTCAGAACCGCATGGCTGTGGATATTCTAACAGCATCAACGGGGGGCGTTTGCATTTTGTTGAACAACACCTGTTGCACATATATCCCAGATAATATACATTCCTCAAATATAACAGGAGCGCTGAATAACCTGCGTAACCTGCAAAACGTCATGACACACGACCACCCGACTTCCAGCTCCTCTTGGCTAGACTGGATGCTCCAAGGAGGGTGGATGAATTGGGTTAAGATTTTCTTACTCGCCATAGCAGCATTCCTGATCATCCTGTGCACCTTGTCAATATGTATTATCCAATGCTGCAAATGCATGGTAAAAAGGATACACTGTACCCAACAACAGATGACTATGATGACATGTTGTAAATGAATATATCTTCAATGCCTGAGTGTATTCATAATTGTGCTTCATAAAATGACCTTGTAGCAGAAAATCGAAAGAAGTTGCTATATAAGTGAAATGAGAAAAAGTACAATGATGGCATGAACAAGGCTTGTTTTAATTATTTTACTTTTATTACATTTTGTTTTCTTTGATTTATTACATTGATTTATTATTATTGTACTCTACCATGGTTGATGGTCGCCTTGGGCGGAGGGGCGTGTGAGTATTTTTCCCACAATATAATCTGCTTTCCGTCCGTGGGTTTTTCGCACACACAGAGTGTTTTCTTTTACATGTATCTAATCATGACTTTATTCGTGATAAAAAAGGAGGGACTGTTAGGGTTTGAAAACTTTTGTATTGTTTATCACTCATGTGTGTAGTAAGTGCTCTTCTTTCCCACATGCCACAGAAAGGGGAATGGGGGAGAGGAGTGAGTTATGCTTTTATCAGCAACATCTGGGGGCTGCTCGTACCAGTCCCCACTCCCTCTCTGTTTAAAAGCAAAACACATGCACCATAACCCTTCTGACCCCCCCCCACACACACACAGACACACACACACACACACCCTAAATGTCTGTTGAACTGTGTGTGAACCAGCATGTATAAATAAAGAGAGAGGGTGCCAACACTTGTAGATTTGCACTGCAGAGTGTGAGCTACCTCTTGCACAAGAAAAAAACTCTGTGTCGATTTCTTCTTTTCTCTGAGTTGACTAATTAATACCTAACAGACATCTTCCTAGCAGTCTTCCATGTTCTTTTCAGCTTCTCCTGTACATTGTACAGCCTATGCTCTCTCTAGTGGGCCCATTGAGAAACTTTTGGATAGGAAAACGTTTCCTTCAATACTTTTTACGTGGCACCAGTGAAATGCCAGTTTGGGATTAATAAATGGGTGCTTCTCTAATTGATATTACTGCACATACACTGTACCAGCTGAAACAAATTATATTACTATAGCACTATTGTTTTGTTTGTTTTTACATCTCTTCATGTACAATAGCAATAGAAACAAAAGGTAGACCTTCAAATCTCTGATAAATATAACAGAATGCCTATACCATACCCAGTATTCCTCTTCCAAGTTGGGGGATATTGTTTCCCTGGCTGTTTTTTCTTCACTTGGTGGATCTTCATTCTATATAGGGCAGGGTGTTATATTAATATGAACTGGAAATAGCATATTCTCAATGCAAAACTGTTTTCTAGTTGGCTTGAGAGACACCTGGTCATCTTACAACCCCTTTAGAGATTTCTGATCTTTTGGGGTGGTTCGTCCGGTAAAATGAATCACACGAATAGGTAATTTATCTGATTATTACTATTGTATTACAAAAATGCAAGTGCAAAAACAGGTGTGGTTTTCCAAAATATTCTGAAGCATCTGTTTGTTTTTTAAAAAGCAACAAATACTAGCAATGACTTCTTACCCTGCCACTGTCATCCTTTTCCCTTTGTCGTACTAATATTTATGCCAAGGGAGGGTTTTAAAGAATGGGCAGGCACCACCATCTCTTTAAATGCCCCATTTCTGACTGTGCTAAGTAAAAGCATATTAAAAACTAGGTAAAGTGTAAATGTAATTAATTGGGCTTGGATTTCACTGCTTTATACCTCTATCATCTGCTGAGATAACCTGGTTATGAGATGGCATTATAAACTAACCACGAAAAGTAAATAAATTAGTCTTTGGGGGGTTGTTCTTTTGTTGTAACAGTGCTTCCTGGCAATACATCTTTAAACATCTTGAAATTACTTTTTATCTCCTTTTAATTCAGAGCTACATTTGAAGAGAAAGTGCATTTTTGAGATGAGTTAGGTATGTGGGAATCCATTTAAAATGTGCTAAGTCTTCTCTGAATGCCAAACAGCTGATTCTACTATACAAACAAAACTTAAAATCTTTTAAAGGTAAAAGGATGACCATATTTGATTGAATAAAGGTATATCTCCATACCCATTGACAAACTACAGTGCATACTGTGAGAAGAGAAAATTGACATTCTCATTATCATCATTTCAATTCCAAAACTGTAATGAAAGAATTAACCACTTTCTCTGATGACCAAAATCACTAGCACCTCACAGTTAGTGGAAGAAGCTTGATCTGGTACGTCCTGTAAGACAAAGAGAAAGATGTCAATTTCGGTTTGTTCTGTTCAGTTCAGTTTAGTTCAGTGCAGTGCAGTGCAGTTCAATTCAATTCAATTCAATTCAATTCAATTCAATTCAAATCAATTCAATTGAGTTTATTTATATAGCACCAACACATGTCGACTCAAGGCACTTCACAAATGGTTTAAAATGGTGCGGGGTTGTTGGGGAGGTTAGATTAAATTGCTGAGTGTTACAATTTGGCCATTTTAGAATGGGCTATGTGTAGGGGTACTAAGCAAAATAATAAACTGATAAAGTTTGTCCATGTAGAGCCCACTGGTGGCCATTGTTATACTAAATACCACAAGGACTGGGGGCACCTCTCTCTGTCAGACTGATTATAACCATTGGAAAAGAGAAGGGGCCGCACAGGTAGCAGAAATGGAGGGTGTGTTTGCACCTCAACCATAATTGAGCTGATTTAGGCTAACCCTGACTTCCCCTTACTCCTTCCAACAGGGAGGAAGGAAGGCAGAGTTAAAAATAATGTACCAGTATTTTTCCAGAAATAAGCATATGAGTGTGTATATCATAATTACTAACTTAAATGTGATTGGCACTGAACCGCCTCCAGGCTCCAGGTGACATCAGCTGAGCAACATGTCTAAATGACAGATAACACACAAAATATTGAGGGGGGAGGGGGAGAAGTCCTACCTATGCCTTTTGTAAATGTCTTTGGCTCATTTGAGTTCAGGTGAATCTTTACTAACTAACATGCCAATTTATACTTGCGGAGTTTCATTTGAAACTTTGAAAACACTGAACCAAAGACAAAGGGTCAGAACTTCAAGAAAGGAACATCAATATTGAAAAAAATATCAATGTTTCCATTTAGCCCTTATATCAAAAGCCAGAGCCATTTTTTGAATCTATGTTCCTTTCTTGTGGCTTCATTATCTGCAAAAAATGTTACCAAAGAAAAGTGAACACACAATTATAAAACCGTAACAGAAATTCTATGAAAATATGCATAGATTAATAATTTCTTTGACTCCTTTAATCCATATGGTAATAGAAAGTGATTTAGATCACACATCCATAATTCTCAATGCCCTGGCCTTTATGTAACAGGAATCAAAATCCACTGGAAATCAAAGAAAATAAGATAATAAAGAGGTACCAAGACATGGTTTGCTGGATTTGGAGATATCAGTGGAAACCAGGTGGGAACAATGTGGCTGTTCGGTGAAAAGACTTTAAAGCACTGTAAGATAGACATTTTTTCAGATCACTGAGAACAGTAATACATTTGAATTAAGGAACATGTATGCAACGTTTAGCCACCTTGTGATTGGCCAACTTCTCTATGATTTTACAACAGCTGTTTAAGATCTGTAAAAAAAAGAGAAAATTAAAACACATTTAAATTTTCAGTTAGAAAATTATAAACCTGCCGGTCAGGGACTGCTTGCCGGGTGAGTTGGCCAGTCTTGGTGTGGCTTTGGGGGGTCTGCAGTTGGTATGGGGCTCGGTGGTGTCTTCTATGTTGCGCTTGTGGGTGGAGGCTGGGGTAAGGTAGTGCATCTCATTGTATTCCAAATAGCTCTGACCCACATACAGAGAACACTCAGGAGAAGAAAGTAAAATAAAGACTATTTTATTAAAAAAACATAAACAAGAACGAAAACTGATGAGAATCTCACTGTAGGGAGAGAAGTGAAGAGAATGGATGAGTACGGGTAACAAAAGGGATAACGAAACTAAGAATAAATGATTAACAAGATGCAGAGATCGGCTTACTGGGTAATGGTGGTCAGGTCACCAGGGGGAATGAGATTCAGGATCCAGGTCTTAGGCAGGAATATCCGTAGAGAGTTCACTTGGTGCTGTTCAGTGTGAGCTTGGAGCAAAGGTATTAGTTTGATGTGTGGTGGCTCATGTTGGAGGGTGGAGAGGGTACGCTTGTGGCTTGGCTCAGGAGATGTAGAGAGCAGGAAAGCTGCCAGCTTGATGCAAATGCAAGCGAAGACAGAAGATAGGATATGCAATCCTCAAAGCGTAGACAGGCTTGATCATCCAGAATAGTATCCAAAAAACAAAGTCAGAAACTCAGTGATATAGATCCAAAGCATAGGCTTTCAAAATCTGCAGAAGAGCAAAAACAAAGTTAATCGAAGGTCGAAGAACGAAGCATAGACTTAGTGTGGCTCGAGTTTGTACCACTGGTGGCAAAATGCTCTCACCTTGAAGTGCTGGCAGCCTCCTGCTTAAGTGCTCCTCATGGTAATCAGTGGAACAAGTCATATCTGTCACCCAGCACACCTGAGAGCTCCAGCACCACCTGAGAATGAGCACATGAAGCAAAAAACACAAACATACACAAACCCAGTTCCTGACGGTACGGGGCCCTTGCGTTGCTGTCGCAGCGCACTGTGTGGTGGGATGTGGTTGGAGCTTGAAGTGGGGCTGTGTGCAGAGCTTGCACTGTATGGATGTGTCTTTTCATGGTTTTTGGGGGTGGAGCTCTCCTGTGGGGGTGTGCCCTCTATTGGGAGGAGTTAATGGCATTTGGGTTTGGGGACATGTATCCGGAAATTTAGTACCTGACTGGCCCACCCAGGGCCCGGAGCAGCAGATGATTGTAGCAAATGCTGGAGGCTGATGATGGAGGTGAATGATGGAGGCCGGTGCTGGCGTTAGAACAAATACGTTCACATATTTGTGGGCGACAAAAAAATATGCATGTAAACAATATTGAAGAGATAATGACACATCATTTCATCTGAGGCCTGTCAGGATGTGACATTTTGGACTTTGTGTTTTGTTTTGTTTACTGATTATCATATTTCTCCAGCCCCTCTGGTTAGGTTGTGTTTACTTATTGTTTACATTTTGTTTGTTTACATCCTAGTCCTTGTGTTCTCTGCTTCCCTTCCTGTCTGTTCAGTCTGTGTGGTGTTAGGTTTCATTACTCTGTAATCTGGTTTGCTTTATGGGTTCCTTGTTCGTTCTTAGGTTTGGTGTTTCTTATGTTCCAGTTTCTCAGTTTCCTTCAGTTCATGTTTATCCCTGATTCTCATGCTTTATTTTTATCTTTGTTTATAGTTTTTGTTTTAAGTCTGCTTGGTGTCTTGTTAATTACTTGTATTAGGTTCACCTGTTCCCTCTGCCTTCCTGCCTCCTTGCCTCACCTGTCCTTAGTTCCTTTGATTACCTGCCTTTGTTTTCTCTCTGCATATTAGTTGGTTTGTTTCATTATGTTTTTGTGGGTTCCTTGCGTTACAACTCGACCCTTTATCCTCATCCCTGCCTTGAGTCTCCATGTTCCTGCAGTGTCAGCAATGTAAGTGTTTGGATCTCGACCCTGTTCAGTACCTGCAGTGTTTTTGTTACGTTTTGACTTTTTTGATTAAAGCTGAGACTGCTTTTTGAAATGCTGCTTCTAAGCTCTTGTCTGCGCTTCGGTCCACTCCAAAACCCCACCGTGACAAGGCCTTGATTAGAATAAATATACAATAGTTCATAATGAGAATTGTCTGGAGTAGTTGATTAATAGTGTAAAGACTGGTGAACATGTAATTTACACTAATAATGATAACAATATAATAACTCTTATATCATCACCTTACTGAAGTAGCAATTTCTGCAGCAGCACACTTTTTTCTGCAACACCATCTGTGATGTCCTCGCTATCCAGCTTCTTCAAAACATCTTGCTGAGTGGCCATGAGCGTAAATGCCTCCAGGTGCTGCTGAGAGAGAGTGCTCCTAAGCCTGCCCTTAATGAATTTGTTGAAAAGCTGTGCTCACATGCTACCTGTGTGCCTGATAGAGTAAGCAGGAACTTGCAGGCAAGGCCGATTATGTGGTATGCATCTGTCAGTTAGGCTCTCTTTTGGCTGCAGAAGTACCCCCTGCCTCTTCAACAAACTATCTGAAGGTCTTTGCTGGATCCTCCTTAATGTTGTTAAGCTACCTTCTGTCCTCCACCTCCTCGATTGCTTTCTCCTTCTCGATCCCCCCTCCCCCAGCCCCTCCCTCCCAAAGCTCATTCAGCTGTTTCAATAAGTCGGTGATCCCTTCTCCTCAGAGAAAATGTCAGGCCCGGCTAAAAAACTTGAATTCCTCGGCATTTCCCTTGACTCAGAAGCCATGGCTTCTTCTCTGCCTGAGGATAAATGATCATGTATTTGTGAAGTTTCCCAGTCCTTCGTCTCTTCCTCAGTCATCTCCAAACGGCAACTGCTGTCTCTCCTGGGCCATCTTAACTTCGTTATGTGCATCATCCCTCAAGGCTGCTCATTTATCTCCCATTTGCTAGACCTTGCTAACTCCGTCCCTTGTTTCTCTGAATGATGGCTCACGTTCTGACTTAGATTTCTGGTCCAGTCCGTTTAAGAATTGGAACGAAATCTCTTTTTTTAAGATGACATTGTTCACTCAGCCGAATCTCTCCAATTCTTCACGGACGCAGCCCCGTCCATAGGTTATGGTTTTTTTTTTTAGGGCCAATGGTTCGCCGGTATGTGGCCCCCCTCCTTTCCTCAATCTGAGTCTTCAGCATTTTACGTAATCATTCCCAACGCCTTAGCCTGTTGTGTTTGGGGCTGCTATTGGCAGAGGAAAGGCATTCTAGCTCTACGCAACAATGCAGCCATGGTGGAAGCTATAAATATGGGCCGTTCCTCATCAAAGTCTATCATGCCCTAACTCCGACGCATTACTTGGCAAGCTGTCACTTTTAACTTTATAATTTCCGCTCGTCACGTTCCAGGTTATTCTAACTCAATCACCATGCTCTCTCTCACTCCAAATTTCAGGTATTTCGCAATCTCTGTCCAACGGAAAATGTTCAACCCACTCCTATTCCACCCCTCGAAGACATGAAGCTGGATTAAACCCTCCTCTCCATTCTCTACTCCAATCAGCAAAATATTATTCTAATTGTAATTCAGGTCTAGCTCCGTCCATGTTCAGACCATATTCTTTCACCTGGCATGCCTTCTCTAAATTCTGTCTCTCCCTTCATACTCTATCCAGTCCACATTCAAACAATCTTGGCCTTCATAACCTTTTGTTTTGAATACCGCCATTTTAAACTCCCTTATATCCAGAGCTTACTAGCTGGCATCAATTTCTTTACAAAACAACACCTGTCTGAACCCACTCAGAGTCTTTCTTCAAATCACGCAATTAAACTCCTCCTTAATGGTATCACTAAGCATTCCATCCCTCAGCCCGATTCCCGAAAACCTGTTACACTCCCTATCCTCAAGAATCTTATCACAGCCCTTCTTTCCAGCCCTCTTTCCACTTATTTAAAATCTCTCCTTAACAGCGCTTTCTTTCTAGCCTTCTACGGCTTCTTCAGGTTAAGTGAATTTACTTCCCTGAAGTTTTATCCCGATCGCTTTAAACATTTCCTCAAACATACTAAAGATATCTGGTGGTGGATGGCCTCTGATTAAATTCATTTATCTTCTTAGATAAAGATTTCCCTATCTAACTTCATCTCATTTCTCTAAGGTCCGCTACCTCCAGTATTCGTCAGTCATCAATCAAACGTTTCTCAATCCCTCGTCAACTCCTCATTCTTCCTTTCAACATGTACATTTATCTTATCACATTCTCTCTCTTTATCTTTCTAATGCTACTACAGTCTTTTCTATCTCTCTTATGCCATCTCTGCATAAGACATTTATCATCTTGATGCCTTCACGGATCGAGTCATTATTTCTTGCCTTGATATTCATTCATCACCCCCTGATGCCTCCGCGGCATAACGCATTCGTCATCTCGATGCCTACGCGGCTTGAGTCGTCACCTCTTTTGCCTTGAATACTCACTCATCAACCCCCCAATGCCACAGCAGCATAACGGATTTGTCATCTCGATGCCTATGCGGCTCGAGTCATCATTCTCATGTTTTCACAAACTCTTTCATTTTCCTCTGTGCCTCTGTGGCTTGATCTGTCATTTTCATGCCTTTTTCAAGCTAATTTATAATTTTTACTGCCTTGCATCCAGGCAGGCTCCCTATTTCCTGCCATCCGTCACCTGACTCTTTCCACCCTTATGTGCTCGAGCGTCACTCTCCTTCCCTCCTCTTGCTGTCTAAACTCATCCCTTCATCAAGCCTGTTCAGCTCTCTCTTTCCCTCTCTTCTTGTAAGCCTGTCCTTCTCCCTATTAGTCTATTCATTCATTATCTCACCTGATATTATTTACGTCTAATAGCTCATTTATTTCAGCTTCGGCACGGCCTTAGCCCTTTTTGGGAGGAAGACATCTCTAATTCTATTCATAAGTTGTTCATTCAAGCTCACGTCATTCTCAGCATTCGTGTCTTCCTCCGGGGTCCGGGCGCCAAAGAAATAAATATTTGTAAATAAACCTCTCTAATTGCCACCTATGTGTATTTTCATTGTGAGTCTCACAGGATTGAAATGGAGTTTTGATGAAAATTCAATCTGGAAGACTTAACCCCTTCCTCTTCTCCATCCAATGACTTCACCGTGCGTCCCTGCTCCAGCCAATCAGCATCGAGTCTGCATTTCCTCTTCAGCCAATCACTGTTCAAGGCTCCACTTTAAAAGACCTTCACTCATGGACTTCCTCACTCTTCAAGCTGAACTGCAGCCCTCCTCCTCCCCATCTCCACCATCTGCTTCCTAGCTCCTCCTGATTTTCCTTCCTCCTCAGGCCTCCACTCCACCACCAGTGGGATCCCGGGGGAAGACATCTCTAATTCTATTCATAAGTTGTTCATTACCCATCATCATTGGGTTTGCTTGTTGCCCCCCGGCTCAGCTGTCTCGTGTTGGGGTTTACCCCAGTGAAAGAGAGGGTCGCATCAATGCGCCTTCAGGTTGGGGACAGGTGCCAGACTGTCGTTTTGGCCTACGGGCCGAGCGGTAGTGCGGAGTATCCGGCCTTCTTGGTGTCCATGTCGGGGGTGGTGGATAGTGCCCCTCCCGGGGACTCCATTATACTTCTGGGGGACCTCAACGCCAACGTGGGAACAACTGGAGAGGCGTGATCAGGAGGAATGGCCTCCCCGATCTGAATCCGAGTGGTGCTTTGTTATTGGACTTCTGTGCTAGTCACGGATTGTCCATAATGAACACCATGTTCAAACACAAGGGTGTCCATCAGTGCACTTGGCACCAGGACACCCTAGGCAGGAGATCAATGATCGACTTTGTTGTCGTATCATCAGACCTTCGGCTGCATATTTTGGACACTCGGGTGAAGAGAGGGGCTGAGCTGTCCACTGATCACCACCTGGTGGTGAGTTGGATCTGTTGGAGGAGGAGAAAGCCAGACAGACTTGGCAGGCCCAAGCACATATTGAGGGTCTGCTGGGAACGTCTGGCGGAGCCCTCGGCCAGGGATGTATTCAACTCCCACCTCCAGAGAGCTTTGACCAGATTCCAGGGGATGTTGGCGACATAGAGTCAGAGTGGAACATGTTCTCCCCATCAATTGTCGATTAGCTGTGGCCGTAAGGTGTGCGGTGCCTGTCGAGGCGGCAATTCCAGAACCCGGTGGTGGACACCAGCAGTAAGGGATGCTGTCAAGCAGAAAAAGGAGTCCTATTGGCTGTGGGGCTTGTGGGACTCCTGAGGCGTCTGATGGGTACTGTGAGGCCAAGCGTGCCACGGCCCAGGCTGTGGCAGAGGCAAAAACTCGGACCTCGGAAGAGTTCGGTGAGGCCATGGAGAAGGACTACCGGTTGGCCTTGAAGCGATTCTGGCAAACCGTCCGGCGCCTCAGGAGGGGGAAGCAGTGCTTCACCAACACTGTTTATAGTGGGAGTGTTTTGTGTACCTGCAGAAAGCATTCGACTGTGTCCCTCGTGATGCCCTGTGGGGGGGTGCTCCAGGAGTATGGAATCCGGGGCCTGTATTAGGTGCCATCCGGTCCCTGTACAAGCGGAGCAGGAGTTTGGTCCGCATTGCCGGCACTAAGTCGAACCTGTTCCGCTGCACGTTGGACTACGGCAGACCTGCCCTTTGTCACCAGTCCTGTTCTTAACTTTTATGGACACGATTTCTAGACGCAGCCAAGGGCCGGTGGGGGTCTGGTTTGGGGACCAGGGAATTTCGTCTCTTCTTTTTGCATGACGTGGTCCTACTGGCCCCCTCTAGCCAAGACCCACAGCATGTGCTGGGGCGGTTCGCAGCCGAGTGTGTAGCGGCTGGGATGAGGATCAGCTCCTCCAAGTCAGAGGCCATGGTACTCGACCGGAAAAGGGTGGCTTGTCCTCTTCAGGTTGGAGGGTAGTTCCTGCCTCAAATGGAGGAGTTCAAGTATCTCGGGGTCTTGTTCACGAGTGAGGGAAGAATGGAGCGGGAGATCGACAGACGGAACAATGTGGCTGCCACAGTAATGGGGGCACTGTGCCGGGCCATTGTGGTGAAGAGAGAGCTGAGCCAAAAAGTGAAGCTCTCAATTTACCGGTCGGTCTACGTTCCCACCCTCACCTATGGCCATGAACTTTGGGTCATGTCCAAAAGAACGAGATCCCGGATACAAACGGCCAAAATTAACTTCCTCCGTAGGGTGGCTAGCCACTTCCTTAGAGATAGGGTGAAGAGCTCGGCCATCCGAGAAGGGCTCGGAGTAGAGCCACTGCTCCTCCACATCGAGAGGAGCCATTTGAGGTGGCTTTGGCATCTATACCGGATGCCTCCTGGACGCCTTCCTGGGAGGTGTTCCAGGCAAGTCCCACCGGTAGTAGGCCCAGGGGATGGCCCAGTACACGCTGGAGGGACTATGTCTCTCGGCTGGCCTGGGAACGCCTTGGGATCCCCCCGGAGGAGCTGGAGGAGGTGTCTGGGGAGAGGGACGTCTGGGTGTCTCTGCTGAGTCTGCTGCCCCCGTGACCTGGTCCCGTATAAACGGAAGACGACGAGTACGACAAAGTTGTTCATTAAAGCTCATGTCATTCTCACCATTTGTGTCTTGCTCCGGGGTCCGAGCGCCAAATAAATAAATATTTGTAAATAAACTTCTCTAATTGCCACCTATGTGTTTTTTTTTTGTGAGTCTTACAGGATTGAAATGGTAATAAAGGAAATATTATCTGCTGGATCAGAAATCAATAATCCTTTGGGCGATTGTTCCTAATAATTTAACTAGCACTTACATGGAGTAATGAACTTAAAATTGTGGCAGGAAATGTTATTTAAAGACGCCAGAGCGTGCATGGCCGATGGACGGAGGGAGAGATGTGGTTGTACCAGAGTGTTACAGTAGGCAGAGTGGCGACACTGCAGCTGCAGCTGCAGCTATTTCCTAACATCAGCAGTCCCAACATTGAAAACAGTTCATTCTCAGGGTTTCTGAATTATTTTCACTGGTAAGTTGATAGAATTATAACACATTTTGGCTTTGTAAAGCATTAGCTAACTGCTCCTCACCAAAATAAGTCAACAGTGATATTTCATGTAGCCAGTTTTAGTTATTTGTGTTAACCAGCTAGTTGTAGTGCCAAATGTGATTTAATGTGGACAAAGTCAGTACAGACCAACTTCAAGCATCTCTCTGATTGCATTAAGAAGCATAAACAATCAAGAGTTTATATGGAAAGCTATGTCAAGCTAGCTTTGCTCGGAGAGATTAGCATAGCAGTGTAGCTGGATGACGAACACTGAGTTACGGTAAAAAGGCACAGTGAAGAGGTTGATAAGAATCATCATATTTTATCTAAACTCAGTGACTGGATTAAGTTTTGTGGTGCTTCTGAACTGGCATTGCACAGGCATGATAAAAGGAATGCAATTCATTTGTATCTGTCATCTCACTGTTGATTCAATTTTATATATTGGAGTAGGTAGAGAAATGTATTGTTACATCAGCCACACCAAAAATATTTTTCACCAGCCACCACTGGTTCAAACAGGTCTATTTCAGTCTGTCTAACTCAACTTCAATGAACTGCTCAAGCATGTTACATACACAGGATCACCAGGATAAAAAGATGTAATTTTCTGTCTGGCAAAATAACAAGAGCAGAATCAAGATGTTTGAACAACAAAACATTAACACCATAACCTTCACAAAGTATGTATTTACTGCAGGACTGTAAATTTGCATTTGTTTTATATAATTATTTTAGAATTTGTAGTCATTGTTGAGAATTAAAATCATGTAATTTCATGCTATTAGTTTAGTTTGGATGTGAGAACATTAAACTGAGATTTAACATGAGTGAGCCTTGGGGAGAGAGTACAGATCACAGCAGGGGTCAGGGTGGCACAAGGGTGAAACAGGGGTTAGAAGGTTCTCGGCAGCTGCAAGCCATAAAAGCTGGCTGTAGGGACAATAAAGCAATAAATGTCAACTTTTGGCCATGGTATAGATGCCACAAGGGAGCTTGGCTGATTTACAACACCTGATGGAAAAAGGGAAGGCACAGTCAGTAAGCTTTGAAGTCAAAAGTGTAAAGATGTACCTGAAACTTGTAATGACAGAGACATCTGGGTAAAGACAGCCATGCTTTGCTGAAATAGATCTCTCTCCGTAAGGGCCCTTATGTAAATTTTCTTTATGTAATTTTCTTTCTTTGTGTTATTTTGTATATTCATTTTGCATTAGAAATCATTGGACTTATGATCTTCCAAATTAAACTTGCGTTAATCTTAATTCCCTGCTCTTCATCTGTTGTTTCTCACGACATCCGGACTGTGAGAGTTTGAGGCCGCAAGAATATCAGTGATAGCATTATTTTACCTCAACATCATGTAGTCAAGTTGAGATTAATATCTCTATTTCAAGACAGAACAAGAAAATAATATTTATTAACAATAATAAATCAACATCAATAAGTAACTGTAGAACAGTAAGTAAAAAGACATTATTAAAGTATTATAGGTACCACTGCTGTCATTGCATGGTAAGTCAATGAACCTGTAAAGGGTTTATATAAATATACATTTTTATATTTATAAATATTTTCTACAAAAGCAACAATATAGGGATATGTACAATTACACCCTAAACTTTTCTCTTGGTCCACTTTCAAAATCTTGATTAGTATTGTTAATTTTCTTGCAATTATTTCCTTCAAAGCAACTCATTTTACCACTTTTTTCACTCTGACTTTGCAGCTGTGACAGATTGTTTCTGAGGCCTCTGAGCTGCTGCTCTATTGTTGCTTTAAGGGAGGTTAGTGTCAGGTTTAACCAACCTAACAATATTTATAACAACACAAAAAGAAAAGAAAGACAAAGTATTAGGTATTTTACTCGCTTTGCGAGGAGAAACTGTCAAGATGTGCTCAGTTACAGATGTCGCACCGCTATAAACAGCATCTGCCCGAATCCTCTCTTTTATTATCTTTCGGGGGTCCCTAGTTTACAAAAACATTGTTCTCTAAAGGATGGGGGAAAACAACAGCTGCATCGTAAACAAGTCATAAACTCCTTTATCTTTTAACAACACATTTCCCACAGTCTCCTCCAACTTGCAGGGTCAGCTCTGCCCTCTTGTTCAGTGCAATCAGCCCCTCTATATGACCTCCTCAACTGGACTGCTTCCTTCTCTGCTAGCTCAGCTCCATTTATTATCCTGCAGACAAACTCATCACATCCTTTCTCACACATATATCATGAAAAGTTATAAGATCAAATAGTCAAGTTAAAGAATAGGAGAAAATATAAGATAAATCTATATTCAATTATTCCAACATTTCCCCCCTGTATATCTTATATCTGCTCATATTCTCATGTCACTTAACAGCCACTTCTGTCAGATTTATTTTAACTGTAAGATTATTTTCATGAGTACAAAGACAATTATACTCAGAGGTACTTACTGACATTTAAATCACAGAATCATATAGAAATGGATCTGGATACAGGCCAGAAAAGTGGTCAGTCCCATCCTCGTCATCTTCATCATCCTGATGTTTAAATCACGGATAGAGTTGTGTAACTCTATTTTCCATAGGAGAAATAGCTGTGGTGATAAGACGGTTAACAGAGAACAAAAGCAGGAAATTCAACAACATCCACACAATGTCAAAATTGCAGCAAACACTGCAAAGGAAATTATTACTGATGATACTAAAATTTTATACTTCCCAAACATATCCAGCCAGGAGTCCCACATCGAGGCGTCTACTCCATAATGCTCTTTCATTTTGCCATTTAGAGATGTCAAACCTTCTATGACTTTCATTTGGCTGCCATCAGCCAGCAGCAGTGTTGTTAGGTGTGAATGTGCAACATTTTTCTCCGAAAATAGCTCAAACTTCTCCTTTTTCAGCTAACAACATGTCCAAAGCAATTCTATTCTGGAATGCCATCAGAGACGTTGAAGCCAATTGGTCATGGACAGTTCAAACCCGCTTTGTGTCCAATTTCCTAGTTTTTGTACATTGTAATGGATATAATTGATCCTGTCTACGTTTCTGTTCAACGTACACCACTTACAGATACTTGATTCAAATCTTGCAGCTACTTGATCAGTTAATTTATATTCATCTATAGCATCTATGTATGTAGAGTCTCCCTCAGTCTGCCAAGCTACTTCTCTGCACTTCCTATCACGCCAATCATGTGGATTTAACACTAGATAGTCCATCTGTTACTTCATCTACTAACATAGGATATAACCATAAAGTAATTAAGCACAGAGTGTTGTCACTTTTGAAGGTGATCAATCAAACAACCTGTCGTCATCACACCACCACCAAATGTCTCCTCTAGAGACTGGTTTAAAACACTTATTTACTTTTACAATTGTAATACACCATACTGCAATGAGATTTCCCAATTTATTACCTCTCTCTGTCATATTTATACATGTATAGTTTCCAGTGGTGACTCGCTTATGGAAAACTGATTTATCCTTATCTGCTCTAATTACAGGAAAAACAGAATCCTTATGCTAACACATTTCATTAGGATTAGTTTGATTCATTACTTCCACCACACAGAGTTGTGGTATCACGGCTGGAATTATTTGTAACAAAAACCTTGAACCCAAACACACAACACAATCTCTTTTAGTCATGATAGCCCCTTGCTCTACCATCAATAACCAGTTATTATTTGTTCCTGCTACTCCAGTAATAACCTGGAACTTAGTCATCTGTGGTTAACTTTCCTAACATAATTTTCACTCTCTTCGCTTTGTTACCTGGATTGCATTATCAGCTTTATGGAACTTAAACAACTTCTTTTGATGACTAGCATAAGCAGTGGTGCCCCACTCTGGTGTCCAATTGTTTCCTTCATCAGCTACCATCATGGACCATGAGGTGTCTCTTCTGGTCATTAGTTAAGTACCATTTATAACTTCTATAATCCTGCCCTTTCCTTCCTCATTTGGTCAAGCTAATGAGTGGGATCAGCACCACAGCTATGGTTTTAGATTTCACGCACACTTGAATACCATAAGTATAAGAAGTTTGTTTAGTGCACATAGTTAGGTTATCTTGCCTTACTTGATTTAGCGCTACTTGTTTCATATGACTCATAGCAGATGTTGTTACATTCTAATTCATCTTGACTGGTTCCCAGAAAGTTAAAGAATAGGAGAAAATATAAGATAAATCTATATTCAATTATTCCAACAGTTAGCAGATGTGGCGGTCACTGCTGTCAATGATGACCCAGGAGGTTGTCCCCTTCCTTCCGGGGAGAAGACAGGCAGACTGCACAAGCCCAGACTAGTGCCGGCACCACCCGAACCCAAATGACCCCAACACAGACAGTGACCGCCCACTCAGACCCCAGCCCTCAATGACCCCCGTTCCCGTCCAGAGAGGGGGCCACGAACAAAAGAGGGTTCTACCTGCTCCAAACGAAACCACCAACCAGAGCTGTCCCAGGACGAAACAGTCCCAACCCCCCAATGAATTCCAATCTCAACCCCATGAGCTCCTTATCGCCTACAAACCACATCATGAATTCCCCCATAGGACCACTCCTATCCAAGACACAGATATCAAGTGCATGCCCCTGAACCCAAACGCCATAATTTCCCTCCCCACAGGGACACACCCCCACAGATGAGCTCCACCCCCAAAAACTAATAAAGACACATCCACCCACCGCAAGTTCCACACACGGAACAACTCCAAGTGCCCCTGCGGCATCCTGTCCCCCACCACACAGCGCACTGCGACAGCATGGCAAGGGCCCCACGCAAAGCCACCCTAGCCCACAAGTGCAACAGAGCACATACCACGGAGCACCGTACTCACCCCGACCCCGCACCAAGATGGGACAAACTCAGCCTCGGCAAGAGATCCCTGGCCAGCGGCATGCACCCGAGGCCGGCGGCTCCCACCAAGCCCCTGCACCCACACAAACACACCACAACATCGCCACTGCAACAACAGCCCAGGGAGAAACGCCAATCAGCTTAGTTTCACTGCCACTACTCAGCCGTTCCAAATGCCGTTGACCGCCCATCCGTCTAACATATGGTGTAAGCCGAGCTAGTATATTGTTAGACGCTAGTGGAGACAACCTTTGGCATGCCTAAGCAAAATAAAGCATAGGACATTACTTATCCTTAAGAAGCATCCATTCTGAGGATGTGACAGATAAGTGCTACTTTTAGAACACAATATCTGCAAGAAAACCACATGTAAAACTTTATGTAGGAAACTGATAATAGACTAATAGACTGAAGACTCCTTTTTAGAAATCACCACCTAATTACTCCTTTCCACCCGCACATTTATTATAATCCTTAACCCACCTGCCCCCACGTTTGAGCGAGTGCGCAAAGTAGTTTTGCTTTTCTTTCATTCCTTTTAATGGTCTAATACTCTTACATTAAAAAATAAATCCTGCAAGGAATTTATAATAAAGGACGGGGGGGGGATGATTAACTCAAAAAGAGACTGAAATAAGTTTTCAAACATATAATTAAAGTAGATTTTCTAAGCAGGAGGGAAAGGATGTACAGGATGTTTTATGTGTGAACGTGTTCATGTTCAGAGGATGCTGAGGGGGTGACAACCTTGATCCACAGGGAAGAACACATCCTTCACTTCCTGGAAGGCAGAGTGCTCCACAGCGGAACAAAACGTTCAGTTATAGTATGTCTTCAAATCATCTCAATAATTCATTTGTCTGAAAAGTGCTGCTAAGACGAAGGCTCTTATGAAGTGGTAAAGGCACAGATGGCTCAGCTATGGGACAACACAAAAAACAAGTGCAGCTATATGGACATTAAACTTGATTTATAAGCATATTCATATGCACATATCCGACTTCATGCTGTATGGTAGTATACTCAAACCATTTTTTCACAGCCTTCTTACTCTGACTCATTCACACACCCACACACACACGCACACACACACACACACACACACACACACAGTCAGAGTTATGACATCAATCTTCAAGGTGGCAAATTATTACACAGACAAAGGAAATCAGAGGCAGACACACAAATGGGTATATTAACTAACAAATCTATAACACATGAGTTTTAACAGTATACTGTACATCTGTATGTGCTTCGTGGCTTCAGTGTTAAAAATTGCATTTCTACATTATATGCATAATTAGAAAGTAGTGCAAGCAAAACAAACAAAAACATCTTACTGTGTATGTTTCTGTAAAAGTATTCATACCCCTTGAACTTTACCACATATTGTCATTACCACCACAAACGTAAATATATTTTATTGGAATTTTAAGACCAAAGAGCAACACAAAGTGGTATACAATTGTGAAGTGGAAAGAAAATTATACATTATTTCTTTTTTTCTTTTTTCTCACAAACAAAAACTGAAAAGTGCATTGTGCAAATGTATTCAGCCCCCTTTACTCTGAGTGCAACCAATTGCTTTCAGAAGTTGCCTGCTGAATGCTAATGACCAGAATCCACCTGCATGTAATCTCAGTACAAATACAGCTGCTCTGTGACGGTCTCAAGGTGCATTCATATCGAACGTGGATTCTGCGAATATTTCGCATGAACTCCGCGTTTCCAAATGGCAACAAACGGCAACGCTTCGCTGCGTTATCAAATAGGAGAAGCTTCCATCTGCTGCTTGCTGGTTTCAACTAAACATGGCGGACATGGATTTCACGGACCTAATTATGGTGTTTTACCTGTGGAGAGCCGAAAAATGCCGCCGACGTCGACGTCCCTGGGTTCACCAGATTCGTCAGGGACGGGAAAAGTTCGGAGAGTACCACCACCTACTCCAGAAGCTGCGTCTGGATGATGGTCGATTTTAGCGGTACTTCCGTCTATCCAGGACCCAGTTCGAAGATCTGCTGTCCCGCGTCGGGAGACGAATCAGCCTCCGGGACACCAAATACCGGCGCTGTATCCCCGCTGCTGAATGCCTGTCCATCTGTCTTCGGAGAGTAAATAAATCTCAGCTCAATAAAAAAAACTGCCAATTTTTAATGTCAACATCTCCTAAATATAAGATATTTGTGCCTAAACATATGGACGAGGACCACCAAAATACACCGGGCAAGAGCTGATATGATAATGTAGCTTGGTAGTCATAAGTACTGATGTATTTTAGATAACCGCTGATCGGTGACCTAGAAATGCTTGCTGACATATACATCTGAAAATTAAATACTGACGAATAAAATATAATTTCCTACATGAACATAACTTTTCCTTTAGGAACTGAACAAACTTCATGCTGAAAAGAGGGCTATAGTTTTTAGTTAGCCACTATATTTAATACATCATATAATGGCCTACACACTTAAATGAATTGCTTCAATTGGTACCAAGTAATTGAACTGAGTTTACCCAACTTAATTTATCATCAGTGCTAAATTCTAAATTAAATATTTTCATGTTCAACATTGAAACTTATTATTTCCATTGTTTTGAATAAAAACTGTCTTCGAGAAGAAACCTCACAAACTAGTACATTTTTTTCAGGTTTGTTATTAAATCTATCAAACACTTTCTGTAGAGAAAACTGTTTTATAAATTGATTGAGATGTTTTTTACTTTTTCTATTTACTTTTAGATACCTTGCCACAAGGGACTCCTACAGGACAATAGCCAACAGTTTTCGTGTGGGAGTCTCCACTGTCTGCAGCATTGTCCCTCAGGTGGTGGCTGCCATCTGGGACTCCCTGGTGGAGGAGTTCATATCGGTGCCCTCCACTGAAGACTTGAGGTCCAACGCTGAGGATTTCCTGCACCGGTGAAACTTCCCTCTGTACTGTGGCGCTGTGGACGGCAAGCACGTCCAGATGACTGCCCCCCCAACTCTGCATCCCAATTCTTTAACTACCAGGGGGATTTCTCAATTGTCCACCTGGCAGTTGTGGAGGCGGGATATCGGTTCCATGTCATCGATGTTGGGGGGTATGATCGGACCAGTGACGGCGGCATTCTGGACAACTCTGCCTTCGGTCAGGCTCTGCGGGCTGGCACACTCCATCTGCCCCCTGACCAGCACCTGCCTGGAGCTGAGCAAAGAGGTCCCCAGCCCCATGTCTTTGTGGCTGACGAGACATTCCCCCTGAGGAGGAACATGATGCACCCCTTCCCCGGCCATCTGTCCCTCAAGGAAGGGGTTTTTAATTACCGCCTCTCCGGTGCCTGCCTTGCGGTGGAGGACTCCTTCGACATCCTGACCTCACAGTGGAGGTGGTATCACTGTGTCGTTGAGGTATGCACTGAAGTTGTGGAGCTGTGTGTGAAGGCAACATGTGTGTTTCACAATTTCATGTGTGCTTCACAACTTCATGCGTGCTTCAGTGGGTGATGAGCCACCTGCTGTGAGGGGTCCAGCAGCTGCACAGCTGCTACTGCATGGGTAGCTGCCAACTATTGAGGGAGCAGTACCATGGCAGCCCACAGCATGATTGAACAGTCCTTTTCAAGACTAAATTAAAATGTTTTTTTTCAAAGCCACCCACAAACCTTAAGAGCAAACATTCCTTCATCCTATGTGTACATGAATGTTTCTGTATATGTGATGTTTGCAGATTTTTTTCCCTTCTTTCTCTCCAGGGACTACTCTGGAACTCAATGCACATCCTGACAATTAAAGGTCCTCTATTGTGTCTCCCTTTGGCTACTGTTTATCATAACATTTATAATAATATTTCTATCTATCTATCTATCTATCTATCTATCTATCTATCTATCTATCTATCTATCTATCTATCTATCTATCTATCTATCTATCTATCTATCTATCTATCTATCTATCTATCTATCTATCTATCTATCTATCTATCTATCTATCTATCTATCTATCTATCTATCTATCTATCTATCTATCTATGCATAAAAATTTAAAATCAATTATTGGGGGTCCACACGGTCCAAATTTAGCACAACTGTGCTATGTTCAAAAGTAATCTGCATTATTTGAGCTTTATAAATTCTTGTTTATGTAGTGCCAGTCTTTCCAGGGATGGAGCTAAACCGAGTAGGAAATGTTCCATGGAGGAGTAGACCCGCGGGAGTGGAGGTGGTGGTGGCCGGTTCTGGAGAGCTTCTAGAAGCACCCGTTCCACCTCAGATGGCTCCTCCCGGGGTCGCACTCTCCTCCTCCTCCTCCTTCCTGCAAGATTACACAGTTCTTAAATCAGATACCATACTAAGCTATTGTGTTAATGTGCAGGTCTACTCCTGTATACTTTGACATGTACACACACCTACGGGAGGTTGTGCAGCAGCAGAGGATGAAGGAGCAGAGTCGGAGACAGATGAGGCAGCAGGTGCTTCGGATGGAGTGGACTTCTCCTCTGTGTCTTCACCATTTCTGTCTGTCAAAAAAGACATGGCAAGATAGTGCAATATTAACATTAGTCAAAGTTAATGTTTTCCTTTTCATTATTAAATGTTGTTTGGCAACGTACCTTCTTTCTCCGACGTCTCCTCTTCTGGGGGCGGAGCAGGTAGGTCCTTTGCCATCTCCTCGATCTGGCATATGTTGCTGGTGGTGGGCCGTGGAGCCACAAAGGGGTCGAGGAATGAGAGGACGGCAGAGAACCTCAACTTTTTTGCCGCACCTGCTACATCTCCACTCCTCCTCTTCTCCAGCTCCTTCCTTCTCTCCTTCAGGTACGTGTCCCGCAAACCCTTCCACTTTTTCGGCACACGTCCTCACGGCCTGGTGGCTGAAAGTCCCGGTGTGTGACATTCGCATCTGGCCGGTGGGTTATCGTCTTGCTCGACGTCAGGTGACCCTGGGGGTCCGACAGAGTCACCTAGAAGTCAACTCCGAGGTGAGATGGTTTTAAAATACAGTACATGAGATAAGAGTAAGCGCTATAGAAATAAAAGAAGAAAAGTACTTAAAAGTCGTTGGTAGTGTGTCGCCGCAAGGACACCGCATTGGGAAGGTTTTATTTTGCCGCAAAGAAATAGCAATACATTTAGGTAGGATCTCGCTGTAAGGAGATTAAAAACGACTAGGTGGTTCCGCCATTAAGTGAACTGGATAATTTGGTTGGTAACATTTCGCCGTAAGGAAATTCAATGTTGAATAATAAGGGAGCTCATAAACTAAGCTAGGTCGACCATACATATTGCTGAAGGGACATAAATATGTTAAAATACTAACTGTGTGAATGCTGTTGTGTGTTTGGAGGACTAAACATTTTTGGAAGAATCTTAGCAAGATTCTATTGGTCCTGTTTTCTTTTGCCCAGATTAAAAATACCTTTTATCTGGGACATTCATACTCTACAAATATATCTGGGTGAGAAGTTGCTCTGTATTATTATTATTATTTATTTTATTTTTTTACACATTAATCGTCATCTCCTAAAAAATGAAAGGAAAAGGTGGGGATGATTGTGTTAAATGTGCTTTAACTTGGGAAGATAAGTTTGGTTTTTCATAGTGTGGAAGTTTGAGTGTAAATAAGTTAAATAGTTTAAATAGTTTCAAGTAAAACAGTTGATGGATGGAGATGAGAAAAATAAAAAAACATAAGAAAAAGATTAAAAAGCACAGAGTGCATCAATTAAGGTGTTAAAGAGTTAAAACCTTCCCGCAGGAAGTTTCGTTTGTCTTAAATATTGCGATCAGTCGGAAAAGAAAGGAGTATAGTGCATGTTATGGTGGACAACTGACTGACTGACTGATAATATTTCTGTGTGCAAAATCTGAACCTATACTAAACTTTGTCTTCTGCCTCTCTCACACACACATACACACATGTATGGGATTTGAGTGCAACATCTGCATTTTTGAGTCTGGACTTTAGAAACCTGCCGTTCTCATGGCTACTCCACCAGAGACGCTTCTCCAGCATGGCCTGAAAGAGAGGGAGCCTGCCTGCTTGCTGCAAATCACAGTGTGAGTTTCCACCAGAACGAAACTCAGAAGAAGTCTGGCCCCAAACCCACTGAGATGGACAACGATCCATGCTGTTTGCCAGAGCCAGAAGAGCGATACACTGGATTTATATTGAAAGCACATCTTATGCGGGCAGAAGAGAAACAGGCCGGAGCAAAGTTCTTTCTCCCTCCTGGAGAAGTTAAAGTGGACAAGGAAGGATTGAATATTCCACCAACAGACCTGAAAGGCTTGGGTTGTTTTTGGACTGATAGAGGACTGTGTGCCATGACAGTCTGACTCTGGAGCGATTAAGAAACTGATGAGGGTAACGTACAAACAGACACACACATTTGCATACATCTTTTCCTATTTTCTGCAACGAAGAACGCTTATTAACCGCTGCTCATGTGACACGCTGGCTTGACGTTGACAGATATAGCAGGTTAAAATATTATTTTAGGGTTAGAAAAGTATCTTCAAAAGGGTGATAATTTAGCTCATTTGATACTTTCCAGTTAATTCTTTTAGAGAAGCAAGTTCTCTTTTGTCGTGGAATATTCAGAGTCAATTATTCTAGTTATTAAAAGTTATGAAAATGCAGAGGAAGTTACATTTCCAAAACTCAGCAGTAACCATGTGTTTCTATGTTATTCTCAGGACAGATCTCATGAAGGAGCATTTTTAAAACCCATTGCATGCGTAACACCTGATGGGTCTCTTTCAGGTATTATTTTCTGTTGTCAGAGTTTGTATTCCATAAATCTAATGGGTAGAGACCTCATTAAAACAGGCTTAGTTTTACTGCAGATGGTCTTCATACAGTCTCTGACACAGTACTTACAGTGGGGTGCAGTTTTTGTCCGCAAGTGCTAACTTACTCTTATGGAAAGTACAAATTCATTGTTTTCACAGCAGCTGCTGGGAAGAGATTATATTAGGTTCTTTTTTCTTCCCTCTTCTGATTCATGCAGCGTGTTGATTTACACTGTACCTTATATCAGGTCCTGACAAAAACTATGAAAAGCTTGGTTCTGCAGGTTCTTTTTTCTCCCTTTGGGGAAGGAAAGGAAACCTAATCAGTTCTGTGTTGCATAGGAATCTTAAAACACTTGTTGTTTTCTAAGATATCACCAGCTAAAACATTTTAAACTTTTGAGAGTAATTGGTTTTGTTAAACACATTTTCCTTGGTAAAACAAACCTTTAAAATGAGAATGGGATAAATTGGGTTATTTTTGAAGGTAGGAAATATTCTGATTGGACAGTGGTACCACACAAAAATTAAACTAATCTCATGTTCCCTCAAAGACTTTGCATGAAAAGGCCTTCAGAACCATGGAGTTATTTTCCACAGTTTTAAGCATGGTTTTTCTTTATTTTAAAACAGATCTGTGTTTTTTTTTTGTTCTTGTTTTTTTAGCATAATGTTTGTCTGAAGCTTCTTATGAACTGGGTTAGGAGCAAATATGATCTGAGGTAAATTAGGAGTTGTGAACTAGTGACTTTTAAATCTGATTATTGTCCAAGCAGAAATTATACACTAACAGGTCTGGGGATATTTAGCCAATCCACCAAGAGAGCTAACATCATTGTTCAATGCAGTAGTACTCAACCCGTGGTTCCTGGACTCCTGAAGCCCGCAAGCCATAGATTTCGGGTCCATAAAATTATAATACTTAACTAAAGGTAGACCGATTACCTATTAAAATAGATCCAAGCCAAGGAGGGGTTCCAGTCATTTGGTGGTTTTGAAATGCAATAATAATCAAAATGTCTACTCTGGGGGACACAGATTGGGGTTGAAGAGTTTTGTTTTGGAACCAAGGTTAGGATTTTTATAATGGAATAAAGATAAGAAAATCCTTCATTTTAGGAAAATAACAGAAATAAAGGCTCTCTCAACACTAAAGAGGATGGTCGGCTCAAACTTCAGTCTCCTTGTTTGATTTCTTATGGTTTAAAGATTAAAATAATACATAGGAGTAGAAAGGTACACAAGGTAATTTCAGATTACTAAATCATAAAATATTGGAACATTTATCCGCATTTGGATTATTAAAGAGGTGTTCTAGTAATAATTTTCTCCCCAACTCTCAAAATTTAAATAGCCAAATTAAGGAAAATTATGTGTGTCTTCCCTTTGAAATGCTATGTTGGAAAAAGTCCAGTTTGGAGTCAAGCTTCTTATCTTAATTTCTGATTAAGTCAAACACTGCAGTTTTTGTTTTGTTTGTTTTGTTTGGGTATACATTTAAGAGAAAACTGTTGCTGTGCTTCTAAATACTTTGAGATCTCTTTGGACTATGTGCACTCATTTTTAAAAAGGATCCTGAAGATTGTTATAACAAAATGGATCAATTACAGCATTAAACGATATGGCTGAGAAAACATATTCTGAAAAGAGATTGTTAAAAATATCTTTGACTTCTTGAAGCTTCAAATTTGGCCATTTGTCTGTCTTTGATGTTTTGTCTTTGTTTTGTTGGAATGAATGTTTGTTTATATGTTGCATGACACAATAATCCATGTTTAGAATAATGTTTCTAAATCCCAGATTGATTAAAACTTTGAGTTTTTAGGAGAGTTAAGAAGCAGCTTGTTTCTGAGGTAGATGCATGTTAATAGTTTTGCAGTTTAAGGTACACTAAAATGGGTTTGAATGAAGAAACTGTGGTCCGCCCATAGGCTGCCCATCAAAGGCTAGTTCTGCCTGACTCCGCCCACCTACCAGGTTGATTCCTGCCTTTGCTGTCATGGTAACGCTCAGCACCTCCCTTCCTGAGTTTTAACACTGTTTAAGAGACAATAGAATCAAAATGCTTGTAGTGATTGTTACTTTAAAAACATATTTTTTGTATAATAATTAAGGATGTAGCATGACATTTAGATTTATGTGTTTTACTATTAAAAGGTTAATGAAATAGTTTAAACTACAGGTCCTTCTCAAAAAATTAGCATATTGTGATAAAGTTCATTATTTTCTATGATGTAATGATTAAAATTTAACATTCATATATTTTAGATTCATTGCACACTAACTGAAATATTTCAGGTCTTTTATTGTCTTAATACGGATGATTTTGGCATACAGCTCATGAAAACCCAAAATTTCTATCTCATAAAATTAGCATATTTCATCCGACCAATAAAAGAAAAGTGTTTTTAATATAAAAAACGTCAACCTTCAAATAATCATGTACAGTTATGCACTCAATACTTGGTCGGGAATCCTTTTGCAGAAATGAGGCCCAGGATGCTTCGATAGCGGCCTTTAGCTCATCCTGAGTGTTGGGTCTTGAGTCTCTCAACGTTCTCTTCACAATATCCCACAAATTCTCTATGGGGTTCAGGTCAGGAGAGTTGGCAGGCCAATTGAGCACAGTGATACCATGGTCAGTAAACCATTTACCAGTGGTTTTGGCACTGTGAGCAGGTGCCAGGTCGTGCTGAAAAATGAAATCTTCATCTCCATAAAGCTTTTCAGCAGATGGAAGCATGAGGTGCTCCAAAATCTCCTGATAGCTAGCTGCATTGACCCTGCCCTTGATAAAACACAGTGGACCAACACCAGCAGCTGACACGGCACCCCAGACCATCACTGACTGTGGGTACTTGACACTGGACTTCTGGCATTTTGGCATTTCCTTCTCCCCAGTCTTCCTCCAGACTCTGGCACCTTGATTTCCGAATGACATGCAGAATTTGCTTTCATCCGAAAAAAGTACTTTGGACCACTGAGCAACAGTCCAGTGCTGCTTCTCTGTAGCCCAGGTCTGGGGAATGCGGCACCTGTAGCCCATTTCCTACACACGCCTGTGCACGGTGGCTCTGGATGTTTCTACTCCAGACTCAGTCCACTGCTTCTGCAGGTCCCCCAAGGTCTGGAATCGGCCCTTCTCCGCAATCTTCCTCAGGGTCCGGTCACCTCTTCTAGTTGTGCAGCGTTTTCTGCCACACTTTTTCCTTCCCACAGACTTCCCACTGAGGTGCCTTGATACAGCACTCTGGGAACAGCCTATTCGTTCAGAAATTTCTTTCTGTGTCTTACCCTCTTGCTTGAGGGTGTCAATAGTGGCCTTCTGGACAGCAGTTAGGTTGGCAGTTTTACCCATGATTGGGGTTTTGAGTGATGAACCAGGCTGGGAGTTTTAAAGGCCTCAGGAATCTTTTGCAGGTGTTTAGAGTTAACTCGTTGATTCAGATGATTAGGTTCATAGCTCGTTTAGAGACCCTTTTAATGATATGCTAATTTTGTGAGATAGGAATTTTGGGTTTTCATGAGCTGTATGCCAAAATCATCCGTATTAAGACAATGAAAGACCTGAAATATTTCAGTTAGTGTGCAATGAATCTAAAATATATGAATGTTAAATTTTCATCATGACATTATGGAAAATAATGAACTTTATCACAATATGCTACTTTTTTGAGAAGGACCTGTAGTTTGAAGAATTAGTTTTACATACAGGATCATTTGTGATTTATTAGATTGAAAGTTTTCCCTGGTGCCATTTAGCTAGCTGACAGTTCAAGATATGCCAAAAGTAAGGAATATATTTTTGATAAAGAATCAGAGTTATGATTTCATATTTGACAGGAATTATTTATTAGATTAAATTTGTAGAGTGTATGCATCAAAATTACATTAGATGTCCATTAATCTAATACTTATCTTGACAAGACAAATCAGGATGATATGTGACTAATTTCTAAGTGAAATATTGATGAACTGAATAACTAAAGTTTGTGTTTTGTTGTTAATGGAACTGAGTTACAGTTAAAAACATCTGGATTTTATTTATGTTGCTTTCGTTAAATTCATAGAGACACATAGTTATGTCAGAATTCATTTATTTGGTTCTATGTAATGTGATCTTGGGTACTAGAACATTCTTGTTCAAACTTTTTGCTGGATTGTCGCATGGGTTGGACCCTGCGCCAGAAGGGGGGAATGTCAGAATAAAGGAACATGGGGATATTGCCAAGATCAATTTTTTCCGTGAAGATAGGATGTTGTTTTACTGTCAAAACCTGTTCACTCTGTTTTCTCAAGTTTCAGAGACGGTGAAGGCTGCATTACCAGGAACAGCCACTTGCACCCTCCAGTCCTTTATCCCTGGCGACTGGATTCTGCTCAGAGAATCTAGGAGGAAACACTGGAATGGCCCATATCAGATCCTACTAGACACCCAGGAAAGCTGCAGGAAAACTCCTCCAGCTTCATCTGGCATCCAGGACACAAGTCATCTTCCAACTGGATCATCCACAGCCTGAAAGGTGTGAGGACAGCGGACCACCACAAGACAAAGAACTGTAAGCTGATCACTGGCGAGTTATTTAAGAGGTGGTTGAAGAACACTGTTCTTACAAGGGCACAATAATCCCTTGGGCAGTGCAACATTATTTTAGAATCTACTTAAGGCCATCGCATTGCCTGAAAGTTAGAAATCATAAGGTCATTTGCCTCACTGCACACACATCACAGTGAGAGACACATAGGAAACATACAGGGAAGACCTCTACACATTTGCACATAACCTTTCTCTGGATGATGGACTGGTGACGTCTGCAACAGAGAGACAGTTAAACATGCGCCATGATGCTTATTCTCCTTAATTTCTTAACATTTGGTGGCTACTAGGCTCCTTTGCCTGGACAGCAAGGGTCAGCCAAATTCTTTTCTCCCAGCAAAACTGACTCTGAGGAGGAAATCTTGGATGCTTTTATCTAACTTTATGGTATTATTACAAATTTGAAATGTGTTCATTTCCGCCGTTGTTATAATTTGTTTTCAGTACCAGAAGAAAGGAGTTGTAATGGAAATTCTTGTATTAAGTTCTCTAAGGTGTTCCAAAGTGTATGACTTTTAGGTTACCTCTCTTTTTGCAGAACATCTGTATTAGAGGAGGAAGCTGTAAAACCAGTATCAGACGTTTAATGGCTAAAACCCATTCCTTTTGGGTGATGTCTCAGGAACCAGCAGATGGTCTGTTACCCCTGACCTGAGGAGGGTTTAGGGTCATAAAGCACAAACTCATTTAAGTTGAGATAACACCCATATACTCTTTAAATACTGTGTGTAAATGTTGACACCACACTGAACCCAAAGCAGATGACTTTGCGGACACAGAAAAGGTATACAGGTCCTTCTCAAAATATTAGCATATTGTGATAAAGTTAATTATTTTCCATAATTTCATGATGAAAATTTAACATTCATATATTTTAGATTCATTGCACACTAACTGACATATTTAAGGTATTTTATTATCTTAATATGGATGATTGTGGCATACAGCTCATGAAAACCCAAAATTCCTATCTCACAAAATTAGCATATTTCATCCGACCAATAAAATAAAAGTATTTTTAATACAAAAAACGACAACCTTCAAATAATCATGTACAGTTATGCATTCAATACTTGGTCGGGAATCCTTTTGCAGAAATGACTGCTTCAATGCGGCGTGGCATGGAGGCAATCAGCCTGTGGCACTGCTGAGGTTTTATGGAGGCCCAGGATGCTTCGATAGCGGCCTTTAGCTCATCCAGAGTGTTGGGTCTTGAGTCTCTCAACGTTCTCTTCACAATATCCCACAGATTCTCTATGGGGTTCAGGTCAGGAGAGTTGGCAGGCCAATTGAGCACAGTGATACCATGGTCAGTAAACCATTTACCAGTGGTTTTGGCACTGTGAGCAGGTGCCAGGTCGTGCTGAACAATGAAATCTTCATCTCCATAAAGCTTTTCAGCAGATGGAAGCATGAAGTGCTCCAAAATCTCCTGATAGCTAGCTGCATTGACCCTGCCCTTGATAAAACACAGTGGACCAACACCAGCAGCTGACACGGCACCCCAGACCATCACTGACTGTGGGTACTTGACACTGGACTTCTGGCATTTTGGCATTTCCTTCTCCCCAGTCTTCCTCCAGACTCTGGCACCTTGATTTCCGAATGACATGCAGAATTTGCTTTCATCCGAAAAAAGTACTTTGGACCACTGAGCAACAGTCCAGTGCTGCTTCTCTGTAGCCCAGGTCAGGCGCTTCTGCCGCTGTTTCTGGTTCAAAAGTGGCTTGACCTGGGGAATGCGGCACCTGTAGCCCATTTCCTGCACACGCTTGTGCACGGTGGCTCTGGATGTTTCTACTCCAGACTCAGTCCACTGCTTCCGCAGGTCCCCCAAGGTCTGGAATCGGCCCTTCTCCACAATCTTCCTCAGGGTCCGGTCACCTCTTCTCGTTGTGCAGCGTTTTCTGCCCCACTTTTTCCTTCCCACAGACTTCCCACTGAGGTGCTTTGATACAGCAATCTGGGAACAGCCTATTCGTTCAGAAATTTCTTTCTGTGTCTTACCCTCTTGTTTGAGGGTGTCAATAGTGGCCTTCTGGACAGCAGTCAGGTCGGCAGTCTTACCCATGATTGGGGTTTTGAGTGATGAACCAGGCTGGGAGTTTTAAAGGCCTCAGGAATCTTTTGCAGGTGTTTAGAGTTAACTCGTTGATTCAGATGATTAGGTTCATAGCTCATTTAGAGACCCTTTTAATGATATGCTAATTTTGTGAGATAGGAATTTTGGGTTTTCATGAGCTGTATGCCAAAATGATCCATATTAAGACAATAAAAGACCTGAAATATTTCAGTTAGTGTGCAATGAATCTAAAATATATGAATGTTAAATTTTCATCATTACATTATGGAAAATAATGAACTTCATCACAATATGCTAATATTTTGAGAAGGACCTGTATTTTACCGAGCTACAAAATAAAGACCACTACTCCTATGACACGTTGTAAATGAATATATCTTCAATGCCTGAGTGTATTCATACTTGTACTTCATAAATGACCTTATAGCAGAAAATTGAAAGAAGTTGCTGTTTAAGTGAAATGAGAAAAAGTGCAATGATGATATGAACAAGGCTTGTTTTAATTCTTTTTACTTTTATTACATTTTGTTTTCTTTGTTTTATTATATTGTTTCACTCTGCCATGATTGGTGGTTGCCTAGGGGCAGGAACCGTGTGAGTGTTTCCCACAAAATAATCTGCTTTCCGTCCTGTGGGTTTGTGCTCACACAGAGTGTTTTCTTTTATATGTATTTAATCATGACTATATTTGTGATAAAAAAGGGGGGACTGTTAGGGTTTTTAAAACTTTTATATTGTTTATCACTCATGTCTGCTCTAAGTACTTTTCCCTCCTTTCATGTCACAGGAAGGGAGACGGGGACAAGAGTGAGTTATGCTTTTATGTTTTTATACTTTTATGCTTTTATTAGCAGCATCTGGGGGCTATTTGTACCAGGTCCCCAGGTTTGTTTATAATCAAGACAAATGAACCCTAACCTTTCTGACCCCACATACACACCCACCCTGAATGTTGTTTGAACTGTGTGTGACCAAGCATGTATAAATAAAGAGAGAGGGGGCTAATACTTCGTAGTCTGTACTGCAGAGCTACCCTTGTAAGTAAATTGTCTGTATCGTTCTTGCCTCTGAGTTGACTAAATAACACCTAACAATGTATAATTCTCGTTCCACTTCACAATTGTATGTATATTGGTCTTTCACATAGAATTCTAATAAAATATATTTATGTTTGTGGTTGTAATGTGACAATATGTGGAAAGGTTCAAGGGCTATGAATACTTTTTATTAGTAGCTAAGACTAACATATATTTGGGACTTTGCTGCTTATAGATTTATTATTAGGAGGTTTTAGTTATGCTTTTGAGAGTTAGAAAAATCCTTAAGAAGTAGCTTCTAGTGTGATCACACAATGAGTGTTTATTATTCAAGGTTAAAGCTTTCAGGTGTTTTCTGTCTGTATCGTGGGGAGGCATGGTTCTCCTCTCCCTGAAGATTCCTGAAGACGTGTGGGAAACAATTCTTTAATTAAATGATTAAATGTATCTCTGTGTCTTTGATATTGTTGCTGGGGAGACATCCACAGACAGAATGATTGTGTATGTGTACTGCATAGTGTGATGGAAATTCTTGCAGTAAGCATTCCAAAGTGTATGACCTTTGGGTTACCTCACTCCTGTGAACATCTGTGTTAGAGGAGGAAGCTGTAAAGCCATTATCAGAAGTTTAATGGTTAAGTACATTTGTTACGGTGATGCCTCGGGGAGAGTAGATGGTTGGTCCTAGGTTACTTTGTTACTTATGAACCCGAGAAGGGTCTAGGGTCGTAAAACACAACTTAAAAAACAAACAAAAACAAAAAAATCCTGCTGTCTCTCCTGAGTGGCTTCAAGCTGCCTGTCACCAGTCTGGTACAGGTGGGCGGTCGTAGGAAGCTCCTCTAGAAATATATTTAGAAACAGGAACTCTAACCTGCTGGAAGTTAGGCTTCCATAGTCCAACTAAACAACGGTGGAAATGAACACATTCAAATTTGTAATAATACCATAATGATAAATATCAAGCAATAAACATAAAAGTTAGATAAAAGCATCCGAGATATCCTCCTCAGAGTCAGTCTCGCTGTCAAAGTGGGAGGAAAGAATCTCTCACTGTGGTGTGTGTGCAGTGAGGCAAATGACCTTATGATTTATAACTTTCAGGCAATGCGATGGCCTTAAGTAGATTCTGAAATAACGTTGCACTGCCCAAGGGATTATTGTGCCCTTGTAAGAACAGTGTTCTTCAACCACCTCTTCAATCACTCGCCAGTGATCAGCTTACAGTTCTTTGTCTTGTGGTGGTCCGCTGTCCTCACACCTTTCAGGCCGTGGATGATCCAGTTGGAAGATGACTTGTCCTGGAAGCCAGATGGAGCTAGAGGAACTGGAGCTTTCCTGCAGCTTTCCTGGGTGTCTAGTAGGATCTGATATGGGCCATTCCAGCCCTGGACTTCCTGTGTTTTCTCCTAAATTCTCTGAGCAGAATCCAGTCGCCAGGAATAAAGGACTGGAGGGTGGAAGTGGCTGTTTCTGGTAATGCAGCCTTCACCATCTGTGAAACTTGAGAAAACACAGTGGACAGGTTTTGACAGTAAAACAACCTCCTACCTTCACACAAAGATGTGGAAGAAAATATTTTTGGCAATATCCCCATGTCCAAATTAGGAGACCTGCCACACAGCACTTCAAAAGGACTGAGATTTGCCTGTGTCCTTTGTCTCAATCTCATATAAGTGAGAACAATAGGTAGAGCCTTCACAACACTTGGCTAATTTTCAATTCAAAGTCCCATTCTCAAACCTAAGTGCTTAACTACATGAACTTCATCAAAACACCCAACAAAATCCAAAGAATTGATCTTCTGACTTCTCCTGATATACTAGCAGTGACCATCAGCTAAATATTCTGAATATCAAAAATGTGTCATGATGTTTGTGGAAGGTCTGATTACAGGTCAATATTTTATAGTTTCAGAATACCCACAAAGAATTTCAAAAATGGTCTAATCTGTGGAGATATAAAATTTCACAAAAAATCAACACCATAATTTCAGAGAGGTTTTCAGAATGTGATCTTAGGGAGCTATGCACTATTTATATAAACAAAGTACAACGTCTCTCTCGCATTGTCACTAAGTCCTCACTGGATGTATGAGCTACCCTTTTTCCCATGAGTGCTACAACTTTTGGAACCCCATGTTACTTTATTCTGACATTCCCCTCTTCTGGCGACAATCCAGCAAAAAGTTTGTACAAAAATGTTTTAGTAACCAAGATCACATTACATAGAACCAAAGAAATGAATTCTGACATAACTATGTGTCACTATGAATTTAACGAAAGCAACATAAAGAAAATCCAGATGTTTTTAACTGCAATTCAGTTCCATTAACAACTAAACACAAACTTTAGTTATTTTGATTCTATTGTCTCTTAAACAGTGTTAAAACTCAGGAATGGAGGTGCTGAGCGTTACCATGACAACAAAGGGCGGAGTCAGGCAGAACTAACCTTTGATTGGCAGCCTATGGGCGGACCCACAGTTTCTTCATCCCATCCCACATTAGTGTAACTTAAACTGCAAAGCTATTAACATGCACCTACCTGAGAAACAAGCTGCTTCTTAACTCTCCTGAAAACTCTAAGTTTTAATCAATCTGGGATTTAGAAACATTATTCTAAACATGGATTATTGTTTCATGCAACATATAATCAAACAATCAGTCCAACAAAACAAAGACAAAACATCAAAGACATACAAATGGCCAAATTTGAAGCTTCAAGAATTCAAAGAAAATTTTAACAATCTCTTTTCAGAATATGTTTTCTCAGCCATATCTTTTAATGCTATAATTGATCAATTTTGTTATGACAATCGTCAGGATCCTTTTTTAAAAAATGAGTGCACATAGTCCAAAAAATCTCAAAGTATTTAGAAGCACAGCAACAGTTTTCTCTTATATGAATCCAAATTTACTGATGCTGAAACCTTTTGCTAATTCTTTGTACTGTAACTCTATAATAATAACTACAATCCTGAGAGTTATTGTTATAATTCTCTTTTGGTTTGACTCAATTTGATCACAGCTGTATTGCAGAATTTCAGGTTAAATGCAAAGAAGTATTTTAATTCAATTCAATTCAAATTCAAAGATACTTTATTGATCCCCGAGGGGAAATTAGAAAAGTCAGCATTGACATTTTTATGGTATACCCAAAATAAACAAAACTGCAGTGTTTGACTTAATCAGAAATTAAGATAAGAAGCTTGTCTCCAAACTGGACTTTTTCCCACATAGTGTTTCAAAAAGAACAAACATCATTTTCTTTAATTTGGGCTATTTAAATTTTGAGAGTTGGGGAAAACGTATTACTAGAACCCCTCTTTTACAATCCAAATGCTGATAAATGTTCCAATATTTTATCTCTTAGTAATCTGAAATCACCTTGTGTACCTTTGTACTCATATGGGTCCTTTAATCTTTAAACCCTAAGAAATCAAACAAGGAGACTTGAGTAAGAGCCGACCATCCTCTTACTGTTAAGAGGGCCTTTATTTATTTTCTTTTCCTAAAATGAAGGATTTTACTTGTCTTGATTCTGTTATAAAAATCCAAACCTTGGTTCCTAAACTAAACTCTTCAACCCCAATCTGTGTTCCCCAGAGTAGAAATTTTGAGTAGTATTGCATTTCAAAGCCACCAAATGACTGGAACTCATCATTGGCTTAGATCTGTTTTAATAGGTAATCGGTCTACCTTTAATTAAATATTATAATTTTATGGACCCAAAATCTATGGCTTACGGGCTTCAGGAGTCCAGGAACCACAATTTGAGTACTACTGCATTGAACAAGGGTGTTAACTTTCTGCAGAGATTGAAGGATTGGCTAAATATATTGTTTCTGCTTGGACCATAATCAGATTTAAAATTATTAGTTCACAGCTCCTAATTTACCTCAGATCATATTTGCTTCTAACCCAGTTCATAAGAAGCTTCAGACAACATTATGTTAAAAAACCAAGAACAAAACAAAAACCAGATCTGTTTTAAAATAAAGAAAAAGCATGCTTAAAAAAACTTGTTACTGTGGTGGAAAATAACTCCACGGTTCTGAAGGCCTTTTCATGCAGAGTCTTTTAGGAAGCATGAGATTAGTTTAATTTTTGTGTGGTACCACTGTCCAATCAGATTCTTTCTAAATAACCCCATTTTTCATACTCATTTTAAAGGTTTGTTTACCAAGGGAAATGTGTTTAACAAAACCAATTACTCTCAAAAGTTTTAAAAGTTTTTAGCTGGTGATATCTTAGAAAACAACAAGTGTTTTAATATTTCTATGCAACACAGAACTGATCAGGTGTCCTTTCCTTCTCCAAAGGGAGAAAAAAGAACCTGCAGAACCAAACCTTTCATAGTTTTTGTCAGGACCTGATATAAGGTACAGTGTAAATCAACACGCTGCATGAATCAGAAGAGGAAAGAAAAAAAAACTAATATTACCTCTTCCCAGCAGCTGCTGTGAAAAACAATGAATTTGTACTTTCCATAAGCGTCAGTTAGCACTTGCGGACAAAAACTGCACCAAACTTTAAGTACTGTGTCAGAGACTGTATGAAGACCATCTGCAGTAGAACTAAGCCTGTTTTAATGAGGTCTCTACCCATTAGATTTATGGAATACAAAATCTGACAACAGAAAATAATACCTGAAAGAGACCCATCAGGTGTTACGCATGCAATGGGTTTTAAAAATGCTCCTTTGGAGATCTGTCCTGAGAATAACATAGAAACACATGGTTACTGCTGAGTTTTGGAGATGTTGTAACTTCCTCTACATTTTCATAACTTTTAATAACTATAATAATTGACCCTGAATATTCCACGACGAAAGAGAACTTGCTTCTCTGAAAGAATTAACCGGAAAGTATCAAATGAGTTAAGTTATCACCCTTTTAAAGATACTTTTCTAACCCTAAAATAATATTTTAACCCGCTATATCTGTCAACGTCAGGCCAGCGTGTCACATGAGCAGCGGTTAATAAGCGTTCTTCATTGCAGAAAATAGGAAAAGATTTATGCAAATGTGTGTGTGTTTGTACGTTACCCCCATCAGTTTCTAAATCGCTCCAGAGTCAGACTGTCACGGCACACACTCCTCTATCAGTCCAAAAACAACCAGGCCCTTCCCAGGTCTGTTGGTGAGACATTCAATCATTCTTTGTCCACTTTAACTTCTCCAGGAGGGAGAAAGAAGAAACTTTGCTCCGGTTTCTCTTCTGCCCGCACAAGATGCTTTCAATATAAATCCAGTGTATCGTTCTTCTGGCTCTTGCAAACAGCATGGATCGTTGTCCATCTCAGTGGGTCCAGACTTCTTCTGAGTTTAGTTTTTTTTTCTTGTAGAAAGTCACACTGCGATTTTCAACATGCAGGCAGACAGGAAGGTAGATCTCTCTCTTTCAGGCCGTGCTGGAGAAGCGTCTCTGGTGTAGTAGCCATGGAGAAGGGCAGGTTTCTAAAATCCAGACTCAAAAACGCAGATGTTGAACTCAAATCCCATATATGTGTGTATTTGTGTGTGAGAGAGGCAGAAGAAAAGTTTAGTATAGGTTCAGATTTTGCACAAATAAATATGATCAGTCAGTCAGTCAGTTGTCCCCCTGCCTGTCACTTCCTTCCACAACATGCACTATACTCCTTTCTAAAACAACTTTCTTTTCGACTCTCTAATGTCCCTTTTCACTTTTACCTTCTTTTCCGACTGATTGCAATATTTAAGACAAACAAAACTTCCTTCAGGAAAGTTTTAACTCTTTAACCCCTTAATTGATGCACTCTGTGTTTTTTAATATTTTTCTTATGTTTTTTATTTTTTATTTTTCCATCAACTGTTTTACTTGAAACTATTTAAACAATTTAACTCATTTACACTCAAACTTCCACGCTGTGAAAAACCAAACTTATCTTCCAAATTAAAGCACATTTAACACAATCATCCCCACTTTTTCCTTTCATTATTTCATCAATCAGAGTATGAAGAAGGAGACACCCCTGATGCCTCAAGGTTCCAGAACCATTTTTCTTTTACCTGTTCAGCGGCACGTCTGCCGACTGGCTTTTCTCCTTTATGAGGTGTAGAAAATTGCTAAAAACCACCCGCAAAACCCTGTGTTTTGCTTTATCTTATTGTTACCAATAAGAACCTCCTTGTCATTCCTTAACAGGATAACCGGGCCCTCAGCTGATGTCCTCCCTCTCGCAACTCTGGAACCTAATTAATTAGATAAGAAAATTCCACAACAATTTTAGCGTCACGAACAGGATCTAACGTGCCAGAGGAGACCGCAGGAGGGGGACACGGACGCCTGGCCAGCCTGAGAGTTGTTCTCAGTCCACTTCCATTTTACGGAGGGGAGTCCTCATGTCTGCCTGCGGCTTCTGGCTGATTAGATCCGAACTATTTGTCTTCAAATATATCTGGGTGAGAAGTTGCTCCGTATGATATGATATAATGTATATTATTATTTTTATTACACATTAACCATCATCTCCTAACTAATTAATTAGGTTCCAGAGTTGCGAGAGGGAGGACATCAGCTGAGGACCCGGTTACCCTGCAAAAGGAATTGCAGGGAGGTTCTCATTGGTAACGATGGGATAAAGCAGAACACAGGGTTTTGCGGGTGGTTTTTAGCAATTTTCTACACCTCATAAAGGAGAAATGCCAGTGGGCAGACGTGCCGCTGAACAGGTAAAAAAAAATGGTTCCGGAACCTTGAGGCATCAGGGGTGTCTCCTTCTTCAGACTCTGATTTATGAAATAATGAAAGGAAAAAGTCTGGATGACTGTGTTAAATGTGCTTTAATTTGGAAGATAAGTTTGGTTTTTCACAGCGTGGAAGTTTGAGTGTAAATAAGTTAAATAGTTTAAAAAGTTTCAAGTAAAACAGTTGATGGAAAAATAAAAAAAAACATAAGAAAAGATTAAAAAGCACAGAGTGCATCAATTAAGGGGTTAAAGAGTTAAAACTTTCCTGAAGGAAGTTTTGTTTGTCTTAAATATTGCGATCAGTCGGTAAAGAAGGTAAAAGTGAAAAGGGACATTAGAGATGCGAAAAGAAAGTTGTTTTAGAAAGGAGTATAATGCATGTTGTGGAAGGAAGTGACAGGCAGGGGGACAACTGACTGACTGACTGATCATATTTATTTGTACAAGATCTGAACCTATACTAAACTTTTCTTCTGCCTCTCTCACACACAAATACACACATATATGGGATTTGAGTTCAACATCTGCGTTTTTGAGTCTGGATTTTAGAAACCTGCCCTTCTCTATGGCTACTCCGCCAGAGACGCTTCTCCAGCACGGCCTGAAAGAGAGAGATCTGCCTTCCTGCATGTTGAAAATCGCAGTGTGACTTTCTACAAGAAAAAAAAACGAAACTCAGAAGAAATCTGGACCCTCTGAGATGGACAAAGATCCATGTTGTTTGCAAGAGCCAGAAGAGCGATACACTGGATTTATATTGAAAGCATCTTGTGCGGGCAGAAGAGAAACCAGAGCAAAGTTTCTTCTTTCTCCCTCCTGGAGAAGTTAAAGTGGACAAAGAATGATTGAATGTCTCACCAACAGACCTGGGAAGGGCCTGGTTGTTTTTTTGGACTGATAGAGAACTGTGTGCCATGACAGTCTGACTCTGGAACGATTTAGAAACTGAGGGGGGTAACGTACAAACACACACACATTTGCATAAATCTTTTCCTATTTTCTGCAATGAAGAACGCTTATTAACCGCTGCTCATGTGACGCTTGCTTGACGTTGACAGATATAGCGGGTTAAAATATTATTTTAGGGTTAGAAAAGTATCTTTAAAAAGGTGATAACTTAGTTAATTTGATACTTTCCGGTTAATTCTTTCAGAGAAGCAAGTTCTCTTTCGTCGTGGAATATTTAGGGTCAATTATTCTAGTTATTAAAAGTTATTAAAAGCAGAGGAAGTTACAACATCTCCAAAACTCAGCAGTAACCATGTGTTTCTATGTTATTCTCAGGACAGATCTCATGAAGGAGCATTTTTAAAACCCAGCGAATGCGTAAAACCTGATGGGTTTCTCCTTCAGGTATTATTTTCTGTTGTCAGATTTTGTATTCCATAAATCTAATGGGTAGAGACCTCATTAAAACAGTCTTAATTCTACTGCAGATGGTCTTCATACAGTTTCTGACACAGTATTTACAGTTTGGTGCAGTTTTTGTCCGCAAGTGTTAACTGACGCTTATGGAAAGTACAAATTCATTGTTTTTCACAGCAGCTGCTGGGAAGAGGTTATATTAGGTTTTTCTTTCCTCTTCTGATTCATGCAGCGTGTTGATTTACACTGTACCTTATATCAGGTCCTGACAAAAACTATGAAAGGTTTGGTTCTGCAGGTTCTTTTTTCTCCCTTTGGAGAAGGAAAGGACACCTGATCAGTTCTGTGTTGCATAGAAATATTAAAACACTTGTTGTTTTCTAAGATATCACCAGCTAAAAACTTTTAAAACTTTTGAGAGTGATTGGTTTTGTTAAACACATTTTCCTTGGTAAAACAAACCTTTAAAATGAGTATGAAAAATTGGGTTATTTAGAAAGAATCTGATTGGACAGTGGTACCACACAAAAATTAAACTAATCTCATGCTTCCTGCATGAAAAGGCCTTCAGAACCGTGGAGTTATTTTCCACCACAGTAACACGTTTTTTTAAGCATGCTTTTTCTTTATTTTAAAACAGATCTGGTTTTTGTTTTGTTTTTGGTTTTTTAGCATAATGTTTGTCTGAAGCTTCTTATGAACTGGGTTAGAAGCAAATATGATCTGAGGTAAATTAGGAGCTGTGAACTAATAATTTTAAATCTGATTATGGTCCAAGCAGAAACAATATATTTAGCCAATCCTTCAATCTCTGCAGAAAGTTAACACCATTGTTCAATGCAGTAGTACTCAACTTGTGGTTCCTGGACTCCTGAAGCCTGTAAGCCATAGATTTTGGGTCCATGAAATTATAATACTTAATTAAAGGTAGGCTGATTACTTATTAAAATAGATCTAAGCCAATGATGAGTTCCAGTCATTTTGGTGACTTTGAAATGCAATAATACTCAAAATTTCTACTCTGGGGAACACAGATTGGGGTTGAAGAGTTTAGTTTTGGAACCAAGGTTAGGACTTGTATAACGAAATAAAGACAAGTAAAATCCTTTATTTTAGGAAAAGAAAAAAAATAAAGGCCCTCTTAACAGTAAGAGGATGGTCGGCTCAAACTCAAGTCTCCTTGTTTGATTTCTTAGGGTTTAAAGATTAAAGGAATACATAGGAATACAAAGGTACACAAGGTGATTTCAGATTACTAAGAGATAAAATATTGGAACATTTATAACCATTTGGATTGTAAAAGAGGGGTTCTAGTAATAATTTCTCCCCAACTCTCAAAATTTAAATAGCCAAATTAAAGAAAATGATGTTTGTTCTTTTTGAAACACTATGTGGGGAAAAGTCCAGTTTGGAGACAAGCTTCTTATCTTAATTTATGATTAAGTCAAACACTGCAGTTTTGTTTAGTTTGGGTATAACATGAAAATGTCAACGCTGACTTTTCTAATTTCCCCTCGGGGATCAATAAAGTATCTTTGAATTTGAATTGAATTAAATTAAAAATACTTCTTTGCATTTAACTTGAAATTCTGCAATACAGCTGCGATCAAATTGAGCCAAACAAAAAGAGAACTATAACAATAACTCTCAGGATTGTAGTTATTATTATTACAGAGTTACAGTACAAAGAATTAGCAAAAGGTTTCAGCATCAGTAAATTTGGATTCATATAAGAGAAAACTGTTGCTGTGCTTCTAAATACTTTGAGATCTCTTTGGACTATGTGCACTCATTTTTAAAAAGGATCCTGACGATTGTCATAACAAAATTGATCAATTATAGCATTAAAAGATATGGCTGAGAAAACATATTCTGAAAAGAGATTGTTAAAAATTTCTTTGATTTCTTGAAGCTTCAAATTTGGCCATTTGTCTGTCTCTGATATTTTGTCTTTGTTTTGTTGGTATGAATGTTTGATTATATGTTGCATGAAACAATAATCCATGTTTAGAATAATGTTTCTAAATCTCAGATTGATTAAACTTTGAGTTTTCAGGAGGGTTAAGAAGCAGCTTGTTTCTCAGGTAGGTGCATGTTAACAGTTTTGCAGTTTAAGTTACACTAATGTGGGATGGGATGAAGAAACTGTGGGTCCGCCCATAGGCTGTCAATCAGAGGTTAGTTCTGCCTGACTCCGCCCACCTACTAGATTGGTTCATGCCTTTGTTGTCATGGTAACGCTCAGCACCTCCCTTCCTGAGTTTTAACACTGTTTAAGAGACAATAGAATCAAAATGCTTGTAGTGATTGTTGCCTTAAAAACATGTTTTTTTGTATAATGATTAAGGATGTAGCATGACTTTTAGATTTATGTGTTTTATTACTAAAAGGTTAATGAAATAGTTTAAACTAGTTTGAAGAATTAGTTTTGCATGCAGAATAATTGGTGATTTATTAGATTGAAAGTTTCCCTGGTGCCATTAAGCTAGCTGACAATTCAAGATATGCCAAAAGTAAGGAATATATTTTTGATAAAGAATCAGAGTCATGCCTTTATACTTGGTGGGAATTATTTATTAGATTCAATTTGTAGGGTTTATGCATCTGAATTACATTAGATGTCCATTAATCTAATACTCATCTTCATACAAGACAAATCAGGATGATATGTGACTAATTTCTAAGTGAGACATTGATGAACTGAATGACTAAAGTTTGTGTTTAGTTGTTAATGGAACTGAATTGAAGTTAAAAACATCTGGATTTTCTTTATGTTGCTTTTGTTAAATTCATAGTGACACATAGTTATGTCAGAATTCATTTCTTTGGTTCTAGGTTATGTGATCTTGGTTACTAAAACATTTTTGTACAAACTTTTTGCTGGATTGTCGCATGGGTTGGACCCTGCGCCAGAAGAGGGGAATGTCAGAATAAAGTAACATGGGGTTCCAAAAGTTTTAGCACTCATGGGAAAAAGGGTAGGTCATACCTCCAGTGAGGACTTAGTGACAATGCGAGAGAGACGTTGTACTTTGTTTATATAAATGGTGCATAGCTTCCTAAGACCACATTCTGAAAACCTCTCTGAAATTATGGTGTTGATTCTTTTGTGAAATTTTATATCTCCACAGATTAGACCATTTTTGAAATTCTTTGTGGGTATTCTGAAACTATGAAATGTTGACCTGTAATCAGACCTTCCTCAAACATCATGTCACATTTTTGATATTCAGAATATTTAGCTGATGGTCATTGCTAGTATATCAGGTGAAGTCAGAAGATCAATTATTTGGATTTTGTTGGATGTTTTGATGAAGTTCATGTAGTTAAGCACTTAGGTTTGAGAATAGGACTTTGAATTGAAAATTAGCCAAGTGTTGTGAAGGCTCTACCTATTGTTCTCACTTATATGAGATTGAGACAAAGGACACAGGCAAATCTCAGTCCTTTTGAAGTGCTGTGTGGCAGGTCTCCTAATTTGGACATGCGGATATTGCCAAGAAAATTTTCTTCCACATCTTTGTGTGAAGATAGGGTGTTGTTTTACTGTCAAAACCTGTCCACTGTGTTTTCTCAAGTTTCACAGACGGTGAAGGCTGCATTACCAGAAACAGCCACTTCCACCCTCCAGTCCTTTATTCCTGGCGACTGGATTCTGGTCAGAGAATTTAGGAGAAAACACAGGAAGTCCAGGTGCTGGAATGGCCCATATCAGATCCTACTAGGCACCCAGGAAAGCTGCAGGAAAGCTCCAGCTCCTCCAGCTTCATCTGGCTTCCAGGACGCAAGTCATCTTCCAACTGGATCATCCACGGCCTGAAAGGTGTGAGGACAGCGGACCACCACAAGATAAAGAACTGTAAGCTGATCACTGGCGAGTGATTGAACAGGTGGTTGAAGAACACTGTTCTTACAAGGGCACAATAATCCCTTGGGCAGTGCAACGTTATTTCAGAATCTACTGAAGGCCATCGCATTGCCTGAAAGTTAGAAATCATAAGGTCATTTGCCTCACTGCACACACACCACAGTGAGAGATTCTTTCCTCCCACTTTGACAGCGAGACTGACTCTGAGGAGGATATCTCAGATGCTTTTATCTAACTTTTATGTTTATTGCTTGATATTTATCATTATGGTATTATTACAAATTTGAATGTGTTCATTTCCACCGTTGTTTAGTTGGACTATGGAAGCCTAACTTCCAGCAGGTTAGAGTTCCTGTTTCTAAATATATTTCTAGAGGAGCTTCCTACAACCGCCCACCTGTACCAGACTGGTAACAGGGCAGCTTGAAGCCACTCAGAAGAGTCAGCAGGATATTTTGTTTTTAAGTTGTGTTTATAATTTGTTTTCTTTGAAAAAAAAACTGTTTGCTTTCAGTACCAGAAGAAAGGACATTCCACTTCAAGGTCACGATGCAGTTAAATGGAAGATGGTCTGTTCTGATGCTAATGATTGGTATTGCAAATATTTTTTATAACTCTTGTGTTCATTTTGGGAAAGGTACAGCAAAGACAATGTGTGGTTAATCTGGCTAATAATATTCATCAGCGGATTCGAAGAGAGATTCATCACTTTTCTGACTACTATGATCATACTGATAATGTTTGGTGGCAACTGATGCATCAAAACTGTGAGGAATTATACTGTAAGAAAAAGCAGAAATGTTAGTAGATTTTCTAGTGAGATTAATTTAACGTGTGCTTCTACAGGAACTCTTTATAGAATTCGGGGTATTAGAAATCCGATTAAAGATCCAGATATTTGTATTACACAGGAGGTATGGATACCGATGGATTTTATGTTGCTTGAGATGCTTTAATGATGTGCTAACTCTAAATTGTTTGGGGAGTTATTACTGATGTTCAGCATTTTAGTCGTATATATATAGAGATTTGGAGTTTTTTTTTTTTTTTTTTAAGTGTTGTTATCCTTATTATTTTAGCTTTGTTTTGGTAGTAATTTGAGAACAGTAGATCTTAGAGAAAGCCATAAAATAACACATGTATTTGTTATATATTCTTTTCTTTTATTAGTTTTACTTTGATTATAAGCTTGGGTGATGGCTTTGTAGAATTTTCTTTTAGTTATGTGATTGTCTTGTAATCAGAAGAAAGGAGTGTAATGGAAAATTATTTTAAAGTGCTCTGATATTCCCTTCACCTCTCTCCTCTGACCTCTGTGTTTTATTAGTGTTCTGTTATTTAGAGCAGATGGACTCTAAATTCAAATGCTGGAGAGATTTATGGTTAACACTTCCTGAAGTGTATATTTCAAGGGAAGGTAGATGGGTGCCCTCATAAATAACTTTGTTAACTCTGACCCGGGGAGGGTCTAGGGGCCATATTTCTAAAACTCTTTGAAGTTGAGATAACACCCTCATTTTTGGTATAAATACTGTTTGTGATTTCTGTTCGTGGCTCTGTTTCACTGACTAACCTCAGTGTCAGGGTCTTCAAACGCTGAATGCCTTTGAATAAAACCTATAAGACAAAGTCCGGATTTTCTCTTGTTATGAGTCAACTTCTACCCACTTTGATAAGAAAATTCCACAACAACACCAAATGACCTAAGCTTCCTCAAGAAGTACAGTCTGCTCTTTCCCTTCTTGTAAATGGCTTCACAGTTGCATCTCCACTCTAGTCTGTTGTCCAGGTGAACACCGAGGTATTTATACTCCTCCACCACCTCCACTTCTTCTCCCATGATAGAAATAGTGTTTGACTTATTCCTGTTTCTCTTAAAATCTACAATCATCTCCTTTGTTTTAGTCACGTTCAACATGAGATGATTGTTTCCACACCATGCCACAAAGCGGTCCACCACCATCCTGTACTCAGCTTCTTGTCCATCTCTGATCCACCTCACGACTGCAGAATCATCCGAGTATTTCTGCAGATGACAGGAGTCTGTCTTGTACTGGAAGTCTGAGGTGTACACAGTGAAAAGGAATGGTGAGAGTACGGTCCCCTGTGGTGCTCCTGTGCTGCTGACTACCTGGTTAGACACACAACCCTTCAGTCTCACAAACTGTGGTCTGTTTGTATCATTAATTTACTCAGGTTGTCGAAATATAACCAAATCAGAAGATGACACAGATTCGATGCACAGAATTAGATTGAAATGAGGTTTTATTGTTCCAACTTAGGTAGACCTTGATTAGAGTTGTTAGAAGCCAGAGGATGAGGAAGCCCCAAGGATCCGAGCAGAGAGAGAGTGTTCTGGCGGTGGAAATATTTACAGTGCAGATTTCCTGAAGAAGAGTTCCATATGGCGACAGGCAGGCAGACAGATGGGCAGATCGACAGGAAGGCAGGACAACAAGCGATCAGGCAGGCTGACAGAAGTCCACATAACAGAGACTATGTTCCAGCAACAGACTGTGTCAGCAGCTGTCTTAAAAAGCCATGAGCTCATTAGCTGGATGAGTTGCAGCTGAGAACAATGAAGTGCCAGAACCAGCCAGCAGAGATCTCACAGTACCCTCCCCTCAACGATTGCCTCCAGGCAATCCCGAACGTTTCTCCGGATGACGTCTGTAAAAAGATGTAATGAGAGCAGGGTCCAGGATAAGAGAACGAGGTACCCAGGTTCTTTCTTCAGGTCCATATCCAGCCCAATCCACAAGGTACTGAAAACCACGCCCCCTACGTCGAACATCCAGGATACGATTGACCGTGTAAGCTGGATGGTCATCAATGAGACGAACAGGGGGAGGGAGCTTGGTGGGTGGATTCAGGGGACTTTCCGAGACTGGCTTGATCTGTGAAACATGAAAGGTAGGATGAATGTGCATAGAAGCTGGCAACTTGAGTCTCACCGCAGAAGGGTTGATGATCCTTTCTATGACAAAAGGACCGATGAAACGGGGGGCCAACTTTCGAGTAGTATCCTTTAATTTAATATTCTTGGTGGAGAGCCAGACCTTCTGATCAATGCAGTAGACCGGTGCGGTGGAACGGTGACGGTCAGCAAACCTTTTATTCTGTTCCAAAGTGCGTAGAAGTGTCCTCCTGGTCTGACGCCAGATCTTACGACACCTGGAGATATAATGCTGAACAGAGGGGACAACAGTGTCAGATTCAATACTGGGGAATAATGGAGGTAGATAGCCCAGAGAAATCTCAAAGGGAGATAAACCAGTAGCAGAGGAAGTATGAATATTATGGGCATATTCTATCCAAGTGAGATGTCTACACCAGGAAGAAGGGTTGTCATTAATCACACATCTCAATGCTACTTCCAGTTCCTGATTGCATCTCTCAGTCTGCCCATTAGACTGAGGGTGGTAACCAGATGAAAGGCTTACGGTAGCACCAATAGCCCTACAGAACTCCTTCCAGACTTGTGAAATGAACTGCGGGCCTCGGTCAGAGACAATATCCAAGGGCATGCCATGAATACGGAAGACATGAAGAACCAGAAGTTGAGCAGTCTCCAATGCAGACGGAAGCTTAGTTAAGGGAATAAAATGAACAGTCTTAGAGAATCTATCAACAACGGTAAAGATGACTGTGTTTCCGTCAGATGGCGGGAGACCAGTGACGAAGTCAATAGAGATGTGGGACCATGGGCGACTGGGGGTAGACAGAGGTTGAAGAAGACCGGCAGGAGGTTGATTTGAGTTCTTGTTACGGGCACATGTGGAACAAGCTGCGACAAACTCTCTAATGTCGGGATTCATAGTGGGCCACCAGAAATACCTCTTGGTAAAAGTGATCATACGATTAATTCCCGGATGACAGGTAAGTTTATTATTATGAACCCAATCCAGAACTTTATTGATGACAGAGTTCGGAACGAACAGTTTGCCTACAGGACCAGTACCTGGGTCTGGTTCAGATTGTTGTGCCTCCCTGATGTCCTTTTCAATGGCCCAGGTGAGGGCGCCCACAATGCAGGATCCCGGTAAGATGGAAGCTTCAGTCTTGGATTGCTCAGAATGAGAAAATTGGCGAGAGAGAGCGTCGGGCTTGATGTTCTTGGAGCCGGGTCTGTAAGAGATAGAAAAATTAAAACGAGCAAAAAACAGGGACCAACGGGCTTGTCTGGAGTTAAGTCTCTTGGCATTTTGGATGTAAGAGAGGTTTTTATGGTCAGTCCAAATGAGAAAAGGGACTTCCGCCCCCTCTAACCAATGCCGCCACTCCTCAAGCGCCAACTTGATAGCCAGAAGCTCTCGATTTCCCACATCGTAATTCTGCTCTGCTGACGACAAACGACGAGAAAAATAAGCACAAGGATGCACCTTGTTGTCTATAGGAGAACGTTGAGACAAGATGGCCCCTACTCCAATGTCAGAAGCATCAACCTCCACAACGAATTGCGCACTAGGATCAGGATGAGTCAGAATGGGTGCAGAAGAAAATAAAGTTTTCAATTTGCAAAAAGCTTTCTCTGCCTCAGGGGACCAATGGAATGTCTTCAGAGAGGAGGTAAGTTGAGTGAGAGGCACAGTGACCTGACTGTAGTTCTTTATGAACCTTCTATAAAAATTTGCAAAACCTAAGAACCTTTGGAGTTGCCTGCGATCCGTTGGAGTAGGCCACTCTGCCACTGCCTTGGTCTTCTCAGGATCCGTTCTGTACCTGCCTGCTTCAAAAATAAAACCCAAGAAGGTCACAGAAGAAACACCGAATTCACATTTTTCGGCTTTTACAAAGAGTTGGTTTTCATAAAGCCTCTGGAGTATGGTCCTGACATGCTGGTGATGCTGATCAATGTTCTGAGAGAAAATCAAAATATCATCCAGATAAACAAACACAAAGAGGTTGAGGAAATCACGGAGAATATCATTTATAAGAGCCTGAAAAACAGCGGGTGCGTTAGTCAATCCAAAAGGCATCACCAAATATTCAAAATGTCCCAGGGGAGTCTTGAAAGCTGTCTTCCACTCGTCACCCTCTCGGATCCGAACCAGATGATACGCATTGCGCAGGTCGAGCTTGGTAAAAATCTTGGCAGAGTGTAATTGGTCATGTATAGAATCAATGAGTGGTAAGGGGTACTTATTTTTTATTGTGATTTGATTCAACCCCCTATAATCAATGCAGGGTCTTAACGTGCCATCTTTCTTCCCCACAAAGAAGAAGCCGGCGCCAACGGGGGAGGTAGATGGTCGAATGATCCCGGATGCTAAGGAATCCTCAATGTACTCCTTCATGACTCTTCTCTCCGGTCCAGAGAGATTGTATAGTCTGCTGGATGGTAACGGAGCACCTGGAAGGAGATCAATAGCACAGTCATAGGGGCGATGCATGGGTAAAGAAAGAGCCCCCTGTTTACTAAAAACAGAAGCAAGATTGTGGTATTCAGGAGGAATCTTAGACAGATCAACAGGCTCAGGTGGTTCAATTTGTTTGCTAGAGTGAGAGACAGCAGTCTTTAGACAATTCTGGAGACAGTAATCACTCCACTTCTCTACTCTGCCCTCCACCCAATTAATTGCGGGATTATGTCTCTGCAACCACGGAAATCCTAGAACCAATTGTGGGGAGATAGAGGAGACAACAAAGAACTCACCCCATTCATGGTGGTTACCTGAGGTAATGATGTGAAGGTGGGGCACTTTAAACTTCACCTGAGATATGGTTTGACCAGTGATGCCCGAAACAGAAAGGGGGTGGTTGAGAGACTGAGAAGGTATCTTAAGTTTGTCAACTAGATCCAAGGAAATAAGATTCTGTTCCGCACCAGAATCAATAAAAGCATCCACTGGACACTTTTCTTGGCCAATAATAATAGTGACTGGAAAACACAGACGAGATATAGGGGAAAAATGGGACATGCTCATCAAAGTCCCCTGACCTATTGACGAGCCCCCCTCTTTTCCCTTCTTAGGGCATCTTGCAACATAATGTCCACCTTGTCCACAATACAAACAAAGACCAGCCCCAAAACGACGTTGTCGCTCTTCAGGAGAGAGACGAGTGTGACCAACCTGCATAGGCTCAGGTTCCACAGATCCCTCCGAAGAGGAAGTGGGTGTATCAAGGTAAGCGGTCCGAGGTGCCATAAAGTGCTGCCACTCTGACTTATGATTCCTCTCTGCTTGTCTCTCTCTTAGGCGGTTGTCAATACGGATTGATAGTTTGATTAAATCATCCAGTCTCGCAGGTTGATCTCTTAAAACCAACTGGTCCTTTATCTGATCTGTAAGGGAATTCACAAAAATACCCTTGAGTGCCGCTTCATCCCAACCCACCTCCTGTGCTGCCACCCGGAAGTCGATGGCGAACTCCGCCAATGCCCTCTTTCCCTGTTTGAGGGTAAGTAACTTCTTAGCAGCTGTCTCCTGTTGGAGTGGTTGATCAAAGACTTCCTTGAAGTGACTGAAAAAAACAGCATAACTCAGAGACTCAATAGGGTTAGTTGTGAGAAAAGCGTGCGCCCAGCGTAAAGCAGATCCTTTTAGGGAGGTAACAATAAAAGTGATCTTGGAAGCAGCAGTCGGAAACAGAGAGGGGGAACGACTAAAAGCCAACTCACATTGGAGAGAAAACCCACCAAAATTATTAGGGTTGCCATCAAAAAGTTCAGACGGACGGAAATCAGGTTCTCGGATTCCGGATGAGTGGGTTGTGGGTGGCTGAGGATTCTCAGAACGAACTGGAGGATTGGAAGGAGCGGGTGAGAGTTTGGTTAATATTTCACTTAAGGCATGTACCATACCACCAAGTTCCGTGAGATGGGCATCTGTCGTCCTTTGTTGTTGTAGCAACTGTTGAAGCATGGTCTCAGTGGATTGGAGGCGTTCCCTCCAGGAGGTCTGTTCATCTTCATCTGATTTGTTTTTCGACATGTCTGCGTGCTGGAACATACTATCATTAATTTACTCAGGTTGTCGAAATATAACCAAATCAGAAGATGACACAGATTCGATGCACAGAATTAGATTGAAATGAGGTTTTATTGTTCCAACTTAGGTAGACCTTGATTAGAGTTGTTAGAAGCCAGAGGATGAGGAAGCCCCAAGGATCCGAGCAGAGAGAGAGTGTTCTGGCGGTGGAAATATTTACAGTGCAGATTTCCTGAAGAAGAGTTCCATATGGCGACAGGCAGGCAGACAGATGGGCAGATCGACAGGAAGGCAGGACAACAAGCGATCAGGCAGGCTGACAGAAGTCCACATAACAGAGACTATGTTCCAGCAACAGACTGTGTCAGCAGCTGTCTTAAAAAGCCATGAGCTCATTAGCTGGATGAGTTGCAGCTGAGAACAATGAAGTGCCAGAACCAGCCAGCAGAGATCTCACAGTTTGTCAGGTAGTCTTTAATCCAGGAGATTGTTGAGGCCTCCACCTGAGTCTTCTGGAGTTTCTGACAAAGCAAATCAGGTTGGATTGTATTAAATGCACTGGAGAAATCAAAGAACATGATCCTCACAGTGCTGCTGGCTTTGTCCAGATGACAATGGGTTTGTTGAAGCAGGTGTATGATGGCATCTTCAACTCCAACTCCACAGCGATAAGCAAACTGAAGGGGGTCCTGATGGTTTACTGTTTGCTTACTCAGGTGGGCCAACAGGAGTCTCTCTAGGACCTTCATGATGTGAGATGTCAGGGCAACAGGTCTATAGTCATTGAGGACTGATGGGTGAGTTTTCTTTGGTACCGGAACAAGACAGGAGGTCTTCCACAACACCGGAACCTTCTTCTGGGCCAGGCTAAGGTTGAAGAGGTGCTGCAGAATCCCACAGAGCTGCTCTGCACAGGCCTTCAGGACTCTAGGGCTGACATGATCTGGACCTGCAGCCTTATTCCTATTCAGTCTCTCCAGTTGTCTCTTCACCTGACTTCTTGAGACACACAGGTGGAAGGGGGAAGCAAAGGAAGTATCAGCATCTTCTGATATGGTTGATGGCAAACATGTAGAAGGGTCTAGGGCTGAGGTGGAAAATAAAATATGTGAGGTGTTACTGGACAGCTGTGGGTCCTGTGGGCCAAAAGAGGGTGGGATGTCTGTTTGGCTGTGAGCAGGAGAGGAGGATGCTGAGCTTCTTTCTGAACTGAGCCTATTGAAGCCCTTGATCTTCTTCATCCCTGTCCACACATCTCTGATATTGTTTTGCTGGAGCTTGCTCTCCAGCTTCTTCTTGTACACCTCCTTGCTGTCTCTTATCTGGACTTTAAGTTGCTTCTGTAAACTCCTCATGTCTCCCTCTCTGAATTCAGATTATTTTAATAAACTTGTGGAAATGTACAACTGATCTCTGACTGAGGATTGTCCTTTGGGGTGCCAAATAAAAAGAGTCGGTGAGAGGTGAGGAGTAATGTAAGAGTTAACGGACGGCCAGTAAAGTTTTCCTACCTCGACAAGTCGAAGGGTCAGGGCAAATACTGAGGTCAAGTAACTTTTTGCCAGCATTTAAACTGAATAAACAGATACATTTCTATAAATTCTAAGATTGCAGACCTTATGGGAAATGACATATTAAGGAGTTATTTTGCATATACATACTAATATGAGAGAATTTACCTAATGGCTGTTCTTTAATTTATACTAATAAAAAAAAACTTGCGAAATCGCATTTAAACAGCTTAGATAATTAGACATAAAATGTCTGTAACCTAGAGAATATGTTGCTAAGGATAGGGGTATAAAACAGAAATAGTTCCTTTCATACTTTACGGGAGTGCATTATTGATTAAATTGACCATTTATCCTATGTGTGTTGGAACTTTTGGTGCGTGTTTTATATGGTCCAAGTAAAAGAGAAGTGATTTTGCTATCTGATTGCCCATCAGGCTCAGAAAAGGGAATTAGTGATGCAGAAAAGAAAATTCATTGCACGTAGAGGGCCATGAGCATAACAGCCTCAGTGAATTATTACACTGGTAGCTCTAATAAGGAAAAAAAAGAAGTTGCAAGGAAAAAAAAAACACAGGAAGTTGTTCAGGTAGTTATCGGAGTTATTGTGTTTTAAAGTTAAGACAACTTTACCTAAAGGGTCATTTTCAAGCACAGTACGGCCATAACGCGCCGTCAACGATTTATGTATTTTGATTCCTAAATTACTGTTATTTTAAGGTACATGTTTGACTTTTAGGAAGCTATAGGTTTTCCTTTGTTAGCTGAAAGTGCTAACGGCTAACGCCAATCAAGTTAGGGGAAACATGTGACTCGTGGCCATCTTATGAGTCCATAGGCTTCCTCATCACCAGGTGAGGACTAGTTAAGAATCATTTATTCAGAAAGGTTGTTAATTTCCAATCTAGGAAATAATATTTCCCTAAAAATAATTAAAAAAAATGTTCTAAATGTGATAGCAAATTAAACATTGTTAAGAGTCATTTATCCAGAAAGGTTGTTGGTGAATATTTCCTTAATAGTATTTCCTTCAATATTACTCCACAAAATAAAGAGAGCTAATTAAACACCTTTGAGAAATAGTCACCCAGAAGGTTGATTGTATTCAGCAAATCATTATTTGAAGTATTATTTTATTAAAATAATTTTTTATCTGATGTTGCATTGTGATTGGTGGTTTATTGTTTTATTGTATTGTAAGTTGGTTCCAAGATTAACCTCATGTCCAGATTTCTCAAGATAATCCTTGGTTCTCAGACATAAATAACATTGAATGGTAATGTCACATCACTCTATTGGTCATGGTTTTTAACCATCTTTGATTCTCATGTTCATATTGTATTTAGTTCATTGGTCTTCCTTATTCGTTCATTTTGCTTGGTGGTTGAATTGTTCTTGTAAAGAGTTGGTTGAAATATGTTTGACTTTCAGTTGAATTATTTTTGTTAATACTTGTATTTTAAGAAATTATGTAATTTTATTGACACAATTATTATAAACTCATTTCCACGCACACATTTATTATAACAATTGTTATAAATACATTATTTATTGATTTCTGTGATGGACTGGCGACCTGTCCAGGGTGTACATCGCCTCCTGCCCATAGACTGCTGGAGATAGGCACCAGCTTCCTTGTGAGCCACTATGGAAAAAGCGATAGAAAATGACTGACTGACTGACAATTTATTTATTTATGTGTATGCAGAGTTTTGCTGTTCAGTATTGCCAAAGCTTGATTTACTATTTTCTCTATTGTCCTAATACAGGATAACACTTAACAGACCAAATTATAATTTAATTAACTATTAAATAATATAATCATAACAATAATCACAACATCTGCTTGTTCAAAAAATCCACGGTTTTCTCAGATCTCCCAAATGCAGGTTTAATTAAAAAGAGCTAACAGAAAATGTCCAGAACAACAAACCTAATTAACAAATTATCCTTATAGAACAGTATAAACAACTCAGTCTTATGGATTCACACTCTCAAAGATTCTACATAAACTGCATCCAAAATTGGCTTCTGTTGATTCTCGCTACTTTGTTTACATCTGTTGGACCATGTTTTGCTGAATATTGGACCATTTGCACGTTGCTGGACGCCACCAGGTCTTCCGGCGTTTTCGGCCATTTTATATCTCAGGACAGTCCTCTACTACAAATCCCAGCGGCCACCACGGCTGATAGGACGGGGGCGTCGCAGCTCTGAGGCCACAGTCAACTATATAACAGAGTATGAGACGGCCCACCATTGCTTTCAGCCTGGGACCGAGACACGATTACCTCGCAACTGGAGCATCACTCTGGAGAAGAAATCCCACGTGGACTTTCATTCATTCTCCCCATTGGCCAACGAGAAAACTAAACGAATTAAGCTTACAGGAATAAGAAGGCTTGTAAGTTTTCAACTTTACCGATCGTAGACGTGGGTTTAACACGTAACCAAAAAAACCACGGAGTTTTCAAGGAGATTCAATTTTTCCTCCTTGTTTTTTTTGTTCCAGTCGACTAGTGACAGTCCGTCATATTTATTGAATCGGAAGAGTGAATTGTACCAGGGCTGTTGATATAATAAATATTCATGTAGATAAAGTGAAGGCGTTTGTGTTTATTTTGTGCAAGAGTGATTTGTCAGTCAAAATAAGGTCAAAGTTCCCCACGTTTCGGCAGAAACGGTTGACTAAACAGTGACATCTAGTAATAGTTATCAACCATTACTGAGAATTTAATAATTGTAATTATCAAGGGCTTTGGGCCACAATTACAACACCAGAGGACATCTCTGATTTCAATTCATAAATAAGGATTTTTGGTTAAGAAATTAATTTTCTCAAATTATGATTTTTAATTATAATTCTTGCTAAATATTAATCAATCAATAATTATAATCCCAACACATCTGTTCTTAACATTGCTCAGAAACTGGTCGTGCTCCTAGTGGAGAGCTTGAAAACTGCATCACAGTCCTGCCATTAGAACATTAACATTATCATGCATTCTGTAGCTTTACATATCATAAAATGCAAAAAAAGGGCAAATAAACCAGATAATGTGTGCCACGCTTGCATTGAAAGTTATGAAAACGAAACACTTTTATATAGAATAACATGCAAAGTTCCTCACATGTAACATTAGGAAGAATATAAATCTATTACATTACATCACTTTGCTTGCTAAGATTGCAAAACGTCTACAAAAAATGTAAACAGTGGGTCTCTCACAGGATGCTAGCTGGAGTCATCATGAGAGCTGAATTACCACTGAATAGCACAGTCCAAAATAGTTCTTGTTTGATTTGACTACTTTATCATTGTCGATGTTGCAGTTACATTTGATGGATTTTGAACAATCTTTAAAAAAATACAAATAAAATCATCCGCCTTCACAGTATGCTGGACTAAAACATTTTTGTATAACTGCTATATCCCAGATGTCGGTCATCTTCTGATTCTATTGCACTGTTTAAGTTACTTCAAGGAGACATTGTTGGCACCATCGTTTCAGTAAGTAGGTGCCTCTTTTTTAAATCAAACAGATCCATTTGCTTTTCTCAATATATATATATATATATATATATATATATATATATATATATATATGTACATGTCTGTTTTTTTCATGTAAATGAGCTCTCCACCCGTTCTGTAATGTTTTCATTATCACTTTGAGTCTCTGTCCCAGAACAAGGTGGGATTTCTCCATGGGGATTGAAACTACTTCGCCTGTCAGCAGACAGAAAGAATCATTGCTTTGTACTTCCACCCTGTTATCTTCAAGTGTGTGATAAGGAACTATACAGAGTTCCCCTATCTGGATGAAGAAGAAAGACGACCCCGAGGTAAGTTCATCTTACAACAAGGATTCATCATTGCCATTGCCTCTATTTACATTGACTTTGTTCCATCTTACACATACTCGCAGAAAGACAAGCGCATACAGTACAGACCAAAAGTTTGGACACACCTTCTCATTCAAAGAGTTTTCTTTATTTTCATGACTATGAATATTGTAGCTTCACACTGAAGGCATCAAAACTATGAATTAACAGATGTGGAATTATATACTGAACAAAAAAGTGTGAAACAACTGAAAATATGTCTTATATTCTAGGTTCTTCAAAGTAGCCACCTTTTGCTTTGATTACTGCTCCGCACACTCTTGGCATTCTGTTGATTAGCTTCAAGAGGTAGTCACCTGAAATGGTTTTCACTTCACAGGCTTGCACTGTCAGGTTTAATAAGTGGGATTACAAGCCTTATAAATGGGGTTGGGACCATCAGTTGTGTTGTGCAGGAGGTGGATACAGTACACAGCTGACAGTCCTACTGAATAGACTGTAAAGACCTAAGTAAAGAAAAAGCTGTCAGCTTTTAAGTCTATGTTCTCTCTCTGTTTTTTCTCTTTCTAAAAGCTATATCTGACCTGGCTCTGTGTTTAGCTGGGGCACCTTCCTGGAGGGGGACATCGGCCAAGCTGCTGCTGCCAACAACATAATGCTCACCTTATATATGTTACGGCCCAAGGCCTTTCCTTTGGGTCTCTAACATGTTTTTTTTTTTCCGAGCTTCTAATTGGTGCTGATTGAACCTGGAGGCAGCTGGCCAGTGTTTCCAGAGGATTTTAAGATCCACCACTTCCTGGAACACAGTGTCTCTCTCCTCCTTGCTTTCTCTAGGCCCTCTTCCCTTCCCTGCTTCTTTATCCTCCAGCCAGCCAGGGTTTTAGTTTGATTTTAATGTTGCTAAATAAACTTACTTTCATACTCTAGACTTGAAAACTGGCTCAGAGTTTCCTACAGAAAGTATTACCTAATCTGCACTTCTGTGTTCTTTGTGTGTCTCTGTTCTCTCAAACCCCCAGTCGGTCGTGGCAGATGGCCGCTCACACTGAGCCTGGTTCTGCTGGCGGTTTCTTCCTGTTAAAAGGGAGTTTTTCCTCTCCACTGTCGCTACATGCGTGCTCAGTATGAGTGATTGCTGCAAAGTCAATGGAAGCGACTGTCCACTGTCTCTACATGCTCATCCAGGAGGAGTAAATACTGCAAGAAAACTTTTTATCCAATCTGAATAATAAACTGAATCTGACTGCACTGTTTGATAGTTAGAATTAATTGCAAAGTATGTTCCCGACTTGAAATCTGTATGATTGAATTGATTTTTTAAAGTGCCTTGAGATGACATGTGTTGTGAATTGGGACTATATAAATAAAACTGAATTAAATATTGCATTCTCTAAAATATGGTTATGTTTTCTATGTTCCAAATAATCCTATAATTATAAAATAAGAAACAGTTTATTGTGATTCTTGTAGTGTCTTAGCTCAGTCAAAAAGATTAAGGTAAAACATTACTTTAACAGAATACCTATTCCTATGAAGATAATTTTTTGTGTCTGAAAATCTTTCTGTTGTATTCCTACTGCTTGTGCAATTGGGATATGATCAATTACACAGAGATGCACCAAGAAACCATGCTGGTTGGAAACTAAATGAATCTGATCTTATATATGATCTGATCTTATAAGATATATAGTTGCTAACAGTTCCTGCTGAACACTGTTCTGTGCAGATGTAACTGTGTAAATACAACTCAGGTAGTTATTTCCTGTATCATTGAGGTATTTAAAAAGGAGAGCAAATTCAAGTTAGTCTTGAATTGTGATACTTTGGCTGATTTGATCACACAAACAACAGATAACAAAAGTGTACAGTGGGGCCAAAAAGTATTTAATCAGCCACTGATTGTGCAAGTTATCCGTCTTAGAAAGATGAGAGAGGTCTGTAATTTTCATCATAGGTACACTTCAACTATGAGTCAAAATGAGAAATAAAATCCAGGAAATCACATTGTAGGATTGTTAAAGAATTTCTTTGTAAATTATGGTGGAAAATAAGTATTTGGTCAATAACAAAAGTTCAACTCAATACTTTGTAGCATAACCTTAGTTGGCAATGACAGAGGTCAAACGTTTCCTGTAAGTCTTCACTGGGTATGCACACATTGTAGCTGGTATTTTGGCCCATTCCTCTATGCAGATCTCTAGAGGAGTGATGTTTTAAAGCTGTCGCTGGGCAACACGGACTTTCAACTCCCTCCACAAATTTTCTATGGGGTTGAGGTTTGGAGACTGGCTAGGCCACTCTAGGACCTTAAAATGCTTTTTACGTTGCCTCTCCTTCATTGCCCGAGAGGTGGTTTTGTCATGCTGGAAGACCCAGTCACATTTCATCTTCAATGCCCTCACTGATGGAAGGAGGTTTTGGCCTAAAATCTCACGGTACATTGCCCTGTTTATTCTTCCCTTAACACAGATTAGTTGTCCTGTCCCCTTTGCAGAAAAACAGCACCAATGCATTGATTTTCCCACCCCCATGCTTCACAGGTATGGTGCTCTTGGGATACAACTCAGCATTCTTCTTCCTCCAAACACGACGAGTTGAATTTGTGCCAAAAAGTTATGTTTTGGTTTTGTCTGACCACACATGATATTCTCCCAATCCTCGTCTGAATCATCCATATGCTCTCTGGCAAACCTCAGACATTGTCTGGCTTAAGCAGGGGAACACGCCTGACACTCTTGGCGTAGTGTGTTACTGTTGGTAGACTTTGTTACTTTGGCCCGGCACTCTGTGGTTCATTCATCAGGCCCCTTCGTGCTCACCATTCTCATGATCCCTTTGACCCCACGGGATGAGATCTTGCGCAGGGACCCAGATCAAGGGAGATTATCAATGGTCTTCATATCTTCTATTTTCTTACAATTGCTCCCACACACCAACCTGTTTGCCTATTATAGATTCACTCTTTCCAGCCTAGTGCAGGTCTACAGTTTTCTTCCTGGTGTCCTTCAACAGCTCTTTGGTCTTGGCCATGGTTGAATTTGGAGTCTGACTGTTTGAGCCTGTGGACAGGTGTCTTTTATACAGATAATGAATTCAAACAGGTGCTATTAATACAGGTAACATGTGGAGGACAGAAGAGCTTTTTAAAGAAGGTGTTACAGGTCTGTGAAGGCCAGACATCTTGCTTGTTTGTGGGTGACCAAGTTATTATTTACCATCATAATTTCTAAATAAATTCTTTAACTATCCTACAATGTGATTTCCTGGCTTTTGTTTCTCATTTTGTCTTCATTGTTGAAGTGTACCTATGATTAAATTTACAGACCTCTCTCATCTTCCTAAGTAGGAGAACTTGCACAATCAGTGGCTGACTAAATACTTTTTGGACCCACAGTAACTGTCAGTCTTTCACTTAAAAGAATTGCATCTTGATCCTTCTGTGGCTAGCTGATACCTTGTGGAATTAGTTTTAGTAGTTTTATTTCAATTACTCTGTTCCAACCTGCAGAATTATTAAAAATATGTTTACTAACATCACCAAATTGGTAAGGTTGTAATTTTAATCTGCACAGTATTTCTGTTCTGGCAGCTAATGCATCTGCATCGTAGGGTATGAAAAAGATCACATCATGTATTCATTAGCCTGTTTATTATTCACCAAAGAGGAACTTTAATCTTTTGCCCCAGTGCTTCTCTTTGACTGCTGTGGCTATTAATTATACAAAAATGTTAAAATGTGCACAGTCACCCAAATCGACCCTATTACTTGAGGTCTGCACACTGTTTTTTTACAAACTCTGTGTACTGATAGCAATGTTTAACATTTATATGCTCTGACAACAAGCTCTGACTGATACAACCTGAATCTAAATAGGGACTCATGCAATGAGTAAGTCTAAAAATAATTGACACAGGTAAAGATGTGGCATTTTTTTCAGTGTGACTTTTTAGTTAATTTCATGTACACAGGTGTTTCTGTGGAGGAAAAACACTGCAATTGACACCAAAGGAGAATACACTAAAGAAAGTTATCAAGTGAGCTGTGAAAGTAATCATTGAATTTTTTTTAAATCTGCTGTTAATTAGACAATTAGAAGTTGCCACTTGAAGAATATAAACTATCTATGTGTGTATTGAAGAATATAAACTATGTGTGTAACCTGTGTGCAGATGGAGGAGAAGGGAGTGAAAACATAGAGAGTGCAAAGTCATAAATTAGTGAATGACAGGGGAGTAGGGGATAGAGAGAGTCCAAGGTCGTAAACAGGTGGAGGACAGGAGGGGGGGGGGGGGGGAGACAGGACAAGTTTGTTATAAGAGAATAAACAGAAATACTCCTTCTTTGGACCCAAGGAAATTTTATGTTATACATGAGTGACATGATATATGTATATCATCATTCAGTCTGTCATGTCTTCATCCATCTCAGTGTGGTTTGGCTCATCCACAAAACAGGACAGGTCCAGACTGCAACAAATAATCAGGACTGCAGAGAGAATCATCAGGGCTGACCTTCCCTCCATCCAGGACTATGCTAAAATTTCTGCAGACCCCACACACCCTGCACATAAACTGTTTAGAGTTTTACCTTCAGGCCGTCGCTACAGAGCACTGTTCACTAAAACCAGCCGCCACAGAGACAGTTTCTTCCCCCAGGCTGTTTCTCTGATGAACATTTAATAGAGTACAAAACAACAGCATACAGATGTTGCAAATGCACCTTTTATTAGATATGTGTATATTGTACATTGTAAATTGTAAATTTTTATATTCTGTAATGCAAAAACAGAACAAAAGAGCAAAGTGTACCGGAGTCAAATTCCTTGTTTGTATGCACAAACTTGGCAATAAAGCTGATTCTGATTCTGATATGTTGAACACACCCTTGAGACTGGAATAAAACGAGCTGATAGCGGAGAGTTGGGCAGACTTGGGCTTGCAGGTGCGTGACTGGAGTCCATCTCTCACTCTGCGCAGAGGCGAACTCAAATTTGGTTGTACTTGTGTTTATTTCACTCTTTTGAAACCTGTACCCAAATCAACGGAGCCGGAGAAGCAAAGACGGCTTCGACACATTCTTAAAAATTCTTTTCATTTCATTTTCTGACAAAGTGTACAGAAATTAAATACAATACTTAACATTGTTGTAATTATAGATTTTGGTTTAGGATGAAGTAACAGATCCAATCATTTAATCTACCACAACATCACAGTTAGTTTTTTTAACCCACTGGTACTATTAATATTATCATTGTTTTGATTATTTTGTTTTGTATTTCTGGCCATTTTTCTACTGTTTTTATTTGGTGTTGGTTAAATAAATTTCTTGCGTTTTTGACGCTTTTTGAAGGTTTCCTTTTTACAGCGCTTGTTTCTGCTAGCCTATAAATAGGCTGGACTTTGGACGCTCTGTCTGTCCCTTTCTTGTGCTCTCGCTCGTGTTCTCTCTCTTTCGCTGGTGCCATGCATTAGCAGTGTTTTTGTAGCCTTAGCCTTTTGTTCTGATGTTGTCCGCTTTTTTATTTTAGCGTTTAGGTTCCTTTTGGGGTTTTTTTAGTCCCGTGTCAGCAGTGGCTTGAGGGACCTGTTATAGGGTTGGCCAGCTGTCACACCTGTTGTTTCTGTTTGGCCGGCTCAACAGATCCATCTTTAGGGTTTGTTTGTGGGCACGGGGAGGTAAGGTTTCTTTCAATTCAATTCAATTCAATTCAATTTATTTATATAGCGCCAATTCACAACACATGTCGTCTCAAGGCACTTCACAAAAGTCAGGTACATACATTCCAATTAATCGTAGCCATTGAACAGTGCTGTCAGATTCAGTTATTTATTCAAATTGGATAAAAGGTTTTTCTGTCTAAGGAAACCCAGCAGATTGCATCGAGTCAGTGACTTGTAGCATTCACTCTTCCTGGATGAACATGTAGCGACAGTGGACAGTCCCTGGCGTTGACTTTGCAGCAATCCCTCATACTAAGCATGCATGTAGCGACAATGGAGAGGAAAAATTCCCTTTTAACAGGAAGAAACCTCCAGCAGAACCAGGCTCAGTGTGAGCGGCCATCTGCCATGACCGACTGGGGGTTTGAGAGAACAGAGCAGAGACACAAAGAGAACAAAGAAGCTCTGAACCAGGAGGCCTTTCACTGACAAGGCCACTAGGTCGCACTGTGAGCGACAGATCATATGATATTTGGTCATGCAGAGTTCTGGTCTGGCAAGAAGCATTCGAAATTTGGGGTAAATCCGACCTTCCAGATGGAAGCGGGGCTCACTTGTTTATTAGTGGGCAGGGCTAAAATATCATCAGTTGACTGTGTCAGCATCTTCTGTATTGATTCATGATGATATATACTACATTTGTGGATCCGATGATGGATAAGGGAGATAGAGTACTTGTCCTAGGGGGCACTGTTTGTCCAAATTCCAATGTAATCCAAGATTGCAGTTTGGGGGCTGACAAAGATCAACCATATTCAGTGTGGAGCAAATTGGACCTTCCAGCTAAAATTATGTCATCAATTGTATGCGGCAACAATGCTTGCTTGGGTTCATAATGACCTGGTGACATTGAACTTCTGTCATCTGCATAGTTATGGTAACTTGTCTTGGTGTTTGTAATAACCTAAAGTAGGGGGATCATGTACATATTGAATAGGAGGGAAGCTTTAGGAACCACGTATGTGATTTTGATCAACACTGAGTAAAAGTTGCATATTGCTGATCTGATTTACTTTGTTCTTTGGCAGTCTGAGTTATCCATTGGAGCCAGAGGTTATCTTCAGTATATCTAGTGGCCATCTGGATCATTTATATGGGTTTTAAGGTGTTGTAGTCTATTTTTATCCTCCCCTTGTCTGACTCTGCCTGATTGGAGTGATTTAAGAAATTTATCTTGATGATGCCTTCCGGATTCTGTGTCCTCGTCGAAGACCAAACATGAAATAGGCATTGTGTGTTCCTAGGGGGTTGTGTGTCAAGGCTTTAAGTGTTAAAAGAAATGGCTGTGGGCCGTTTGAGGCGGTATTCGGTAAACTACCGCGTATCAGAGAAATGTTTAACGCTTCAAGTTTAGGTGTCGGGTCAGGGTCAAAAATATCAGTATTCCATGGTCCGCTGTAATATATAGTATTTTTCCACCCCCTACCGCACAAAGGGGTGGGTGTGTCTATACTTGTGGATGCGCAGTGTGTGGAGAGTTCAACATTAGCGCATAGGTAATAGTGGAGCCTCGTCAACCATGTGCTGCCTGGGATTTGGTAAGAGCTACAATTGATGACGTCGCAGAGATCAAATTGGACAGTCGTGGTCGTGCCGAGAGTGTAATTTAATTCTATTCCCCCAAACGACTGGAGGCATTTATCTGGACCCTGGGGTTCGGATTGTCTTTTATTGTTCCTGGGATGACTGGAGCATGTCTGGAAAGGAAGTTCACAGAACAATCCGAAAATCAATGTAACAATGAAGAATGCTAAAACACCTATACCTACCATGACCCAACCTTTAAGGGGCCTGGGTCCTAGATTTTCACCTCCCATTCTTTTCGAAGGTACCTGCAAAGGAAGATGAGGATTAACAATATGGTGAAACACAGACCTTTGCCACAGGACCTTTTTTTTTTTTTTTTTTTGAAAAGTTCAGAGGGTTCAGTTCAGTTCTCGGTGGGAGAGCAGCTACGACCACCAGTGAAAGAGGAAAGCTCAATCACATCCGCCTCTTCTGTGTGATGTCCTGGTCTTCACTCACAGGTGTAGACTGACCTGGAGCTAAGTGGTCTCACCAGGGGATTATTCTGCCCCTATTGGTGGGACCACTGATCTGACGGTGCACCTAAGGTATAGACTAACCTTTAGGTGTGAATGAACGCTTTCGCACCCTACGGGATTATTCTGCCCCTTGAATTGGGTGAGAAAGGTCTTCTGGTGTGCTGGTGTTGTCCCTCAGGTTCTGCTGGACCTCTGGCAGCGATCTCAGTGGTGCCTCTGCTGCTGCACACTGGCTCCAATGATACCACGTGTCTCCTTTGCACTTGACCTTCACCGCATGTGAGGTTCTCTCTGTGACCTGGAATGGACCCGTCTACCTGGGCTCTGACCACTTCCGTTTGATGACTTTCAGAAGGATCCACTCGGCGTCTGAGGTGGTGGCTCAAACCTCGGATGGTTGGGCGGCCACCTGTTTTGAGAATGCTGCAACCAAGCTGTGGAGAGATCTATAGTAATCACGGTGAGACATAGATTGTTCACATTCAGTCAAAAAAGGTAACCTGGTTTTTGGGCCTGGAAAAGGTCTTCCAGTCTGCAGTTCATGGGGCGTCAACCCATGTCTCTGGCTCACTGAGCTTCTTACTGACATCAAAGCTAAAGGTAATGCTGTGACCCAATTCATTTTGGTCTGTGCACAGATTTTAGCCAATTTAGTTTTGATTGTCTGGTTTATCCTTTCCACCTTCCCTTGAGATTGGGGGTGGTACACTGTTCCAAAGGAATGTCTCAGTCCTAGGAACTTTTCAACCTCTCTAAGTTCTTCGTTTTTTAAATGTGTGCCGTTATCTGACCTGATTTTCGCAGGAAAACCATGCCTGGGGATGTAGTGATTAATCAGACACTTCACCACTCTTTTGCTGTCTTCCTTTTTTGCTGGCCAGGCTTCTGGCCAACCGGTGAACGCATCCACACACATCAAAAGATATCTGAACACATTCACTCTCTCAGTCATGTCTGTGTAGTCTATGATGATTTCTTTACCTGCTACCGGGTCCGCCGGGAACTTACCTGGTGCAGGCTTCAGAGTGGGTCTCACATTGAATTGTTGGCAGGTGCTACACGAGCTTATCCAATGACCTACCGTCATTTTCAGGTATGGATGCCACCAGTGCTCAAGACTCTTCATCATTTGTGCAGTTCCTGCATGTCCCGGTCCATGTGCTTCTTCCAGCGCTGTTGTTGTCAACCCTGTGGGTAGGATGGGACGTCCGTCTGGACTTCTCCATAGTTCATCCTGGTCTTTTCTTCCCCCTCTTGCCTTCCAGACTGATTTCTCTTCCGGTGAGTCCCCCTTTTGCAGTCTACTCACCTCTTCCAGAGTCGGTTCTGTTGTCCATTCAACTTCAGAGTTCATCAAGATGTGTATGGGCAGATATCCAGCTTTGGTTTTGGCTGCTTGGTCTGCAGCTTGATTTCCTTGAGCCACCCTAGTGTGGCTGTTATCATGTCCTTTGCAATTTATGACCGCTACTTCTTGGGGATGTAGTAGGGCCTCAGCTAATCTTCTCATGTCTTGCTAATGTTTAATTGGTTTTTGTCCTGCTGTTCTAAACCCTGTTCTCATCTATTGCTTTAGTTCCACGTGCACTGCTCCCGTGACATAAGCTGAGTCTGTGTAGATGTTCACTTTTTGTCCTTCCCCTAGTTCTAGGGCTGCTATTACTGCTAGCACCTCTGCTCTCTGTGATGATTGGGTGACTGTCAGCCCTTCTGCCTTAAGAGTCACAGAGTTCGTTCCTGTGTCTTCCGCCACCGCATAGGCTGCTTTCAGACCCTCTGTGTCATGTCTAAAACAACAGCCATCTGTGTACAGGTTTCTTGCTTCTGTCAGTGGTTCTCCTTGTAGGTCTGGTCTGATTTTCTCACTTACCTCAACTTTTTCGGCGCATACATGGGGCTCTCCTTGTGTCATTCTGTCTGCCATGTTGATCCCTTCATGGCTGTAGATGATATTTGGCGCCTCCAGCACCTTACTCAATCTCTGTTATCTCAATGGTGAGAGTGTGAAAGCTTTGGAATTGACAAATGCCACTACCCCATGTGATGTTAGAATGTGTAGTGGATGTCCCATCACTACATGGGCTGTTTTTTGAATTATTTTTGCCAACCCTGCTGCATGTCTGATACATTCATGGTGTCTTTGTTCCATGTTGTCAAGCATCACGCTAATGTACATTAGCACTGTTCTTACTCCCCCTTTTTCTGGAACAGCACCCCGTTCAAAGTATGTGCTGTCACAGAAACATCCAAGTGAAAGGGCAATGTGCAGTCTGGATGTGCCAAGTTAGCAGCTTGGGAAAGGCTGGTTTTAAGAGCAATAAATGCTTCCTCTGCTTCTGTTGTCCATTCTAGAGGTGCCATCAAATTGCGCATGCCCTGTTTCTTCACTAAGTCACGGAGTGGGCCAGTTAGGTCATTGTGTCCTGGAATAAATTACTTGCTGTATCCGGTGAGTCCCAAGAAGGAAAGCATGTCTTTCACCCGCACCAGTTTTGGATGAGAAAGGACAGCAGATTAATGTGAAGGGGACATTCCTGTCCCGGGCTGGGAGATCACCCTGCCTAAGAAATCCACCTGTTTCCTGCAAATTTGCAATTTGGCTTTGCTGACCTTGTACCCAGCTTTTGCCAGGTGTGAGAGTACCACAGCCGTGGACTCCAAGCATTCAGAAACAGTTGGTGTCGCCAAAAGAATGTCATCCACGTATTGGATCAATGTGGTGTTTGGTGGGAGGGGACAATCTTGGAAGGATTCCTTAAGGACCTGATTAAATATTCCTGGTGATAGAGCAAAACCCTGCGGCAAACGAGTGTAGCGGTACCTGTATGACTTATATGTGAATGCAAAAACATCTCTGCACTCCTCAGCTAGAGGCAGGCAGAAGAAAGCGTTGGCCAGATTGATGCAGGTGAACCATGCATGTTCAGGGTTAAGGTTAGTGAGAGCAACGTATGGATTAGGCACTGGTACTGTGGGAGTGGACAGTGCTGCATTTACAGCTCTCAAGTCATGGGCCATTCTCCATTTCCCAGTGCCCTTCTTTTCTACTGGTAAGATGGGTGTGTTCCAAGAAGAGCCTTCAGCTGGTTCCAGCACCCCAGCGTTCCAGAGCCCCTCTATGGTGTCAGAAATTCCAGTTTAGGCTGCTGGTTTGTGAGGGTACTGGGATTTCCAAATGGGTCGGTCAGTGTTAAGCTGGAAAGTGATCGGAGAGCACTGAATGAGTCCCACATCCGTGGGGCCCTCAGCCCAAAGTGAAGATGGCATGCTCTGAACTACAGCTGCAGCCATTGGATGATCTGTTTTTTCTCTCCCATGATGTCTTTCAAGTTGCACATGTTCCAAGGTGCCAACGTCTGTGGACATGTTGATAATGCGGTAGGTGTTACCTGAGGGGGAATAAGAGATTGGTTGTGGATAAAGAATGCCAGTCAGTGAGAGCTAGGGAGCGTTTTAACACTCCTCCCAGCTTGCGAGCTTCGTGGGCAGGGTGGAGGGCTAGTGAAACATGGGGTACACCATCCGATCACATTTTGAACCAGTCCTTCTGCTCTATAGACAGCTGCACAGAGGCTACGACACCTTCAGGGGGCTACATAAATGTCTGCGGTGGCGATCTCCCAGGAAGTCCCCTCCAGCTCCTCAGCAAAGCTTTCCTGATAACACTCACAGTTATTCCTGTCATAGTAGAGGGTGACATGTGGCGGGTCAGGGGGAGAGACATAGGGCGCCAGGGTCGAGATCCAGGATTTCCACGACGAGATAATGCCTCCGCCCGCTGTGGTTTCTGGATGCAGAAGGACCCAATATATGTCAGCCATAGGGTCAGCCAGGGGTTGTATGAGATACAGTCCATGAGAGAGGCGGGAATTGTTGCCACAGGCTAGTTGAGTTACATTGGGCAGATGCACAGACAGTCCGTCAGATCCACATAAAATGGTAGCTCCCATTTTAATCAACATGTCTCTGCCCAATAAGTTGACAGGGGTGTCCGCTGACACCAAATAGCTGTGGTTCAAAGTCTGTCCCCCTATCTCAATTTTTAGGGGTTTGGTGTAAGGTAGGACCTGTGTAGCCCCAGAAAACCCCATGACAGTAGTTGTCCTTGTGGAGAGGGTGGTAGGAGGGGCTCGTTGAATAGTTGAGCATGTGGCCCCAGTGTCCACCAAAAAAGGACGGTTTTGTCCATACACCGTCACGGACAGTAAGGGGTCCTTAGTCCCTTTGTCTGGGGGGTTCTGTGAGGGCCCTCAGTAGTGGTCCGGGCCAAGGCTGGGTTCATCCCAGGCTGGCAGCTGAAGTGAAGGTTGCTGCTGTTGACCTTCACGCGGTGGACCACCCCGTCCTCGATACGGGCATCGCCTGGGCCTCCTCTGGGTCCATACCCACGACCATATGCCTCAAGGTTGTATGGACATTCTCGGCTCCAGTGACCCTGCTCCTCACAGTAGTAGCAAATGTCAGCACCCCCCCATCGCCTTGGTGGTCCGCCACAGAATCCACGGCCCCTTGGCCCACCCCTGCCCCTGAACCGGCCTGGTTGGGCATGATAAGGACCAGAGGTTGCAGACCTCGGTGCAATCGTGACCTGATGGCCAGGAAAGGGAGGAGGCTGGGGACCCTGAGAAACCGCACCTCCATACATTATTTTGGGGGTTTTATTGTCTTTCTTCTTCCTGCTTTTTGCTTGGCTTCAGCAAACTGCATTTTTAACAATTGGGTCTGCAGAGTTTTAAGTTCCTCCTCATCTTTCTTATGTTCCTCTCTTATTTTGGACAGGTGGTGTATCAGATGGCGATCCCAAGTTCCAGCCTCCGCTCCAGCCATGTCAGGATTGTCGTCCATACTGGCCTTCACCTGTTGGGGCAGACCCTTAAGGACAGCATCTCTGAACCAGTCTCGCTGTGCCCCCTCATTAGCTGGGTTAGTTCCTGTCTGAGTTTGCCACATGGATTTGCACTGGTCCAGGTATTCCCTGGGGTTAATTTTAGGGTCCCATTCAAACTTAGGAATGGTGCGACCCCTGGTTACAGGGTATGCTTGTCTCAATGCAACACCTAGCCAGTGGACATGCTGGGTGAAGAGGTCAGAATCCGGGGCTCCTGAGGTGTAAGCAGCATTCTCATTCTCTCTACATGTGTGGTGTGGCATGCAGCGTCCTGCAACTGCTCTATAATCCCCAAAGCTAAAATGGTGCCAGTGGTTAGGGTGTCTAAAGTCTGGAGCCACACTGCTGCTCCTTCAGAGATGGGGGGCAACTTGTCACAGAGAGCAGTAATGTCGTCCAGAGAGAAAGGTTTATACCTACCGGGGGCTCCAGAGCCTTGTTGCTGTAAAAGGGGATAATTGGTTTTTGGGGCATAACTAAAGCCTTCTGGTTTAGCTGCAGCTGTGCGGGGTAAATGTTCCCTTAACTGTCCAACTGTGTGACTGCGTATTGGGGATCCGTCCTCAGGATGGTTTTGCTGCGGACCTGCTCTGTCTTCTCCACTTTCCTGTGGCATGCTGTGCCTGCTTACCTGCACCTCTACAGCTGGGGTAGAGGTGTAACAAGGTGTGGGTGTGAGAAAAGGATTAGGACACAAAACCATATCTGGCCTCCAGGATCCACTTAGCATTAAAGCCACTGAACCTTCCGGAACAGTCCCTGCTCCTTGTAAGCCAGAGCCTGGCCCCTGTGCCCCAGCCTCTGAAATTAGAGAAGGTGGTTGGTAGGATTATTGTGGGGGTGAGCGAAAGAGATTTGTCTTGCTCAGGCTTCTTTGATGTTGTTCTTGTCTTTCTCTTACCTCTCTGTCTTGAAAGGCTGCTTTTTCTGCATCCTGAAATGACCCATCAGATGCTGGCATAGATAATCCAGAAGTTCCACTGACAGATGCATTCCCCTCTTTTGGAATGTCCAAGCCATGCACCACCAGTGTTCCATTTTCTACTTATGGGGTACAATCCACTAAGGGGCACTGTGGGTGCACCAGTGAGGGAGCTGCATGAGGAGGAGGGTCTATATGGTGGAGGTGTGTCTGAACACGTCCCCTGAGCTGAATTTGACCCCTCCTTCTTGTCTCCCTCTCTGGGTTTTTTCCGCTGCATTGTGTGAATTCCGCCCTGGTAAATCAAAAGAATATCTCCCCAAAATCGCTCGTCTTTTTCATATTTATGTATGTTTGTGTTGTGCTTACCTTTGGACCAGACAGAAGCGTCATTCAACTTACCTTGTGCGTCCTGTTTGTTTTTCTTCGCTGTGTTCAGTTTCTTTCTAAACCAATCACCTAAATCGCACTTGTCCGTCAAATTAATTCCATCCGCCTTCATTGTTTGTCTTACCTTTTTTTCGATTTTATTTTTTATCTTCTCAGCCTCGTCTGTACCCCTGGTTTGGAGAACCAGTGCTTGTATGTTATTTAATTGTGTTTCTAAATCCATCCATGCTGTTGTGTCCGGAAATTTACCGTCCATGTTGTTTAAAATCCTGTGAAATAAATGTTCAAATAACGGTTCACAATATGCATATAAAATCCGCTTATCACTGTATTGTCCTTTGTTAACAACACAGTGTTTTTATTCAATCCGCAATGGTGGCTGCCACCCAGACATACACACACACACAGGCAGTCAGGGCTTGTGACAGTCAGTCCCGTGTAATATCAGCAAAAACAGTTAACATTCACATTTCTTCTATAATCCGCACCAAAGATAGTTATATCTAGTACTTTGTCTTTTTATTTTACCCCAAACAATCATCCAGGTCGGTTGGAAACACACACATTCCAGCTCGTATTTCCTCAATTCAACACAACAGTCAGTGACACACACTCGCACACAGGAAATATGCACAAATATGCAAAAACAATCCACTACAAGCCACTTCACCCTATATTCAATAAATGCATTTCATTTTCGCTCAAATAATTAAAAATCCAACCGCATTTTTAAGTCAGAATGTGTGTTCAAAGATTTAAATTCGACTGCATTCCCAATCAGTTGTGTAATTCCTCCGTGTGACCACTAGATGGGACTCTAACCCTTCATAAATTTCTGACTGCACTTCCAGTCACTTGTGTAATTCCTCCGTGTGACCACTAGATTCTAACCCTTTGTAAGATTTCTGGATGAGCCTCTAAGTCTTTTTTAACCCTTTGTGGTTTGCCAGTTAAACAGGACTTCAACCTGGCTTTCCCTTATCAATCCGTCAATTAATAAGTTGAGATGCCACACTCAGCAATATAAGGACTTTAACCTTATTAAAGGACTTTAACCTTTGACCTTTGACTTAAAATGACTTTAACCTTTGGCCTTATTTCAGCTTTTCATATCTGACTCCAATTAAACGCGTTCACTTAATGCACACTCTTTTACAGTTTTGCAGACTAATAACATTCAGAACCACTGACATCCTAGAGATAATTTAGCCTATACATAAATTCAATCGGCAGAATTTAATACAATAGGCTCTGCATACCTTTTTGATTGATGATTTGTGGGCGCCCCTGGATGTCAGCAGGTTCGTCTGTCACACTCTCTCTTTTTTCGAATTCCCTGAATCAGCCGTGAATCACGTCGGAGGTGACTAATTGTTGAAGCACCCCTCCGAGAGGTCTTCGGCGTGTTCGTTTATTCACCGTAAGCTGAAAGAATTCACACCCATTGAAATAACACACTCAGACACCGTTGTATTGAATTTAAAGTACCTGGCCCAGGGGAAGCTCTCATGTGATCTGACCACACACCGAGACGACTTCGGAGCTTCTCACTTGGGCTCATTGCTTTTATTAAAACACACATGTTTACAGTTTTTTCACACATATAGTTACGTACTAAGTTTTCCGGCTTACCATATTAAGAAAGTTATCATTCTGCATATCTTGCACCTGCACTCTGCTTTTCTGCTGATATGAGAAGGGAGTACTTGGCCCGTTAATCTTTTCACATCCTTTTCCCACCCCTACAATTCTTCAGTATTTTTCTGCTTCACCACAATCAAGGCCAAATTTGTGCAATAACAATTCTGCAGGCCACTAACACAGGTTATACATTTTATTTCCCACACTGGTTATGAACATAATAATAATAATGCGCAAACATAATATATCTCCACACCCCCAAATTGTCGAAGCCGTCTCTGCTTCCCCGGGTCCTTTGATTTGGGCACAGGTTTCAAAAGAGTAAAATAAACACAAATTACAATCAGCTTATGTTCGCCTCTGCGCAGAGTGAGAGAGATGCCCCAGCCAACATCTGCGAGCAACAACTCTGCCCTCTCTCCGCTTCCAGTGGTCTCCAGGGCATGTTCACATTTCCTTTTTTGCATATATCATATCACTCAGTTGTACAACATGACAGTTCCTTATGTCCAAATAAGGAATGCTTCTTGTTTTTACTTCCAGCAGACTCATCCTATCTTGTCTGCTGCACTCCATATCGCTGCACCCCCCTGTCCTTCACCAATTTATGATCTTGCACTCCCTATCCACTACTCCCCTGTCCTTCACCAATTTATGACCTCTATTTGCACATTTCAGTTACACACATAGATAGTTTATATTCTACAATACCCAGAATCAGAACCAAACATGGAGAAGCAGCTTTTAGTTATTATACTGCACTAATCTAGAATAAGCTCCCAGAAAACCGTAAAAGAGCTGAAATCATAAGTTCCTTCAGATCAAGATTAAAAACGTATTTGTTTAGTGTTAGAGTTAGAAAGCTGATAAACACAGACAAGTGTAAAATAAGACACAAGGTGAACCAAGTAAGTTTGACTTGCAAGGGTGTGATAGTCCTCTGCCAGAACAGCGACTTCCTTCTCACAAAGGGAGAATCCTTGCACCAGCCTTTTATTTACAACTCACATTCCTACAAGCAAAAAGCGAGAATTGGTTCAGCCAATTCTTACAGAGATTTCAACCTAAAAGTGTGGTCATTCGCATTTATGATATAAGCTTGTCATGTCCAGCGAGGGATTCACTCCAGACCACATTCCTTAACCTTCCACAAACACTTTTTTAACACTAAAAAGCAATGATAGGAATCATCTTGACTATAGTAGAACTTCATACATAAACGTGATTAAAACTAAACAACTTATATACATTGTTCCAACAATTCCCTCCTGTTTATTATTGATTAGTTTAATATCACATCCATGTTTACACTTCCAAAAGACTTTAGGCATACACCTCATTAAACATTAAACTATTGTTAAGTTTAGTCACTTCTCCTCCATAATGTCATCATAGTCCTGGTTCTTGTCCAGAAGTTGGTAATTCTGGGACAACATTGTACCAACAATTCCTCATGATTTTCAAAAACAGTTGCCACCACGGTCCTGAAGTAAGCCACGAAAAAAAGGCTTCCTCGGCCGGGATGGACATCCTGCTGCATACCCCTTTTATTTAATTTAATTGGCGTACAGCATCGCTCACTCTGTGTCCATCTTTGCCGTTGGTCTCATCAACGATGTAGGTGCAGCAGGTCTCGTTCAGGAGAGCACAAACTCCCCCAACCGAGGCCGTCAGAAGGTCCAACACCATCCTGCTCTGCAGCACCACGGTTCGAAGAGCTGTGACTTCTGTGGACAGTCCTGTAAGAGCTTTTCTGGATGCATTAACAAACAGTCCCAGTCGATAATCTATAGTTTCTAATCTAAGCATGTTATTTCCTAAACTTAGCAAAATCTTATTTCCTGTTGATCTATGCTTGAATTCCTCAGGAACATCTGATCCCCACACACCGACATGTGGCTTCACATGGAGGAGATCCCTCTTACTCCTATTTAGGGAAGGTTGAATTGAAATTAAATAGGTGTGATCAGTGACATAAACAGGAGCACAAACACCACTCCAAACTTGGAGGCAACTGCAAATAAATGGCAGTTCCACACATCCAGTGAAATCTATCTATTGCATAAGTGCCCTTTAGATCATGGACCTTTTTTCCCTGGTCCAGCTTGGTGGAAAGGAATAGTTGTAAGTCGTGTTACACATGCTCATTAGAATAGTCCCCACTGGGACGGAACCGATGCCCACAACACAATGAGAAAAATAGGAACCTGCAAGGAGCTCCACATAGTTGGAGACAGGGGTTGTAACATTAAACTGTTTAAACTCTGTAACATCACAGTTGTAAAATGTTACATTACCCATTAACACGCAGAGACTGGTACTGACACCGGAAACGCTATTTCTAATAAAACACTCATCCCTTGGCACTGGTACTGGTCTAGCTGTCAACCTGGACTGGCTGAAAGAGATGGGATGTTCAGTGCATACATAACAACCAGAAATGTTCCTGGACTTGGTTACAATTTGTATCATATTGGTACCAGCTGTTTGTCTCATACAAGTAATTTATATCTTGTATAAACATCCCATGAAAATTTTAATTTATCCACGTCTTTATGGAGATCATGAGATTGTGGAAATTTCTAGCATATTATTAACACAATCAGGTTACACATGATAAACAAAACTAAATGTTTCAACATCTTTCCTTTATATTTACCTGTTAGTCACTCTCTCACCCCTAAGGGCTAGGAAGGATCGTTGGTTTATTCACTGACGTTGAGACGAAGCCTCCTCTAGATGGCGACAACCTCTTTGCAGTCAGACTATCACTTCCTAGCCTGTGGGTGGAAAGACTGACAAGCTCACCAGTGTGCTTTGTGTATCCAAGTAGCTCTCTCTTGGATTTTCACAGAGGTAGGAGTTGTTAATAACACTTGGAATGGACCCTCCCACTTTGGATCAGACCACGTTTCCTTCTTAATGGTCACCAGGATCCTGCAGGGCTTCAGAAACATCATTATTAACATTTTGTATGTCTCAAGACTGTCCTCATGTAGTCTGCTAACATTGCATCTTGTTGTGAATCTTTAGGTATTTTTGTAGATCAGGGATATAATAAGGTATGTCATGTATTATTTCAAAAGATGTTAGTCCACCCTGAGCTGATGGGGTTATTCTCATATTAAGTTTTACTATGTCTAAACATTCAACCCAATTTATTTTTGTTTCTTCCATTGTCTTTCTATGCTTACTTTTAACTGTCCCATTTGTTCTCACTATCAACCCGACACTCTGGGGGTGGTAGCTACAATTTGTTTTCAGGTCAATCTTAAAACCTTTACCAAGTTCTTGTATGACTTTGTCAACAAAATGTGTTCCATTTTCACTATAAATCCTTCTTGGAATTCCAAATGTGGGTATTATATATTTACAAAGCGCTTTTGTCAAAATTATAGCATGTGGTCCTTTGCAGGGAAAGATTTCCTTGGGGGTTATGTTTCAGACATATCAAACAAGATGCAGAAAATTTTTTTAGTAAATTTTTAGTAAGTATTAAATCCATATGTAGTGAATCATTTGTTCATTAGGCCAATCATCCCCCCTGTTGAGACATGGCTCTGCCCATGGCTCACATTTGCAGGTCAGTGGAACATAGATTTAGGTAATATAGGGTTTCTTTCAGGGCATCTAGTAATCACTTCACATTTACACTCAGCTAATTTTAGCTGTTAATTAATTTCAGTAATATCTCTGCATTTTTCCATTGTGCTACCAATTATACCTTTCATTTTATTTATTTCCATATATAATATTTGCTGTCCAAGATGTTAATAAGACCTGTGTGGTGTCATGATAGATAAGGTTAAATAAAATTTAATTGGATCTTTCCTAAAAACCTTTCTGTTTTGCCCATGATAAAGTTGCTCTCTTTTAATCATCTGGTTCCATAACAATTTTTGTGGTATTCATCAGCAAGATTATAACGGCTCTGAATGATCTATTCTAATCTATCTTTTTGTAGATGTATCTATTCTAATCTAGCTTTTTTTTTATGCAGTAAATCCTCATTATATTCAAGATTTTTGTTGGTTGCTATTATTTTAATAATGCTTGGTTTACTTTAGGTTTCATTAATTCTGAAAAAACTCACTCATCAGTTTAGAAGGCTTAATAAAATTGATGAACACAAAAATGAAGGTCATGAAGGTCTTATAATCTTAGTTTGCCTTACCCAGTTTTATAAACACACCGTACAGTTTCAGTCAGCTTTAGCTCTTCCCTTTTAATTACACCTTGTATTATTTCAAGTAACTAAAGTTTGTTTCAATTAACTCAAGTTTTCTCCACTTCAGTCCAGTCCAGTAATTCTGTTAAGGTACATTTTCCTGTGTTAAATTTGAGTCTAATTTGATCTTTCTGAACCTGACTGGTAAAGAACTGACCTAATATTATGGTATGTTGAGGATCAGACTTGCTCTTGTAGTCTTTAATTATTATCGTGCACATATACCCTAATTTTTACATCACATGAAACAAATATTCATTTCACAAAAACAGACAGACAAAATGGACAGACATTGGCCACATAAAGTTTGATTACCCTGTTTGTAAAAGGATTGCGAAAAATTGAAGACAGATCTACAAGCTTTCTTATGTTTGTCAGTATTTTCAATACAGTTAGAACTTCTTTATATCTTAAATCTTTATATGATTTTGGAAAAATTCTGGAAACCTTATTGAGATTGAAGCTTGGCGATGATCATCAGACCTTTATTAGCGCATTTAAGGACGCTCTATGATGACATCAGTCGTTCACATTCACACACATTCACACACTGACAACTTTTCCCTCATGGTACTGACTGTCATGAATATCCGCTTAATGGTTTTTATGATTTTGTGTTTTTATAATGTAAAGCACTTTCAATTGCCCTGCCGCTGAAATGTGCTATACAAATACATTTTACTTACTTACTTCTCTATCAGAGCAATTTAATTAAAACAAATTTCAATATAATTATTTTTATATTCTTAAAATGCAATTTTATTTTCCTCATAATCCTTTTTGTTTCCACTAAGTCTGTTTCAAATGCTTCAACTATTTGTTTTATCCACCAAGGATCAATAAGGTGGTGTTAGTGGGGTCCACCTTGAAGGTGTTTCTGTAGGGTAATCAGTGGTGTTAGAGAGCTTTTGTAATTAATTCCCCACACCTCTGAACAATACAATGAGTATGGCAGAATCAACAAGTTATAAAGAACGTGAAGTGATTTACTGTTCAAAATAGGTTTGGGCTTATTCAGAACTGAGATGCTTCTAGATAATTTGTTCTGTCAATGTTTAATATGAGGTTTACAGTGGATTGTTTCATTGATTATTACCCCAAGTAATTTTTTATCACATACCCTTTCTAGAGTTACACCTTCTATCTGGACTTGAATTTGAGCATTTTTATTGCAATTTCCGAAAACAATAATTTTAGTCTTGTTCAAATGTAATGATATTTTATTATTATCAAACCCTTTCTTTAATTTACTAATTTCTGAGGTAATTATGGGTAAAAGTTGTTGCAAACTCTCACCGGAAACCAGAATATTTGTCATTAGCAAATAACACATATTTTAATACAATTGATTCTTTACATATATCATTTATATACAAATGAAATAATACTGGCCCCAATGCTGACCCTTGAGGCAATCCACATACAATCTCCAGATGATCAGATTCAATATCTTACATCTTCACAAACTGTTGTCTGTTCTTTAAATAGTTCCTCATCCAGATCAAGACTATCCCCCGAATTCCATAACATTCTAATTTTTTTTATTAATATATCATGATTTATTGTATCAAAAGCTTTCTTTAAATCTATGAATACTTCCATAACTAATTTCTTACTATCTGTTATATTGGTAATTTCTTCTATGAGGTCAATTACAACTAGAGACTGACCGATGTGCTCTGCATCCGTATTGACTGCTACTCAGTAATGTGTGTTTATTTATGAATTTTCCAAGCCTCACACTGAAAAGTTTCCCAAGATTTTGGAGAACTGAGGAAGGAGAGAGAAAGGCCCATAGTTTGTGAAGAGGTGATTATTGCCAGTTTTGTACATAGGTATGATCTTTGCTTTCTTCATTATGTTGGGAAATTGTCTCGTTTGAAATGATAGATTGCATATGTAGGTTAGTGGTTTAGAGATACCCCTCAATTACCCTTTTAATTGGAGGCATGGTAAGGTGTATTCGTCACTTCCTGTTTTCACTGTTGCACTCGGTGGATTGTTTGGTGTGTGAAGGCTCTCTCGTTTGATCTGATTTCTCTCTACTGGGATATCTCTGACTTGTTCTGGTAAATGGTAAATGGACTGAACTTATATAGCGCCTTTCCAGTCATACAGACCACTCAAAGCGCTTTACACTAGAGCCACATTCACCCAATCGCACTCACTAACGCTCACACATTCATACACCGATACGCAGATCGGTGTAGATCGGCAACTTGAGGTTAAGTGCCTTGCCCAGGGGCACATCGACATATGGCAGGAGGAAGCTGGAAACCCACAACCTTCTGATTGCAAGACGACTACTCTTCCTACTGAACCACAGTCCCCACAATGGCTACCCTCAAAGGCAGATGTTCTGTTGTTGGATGCAAAGATCCACATGTGTCCATGTACATCCTCCTCCTGTCAGATAACAGAATTGTGGCTTCATTTTATTTTTGAGAGTAATGTTCTGGTCACATTGCCGAAGATAGTACCAGTTTGTGCACATCACCATGGACTGCTTTGAGCAAGTCCGTGGAATGGAGGTTATCATCACCACGGTGAGTGGTTCTCATCACCACGGATTGCTTTGAGAACTCAAATCAGCTGGAATCGAACCCACAGTTGCCTCTAATACATAAGCACGTTAAAACACACATTTTCTTTTGCTGCATTTAACGTTTGGGGACTCTCCGTGTCTTACATGATTTTTCAAGTAGTGGTAAGGGGTCGCTAGCTTAGCGTTAGCTTTAGCTCCACCATGGCTACCCATTCTGCTGTTTCTCTCTCTGAGTCTCCTCCTCTCTCCTACTCTCTGTGTCAGATGTTCAGTTACTCCTCTGCCTCCTTTAGTGATAATGGTACGTGTAATAAATGTAGCATTTTTGTAGCTTTGGAGGCGAGGATGTTGGAATTAGAGGCCCAGCTCCGTGCTGATGAAAAACCAGTAGATAGCCTAGGCTACTTAGCCAGCGTGGAACCACCGAGGGCAGCTCCCCTTCAGCAGAGCCTGTGCAGCCGTGGCCTCTGGTCGGCTGGGTGGTTGTATGTGGAAAGCATAGTCCTGGATCCCAGCCCACAGGTCACCACCAACCCGTCTGTGTTTCTAACAGATTTCCCCTACTCAGCGACACACCCGCTAAGAAGCCAACTCTAGTAATTGGCAGCTCCATAGTCAGAAACGTGGCACTAGAGACACCAGCGACCATAGTCAAATGTCTGCCAGGGGCCAGAACGGGCGACATGAAATCCTACCTGAAACTGCTGGCTAAAGATAAGTGTAAATAGAGTAAGATTGTTATTCACGCTGGCTGTAATGACACCGGTTTACGCCAATCGGAGGTCACCAAAGTTAGTGTTGCTTCGGTGTGTAAGTTTGCCAAAACAATGTTGGAATTTTCTCTCCGATCACCTCCCTGATCGGACCAGTGCAGAACCAGCTTCCAGTTATAGTCCGTAAGGGAAAAGACACCCTGTCTACTTATAAGGCTAGGCTTAAAACTTTCCTTTTTGATAAAGCTTATAGTTAGCATGGCTTAGGTTATCCTGAGCTATCTCTGTAGTTATGCTGCTATTGGCTCCGGCTGCTGGAGGACATAATGACCACTTTCACTCTCATCGCTACATTCTCATTCTACTCTCCAATTATGCATTATTTGCTGTTATTTCAGGTTTTAACTTTATGTTCTCCCTCTTTTCTCTTCCTAGAAGCTACACCTGGCCTGACTCTGTGTCTACCTGTGACACCTTCCTAGAGGGGGGCATCATCCAAGCTTCTGCTGGCAACAACTTAATGCTCACCCTCTACCGATGATACACTTGGCTATGTCTTTCAGTGTTTAACCCTTTCTCTCTCCTAGACATAACTACTGACTGAGCTTTTACTGTGACTAATTATATGTGCTCTCTTTGATACTCTAACGTTGAAAACTGGCTCAGAGTTTATCTGTTCTTTCTTTCTAGGTGAAACGACTAAAGGATCTACATCCATTAACATTTACTTTTCCTTCCCATAGAAAGGACTCTTGGATCAGTGCTTCTTTGTTCTCTTTGTGTCTCTGCTCTGTTCTCTCAAACCCCCAGTCGGTCATGGCAGATGGCTGCTCACACTGAGCCTGGTTCTGCTGGAGGTTTCTTCCTGTTAAAAGGGAATTATTCGTCTCCACTGTCGCTACATGCATGCTCAGTATGAGGGATTGCTGCAAAGTCAACGCCAGTGACTGTCCACTGTGTCTACATGCTCATCTGGGAGGAGGGAATGCTGTAAAGTCACTGACTGGATGCAATCTGCTGGGTTTCCTTAGATAGAAAAACTTTTTATCCAATTTGAATGAATAACTGAATCTGACTGCACTGTTCAATGGTTAGGATTAATTGGAATGTTTGTACCTGACTTTGTAAAGTGCCTTGTCTTGTTTTTGCAATTATTCACAATATCAATTATTTCGTTCTCATGTATGAGGTTACATTGATATATTGAACTAGAGTTACTCGCTATGTAATTTAGAGAATTGGCTTTTTTTATCATAGCTATTTCCTTGCTAATTGTGTTCCAGCATTCACAAAATAACTGTTGAATGTATTTACAACATCCTTCATATTAATAACATTCTGCTCATTATCTATGAAATACTGCGGGTAATTGTAATTCTTAAAGGTTCTTTTGATAATACTGTTTAAAATGTTCCAAGTAGCCTTCATGTTATTTTGATTGTTATTCTGTCATTTATAATAAGATTCCTTTTTACATGCCTTTTATAATATTGGTCAATTTATTTTTATACTTCTTATATCTATTTCTGATTCGGTAGTTTTGTGTTTTTGTCATGTTTTTTTTTTTTTTACTTTCTTGACCCACATGCAGATAACACTCAGGAGACAGAGAAAAGTTTAACAACTTTATTTTTGCAGAACTGAATTTGGAGATGGGCCCAGGACTGGAAACACACCAACTGCTGGAGAAGGAGGACAAGTAAGTCGGATATATTTGTTGGAGTAGGGTTTTGTTAGTGAAGATGGATTTTGCTTACAGAAAAGATCCTGGGAGGAGTGCTGCAGAGCAGCTTCGTGACGAGTCTGATCCGAGGAAAATTATGGTCGGCACAGGTGCTGGTTATGGGTGAACCCACGGTAGTGCAACCAGTCTGAGGTTGGTACTGCACCTGGTAAATGCTTTGGAGAGGAGCACGGCTGAGGGTGAGCAAGGTTCACTTTACCTGAGGCCTAGGAGTCAAGGAGCTTAGAGGCTGTCAGCTGGAACTTGATCCGAGAAGGAGTACTTGGAATCTTTAGATCTTGATTTTATGTCTGAAGACAAACTGAAACTGGAGCCAGGACTAGGTCACCTGTGAAGGAGCAAACAAAAGTGTGGGTTAGTACAGGTTTCAACTAGGACACATGAAAAGTGAGATGAATACAAAGACTGGAGAGTCGACTCGAGTTCCTGATTAATCCGCTCGGTCTGTCCATTAGACTGCGGTTGGTATCCTGAGGTTAATGACACCTTGGCTTCCAGAGCTGAACAGAACTGTTTCCAGACTTGAGATATAAATTGTGGTCCTCGATCTGACAGGATGTCTTGGGGAATGCGGTGCAGCCTGAAAACGTGCTTAACAAGCAGTTAGGCAGTCTGGAATGCTCATCGAAGTTTTCTGAGTGGGATGAGATGACAGCATTTAGAAAAACGGTTAATGATGGTGTTAGGGTTTTTATGACTTTTTGTATTGTTTATCACTCATCTAAGTGCTTTTCCCTCCTTACATGTTGCAGGAAGGGAGATGGTCACAAGAATGAGTTATGCTTTTATTACTAGCAGCATCTGGGGGCTATACACCAGGTGCCCACTTCCCACTTCCTCTGTTTGTTTATAATCAAGACAAATGAACCCTCACCTTTCTGACCCCCCACACACACACACGCACACACACACACACACACACACACACCCACCCTGAATGTTTTTGAACTGTGTGTGACCAAGCATGTATAAATAAAGAGAGGCGGGTGCCAACACTTTGTAATTTTGCACTGCAGAGTGTGACCTACCCTTGCCGCAAGTATAACTGACTGTGTCGTTTCCTTACCTCTGAGTTGACTAAATAATACCTATCAGATGGTAAGAATGGTGGTCATACCTTGTGACTTAGGGAGGCTGGTGACAAAGTCGAGAGATGAAGGAGGCCTGCCGGTGGTTGATTGGTGGGTTTATTTCTAGCACAGATGGTATAAGCCTTGACATACTCCTTGAAGTCTTTATGTATAGACGGCCACCAAAAACATCTGGAGATTAGGGCAATGGTGCGGCTTGAACCGGGATGAGCTGAGAACTTGGTGGAGTGAAACCAGTAAATGAGACGGGAACGGACTGAAGATGGTGTTGGAAAAATTGTATATAGTTTTTTCTATTATCTTATATTATGTTCCTTTTGTGTTATTTTAACTATTTTATCTTATAATCATTCAAGATGTGTGTGAGTAATTCTGTCTGCAGGCAAAGGTCATAAAATGGAGCTGAGCTTGTGAGAAAGGAAGCAATCCAATTGAGGAGGTCATAAAGAGGGGCCGATTGCACCGAACAAGAAGGCAGAGCTGACCCTGCAAGTTGGAGGAGACTGTGAGAAATGTGTTGTTCAAAGATAAAGGAGTTTATGACCTGTTTACGATGCAGCTGTTGTTTTCCCATCCTTTAGAGATTAATGTTCATTGTAACTAGGGACCATCCTAAATAAAAAGGGGGTTCGGAGAGATGTTGTTCAGAATGGTTGGGGATTTGTAACTGAACATATCTCTGACCGTTTTCCTCGTACGAGTTAATAACTAATACTTTGTCTCTCTCTTCTTTTCTGTGTTGTTTAACTATTGTAGGTTGATTAAACCTGACAGATGGTACAAAGGTTCGATTAGGTGGTCCGGTTCCGGGATCGGTCAGTTGGGCTTGGGAAACCAGACTCTGGATCTCCCATACGAGGAACTCAAGGGTACAACTTGGAGGTAGAATAGGAGCTGGTTGTATCTCTGAATCATCTGGGGAGAACTATCTGGACAGAGCATCTAGTTTTACATTCTTGGAGCCTGGTCTGTATGAAATGGAAAGGTTGAAACAAGAAAAGAATAGGGACCTACGGGACTGGCGAGACTTCAAGCATTTAGCAGATTGGAGATAAGATAAGTTCTTGTGATCAGTCCATACCAGTACAGGATGTTCAGCGCCCTCCAGCCAGTGACGCCACTCCTTCAAGGCCAACTTGATGGATAGGAGTTCTCGATCGCCCACATCGTAGTTTTGTTCCATGTTGGTCAATCTACGGGAAAAGAATGCACATCAGTGAAGTTACTCCAATCAGTAAGGTTACTTGAAGTGAGAAATCTGAGAGTCGACTCGAGTTCCTGTTTCATCTGCTCGGTCTGTACATTAGACTGCGGTGTGTATCCTGAGGTTAATGACACCTTGGCTTCCAGAGCTGAACAGAACTGTTTCCAGACTTGAGATATAAATTGTGGTCCTCGATCTGACAGGATGTCTTGGGGAATGCGGTGCAGCCTGAAAACGTGCTTAACAAGCAAATCCACTGGGTTTCTGATGAACCTGATGGAATTCGTACTTTTCAGCCTTAACAAAAAGTCTATTTTCCATTAGACGTTGAAAGACCTGACGAACATGACGGCGATGTTCAGTGAGATTTCAGTGAGTGGAATAAATGAGGATGTCATCAAGATAAACAAAAAACAAACATGTTGAGAAAGTCCTAAAGGACGTCGTTCACCAAAGCTTGAAAAACTGCTGGAGCGTTACTGAGGCCAAAGGGCATCACCAAATATTCGAAGTGACCTAAAGGTGTCTTAATGGCAGTCTTCCATTCATCCCCCTGGCGGATTCGAACAAGGTGGTACGTGTCTCTGAGATCCAGTTTGATGAAGATGGTTGAATCATGGAGCGGTACAAAGAGGAAGAGGGTATTTATTTTTTACTGTGATTTGGTTTAATCCCCTGTAAGCGATTCATGGACGGAGGGATCCATCCTTCTTCCCCACAAAGAAGAACCCAGCGCCCAGGAGGAAAGATGAATGGCATATGATTTCAGCAGACAGAGACTCAGTGATGTACTTCTCCATAGTTTGACGTTCTGGACGGGAGATTTTGTATAGTCGGCTCGTGGGTAGAAGTGCTCCAGGGAGAAGATCAATTGCTCAGTCATATGGACGGTGGGGAGGCAAAACAAGGGTCTGGTTTTACTGAAGACCTGCTTTAGGTCATGGTATTCTCCAGGGATACGTGAAAGATCAAGGGGCTCGGTTTCCTCAACGTCCACTGAGAGATACTGCTGACTGTAAACAAGAAGAAAGACATTCAGTGGACCAAGAATTAATACGGCAATCTGACCAATTGAGTTGGGGGTTGTGCTTTTGTAGCCATTGGAAACCCAGGACCAGAGAAGTTTGGGAGATGGGAAATCCATAGAATGAAAAGCCCTCTCTGCGTTATTCTTTGAAGGGTTTTTCCATCGAGGGCCAACACTTGAGGAGCAGAGAGAAGTTCTATTTCTATTTGAGCTGGTTCCACTAGCAGCTGGTCGATCAGGTTTTGTTCACTTCCAGAGTCGATTAGGGTGGATAGATTTAGGGTATTTTGGTGGCTGGTAAAGTGGATCTGGGATTCTTAGGGTTAGTGTGATGGTCCGCCGGCTTTCCCTTTTGGACCCTCTCCTTTGGCCGCACAGAACAGGTGGCAATAACGGGCGTCTTGATTCTCACAACAGTGTTGTCTATTCGAGATTTCTTTCTATCCCTCATGTGACCATCTATCCTAGTTGCTAAGGCAATCAATTCATTTAGGGTCTTAGGTTCATCAATAATAGCTAATTTAATGCAGTTGATCAGCTGGGCTGTGTCTCTGGTCCTCTGATTCATCTGCAGCATCTTTCTCTTTTCGATCTTGTTCTCTGGTTCCCTTTTTTGGCATTCCCTTTATAGTGCTGTTGCTCTCACTGATCAGCCCTTTGTTAGGCCGTTATTGCACAATATGTTATTGCTCAATACTTTGTCAAGGTTACAGTGACGTTCTTGTGCTGTTTTTCAGCCTTCAAGATACCAGTAGTCTGCACACAGCTGGCTTTATCCTGTTCCTCCCTTCCTCGTGTTGCTTGCTGGTCTTCAAAAGGCTTGCTGTCAGCCTCCAGCCAGCTCTCATCCCTTCTAGTCAGCATACAGTTCTCTCCCTTGTCTGTTCAACCTTAAACTTTACACAGTATTACACATTCCACTCTCAGCTTTCTGCTTTTACTTTAGTCACAGTTATAAAACCATCACTTCATTCTTTTTATTCATACATCACAACTGACTATCATCTTTCTTTCATATGTAGCTGATTAAGAATTTCTAAACCTTAATGTTCTATTTTAATCATCAGTTCTCAATCATATTTCAATCATATGTGTTTTAACTTGTTAAACAAAGATCCCACATTTCATTTAATACTTGTAGAACATAGAAAATCATCATACATCTTTTCTTTGGTTACACTTGTAGTTTATACATCTGCAAAAGATAAGACAGTTAATATGTGGCTCCATATAGGCCTCTCCAGTCTTTTAGTCCCAGAATGTGAGAATATAATTATTTAACTTTTTATTGCTTTAAATATGAGCATTTAATGTTGTCTTGGAACACATTTAGGCAATAATTGGTATACCTTTAAACAACCATTCACATTGCAAGATCAGATAAAACATTTTGAGAAAACCTTAAAAAAATAAATTGCTAAAAATCATCAACCTTCTGGCTGACCAATTCTCAATGGTGTTCAATTAGCTGCCATTATTTATTAAAATAATATTAAAATAAATATTTCAATAAATTTTAAGTAAATATTATTTTGAATAAGAACCAAATCTTTCTGGATAAATTGGTCTTAATGGTGCTTAATTAGTTATCAAAGTTTTGTAAAATAATATTTAAGGAAATATCATTTCCTAGATTGAAAACTAACAACCATTTTGGGTAAATTATCTTTAGCTGAGTCATAGTAGGCAAGCACATGTTCTTCGCTGTTAGCAGTTGGGGCTAACAAAAGAAACTTGTAGCTTATCATCAGAATCATATGCATACCTTTAAAATACCAGACCACCAGTTGAAAAAGGGCGAGACTTCTGGATGAAGGCTGTCAGAGGTTAGGCGTGTCATTTCCCGACACCAGCTTAAACGGAACTTTCAGTAAATTTGCTTAGTAAGACCTTTTAAGTTCAGGGAAGTCCGGACACGTTGGATGGAGAGCTGGATTGAGCAATCCCCTCAGAAATAGGGAAGTAGAAGGGAGGGGTTAGCTCATCGGACAACAAAAGTATCTTTGACTATACAGGTCCTTCTCAAAAAATTAGCATATTGTGATAAAGTTAATTATTTTCCATAATGTCATAATGAAAATTTAACATTCATATATTTTAGATTTATTGCACACTAACTGAAATATTTTAGGTCTTTTATTGTCTTAATACGGATGATTTTGGCATACAGCTCATGAAAATCCAAAATTCCTATCTCACAAAATTAGCATATTTCATCCGACCAAAAAAAGAAAAGTGTTTTTAATACAAAAAACGTCAACCTTCAAATAATCATGTACAGTTATGCACTCAATACTTGGTCGGGAATCCTTTTGCAGAAATGACTGCTTCAATGCGGCGTGGCATGGAGGCAATCAGCCTGTGGCACTGCTGAGGTCTTATGGAGGCCCAGGATGCTTCGATAGCGGCCTTTAGCTCATCGAGAGTGTTGGGTCTTGAGTCTCTCAACGTTCTCTTCACAATATCCCACAGATTCTCTATGGGGTTCAGGTCAGGAGAGTTGGCAAGCCAATTGAGCACAGTGATACCATGGTCAGTAAACCATTTACCCGTGGTTTTGGCACTGTGAGCAAGTGCCAGGTCGTGCTGAAAAATGAAATCTTCATCTCCATAAAGCTTTTCCAGCAGATGGAAGCATGAAGTGCTCCAAAATCTCCTGATAGCTAGCTGCATTGACCCTGCCCTTGACAAAACACAGTGGACCAACACCAGCAGCTGACACGGCAGCCCACACCATCACTGACTGTGGGTACTTGACACTGGACTTCTGGCATTTTGGCATTTCCTTCTCCCCAGTCTTCCTCCAGACTCTGGCACCTTGATTTCCGAATGACATGCAGAATTTGCTTTCATCCGAAAAAAGTACTTTGGACCACTGAGCAACAGTCCAGTGCTGCTTCTCTGTAGCCCCGGTCAGGCGCTTCTGCCGCTGTTTCTGGTTCAAAAGGGGCTTGACCTGGGGAATGCGGCACCTGTAGCCCATTTCCTGCACACGCCTGTGCACGGTGGCTCTGGATGTTTCTACTCCAGACTCAGTCCACTGCTTCCGCAGGTCCCCCAAGGTCTGGAATCGGCCCTTCTCCACAATCTTCCTCAGGGTCTGGTCACTTCTTCTCATTGTGCAGCGTTTTCTGCCACACTTTTTCCTTCCCACAGACTTCCCACTGAGGTGCCTTGATACAGCACTCTGGGAACAGCCTATTCGTTCAGAAATTTATTTCTGTGTCTTACCCTCTTGCTTGAGGGTGTCAATAGTGGCCTTCTGGACAGCAGTCAGGTCGGCAGTCTTACCCATGATTGGGGTTTTGAGTGATGAACCAGGCTGGGAGTTTTAAAGGCCTCAGGAATCTTTTGCAGGTGTTTAGAGTTAACTTGTTGATTCAGATGATTAGGTTCATAGCTCGTTTAGAGACCCTTTTAATGATATGCTAATTTTGTGAGATAGGAATTTTGGGTTTTCATGAGCTATATGCCAAAATCATCCGTATTAAGACAATAAAAGACCTAAAATATTTCAGTTAGTGTGCAATGAATCTAAAATTTATGAATGTTAAATTTTCATCATGACATTATGGAAAATAATGAACTTTATCACAATATGCTAATTTTTTGAGAAGGACCTGTACATGGCTTTTGATGCACCCATCCTTTATGGCAGGGTGGATTAGATTAAATTTGGGATTTAATGTAGCAATAAATCCCGTTCTTTCAAAACATAAAACAAACCATAAAGTTCCTGAATGGCTACATGCATTACAAATCTTAGGTCAGATACTAAAATTAACTGCACAGTTAATTCAGTTTCAAATTGTGGTCTTACACGAAACATAGTCTCTGGATATAGATGTGCAGCAAACTGTCTGGACAGTGAGGTTAACTGTGAATGTAAATCAAGTCTCAAGCTATTGTTTACACAGAAGCAACCAGATTGAGTCAAAACATTTAAAATCTTGCCTATGTAGTGGGGTTGATTTTTACTAGCACGGAGATATTATTGGAGTTATTAACTTTGACAAAAGTCTAAAATTGTGAACTCATGAGTTATAATGTTCTCCTAAATATAATCAGTGACATTTGATGTTAGAACTCTGTTTTGAGTCCTATTGTGACCAGTGACAGCTGATTTTAAAATCATCACTTAGTGCATCAATAATGTGCAGTTGTGGTTTATTCATTCTCATTTATATACAGTGCAAGCTGTTCATAATATTGCTCACCTGCGGGATGCCAAATGTTGTGATTATTAATATGAATATATTATTTAATATTAATGCTTTAATATTTTATTAAATAATATTTCAGTCTGTTAAGGGTTGTCCTGTAAATACCAGCCCAATAAGGCGGTGGTATTAGGACAAAATTGAAAAGGATAAGCCAAGCTCTGGCATTATTGAACAACAAAACACTGATAATCCGGGGGAGGGTTGAGGTGATGGTGTTTGTTTTGTTTTGTAGATTCCTGACAAAACTACTGCATCTGTTGCATCTAATAAACTGTGCTGAGTTTTAAACACTGCTCAGTATACAATATGTCAGCAGAAATCTTTTAACTGAAAGTTAATTTTTAATCTAAACAGATAATGTACCCATCTGCTAATATTTAACATTTCAGTCTAGAAACTGAATGTAAACAAAGATTATCAGAAAACAGCATTACCTATTCCCAGATAAAAATGTCATTATCAGCCACGGAGACCAGGGACATCTATGTTGAAACATCTTCAAACACTTTTACTCTCAATTGAGCCCATTGAGACGATTTGTAAATGCCAGTGAGTTTTTCTTTTTTTTTTTTTTAACAGAGAAGCTGTATTATCTACACTGCTGTTATCGTCATCCCCTTTCCCTCGGTCCTCAAGGGCTGCAGTTTGTCCAGCTCACAGGGTGTCTCTGTTTGAAGAATGTCATGACAGAGAGGAATGACCTTCTGCTCCAGTCTCATCACAGCATGCCTGCCAAGACTAGGGAACAAGTCATTTTCTTTTCTTTTTTTTACCTTTATATCCTTATTGCCAAGACACTTAAGCATTTGGCATTTTGATATTGGGTTGATGCAAGAAAACAAATCTGGAACAAATGTACTTCTCTTCTGATGCTGGCATAGCTTTACATTAGAGTTGTGTCCAATTTCTGTTCACTAAATGTTTTAAAGCTCTGGTCTGGTAATACAGATTTTAGCCAATTGTAGTTCATTTTAAAGAGCTATAATACACCGTAAAACATAAAAGGATGTTATTCATTTGTTTTCTAGCCCTTCATCTGTGAGTGGTCATTAATTATCCACAGTCCAGTGCAAAGGGTTTTGCTCCTTTACAAACCTCTTCCAGTTTTGATTTTTAGTCACACTTAACCTGTTAAGCCCTAAAAGGTTTTGGACCAATTTCTGTCTGAAATTACATAACCTAAAAAAACTGAGAATGGCTCCACAGTTTTAAAGTCTCAGTGCAAACAATTGTTACCTATATAAAAGTAAGACATAAAATAATATTTTGGAAATATTGCAAATGGGACTATGTGTTATTTATTTCTGATTAAAGTGCTATTACAGAGTGCTATTTGCAAAAACAAGAGACAGTTTCTTTCCCCAGGCTGTCTCTTTTATGAATATTTAGGCTAGGTGTCTAGCTTAACTTGGGACACATGAAAAGTGGGATGGACACGTAGAGAGGAAGGCAAACGAAGACGTACAGCAGAGGGACCAACAAGGGACTTGATTACATAGGGGCCAATGAAACGGAGGGACAATTTCTTAGACATAGACTTAAGCGGTATGTCCCGCGAGAACAACCAAACCTTCTGACCAAGTTGGTACGCTGGAGCGGGCGCCTCCAATGGTCCGCAACCCTCTTGTTTTGGTTAGCAGTACGATGAAGTGCTGCTATGGTAGATCTCCACACCCTTCTACACCGACGCATGTGGTGTCGGACAGAGGTAACAGCGATGTCCCGTTCATCCGCCGCAAACAAGGGGGGCTGGTAACCAACAGAGGATTCAAATGGGGAGATACCGGTAGCAGAAGAAACCTGGGAATTAATCGCATATTCAACCCAAGGCAAATGTTCCCTCCAGTCTAACGGGTTTGCTGAGGTAACACATCTAAGAGAAGACTCGAGTAGTTGGTTCAGTCTCTCAAACTGACCGTTAGACTGAGGGTGGTGGCCAGAAGTCAATGATAGTTTAGCTCCGAGAGAGGAACAAAACTGCTTCCAAACTTGTGATACAAACTGAGGACCACGGTCTGACAGAATGTCTAGTGGGATGCCGTGCAACCTGAAAACATGCTTAACCAATAACTGAGCTGTTTGGAAGGCCGAGGGAAATTTTCTTAAAGGGTTCAGGTGACAAGCCTTAGAAAAACAATCACAGTCATGGCATGTGACAATGGCATCCCAGATACAAAGTCCAGAGCAATGTGTGACCAGGGGCGCTTAGGAACACAGGGGTTGGAGCAAACTGGAGGGTGGTTGACTACTGCACTTGTTTCTGGCACAATCAGGGCATGCCAGTACCCAGTCCTTCAAATCCCGGTGCAAGGAAGGCCACCAAAAACGGCTCCTGATTAAGGCAATAGTTCGACTAACACCGGGGTGAGCAGAAAACTTAGCGGTGTGGAACCATTGGATTACTCGCACCCTTACAACAGTAGGAACATAAGTTAGATTGGCAGGACCTGTTCCAGGATCCTGCTTAGTGCGCTGGGCCTGGGCTACTAAGTCCTCGATCTCCCAGGACACCCCTCCTATTGACCAATGGGGAGGAACAATGGCTTCGGGCTCCTTTTCTGAATCGTCAGGTGAATACAACTGAGAAAGGGCGTCAGGCTTAATGTTCTTAGCACCAGGCCTGAAAGAAATGGACAAGTTAAACCGTGACAAGAAATGGACAAGTTAAACCGTGAAAAGAAAAGGGACCAACGTGCCTGCCTAGGGTTTAATCTTTTAGCGGACTGCAAGTATGCTAGATTTCTATGATCAGTCCAGACTAACATAGGGTGTGTAGTTCCCTCTAACCAATGCCTCCACTCTTCTAAGGCTAGTTTTGTCGCTAGCAGCTCTCTGTCCCCAACATCCTAATTTATTTCAGAGCTACCCAGATGGCGCGAGAAGAACCCACAAGGATGTAGCTTGTCATCATCACCGGACCGCTGCGAGAGCACTGCCCCCACCCCGGTATGAGAAGCGTCGACCTCCAGCACAAACTGTCTGGAAGGATCCGGGTGGACCAGAATGGGTACTCGGGCGAATCTCTCCTTGAGGGGGTGGAAGGCCTCGTCAGCTGCTGATGTCCATTGAAAACAGATCTTGGTGGAAGTTAGAGCGGTGAGAGCTGACACAGTTTGGCCGTAGTTGCAGATGAAACGTCGGTAAAAGTTGGCGAAGCCCAGGAACCTCTGCAACAGTTTCTGGGAATCAGGAACCGGCCACTCCAAAACTGCCTTCATCTTCTCAGGGTCTGAACGCATCTGTCCACCCTCGAGGATGAAGCCCAGGAAGGGCAAAGAAGACTTGTGAAACTTGCACTTCTCTGCTTTTGCAAATAGCCGATTTTCTAAGAGTCTCTGTAAAACCTGACGGACGTGTTGTCGATGCTCCTCCAGGTTGCGAGAATAAATCAGGATATCATCTAAATAAACGAAAACAAAAATTTTCAGAAAGTCCCTTAGTACATCATTCACAAGTGCCTGGAACACAGCAGGAGCATTGCAGAGTCCGAAGGGCATTACCAGGTACTCGAAATGTCCAAGTGGGGTCTTAAAAGCGATCTTCCACTCATCCCCCTGGCGGATCCTGACTAAATGATATGCATTTCTAAGATCCAGTTTAGTGAATACAGTGGCTTCACGTACGGGTTCAAAAGCAGAGGTAAGTAATGGTAGGGGATGCTTATTCTTAATTGTGATATTGTTTAAACCCCTATAATCAATGCAGGGTCGTAGTGACCCATCCTTCTTACTGACGAAGAAGAAACCAGCTCCTAAAGGTGAAGAGGAGGGACGGATTAACCCTGCTGCGAGCGACTCATTAATGTATTTCTCCAAAGATTGTTACTCAAGCTTGGAAACGGGGTAAAACCTACTCAAAGGTAACGTAGCTCCGGGAAGTAAATCTATGGAGCAGTCATAAGGCCTGTGGGGGGTAGTGACAGAGCCTTGGTCTTATTAAATGCCTGTTTCATGTCTAAACACTCCCTGGGAACCCGGGAAAGGTCAGGAAAATCGGTTGCTTCAGTGACTGGAGACCCTGGGGGTAAAATAACCGCAGATTTTAGACAAGAGGAGTGGGACTTGATGGACCAGGACTCTATCCTGCACTCAGTCCAGTTAATATGAGGATTATGTTTATGCAGCCAGGGGAAACCTAACACTAAGGCATGCGTGGTAACAGGAAACACAAAGAAAGTAATCTTCTCCCGGTGGTTACTTGAGAGGAGCAGAACCAAAGGCTTAATACAATGGGTGATTTGTTGGAGACTCTTACCATCTAAAGCGGTAACCTGACAGGGTTTATCAAGTGGCACAGTTTCAATCTTAGCTGTTTCTACTAGAGCTGAATCAATAAGGTTCTGCTCACTACCCGAATAAATAAGAGCTGACAAGTTCTGAGTGACCTGGTTAAATAATAGTGAAGCCGACAAACAAAATCTAGGAGCAGAAATGGCGTAAAGCTGGTCCGACGGTATGCTCCTCACTACTGACAGACCCCCACCCTTTTGACCGAGAAGGACAGGTGGGGCAGTCGGTGACAAAATGCTCAGGTGAGCCACAGTAAAAACACTGTCTAGTTTGCCAACGTCTCTCCCTCTCCAAGTTGGAGAGGCGGGCGTGGGCAATTTGCATGGGTTCTGGTTCCTGCTGTTGGGAGTATGATTATTGATTGAATAATCTTGATCAATAATTATAATTACAAATCATAATCTGACGAAATCAATTTCTTAACCATAAATCCTCATTTACGAATCGAGACCAGAGATGTTTCTGGTGTTGTAATTGTGGCTCAACGCCTCTGACAATTACAACCGTTAAATACTCCGTAATAGTTAACAACTATTGCCGGAGATGTCACTGTTTAATCGACCGTTTCTGCTGAAACGTGTGGAACTTGAACCTTATTTTGACTGACACATCACTTTTTGCACACAATGAAACACCAAACGCTCTCTCTTTATCTATGTGAATATTTATTAATTTTCACCTACTCAACATGCAAAATTCTACAAACACAGGGGTAACACATCTAAATAAGCAAAATCAACAAACGGTAGTGGGTATGTATTGAGTCAACCAGCAGTTTATGGCACTACAGATGAAGGGAGAGGGGGATATGAGTGGTGGCGAGTGGTGGGGGTTGGAGCGCAGCTCCGACTGTCCTTTATGATCTTCTGATCATAAAACTTCCCCCTAACTCCTGACCACAAAGGATTGATAACTTTTGGCGGCAAGCTAGCACAGTGAGATTGAAGACAAAGGTAAAATGGAGAATTTTACCATGAGGTCGTTTTAACAGTCCAGTCTTGCAACGCACCCGCGTTCAGATAGTAAACACAAACAGCCCTGGGGGACACGGCGGATCCTGATATTACATAACACATCAAAGTTTCAACAAGCAAGGTTACATGTACATATTATTCAAAACACATTAGATCCTAACCAGCGATTCTGATCGCTTCTACAACCTCTGACCCTGCCCAGGCCTTCTAATAAAGAAATAAAAAAAAAAATTGGTTTTACTTGTGTCGTCTTCTTCCGAATGAGGGAATTCGAGCGAGGAAAGGTGGGATTAAGTTAATGTGCGTCCACAATTAACTTCAGGGAAACGGTCAGTCTTTGTCCTTTGGTCTTCTTGACAAAAAGGAAAAATATGATCTGACCATCAAAGTCGACTTGAAAATGAAACACGGTAGCGGTTCGTCTCTCCGAAACTCCGTGTCTCCAGTTACGTGTTAACTCACGTCTTCGATCGGCAAAGTGAAATCTCTGGCCTTCTTAGTCCAGAGACTTCAGTTATGAATGGTTCATTGTCCAACGAGAGAGAATGAATGAAACTCTGCACAGAATTCTTCTTTTAAAGTGACGCGCTTCAATCACCAAATGATTTCTAGCAGAAGGCAAGTTTTCAAACATGGGCGCCTCCTATATAGCACCCTGTGACGTCAGACTGGGGACGCCCAGTCATATCAGTCGCAATGCTCGATGGGATATGTAGGAGCGGGCTGTCCTGGGTACAAAATGGCCGATGCCATTGGAGGGGCACAGTGACGTCCAACAACGTGCAGATAATCCAATACTCAGCAAACAAGTGGTCCAACATTCCCCCCTAGGTTCAAAGGGTGAGATGAATCGCAGTCTTTGAAGCTACTGGGACCATTCTGTCCTTTGCTGAGCAATCAGTGATCCGTGGCGAAGCAGAACAAAACAAAATTGTCTCTGTGTTACTCAAAACCTACAACCGGGCAGGATAGAGGTTAGCCTGGGCAGGACTAAACTCTGACTAAACTCATACCTTTCTACATTGTTCAATGAGAAAAATACAGGACAATACATTCATATCATCATTACATTCTTTGGTCATCAGCTTTGGTAATCCTGAGACAAAATGAAACAATAACAGATATCGTACATATATATGTATATATAAGAATAAAAGGAACAAAACAAAATCATGGTTCATAGCTTATTCATCCAACTTCTATTAGGCACTGGACCCTGGCTGTGTCGTTGGCAAAGGCGGTGCTATGAACCGTGGGGGAATGAATGTGAGGGAATCAATCCTGACCTGTAAACGCTTACCTGCCTGTATGCGGTGTGTAATCTCAAAAAAACGAATGGTTAAAACAGGTTTAGGCTTAAACCATTAGCTCTTCCGGATGATGATGGGTTTTCATATGACTCCTTTCTCTAAACTATCTAGATGTGGAAAGAGGGAGAAAAGAATAAACGAATTGCAGTATTTAGGCTATAAGCCAGGTGTGTTTGTGGAGGTTGCAAGGTGTCTGTCGTGGTGGACTTAGGATTTCTCTACTAAGTTCAGCAGAACTAGGTCAATGGGTATCTGTGCCTCGGTGGGACTGTCTACAGATGAACCAACCTCCTTTAACACGATTTTGCATGAAATCTCGGGCAGCATGGATGTGTCCATTACATCATTCTTAAACACTTTTGTGAGGTCTGCTGTGCATGCAGTGTTATGGAAAATTATCGTGTCAACTTACAGTCTAAGACTGTGTCCTAGAAGGTAGTTATATGTTTAACTGTTTCTGTTGAAGAAAGTTGTTAGTGATTAGTGCATGTTAGTGTGAGTTAATGAAACATGCACCTATTTAACTAGTCCTACGCACTGGTCTCTCCTTTCCCGGACATTGAGACAAGCTCTGTTCTTGGGGAGGAGAGTTCGATGTAGGACTTCATCTGGTTCAGCCATAGAGCAGCAGCTGGGATGATGGTGTCAACCTTTTCTGACAAGCATCCAACCCACTTGATGAAGCTGCATGTCGCAGTTAGGAGGAATTTGTTACCTCCTGTTAATTTTGGAGCTGGTTCGACCCAGTTGGTCTGAAGGTGGAACCAAGGTAATGTAACCCCCCTTCGCTGAAGCGGAGGTTTACTGGTTGGCTGAAACTGGCGGCAGGTTAAACATCCTTTGATGTAGACCTGGGTGTCGTGAGACGTTGGAGGACAATGCGCCATCTGCTGGAGGGTGTGGAGTGTGGCTTTGTAGCTCCTATGGCACCCTACAGGAGAGTAATGGGCGTCGGATAAGGTGACCCCCCTTTGGTCTGTTGGAACAATGTCCACAGCATGGGAGAGCTGTTTGATGCCAATCTGCACACTGGCTGTCTTGAGGAGAGGGCGGAGCCCGTCTACTAAAAGGAGTATGTGGCTGTGTTGTGCCTCAGTTACAAAGGGGTCTTTTTGGCACAAAGGGTCATACAGCTCTCTAATGGTTGATGGATGTCCCAGCCAGAATGCTAGTAGCACTTCTGGTATGAAGATGGTTTCCAGGTGTACACCTTCCACCACTTTGGGGTTGTAAGTGTCCACACCTGGGTTCTTTAAAGAGCCAAGCAATGCATGACCGCCTCTGGCAGGAGTTTCCTGGATGGCTGGGTGCAGCTGTGTCTCGGAGGTGCACATGACCGGCTCTGATGAGGGCCTGAGAGGTCCTTCGGGCTCCTCTAAGCTGGTGACCTGATTGGTCACAACGAATCGTTCGCTGCGTGCACCCCGTGGGTTTTGCACCTCCGCCTGGACCCAGAGTTGGTCCTGGTGGCAGTCAATGAGTGGTGCCAGCCTGTCCAGCAGGTCCTGGCCACCAAGACAAAGGTCTTTGTTTAATGTGCACCTATAGATGGGGTGCACCAGAGCCGTGTCTTCGGGTGTAATGTCCAGCTCCACCCAATTAGTGATGCATGATCGGTTTTGGGTGCAGCTGGTGATACTTACATCACAAAATTCAGCTTGAAGTGGTTTACTGAGGGAGAGAATAGCTCTACTCGCCTCCTCAAACGAGACCGAGAACCACAGGCTGATCTCTGATCCTGTTTTAAAATGGAACCTAAGTTTGACCTGTCCTCCTATACTGGTGAGATAGTATAGGTAACCTATATGTTCATTATGGTTCAGTTTACCTAAGAACCTTGGAGCAATGATTTGTGGTGTTTCTCCTGGAGAAGTCCCAAGGGGTTCTTGGAGTTTCCCAGGTTTGTCTCCCCATCCGATCAGGTAGACTCTGATGGCTGTGGAGACTGGGTCCACGCCTAGTCATGCTGACGGGAAGTTTGGGTCTGGTTTAACTAGGTCAGCTTCCTGTTTCAAGGGTTGTGGGGGCATGGTGGCCTGACGCACCGCTTCTGTCACCATCTTACGCAAGGCCTCCTCCATCTCTTTCCCCATAATCCCTTCTGCATGTCGGTTCCACCCTCTTCCATCAGGTTTACCTTTAGGCTTCACGTGATGGTCAGGTCGTCTGTTCGACCAGAAGTGGTCCGGCAACTTTTACTGTGGTTGGTATTCAGTACCACCCCCCCAGTCCAGCTGACCAAACCTATGTTGTTCCCTGAACCTGTTATTCGCATAGGTTCTGGTTGAAGGCCTTTCCTGACCTTCTAAAGCATGGCTGGTTCTTTCAGTCTGGACCTGTAAAACCCTAGCCTCGCTCTCCGATCCCTTGGTCGGGCGAGCACGTGTTTCCCACGCCATCTGAGCATATTTGCGGATCTCTTGCATGCTCATGGCCTTGGTTCTGCAATACATAGTCACATTGTATCGCACACTTTCATGAAGGTTGTGGAGGAACAGAGATTTAAAAGCATGTTCCTCCTCAATGCCTGGCGCATTGCGTTCTTGGAAGTAAACGGCTCTCAAGCGCCGGTAATACTCCCTGTGTGCTTCGCTTTTCTTTTGCTGGATCGTGAAAGCACCAAGTGTGGCTGAGGCCCGGTCCGTGTACACAGAATATTCCTCCCTTAAAGCTTCGCAAAGGGTTGAATAACGGTCTCGGACTGCGGGTGTCAGGCTCTCCATGAAAACATGGACGCTCCTGGACGTTGTCTTCCAGATGAGCTTCAGTTTCTCCCGTGCTGATGGGCAGTACAAATCTAGAAGACAGCGTTCCACTTCCCTAAGGTAATCATCAATGTTTGATTCTGCCTTATTAGGGTCGAAACGCTCTATGTCTTTAGCAAGGGACTCAAGCTGGCGGGTGCGCAATCCACTTTCAGGGATTGGTCCCAGCCCATCTGAGTCATCATCGGAGAGTTCACTCCGGTTGCACTCAGAGGGTATCGGTGCATCACGCCTCATCCTCGGAGGAGGCAGTGGAGGCTGCTCCCGGTATAACTGTGGGCCCTGTGCTTCCCGGACTCGGGTCCTGGGCAGCGGTTGAGGGCGGTAGGAGCTACCTGAATCCCAGGGGCGGCACTCCTGCCGCCGTGGCGGAGGTGAGGGATCGTAGAGGACCGTACTGCGAGTCACGTTTGACGGCTGCTCGCATCTGAACCGTGAACTATTTACACCTGCTGGGTCCCCAGCCAGGTACCGTTCATGGCTGCTGATTGCAGTGGGGTGGGGCACCGCACCACTGAAACTATTGTGACTACTTACCCCTGTTCTTACCTCGGTGGATGTCTGGGGAACCCTATGAGCCTGGAAAGGTAATCTCTGGAGAGCAGCTTCTACATCCTCCAGATCTGACCTGCAGGTTCTCTCAGGGTTTCGCAGGTGTGGCTCACCTCCAAAGGTTTCAACCTGTGGGGTGGGTTTCGGTTCGTCCTCCCATTCTTCCAGGGGGGGTGGGGTGGCATGGCTACCCTCTATTGTTTCCAATCTATTTCCCACTTCTGTTATTTCCCCTCGAAGGACATCCACCGTCTGCAAAGTATCATTCAGCTCGAACTGCAGTTTAACGCGCTGGTCAACTTCCAACATTAACCTTCGCTGATACAACAGAGTGAGCTGTCCTAACACATCTGAGACCCGTCTGTGCTTCGGTGGGTTTTTAATGACTTGGAGCAACTCCTGAATCCTGGCTTCACATTGCTCAATGCCATAATCATTGAGGCCTTTACGCTCCTCGGGGGACAACAGAATCAATGACCCAATCACCTCTTGTGCCTGCATTCCTATGGGGTCCTCCACCATACACACATCTCCAGCTGCAGTCTGGGATGTTCCCTCCATCTTTGGCCCAAAATGCACAATGCAAACACACAAAACTGTTTATCTATGAACCACCACTAAAGAAATTAGCAGCAATTCAACAGGCTAAACTATTCAGTGATTAACGATTGCTAAATTAATTAGCTGCACACAAACAGGCTAAGCTGTTCAGTGATTAAGGATTGCTAAACTTAATTAGCTGCACACAACAGGCTAAGCTGTTCAGTGATTATGGATTGCTAAACTTAATTAGCTGCCCACAACAGGCTAAGCTGTTCAGTGATTAAGGATTGCTAAACTTAATTAGCTGCACACAACAGGCTAAGCTGTTCAGTGATTAAGGATTGCTAAACTTAATTAACTGCACACAAACAGGCTAAGCTATTCAGCTAGCTGTCTGATTCATACCTGTATCTTCCAGGTGTATGGGTTTGCTTAAAATGGGCACACAGGTTTGACCGTTCAAACTGTGGCTTACCCAAGTCTATGCTTTAATGGGGTTAATCAAGCAAACATGCAAAAAAGGGGAAGAAGGGAAATAATTTTTTTTGAAATAACCCAGAAACCAAGTTCAAAATAAAATTTTAAAAATGGGAAAACGAAACTAAACATTCAATGCTGTTCTTAGCTTCAAATAAATGTTAGTGTTCTCTAATATGAATCACCTACCTTCCTGTTAGACAACTAAGTTAGTTTTATGAGTTAGATCAAAACATGCTTCACACACTAAAACCCAGCAAAAATGCTTAAATTTTATCCAAAAGTGGTAATGAATGATCTGTAACTTCAACTTTCAACTTTATCTAAATTATCTGACTGTGGTAATGGATTGAGTGATTTAAAAAAAAATATCAAAGTAGGAAATGCAATTCGCACTAGTGACCACCAGATGGGACTGAGTGCAGGTCCGCGGTTTGGGAAATCCAGCTGCAATCTGTAATCTATTAAATGGCCACCAGATGTAGGTGTTGTTCTCTAACTGACTGGGAGAATGTTGGTCACAACTGTAATTACGCCCAGTGGACACTGGGGCAGCTCTGCTGCTTATCAGCGCTGGTTGTTACAGCTGCAGCAACAGGCTGGCGAGTGGAAATTAACTTTAACTTTTCCACAAGTTAAACCAACTTTCACCTTGCATCCACAACAAACACCTCTGAAAGATAATATTATCCTTTGCAGTAGAACTGAGCACAACCGAATCAAAATCCCCTAATTCACAAACGTTCTGTGCGAAACTCAAGTCTCCCAATAAACGTCTTGTTAACGGAGATCACAACTGTTCATTCTGTGCAAACAGTGATTTGATGTCTGTCTTTTTAAGGCCCGTCAAAGGGACGCCATATGTTGGGAGTATGATTATTGATTGAATAATCTTGATCAATAATTATAATTACAAATCATAATCTGACGAAATCAATTTCTTAACCATAAATCCTCATTTACGAATTGAGACCAGAGATGTTTCTGGTGTTGTAATTGTGGCTCAACGCCTCTGACAATTACAACCGTTATATACTCCGTAATAGTTAACAACTATTGCCGGAGATGTCACTGTTTAATCGACCGTTTCTGCCGAAACGTGTGGAACTTGAACCTTATTTTGACTGACACATCACTTTTTGCACACAATGAAACACCAAACGCTCTCTCTTTATCTATGTGAATATTTATTAATTTTCACCTACTCAACATGCAAAATTCTACAAACACAGGGGTAACACATCTAAATAAGCAAAATCAACAAACGGTAGTGGGTATGTATTGAGTCAACCAGCAGTTTATGGCACTACAGATGAAGGGAGAGGGGGATATGAGTGGTGGCGAGTGGTGGGGGTTGGAGCGCAGCTCCGACTGTCCTTTATGATCTTCTGATCATAAAACTTCCCCCTAACTCCTGACCACAAAGGATTGATAACTTTTGGCGGCAAGCTAGCACAGTGAGATTGAAGACAAAGGTAAAATGGAGAATTTTACCATGAGGTCGTTTTAACAGTCCAGTCTTGCAACGCACCCGCGTTCAGATAGTAAACACAAACAGCTCTGGGGGACACGGCGGATCCCGATATTACATAACACATCAAAGTTTCAACAAGCAAGGTTACATGCACATATTATTCAAAACACATGAGATCCTAACCAGCGATTCTGATCGCTTCTACAACCTCTGACCCTGCCCAGGCCTTCTAATAAAGAAAAAAAAAAAAAATTGGTTTTACTTGTGTCGTCTTCTTCCGAATGAGGGAATTCGAGCGAGGAAAAGTGGGATTAAGTTAATGTGCGTCCACAATTAACTTCAGGGGAACAGTCAGTCTTTGTCCTTTGGTCTTCTTGACAAAAAGGAAAAATATGATCTGACCATCAAAGTCGACTTGAAAATGAAACACGGTAGCGGTTCGTCTCTCCGAAACTCCGTGTCTCCAGTTACGTGTTAACTCACGTCTTCGATCGGCAAAGTGAAATCTCTGGCCTTCTTAGTCCAGAGACTTCAGTTATGAATGGTTCGTTGTCCAACGAGAGATAATGAACGAAGGCTTCCAAACCAGGAGTGTGCAATAACGAGTGGTAGTACGGTGCCGGAGCTGGGTCACTTGAGAGCGGTGGAGGGTGGACAGGTTCTGTGGAATCGGTTTGAGGCAGGAAGCACTTGGCGGCAGCTAGCAAGGCAGTCCAGTAGGACAATAATGACGTGGCTTCTGTGAAGCACAGGTACTCCAAAAATATGCTTTAACAAAGCAAAGCGGCGATCCAGCCTGGGTAGTATCCAGGTAGTCTCAATCTGGGATACAAGAAGACAGAAGCAGGTCAGCAAAAAGTCAAAACGAGAAATACTTAACTATACATGAGAAGGCTGGAGCTCTACCACTGAGGGCTAACACTTGAACGGTGAGATGCTGGCTGCCTGCTGCTTAAATACACTGAAGCTCATCAGTGAAGATAGGGAACACCTGTCACCTCCACCAGTACTCCAGCACCTGCTAAAAACCAAGCACACACACACACACACACACACACACACACACACACTGCCGTGTGGCCACCTCAACGCTAGGTTCATGAACAGAAGGAAGAGAGTAACAGAAAAACAACAAACAAAAAAAGGTACGAGAAATGCGAGTTACAAAGTTTGAATGCATTAATAGTGTTTAGAGTTTTTATAGCTTTTCTATTGTTAAGATTACAAAATTGTATCTAAGTACAGTGTTAGATCCTTTACAAACAGGTCAAAAAGCTGTTTCCTCTTTATTGTTTTACTCTTATGAATCAGAAACATTGCAAGAAACAGAATCACGTTGATAAGATAGAGAACTCCTACAGAACGAACGGAGGTGTGGTAAGGCGTATTTGTCATTTCCTGTTTTCACTGTTGAAATCAGTGGATTGTTTGGTGTGTGAAGACTCTTGATTGATCTGACTATTCTCTACTGTGACATTCTTTACTTGTTCTAATACATAAGCAATTTAAAACACATATTTTCAGTGCTGCATTTAACGTTTGGGGACCCTCCGTGTCTTACACGATTTTTCAAGTAGTGGTAAAGGGTCGCTACCTTAGCTTTAGCTCCACCATGGCTACCCGTTCTGCTGTTTGTTTCTCTGAGTCTCCTCCTCTCTCATGTTCTCAGTGTCAGATATTCAGCTAATCCTCTGCCTTCTTTAGTGATAAGGGTACATGTAATCAATGTAGCATTTTTGTAGCTCTGGAGGCGAGGGTGTTGGAATTTAATCAGCGTGGAGCCACCAAAGGTAGCTCCCCATAGCAGTCCTACAGCAGAGCCTGTGCAGCCGGGGCCTCAGGCCGGCTGGGTGATGGTATATAGAAAGCATAGTCCTAGATTCCAGCCCACAGGTCACCACCAACCTGTCAGCATTTCTAACAGATTTTGACCGCTCAGAGACATACCAGCTGAGAAGCCATCTCTGGTAATTGGCAGCTCCATAGTGAGAAACATGGCACTAGAGACACCAGCGACCATAGTCAAATGTTTGCCAGAGGCAAGAACGAGCAACATGAAATCCTACCTGAAGCTGCTGGTTAAGGATAAGCGTAAATATAGTAAGGTTGTTAGTCACGCTAGCGGTAATGACACCCAGTTACGCAGTGTATAAGTTTGCCAAAACAATGTTGTAATTTTCTGTGGCCTCCTCCCTGTTCTGACTGCTACCCAACAATTACCCTATTAAGACTGAAATTTAATAGATTAAAAATTAATCTAAAAGGAGGAAATCACGAAAATCTCATAAAAATAAACACAACTCAGACTAAAAAGAAAAATAACCCGGGCTCGTGCCTGAACCTGAATGACCCCGGCCCAGACCCCGACCCCCCGCCCCAACCCCGGTCCCCAACCACCCCCACCCTCATCCGGGGATGGGGCGATGTACAAAAGAGAGGTCTACATGGTCCAAACAAGCTCGCCAACCAGAGCCGCCACAGAATAAAATAGTCGCAACCCCCAATGAATTCCGATCCCAACCTCATGAGCCCTCCACCCCCCTGAACCCGACATGAATCTCCCTACTGGACCACCCCCAACCAGGACACAGATATCGAACACATGCCCCCAAACCAAAACGCCATGAATCAACCCCCACAGCACATGGGCACCGACGAGGCAACACCCACACAGCGCAAGCTCCACACACAGCCCGGCTCCAAACACGCCCGCTGTGTCCCGCCCCCACCACACAGCATGCCGCAACAGCAAGGCAAGGGCCCCGTGCAACGCCACCCCAGTCCCCACCCACAGGCGCAACAGGGCAGACACCGTCGAGCACCGAGCTCACAACGAAGCCCCCGACTCCACACCAAGATGGGACAAACTCACCTGGCAAGAGGTCCCCGGCCAGTGGCAAGCACTCGGGGCCGGCGTCCTCCACCCCGCACCAACACAGAAACAGCACATCACTGCCACTGAAACGATATCCCAGCTAGAAACATTATCCAGCTCAGCTCTACCATCGCCGCTCAGCCGAACCAGACGCTGGTGACCCCACATCCACTAAGAGGACACAATCCCCTCACACCACACCCTGCAGTCCTCCACGCTACCCCCTAGCCTGCCACCCTGACCCCACCCCCCCCAGACACAACAGCCAGCAGAGCAGCACACTGCCAACCCCACCCAACCATTCCGCCACCGTCAGCAGCCCCAGCCCATCAGTCCATGAGAGGGAAACATACACCAGCCGGGTAACCAGGCTGGACAGGTCAGCTGCTCCAGGCCAAGCACATCCCATCAGCCGCCCCAGTGCGGGCACAAGACATGCTTCACCGCCCCACCCACCTGACCACCAACTGTAGCCCTGAGCCCGGCCAGGGGCCAGAGCCACAGAAGGAAGCATTGGAGGAAGACCACCACAGCACGCCAAGGACCGGGCACCCCGCCAACCCCACACCCAAACCCCGGAAGAGCCCTAGGATGCCGGCCACACACCCTCCTGCACGGCACACCCCACCGCACCAAGCAAGCTGGCCAGCCCCTCCATCAAAGCAAAGCCACATCTTAATCAACACTGCACACCGCCCTGCCAAGACCCCCTCGTTGGAGTGCGACGCCTCCCCAACCGACGGACCAGGCACCGAAGCCAGGGACTGAGATCCAAGGTATTCCAAATGATCCCAAGAGGGCCGAAGAGCCAGCCCCAGCACCAGACAACCCCCAAGACCCGAGCCTCAACCCGAGCCCAGATCACGACCAGAAGGCCTGCTCCTTCTCTCGGCCTCCGACCCCAGACGGCAAACAGCAAACGAGGGTGTTAAAAGACCCCAAGCCTACCTCTGCCTGCTCAAATGTGGTGTTGATGCGTGTTGTTGTAGTGTGCATTTAAAAAGAAAAATGGGTGGGGAAGAGGGTCTGCCACGCCTCCCCCACTCCACCACCCACCCCACCCAGAACCCTAAATGGGGCCGCATTTAGGGCACATTTAGGGTGTACATGCAACTAAACCCTTCGAAGTGAGCGCAGGCACCAGAGGTTAGGGTAATAAAATACCCTCCCTCTTAGTGCCATTGAGCGCACTCACACTCAAGGCCTAACATGTGAATGCTATGAAAATTTTCTAAATGAGTGTCTAAGTTGTACAATAAAATTGGTGCACAGGCTGCCAAAGGACCACAGAGATGGAAATCCCTTGCGGAACCCCAATGACGCGCCTGCACCCCAAGGCCATACATGAGTGGTAGTGTGATGGAGTGGGCAGAGGGAGGTGTCCGGGGATGGGGAGGGAAGAACTGGGTGGCAAATTGCTCTCCCAGGGAGCCAGCTACAACTCTTTTGAATATTTAATCCTTAATATTCCTCCAAATTGCAAAGCACTAAAACTACTTCAGTTTGTTGTTTTGTACCGTCCACCAGGTCCTCACTCTCAATTTTTATATCAGTTTTCAAACCTTTTATCTGATTTAGTGTTAAATATAGATAAGGTTATTATACAGGGGGATTTTAACATTCATGTTGACACTGAAAGTGATAGCCTAAATATAACCTTTAATGCTATCTTAGACTCAAATGGCTTTGCCCAAAACATTAACAAACCTACCCACATTTGTCTTCATTCTTTGGACATTGTGCTGACATATGGCATTGAGTGTAAAGAAATAACAATATTTCCTTATAACCCTGTCCTGTCTGACCATTTTTTAATCATTTTGAGTTTAATTTAACCGAGTACTCCACACCAGAAATCAGACAATGCTGTAACAACCTTTAAAGAATCTGTTCCACTTTTAATTTCCTCATTGTCACAGAAAAACACAGTGGAGGGTAATAATTTTGTTTCTTCCCCTTCACAAATTGATTCTCTTGTTCATAGTGTTACTTCCTCACTGCATGGTGGTTAGGCAATGCAGCCCCTTTGGAAAAAAAGGTAATTATTTATAGGAGTATGGCTTCCTGGTTTAATTCAGAGCTGTGTACTTTAAAGCACAATGATAGCAAATTGGAGAGAAAATAGCACTCTACACACATAGAGGAGTCCTACTTAATCTGGAAAAATAGCCTACTGTTGTATAAAAAGACACTTCGCCAACCTAGAACAGCTTATTTCTTATCATTAATAGAAGAGACCAAGAATAATCGTAGCTTTCTCTTTAGTACATTTGCTAAATTTGAGTCATTAATTCCCTTAGCTCTCAGCAGCCATGACTCTTAGATATGATTAATCTATCCTAGTAAATGGATATGTATCACAAGCTTTTAAGGTAGCTGTAATTAAAATTTACTTAAAAAACCTTAATTTGATGAAGATGATTTAATAAATTACAGACCTATATCCAGTCTTCCTTTTTTATCTAAAATTCTTAAGAAAATAGTTGCTAATCAAGTGTGTGAGCATTTACATAGTAATGATCAGTTTGAAATGTTTCAGTCACGTTTCAGACCTCATCATAGCACTGAAACAGCTCTGCTGAAAGTCACTAATGATATTCTCCTAGCCTCAGATAATGGACTTGTGTCTGTACTTGTCCTCTGCTGCATTTGATACAGTGGATCACAATATTCTCTTAGAAAGGCTAGAATATGCTGTAGGGATCAGGGGAACAGCACTAGGCTGGTTTCAATCTTATTTGTCTGACAGATGGCCCCGCGCCGTTCTGGACCCTTTTTGGGGTGCCTTGAGTCGACGTTGTTGTAAATAAGCACTATATAAATAAATAAACTGAAACTGAAACAATCTTTGTAGTTGTGCTGGCTTAGGCCGCTGGAGGACATAATGACCACTTTCACCCTCTTCGCTACATTCTCACACTACTGTCCAATTTTGCATTATTTGCTGTTATTTCAGTTTTTAACTTTATGTTCTCTCTCTTTTCTCTTCCTAGAAGCCACTCCTGGCCTGGCTCTTTGTCTACCTGTGACACTTTTCTGGAGGGGGTTATCGTCCAAGCTGCTGCTGGCAATAACTTAATGCTCACCTTCTACAGATGATACACTTGGCCCCTGTCTTTCAGTGTTTAATCCTTTCTCTCTCCTAGATATAGCAATTGACTAAGATTTTACTGTAACTAATTATATGATTATATGTGCTCTCTTTCATACACTATCATTGAAAACTGTCTCAGAGTTTATCTGTTCTTTATTTCTAGATGAGATGACTAAAGGAGCAACATCTACTAACATTTACTTTACCTTCCCATAGAAAGTACTCCTGGATAAGTGCTTCTGTATTCTTTGTGTGTCTCTGCTCTGTTCTCTCAAATCCCCAGTCAGTTGTGGCAGATGGCCGCTCACACTGAGCCTGGTTCTGCTGGAGGTTTCTTCCTGTTAAAAGGGAGTTTTTCCTCTCCACTGTCGCTACATGCATGCTCAGTATGAGGGATTGCTGCAAAGTCAACGCCAGTGACTGTCCACTGTGTTGAAAAGAAAGAAACTAAAGGAAAAACGTTAAGCAGTAATTTGTACAATGAGTGTTTAAAAAAACTATACGGCTTAGTTTAAAAAGGTGTTACTGCTGTTCTGGTCAGTATTCACAATAAAGAAGGAGCGACATGTGCTGGAAGCTTCCGTCTATTATTAACAGGTTATGAGCCCAGAACATTGCTAAAAAGCGTTTTAAGGAAAGTTCTTAAGTCAGATAACGTATTGTTGGATTCACAATGGATGATAAGCTTTTCATCGACAAGCTGAGTGGACCAGAGAACTGGGCAACGTGGAAGTTTCAGATGGAGCACTTGTTGAAAGCTAAAGGTCTATGGGGAATGCTAACTGAGACGGATATGCTAGCCCCTGATGCTAACAAACAAGCTCGAGCTGAATTCGAGAGGCGGAGAGAAAAAGCATTTTCCATGTTAGTGCTGAATGTGAGTACACCTGTTGTATTTGATAACAAGCTGCCAAACTCCAAAAGAAACGTGGGACCTGTTAAAAGGACATTTTGAAAGAGACACTTTGGCATACAAACTCTTCCTGAAGAAAAAATATTTCAGATGTGAAATGAAGGAAATGAAAGCTTAAATGATCATTTAAAAAGAATGAAGGAATTAACTGATCAGCTAGGAGCAATAGGTGCTGTGATTGAAGAAGAAGATCAGAGTGTAACACTCCTGGGTAGTTTGCCACCAAACTATGCTACAATTGTCACTGCTCTGGAAACAAAGATGGAGAATTTGACATTGCAGTTTGTTCAGCAAGCATTAATAAATGAAGAGCAAAAAAGAGTTAATGCTAATGATGATAACAGTGCTGTTATATCAGGTGGTGCATCTGCCATGGCAACACAAGTACACAGAGAAACGAAGGACAGTTCAAAAACAGTTGGAGCTGAAAAAACAAGTTCATGGAGATGTTACAAGTGTGGAAAAGAAGGACACATAAAGCGAAACTGTCCAAGCTGGAAAAAACGAATCAAAAACCATAAAGCCAAAAATGTATCCTGTGATAATGCAGAAGACTTATGTGAGAGTGCCTTTGTTGCTAAAAATTCAAATTCTACTGAATAACAAAGACCAATGGAGTGGTTAATTGATTCAGGAGCATCAAAACACATGACTTTCAGTAAAGAAATTCTTCAAGATTCCCAGCAGTTCTCAAAAACACAGTCTGTAAAACTGGGTGATGGCTGGGTTGTTGAAGCCCAAGGATGTGGGAATGTAAAAATGAAAATGACCTTTAAAGTCAGTGATGCTAAACCTGCCACCATGTATGACGTGTTGTATGTTCCGAAGTTGTCTGGAAATCTCTTCTCAGTGGGAGCTGCTACTAGAAAAGGACATATAGTGAAGTTCATGAAATCCCGTTGTTACATACGTGGTAAGGATGGAACTCTTCAAGGAATTGGATCACAAAGATCTGATGGGCTGTACCAGTTAGATGTAGAATGAGTTTTGCCTGTCTGTCATGGTGCATCAAGTGCATCAGTAACAGCTGATCTATGGCATCAGCGCTTGGGTCACACTACCAAACTAAAGGAAATAGAAGATCTGATGAATGGAGTGAAATTCTCTGCACACAAATATCATCTTTTCTGTGAAGCCTGTGTGGAGGGCAAGCTGACAAGGCAGCCATGTAAGTCAGTAGGAATAATCTGTTCTAAACGGAAGTTGCAACTGATCCATAGTGATGTTTGTGGACCTATGCAGACTAAATCAATAGGTGGAGCAAAGTACTTTGTAACTTTCATTGATGACTACTCTTGCTGCTGTAAGGTCTACTTCATGAGACAAAGAGTGAAGTCCTAAGCAAATTCAAGGAATTTGAAAAAACATTCTCCAATGAGTGTGGACACAAAATTGCAAGACTGAGATCTGATAATGGTGGGGAGTACATTTCAAGTGAGTTTCAAGAATATTTGAAGGCTCAAGGGATCCACCATGAAATGACTGTACCTCATTCACCTCAGCAAAATGGTGTTGCAGAAAGGAAAAATAGGACACTCGTTGAAGCAGCTAGAACTATGTTGTTACATGCTAAATTACCAAAGATGTACTGGGCTGAAGCAGTAGCCACTGCTGCCTACATACAGAACAGGTTGCCCACATCTGCCCTAAAGAAAGAGACACCCTATCAAAGATGGTGTGAAAGAAAACCAGACATGAGTCACGTAAGAGTGTTTGGTTGTATAGCTTATGCACATGTTCCAGATGTAGAAAGACGAAAACTAGACAAGAAAGCTGTAAAGCTTAGATTTGTGGGATATGCAAACAATGCAAAAGGCTATCATCTGTTTGATGAAGAGAAGAGGAGAATTCACATTCGAAAGGATGTCATCTTCAATGAGTCAAGCTTTGACTGGAAACAGGAGATGAATGTTTCTTGTTCAGAGAAAGAGGGTGTCACCTTCACAGAAGACAAGGAAAAAACAGCTAATGATGTCACTGTCGATAATGCTGTTAGAAGAGGAAACAGAGTCAGAAGGGCTCCAAAGAGATATGGATATGACAAGTTTGCAGACAAGGTGACTGTTGATCATACTGCTAATGTTTGCTGTGTAACAGAACCAATCACACTGAAAGAAGCACTAAGGAGTCCAAATGCAAAAGAATGGCAAGAAGCAGCAGATTTGGAATATGAGTCACTGCTAGAAAATGAGACTTGGGACTTAGTGGAGTTACCAAAGGACAGATAGGTTGTAGGGTCAAGATGGGTGTTCAAAGTCAAGCATCAAAGTGATGGAGAAGTGGAAAGATACAAATGCAGACTGGTTGCTAAAGGGTTTTCACAGCTGTATGGTGCTGACTACGATGAAACATTTTCACCTGTAGTACGTTTTAGCTCAATTCGTACATTACTGTCCTTTGCTGTCCAGAATAATCTACATGCACATCAAATGGATGTTGTCACTGCCTTCCTAAATGGACATCTTGATGAAGAAATTTACATGGAACAACCAGAGGGATATATCAAACCAGGCTCAGGAACATCTTGTGTGCAAGCTGAAGAAATTGATCTATGGACTAAAACAGTCTCCACGTTGTTGGAACAAAGAGTTCACAAACTTCATAAAGGATCTTGGATTTAAACAAAGCACCTCAGATCCTTGTGTTTTTGTAAGAAGTTTGCAGGGGCTGGAGATAATTGCGGTGTATGTAGATGATCTGGTGCTGATTACGGAGTCAGCTGAAAGCATGCATGAGTTAAAATTAGCTCTCCAGGAGCGCTACAAAATGAAGGACATGGGTGAGCTGTCTTATATACTGGGCATCTCTGTTGTTCAAGACAAAGCAGAAAACTGCATCTTTCTTCATCAGAAACAGTACATTGACACCATTCTTCAGACGTATGGGATGGATAAAACAAACCCGGTAGTGACTCCTGCTGACATCAGTGTCAAGCTGAAAAAAGATGATGGTGTCAGTAATCCTGTGAGTCCAGGTATTTACCAGTCCATGGTAGGAAGTCTGCTGTATGCTACAATGACAACAAGGCCAGACATAGCACATGCAGTGAGCACTGTATCAAAGTTTAATGCAAATCCAAATGCCGCACATCTGACAGCAGTGAAGAGGATTCTTCGATATCTAAAGGGCACCGCAAACCTTGCCCTTAAGTATGACTGTTCGGAAGATAAAAATTTGGTTGGCTTCTCTGATGCTGACTGGGCTGGAGATCAGGATGACCGCTGTTCAACAACAGGCAACATATTTCTATTGAGTGGAGGAGCAGTGAGCTGGTTAAGCAAGAAACAAACAACTGTTGCACTCTCAACAGCAGAAGCGGAGTATGTTGCTCTCAGTCAGGCAGCTCAAGAGGCTACTTGGCTGAGAAGGTTACTGAGTGATCTCGGTATGAACATTATGCCTACAATGATTCTGGAGGACAATCAAGGAGCCATCGCAATAGCAAAGAATCCAGTGGACCATTCAAGAACCAAGCACATAGACATTCGCTATCACTATATTCGTGAGTGTGTGCAGAATGGTGAGATCAGGTTGCAATATTGTCCAACAGATGATATGAAGGCAGATATTCTGACAAAGTCACTTCCAAGACAGAAGTTTGAGTATCTTAGGAGAGAGATTGGACTTCATCCAATATAACTTTGTTATACAATGTTCTAAGTTGCTGTGATATAACATTGGTAGTATTTTATGTTAAACACAGAAAAACAGTGAAGAAATAGAAGGGGCTAAAGTTAATTCTGTTTGGATTACGTTTATTACTCTGTTACTACCAGGTGTCTTAAAACTACTGTAAAATTAAGTGGGAGTGTTGAAAAGAAAGAAACTAAAGGAAAAACGTTAAGCAGTAATTTGTACAATGAGTGTTTAAAAGAACTATACTGCCCCCTGGTGGCTTTGTTTAAAAAGGTGTTACTGCTGTTCTGGTCAGTATTCACAATAAAGAAGGAGTGACATGTGCTGGAAGCTTCCGTCTATTATTAACACACTGTCGCTACATGCTCATCCAGGAGGAGTGAATGCTACAAATCTCTGACTTGATGCAATCTGCTGGATTTCCTTTGATAGAAAAACTTTTTATCCAATTTGAATAAATAACTGAATCTGACTGCACTGTTCAATGGTTAGGATTAATTGGAATGTATGTACCTTTTCTTTTGTACTAAGACTGCATGTATAAATGTTAATTGTTTTCCCCACCAAATTTGTATATTAAGATTTAACATAAAAGTACATTCAGAACTACGTAAGTGGAAACAAAGGCACATTCCCTGTTTTTGTGCAAAAACCTGGAATTAGGCACTGGGAACTGGTCTTAAATTCCTTTACTAGCAATTAGTGTAGTTAGCAATGCTAGTATTATGAAAACAGCGTTTGCTGTGTGTATTCGTTGTCGTTTTTAGTAAAACAATGGGCATCAGTGGGCTCTAGATGGACAAACTGTCTACTTTTAAGGCTAGGCTTAAAACTAAAATTATATAAATAAACTGAATCGAATTTAATTGAATAATTCTGCTGAGAATGCAGTTTCCAGAAAGTTGCCAGTTTTGCTTAGTTTTGCTACTCTCCAATTTTGCATTATTTGCTGTTATTTCAGCTTTTAACTTTGTTCTCTCTCTTTTCTCTTCCTAGAAGCTACACTTGTCCTGACTCTGTGTCTACCTGTGAAACCTTTCTGGAGAGGGGCATCGTCCAAGCTTCTGCTGGCAACCACTTAATGTTCACCTACCGATGAAACACTTGGCCCTGTCTTTCAGTGTTTAACCCTCTCTCTCTTACACATGGCAATTGACTGAGCTTTTACTGTGACTAACTCTATGTGCTCTCTTTCAGACTCTAACCTTGAAAACTGGCTCAGAGTTTATCTGTTCATTCTTTCTAGATGAAATGACTAAAGAATCTACATCCATTAACATTTACTTTTCCTTCCCATAGAAAGGACTCCTGGATCAGTACTTCTTTGTTCTCTTTGTGTCTCTGCTTTGTTCTCTCAAACCCCTAGTCGGTCTTGGCAGATGGCCGCTCACACTGAGCCTGGTTCTGCTGGAGGTTTCTTCCTGTTAAAAGGGAGTTTTTCCTCTCCACTGTCGCTACATGTATGCTCAGTATGAGGGATTGCTGCAAAGTCAACGCCAGTGACTGTCCACTGTCTCTACATTCTCATCTGGAAGGAGTGAATGCTGGAAGTCACTGACTGGATGCAATCTGCTGGGTTTCCTTAGACAGAAAAACTTTTTATTCAATTTGAATAAATAACTAACTCTGACTGGACTGTTCAATGGTTAGGACTAATTGGAATGTATGTACCTGACTTTTGTGAAGTGCCTTGAGACAACATGTGTTGTGAATTGGCGCTATACAAATAAACTGAATTGAATTCAACTGAATGAGACATGTCTCTCTTTTAATACAGTTCCACTAGTTATCTAGCATACTGCCTCCTGTGTTTTCGGAGCGTACTGCAGCAACGTCAGCGAGATGTATAAATGCCTACAGCGCTTGTTTAGCCTCACTTACTCTTGGCGGAGTCCTGCGTGACACCCCGAAGGGCGACTATAACTGAATGCCCAGCTTCAAATTAGCACTATGCATAACTGTACTAATTCAACCATGTATTTTTTTTTGTATTAAGACTGCATGTATAAATATTACTTAATTGTTTTCCCCACCAAATTTGTATATTAAGATTTAAAATAAAAGTACATTCAGAACTACGTAAGTGGAAACAAAGGCAAATTCCCTGTTTGTGTGCAAAATCTTGGAATTAGGCACTGGTAACTGGTCTTAAATTCCTTTACTAGCAATTAGTGTAGTTAGCAATGCTAGTATTATGAAAACAGCGTTTGCTGTGTGTATTCGTTGTCGTTTTTAGTAAAACAATGGGCATCAGTGGGCTCTAGATGGACAAACTGTCTACTTTTAAGGCTAGGCTTAAAACTAAAATTATATAAATAAACTGAATCGAATTGAATTGAATAATTCTGCTGAGAATGCAGTTTCCAAAAGGTTGCCAGTTTTGCCACAATAAACAACGTTTGAAAGCACAAGAGGATACAACAGATAATTTTTGCTGTAATACTATCACGGTTCCTGTTATCTGCTAAAATTCTTGCTCTCTTGCATTCTGAATGAACCTCACACACCTCCACACCTTAGAAAATACAGTTTCATTTTTCTTTCTCTGACTTCAGATTTAGGACTTACTGATACTTAATAATATCCACATTACGTGTTGTTGCCATTGTGGCCTGGTAGCACCTAGCATGGTGTGTTCACTGATCAGATCACAAACAAACTGAAAACTATCTGATTTCTTGGTATGTCTAGTCTCGATTTGTGACCTTCATAAGTCTGTTAATATTCAAAAGGGAAAAGTAGGTGAGGGTTGTAATAAACCTCTGATGAGAGATATTGGAAGAAGGTTTTACAATATATCATAAGAGGTAAAAACATTAAAAAAGCAGGGCATGCTAACTTTCTTTCTTCAGTGTTTTCTCTGAATATGAAGACATCCAAGTCATTTTCCTGAAATATTCAGCTCTGTCACTGCAGTTATTGATTAACTGCAATGTCATTTTTTATTGTAGCCTGGAGTCAAATTACAGCACCCTCTCACTTATACTCTCAGACGATTTCTGACAGAAATGTGAAAAGCTGTTGAGAAAGCTGTAGAATACTGCAAATCTTTCTCAGTATGTTGTGATTAAAGCAGAGCAGTAGAAAACTGTAAAACCATTGACTCTGGGGGTAACTTAAAGATTCATCAGGATCTATCGTTGATTTTCATCATCTCAAAGCAAACAAAGTTTTCCTATGGATGCATGAACTGTGAGTTTCACATGGTTGGGACAAACAAAGAGACCGGGTGTTTTCCTATTTATTTTTTTTTGCTTCTGCTGATACAAGATGTTGGGAGCCACTTGGCTGGAAAAGCACCATCATTCCCTGCTATGCCTTAATGGCACTTCTCAGGCTGATGTTACACAGACTAATTACTGAACGAGAGGGAGGAGATCTTCTCCCTCAGCTAATAATTGGAGGTGTTAGGGTAGCATCAACCAGGTCCACACCAGCATGTACATTTTTCCATGTAATTACTGTCACTATCATAACTTAGCACAAATATTTAGCTTGTCGCTGAAAGTATCATACTGTTTAAGGAGCGTTTCTGCATTTCAAAGTCATGTTCCAGAAGCCATCTAGTAAGGCCAACACAGTAAGGGTGTGTCCCACAGGAAATAATAATAATGCATGGATAAACAGAGAATGCCTTTAATGCACCCTAGTTGATGCAAAATTTCTTGATAAGGTTTCAGTTTTTTTTTTACTTCTCATGAAAGAAGCCAGTTATTTGACCTTAAAAGCCTACTGTTAGAGGTTAACACAAAATTATGATACACATGATAGACACTTTAATTTAAGATGTTTGATGGTTTGAGTTTTTCTCTAATGCATTAATGTTCAAAATGATAACATTAGGCCAACATTTATTCAGACATCTCCACTTACATTTGGTTTAATGTCCCTTAACAAGTTGAATTTCGTCCATATGCTTTTTGTAACCATCAGCAGGCATGTTCACAAATGTTCATGGTTTTTCAGGTCCCAGATTTTGAAATGTATTGTTAACTTGTTTTATTAGTTCCAAAATCAGTTTCAAGTTAGGGTTAGGGTCAGCTGCTCTAAGTCCAAGGCCCTAAATATTTCAGCAAGAATGGGTTGCTTCCTACAGGTAGAAAGAAACTGACTGGAGTCAGTCTCCAGTGGCTTTAGTCTGTCCTGTTAAAGCAAAGTTCAACTGAAAAAGAAATATCTTGATTTTAAGGCCAATATTCTGGAATGAGTGGTATCAAGATATTAGGTAGTGAATGAATGTGTTGACATTCTGCCAAAGCACACAGATAGTTGTTAGTAATAACATTGCTTACTATTACTTATAGATGAGGTTTCACACACAGACCAGGATGATAAAATATGAATGCCAATGTTTTCACTCTTCTTAGAATGGGATAATAATCATTAAGTTTAGTGCACTGGATTGATTGTGGTACATACTGTAACAGGAGCAGTTAGATTTCAGCAGCCACACTTAAATTCAGGGTTTGACACCTGCTATTTCACACTCTATAAGATAGATGCCAAAATAGTGACACATACTCCACTGAAAAACATTGAGGGACTGTACATTAAGCCTGTCTGCCAACAGGGTGCGTTAGCTCAGACATAGTGAAATTGTCAATAGAACATATTTTGTAGAAAATGCTTTGGGATTATTTCAATTGCGCTAAACACGGAGACTGAAAAAAGAAAAACGAAAGAGAGTCTGGCAAAAAGAAAAAATTAAGAGGAAAAAAGAATAAAGGGGAAAAAGAAGGATGAGAGAACACAAGATAACACCCTAGAAGACTGCTACTACACCTGCAGAAACATATAGAACAACAGCAATGTTACTGAAAAGTGCACAATGCTAATTAATGTAAGATGTATTTAGTGGTAACTGCGGCTCAATATAGAACATCTGTGTATCTATTAACACCTAAATCCAAACAACTGATGGTATATGTGTGAGCATGCCTGTGTATATAGGGTTTCTCCATAAAAATATGCAATAGCGACTGTGAGCCACAGACCTGCCCCCTGGACTCAAGACAGACATGGTGGAGATTTGAGACACAGACATCCAAAGGCCTCCCAGAGCACGGGAACCCCGGGAGGACCCCCTCTGGGACTACCGCATCCCCCCTCAGAGAAGAGCAGAGGAGAGCCTCACGGGGACCACCCAGCAGCCACAGTGCAGAAACCCAAGGGAGGTGCAGCAAATAGCCCTGCAGGCAGCCATCATGCTGGAGCAGATCCTACCATGGACTCAGAGATCCAAGACCCTGGGGCATAACACCCCTGAAGCAGAAGCCTGACAGAGCCAGGGAGGCCAGGCCCCAGCAAGCTGCCACCAGGACTGAGCCGACACACCAAAACACCCAGCCCCAGACAACGAGAACCATCAATACACCATTGGGCAGAGACACAAGCCACTGGCAGGGAGTGTGATGGGGATGAAATAGGCCCCACATTTAATGGCGGGCCTAAGCTGATCCAGAGGAGGAAGCAGCCCAAGACCCAACATGACAGAAAAACAGGCACACACAGTCACAATTACACATTCCCACCCTCATGCTTACACATAACAACACTCACACCCACACAGGACAAGCAGTCTCCCCCAGCACCAACCCCCGCTCTGACCTCAGCCCCAACGATCCCGGTCCCCTAACAGAAGAGGGGGCCATGAACAAAAGAGATGTCTACGTGTTCCAAACGAGCCCACCAACCAGAGTCATCCCAGGACAAAACAGTTCCAACCCCCCAATGGATTACAATCTCCACCCCATGAGCTCCCCTCCACCCATGAACCCAACAGAAATTTCCCCATTGGACCACCCCCAAGCAGGACACAGACATTGTACGCATGGCCCCAAACCCAATGAATCCCCTCCCCACAGGGACACACTCCCACAGATGAGCTCCACCCCTGAAAAGCTGATGAAGACACATCCAAACAGCACAAGCTACACACACAGCCCCGGTTCAAGCACCCCCAATGCATCCCGCCCTCCACCACACAGCGCGCGGTGACAGCAAGGCAAGGGCCCCACGCAACACCACCCCAGCCACAACGGATCCCCTGACCCGTCACCAAGATGGAACAAACTTACCCACCAGTTTACTATAAAAAACATTAGGAGATACATTCAGTGGCGGCTGGTGAAACATATTCTTGGTGGGGCTGATGTAACAATACATTTCTCTACCTACACCAATATGTGAAATGGAATCAACCCTGAGACGACAAATACAATTGAACAGCATCTCTTTCATCATGCAATCCCAGTTCAAAAGCAGCACAAAACGTAATACAGTTAATGAGTTTAGATAAAATATGTCGATTCTTATCAACCTCTTCATTGTGCCTTTTTACCGCAACTCAGGGTTCGTCATCCAGCTGCACTGCTATGCTAATCTTTCCAAGCAAAGCTAGCTTGACATAGTTTTCCATATGAACTTGATTGTTCATGCTTCTTAATGCGTTCAGCGAGATGCTTTAAGTTGGTTGGTCCTGACTGTGTCCACGTTAAATCATATTTTGGCACTTTTAAAAATAATGCAGGGAAACCAGAAAAGTGCACTGGCTATTCCACAGCCAGTCGGCCACAACTTGCGCTCGAGGCAACTCTTGCAAAAACTCTAGTTGTAGACTTTATTTTCCTCCTTGGTCTGCTGTTTGATGATAATGTCGGGCTTGTTGGGTACCAGCTCCTTAACCTGGATTTTCTCCTCCGCTGTCCTTCTTGCAAATGGGTAGATTAATAAGGATCTAATGAGGAAGTTCACCATCATCCCTCTGATTGACTGCGCCGCACAAGCATTTTGTTTTTTACCTGTGAGGGGCCATATTTTCAGTCCCCCTAGGCTATTAAATTCTGTGACACTGATTAGCTATATATATTTATTCATTTTAACAAGCAACTGCAAACCATTGGCTATTCAGCTGCACCGCTGGAGCACTCTCAACAGTCCCCCATGGCAGAAACATAGAGGTCTGTCTGTGGGAATTCACTGGTGAATGAATATCAATAGGTGGGAAATGTTGTTTATATATACTTCATAATACATAGAGGCACACTTTAGCAAGTATGTATATATATGTATATATATATATATATATATATACAGGGGTTGGACAATGAAACTGAAACACCACAATAATTTATTAGTATGGTGTAAGGCCTCCTTTTGCGGCCAATACAGCGTCAATTCGTCTTGGGAATGACATATACAAGTCCTGCACAGTGGTCAGAGGGATTTTAAACCATTCTTCTTGCCGGATAGTAGCCAGGTCACTACGTGATACTGGTGGAGGAAAACGTTTCCTGACTTGCTCCTCCAAAACACCCCAAAGTGGCTCAATAATATTTAGATCTGGTAACTGTGCAGGCCATGGGAGATGTTCAACTTCACATTCATGTTCATCAAACCAATCTTTCACCAGTCTTGCTGTGTGTATTGGTGCATTGTCATCTTGATACACGGCACCGCCTTCATGATACAATGTTTGAATCATTGGATGCACATGGTCCTCAAGAATGGTTCGGTAGTCCTTGGCAGTGACACGCCCATCTAGCACAAATATTGGGCCAAGGGAATGCCATGATATGGCAGCCCAAACCATCACTGATCCAACCCCATGCTTCACTCTGGGCATGCAACAGTCTGGGTGGTACGCTTCTTTGGGGCTTCTCCACACCGTAACTCTCCCGGATGTGGGGAAAACAGTAAAGGTGGACTCATCAGAGAACAATACATGTTTCACATTGTCCACAGCCCAAGATTTGCGCTCCTTGCGCCATTGAAACCGATGTTTGGCATTGGCATGAGTGACCAAAGGTTTGGCTATAGCGGCCCGGCCGTGTATATTGACCCTGTGGAGCTCCCGACGGATAGTTCTGGTGGAAACAGGAGAGTTGAGGTGCACATTTAATTTTGCCGTGATTTGGGCAGCCGTGGTTTTATGTTTTTTGGATACAATCCGGGTTAGCACCCGAACATCCCTTTCAGACAGCTTCCTCTTGCGTCCACAGTTAATCCTGTTGGATGTGGTTCGTCCTTCTTGGTGGTATGCTGACATTACCCTGGCTCTTGATACATCACAAAGACTTGCTGTCTTGGTCACAGATGCGCCAGCAAGACGTGCACCAACAATTTGTCCTCTTTTGAACTCTGGTATATCACCCATAATGTTGTGTGCATTTCAATATTTTGAGCAAAACTGTGTTCTTACCCTGCTAATTGAACCTTCACACTCTGCTCTTACTGGTGCAATGTGCTATCAATGAAGACTGGCTACCAGGCTGGTCCAATTTAGCCATGAAACCTCCCACACTAAAATGACTGGTGTTTCGGTTTCATTGTCCAACCCCTGTATATATATACATATAACAGAATTTGGAAAATATAGTTTAGATTTCCCCCTCTTTTATTATGCAGGGCGGCGCCATTGAGTTTTTTTTTCCAACATTGCTCATATCTAATGCAAAGCCTCTCCAAAGGTTTTTTCCATGGGGTGGCTGGGCTGTAATTTGAAGACTAGTTTGATGCACCTCCAAATCAAAAAGAGTTAGCTGAGGTGGTAAAGGCATCTGATCAGGATGTCTCCCAGATGCCTCTTTTGGGAGCAATTCCAGACACTTTCACTGGTGAGAAACACCGGGGCATAGTAACATTTTTCTGGATATAGAGCAATCAAAATTAGTGCTGTTTCACTCCTGAAGAAGTGGAGGCGTGGTAAGAGGTATTCGTCACTTCCTGTTTTCACTGTTGCACTTGGTGGATTGTTTGGGTGTCTGAATGTGGTAAATTGGAATTTATGTCAAAGAGCAATTTGGTTAAACTACCTAAGTGGTGAATAAGAACAAGTGTAGTGACAAACTATAATTTGATTGTTAAAAATTGGTTACTAAAACAAAATAAAGTGTTGCACGTCCAAATGAACTTTTGCACCAATGTCAACCCATACCTTACAATGACTTTCAAGCAGTAATGTGGATTTATCCTATCCCAGTTAAGTTCGTGCATACAACAAACAAGGAATTTGACTCTGGTACCCTTTGCTCTCTTGGTTTTTTTTTGTTTTTTGTTTTTTTTTTGGTTATAAGATATATTCTGCATACATCTTTATGTCCATAAATACATATATACAATATACACATATACAAGGTGGAATTGTGACTTCAGTATGAGGTTGTTTGGTACTCTATTAAATGTTCATCAGAGAAACAGCCTGGGGGAAGAAACTGTCTCTGTGGTGGCTGGTTTTGGTAAACAGCGCCCTGTAGCGATGGCCTGAAGGTAAAACTCTAAACAGTTTATGTGCAGGGTGTGTGGGGTCCGCAGATATTTTAGCAGCTCTTTTCCTGACCGTAGACCTGAATAAGTCCTGGATGGAGGGAAGGTCAGCCCTGATTATTCTCTCTGCAGTCCTGATTATTCGTTGCAGTCTGGATACTTATTTACTTTCACAGTTGTAGTACACCATACTGCAGTGAGTTTTCCTAATTTATTGCCTTTCTCTGTCATATCTATACAGGTTCTTCATGCACTGAACATTTAAAGTATCTGACTAATATAAGAAGCAAAACATCAGAAATTATTTATAAATTATTTATACAACTAAGAGCTGCTTGTTTACAAGCATGGCGGCCATATTGTATTATTAACCGTGGAATAAACCAGCTTTTGCAGCCTCAAGTAAAATGATTAAAAGTAAAAAAAAATACATAGCAACAGTACAAAATCTTTACATTTATTAATTCCAAAATATTGAGAAAATACATTTTACTGACGACTTAAATTTATGTTTCAAACTTTCAATCTGTCTATCTATTCATTGACTCGTCTATACATCTCCCGGCCTTCCGAACAGCATCCTGTCCGTCTGATTCTCCATCCAATCACTTTCCGACGCCTTGCTTTTAAAGGACCTTCAGCTGTGTTCATCCTCGCTTGTCAGCTCAGCTCATCTACGACTCCGACGCCTCCTCACACTCTCTGGCTAAGTGGAAAGCGCATCAAGAACTCCTTCACTTCTCCTGCTAAGCATCGCCAAGGTGGCCCTGACTCCTCACCGGCTCCCGCTGCTGCGTCACCCGGCCTGGTTTCTCCAGCAGTTTCTCCTTCCATTTTCATCACTCAAATCGATCATCCTACAAATTTCCATGCTTCATTCATCTCGTTCATGGATTCTCTCCACCGTTCCACGTCATTCCTTACTCACCTGCTCTGTGACTTCGCCGCCATCTCTGCCACATCAGCATTTCCTCTTTCCCTCTCCATCGTAGCTGTCTGCTCCTCGGCTCCTCCCACTGCCGTTCACCCTTGCTAACGCCTGGCCTAGCTTGTCTCTAGTTAAGATGTATCACTCCACTCTCTCTTCTCTATCTTTTTCATTCATGTGCTTTTCAAACGTGCAATGTTTTCCGCCCCTCTTTTCATTCAGGTTGATCACTTACTCTCATGTATTTTACCGATTAATTAATAACTAACACCTCTCCATCGTAGCTGTCTGCTCCTCGGCTCCTCCCACTGCCATTCGCCCTTGCTAACACCCGGCCTAGCTTATCTCTAGGTAAGATGTATCACTTCACTATCTCTTCTCTATCTTTTTCATTAATGTGCTCTTCAAACGTTGATCACTTACACTCATTTATATTACTATCTCCTTCAGGCTCAGCACTAAATCCTACGGAGGCAGCTCATTAATCTGGTTTCTCTCATTTTACCATCTCCCCAGGCTGTCTAAATGTATCGCTTCCTGATGGCTTTTCTGCTTGGTTTAAATCATCTTGTCCCCGGCTTTCTGTCCGAACTACCGCACCCTGCTGCCGGTCAGACCTCTCGGAGTTTCTCCGGTCCTTGGTCCTCAGAAGTGATCACACTCTCTAACACTGACTCTTAAAGGAACGACTCTCAAACAGCTTCTAACTTTCTACTCTTTTATTCTAAATTAAGCAGAGGAATGATTACAGAGATCAGTGCTGAGGCTCCTGTCTCGGATCATCGCCGTATGTGAAAGGTTGACAAAGAGCCCCGAAAGAAGGTCACATGTAGTTTATATCTGGCACTCCAAAGCATTTGCTGTGCACTCCCCTAGTGTTTATCAGTAGATTACATGTCACCATTGCGGTCTCTGTCTGATAGGTTGTGGAGTAGCTGGTGTCCATTCTTAATCTAAGAGTGCTGTGGCATTCTAATCAGTTCTCGGCTACTCTGCCCCAGCCACAGGTCATTCATGTCAAACCTAAGGCCATTTATCCCCGTATTTGTGTCGATGAGTATTCTTATCTTTATGGTGTCTATGGAAAAAATCAGCTATGCATAATATTAATAAAGGTTATTCCTAACATTTCTTAGGATCCTCTATTGGCGCACACGGCCGCCTCTAAGCTTTTCAGAGTTGCCAGCTGCTAAGTTTCACCCGAGCATAGAAAAAATTTAATAACTATCGTAATCGTCATCCTACATTTCTTACATGTCTGCTAATTTTTCATCAGTATCTCAAGTTCTTCTCAGCGTTAGCTGCATCTACCCTTGCTCAATCAAGAGCCTGCTTAGACTGGTGTGTTCTTTCCACTGACAATTTATCATCATGCAAGCCACCTTCTGATTCCTGCGGCTTAGTCGGCCATCAGAGTGCTCTTTGTTCTTCTTTTCCTTTTTTTCCAGAATTTTTGCTCGGTCACAAAAACTGCCGGGCTTTCCACTCCAATCTTCTTTCGAACTGGAACGGTATCTCCTTCTCTTCCAGTGTCATCGTTCGCTCGGCTGACTCGTTTTAAGTTTTACAGTCTGTAGCGTCCCGGTTTACAAGATGGTCTCTTAGCGGATGGATCACAATCCTTTTGTTGAAAGAGCCTTGCATGTGATCTCATTGTAAGATATAAGTAAATATGCAGAATGTTAATACCTTTAATAACTTAATCTTTTAACCTCTTTGCCTCATTACTTTACCATAAAAGACTTATTTATCTTAAATTATTACAACCCTTTTGTCCTTTTCAATCTTTCCCTTGAGTGCTTTTACCCCATTTCGCCATATATACAAAAGTGTACTTGAGCGACAAATCTTTGTCCATGACGCAGCTTTTAATATGTAAGCATTATTTTGTCGGAAGCAGCCAGGTTTTTAGTTGACATGAAGAAAGGCTTGTCTTAATGGTCTTTGGCAAAAGGCTTTGAGAAAGTCATTTTAATAGCAGAGTTTAGCTATAAATACATTTAGGTGTTTATCATCTGAGTAACAAGTTGAAATGTTTCCTTAGTGCATGGCTAAGAGATCATTGAACATTTCTTCTTTCTTCCTGTCTGTGGCAACTGGCACCATGCTCCACAGTAACTTGCGAACAGGTGGATATGTCCTGCCAGGGGTGGAGTTAAGCATGTGCCTCTCATTGACTACTGACCCTTATCTACTGATGGTGGAACCTCAAGCAGCCAGTCAGGGATTATTATTATAATTATAATATTTCAACCTTGTTCCCTTATTAACCAGGCGCTAAAACTATTTCCTGTTTCGATATTCATCATAACTGTCTTTCCTGTGATGACTGTAAAGCACAATTTCTCTCTGCACATTGTGTTGGTGCTGCTCTGTTCAGTGGTTTACAGCATCTCCCCGGACTATGCGTTTCAACATAAGCACTAATCGTGCTACTGCCGCAGCAGCTTAACAAACTCTTATGAAACAATTTATGAACAGTCAATTTTTAGTAAGGTTATTTACACAGATGTACCTCCGTTGGTAGGTTTTGGGGGGTTTTCTCAGGGCAATTCATTTCCAATGTAAGGCCTCCTTACTTTCCATATCTGAATCCCCAGCTTTTTGTGTGATCATCTCATCAACCCAGCCCGCTGCATCTGGGGCATTTTTGGAAGAAGCATATCACTGCTTCATCTCATCATGCAGCATTGGTCGATCCCATTAGTCAAAGCCACTCGTCATCTAAGTCATTATGCCTTACCTGCATCCTGGCAAGTCATAACTCATAACTTCATTATTCCTAACCATCATGTTCCAGGTTATTCTATTTAGTTCCTAGGCCTTCAGCCATCTCTGCCCATCAGCTTACTCCAATTAAAGTTATTGAATCCATCTCTTTATCCTTGCTAATATCAACCAAAATTCTATTATTATCAGGTTTAGCCTTTTCTACTTTCAAATCCTTTTCCTTCACATGCCCCCATTTCTCACGCCAGAAAGAGCCCCATGTCCACATCCTGGTTCCTCAAATATTTTAGGCAGGTCCTAGTTCAATGCATCATGCCCCCCAGCTAGTTTTCAGGCCATTCCTTCAAAATAAGAGCAGCCACTACTGCAACGACCCAAGGTCTCTCCTCAGCTGCTCTCCAGCAATTTGGTCGTTGGTCTTCTTCATCCTTCTCTTCCTATGTTCGCCCGGCTTTCCACTCTGTTCTATGTGCTCAATGTTTTCTCAGCTCTCAGGTAGAGCTCCCTTTAATTCCTGGTGGTTGTTGGCTTTTATCCATCATTGGCTTTGTTTAATTGTCATGTTTCCGTTTTTCAGGACTCTTCCCTTCAGCACCTGTCAGTCGTGGCTAATTTTCTCCATCACTCTAGCTTACCTATGTTCTTCGAAAAGTACTTTTCTCTTTGTTTCGCCCTTCTTTAATCGGAGGCCAATTTTTCCTTGTCTTCTAATGCTTTCATTTAAACACGTTTATTCTCCTTCCTGCTTTCTGCCTCCACGTTCAATTTATTTTCCAACGCTTATTAATAGATCTTTATTTTTTTCATTTCATATCTTCATCTGCATTTCTGTCATGGCATTTTCAGCATTCCACAGTTTTCTGAAATGTCTTCATCTCACCTTATTTTTCCTTCTTTATCCAATCCTATTTTCCGTTCCATTCATACTGATTCATCCCTTTATTTTCCCTCTCATTTCCTACCTTTATTCCTTTTTACCGGTTCTATATATTCTTATGCTCAACTGATCTGTTCATAGCTTTATTCCATATCTTTATATGTATATATTCTGCAGAATATACACTTTATCATGCATTGCCATCACGGCATATCTATCACTTGCTCTCCTCTCTAAGCATAATCTTCATGCATTCCCAAAAACGGCATATCTATCACCTTGCATTGCCAAAAACGGCATATCTATCACCTTGCATTGCCAAAAACGGCATATCTATCACCTTGCATTGCCAAAACGGCATATCTATCATCTGCTTTGCTTCTCTATTATTTTCCTTGCTTCATAGCCTATTTACAAACTTATTTTCTCTGCTTTAATCTTTCCCACGGCTTTCGCTTCTCCCTTCCTTTCTTATTTCATTCTACTTTCCTGATAGATGCCCCCTCTAGTACTCAATTAGGCCTCGTCCTGGCCTCGGCCCTTATTTTGTAAGGCTTAGATTTAGACATCTCTAATTCTAAGCCTTACAAATGATCATCTTAGCTCATGTCATTCTCAGCATTCATGTCTTCCTCCCAGGTCCGACGCCAAAGAAATAACCATGTAATTTCACATCATTAATACTTTTCTATTTGCCATCCCTTTCTTTCTGAGTTTTTTCTGATTGATTATTATTGATTTATTGTCCAGCCCTACATAACAGATAGAAACTTTATTTCAGACACAAGCTCCAGATTAAAAAAAACAGGATAACAGACAACCAAACAGCTGTACAGATCTGCAATCATAAACCAATACACAATGAAACTACATAAAAGTAATAAGGAAAACTCTACTAGTGTCTCCACAACTAAATGGTAAAGTGTGGAGCTTAAGTCTGAAAGTTCTGTGTTTACATTTGTCCCCTCAAATATTTTAAAGGTTGAACACTTCCCAAAATGAAATTCTCATCTTTTTAAAACGGTCAATTAACATCATCAGAATGATTTTAGCTTTGATCTTAATTACTTTCATTTAAACAGAAAATGTGATAAATTGGATTTTTACAAGAGCTGCAATTTACCTCTGTTTAGGTTTAGGTTGAGGTCAAAGGAACTTCTTCTGTCTGTCTCTTTAGCCCCTGTAGGTATCCTGAAAGTTGAGTAAAGTTAAGAAGTTACAATTTTCACCAGGGCCTGCCTGGGTTTTTGTTTAGTTCCTTGTTTTTCAATTTTCCTTATTTTTAATTGCTTTTATAAATATTGTCAATCTAAAGCTGTAGATCTCCAGCATTTGCTTAGCTTAAGTGTACATGAAACTGCTAAGAAAACAGGTTGAAAACTGATGCATATTCCCATACTTACTCTTGTCTATATCGACAAAAACTATTTAACAGGAAAAATAGTGAATCACATTATGCACAACAAAACATGTGCATACAACAAGCTGTGGGGTGTGTTTTAACCTACTAGCTAGTGCTTATATTTATGGTGCAAAATAATTATACATATTAACTTGTTGAATTCTTGGAGTGCATTAACGAACTTTTTGCACTCTGAAATAAAAACGATCTCATTAACGGACTACTTCAAAAAACCCTGTTAAATATTTTTATAACAAGGTTAGAGCGCTTTGACGATTAACCTGCAGCTAGCTCACATTGCTAAGACAACGACCGATGTACAAACCACCACACGATCAAAAAGCATTCAAAACGAAGGAATCTAAACCGAAACTATCCAGCAGCTTTTTTCTGATACTTACAGTTCACTTGTTAACATTTGTTAGTTTTGTGTCACCACAGAAAGGCCTGTAGATTGGCTTTATCATATACAGGTCCTTCTCAAAATATTAGCATATTGTGATAAAGTTCATTATTTTCCATAATGTAATGATAAAAATTTTACATTCATATATTTTAGATTCATTGCACACTAACTGAAATATTTCAGATCTTTTATTGTCTTAATACGGATGATTTTGGCATACAGCTCATGAAAACCCAAAATTCCTATCTCACAAAATTAGCATATCATTAAAAGGGTCTCTAAATGAGCTATGAACCTAATCATCTGAATCAACGAGTTAACTCTAAACACCTGCAAAAGATTCCTGAGGCCTTTAAAACTCCAAGCCTGGTTCATCACTCAAAACCCCAATCATGGGTAAGACTGCCGACCTGACTGCTGTCCAGAAGGCCACTATTGACACCCTCAAGCAAGAGGGTAAGACACAGAAAGACATTTCTGAACAAATAGGCTGTTCCCAGAGTGCTGTATCAAGGCACCTCAGTAGGAAGTCTGTGGGAAGGAAAAAGTGTGGCAGAAAACGCTGCACAACGAGAAGAGGTGACCGGACCCTGAGGAAGATTGTGGAGAAAGGCCGATTCCAGACCTTGGGGGACCTGCGGAAGCAGTGGACTGAGTCTGGAGTAGAAACATCCAGAGCCACCGTGCACAGGCGTGTGCAGGAAATGGGCTACAGGTGCTGCATTCCCCAGGTCAAGCCACTTTTGAACCAGAAACAGCGGCAGAAGCGCCTGACCTGGGCTACAGAGAAGCAGCACTGGACTGTTGCTCAGTGGTCCAAAGTACTTTTTTCGGATGAAAGCAAATTCTGCATGTCATTCGGAAATCAAGGTGCCAGAGTCTGGAGGAAGACTGGGGAGAAGGAAATGCCAAAATGCCAGAAGTCCAGTGTCAAGTACCCACAGTCAGTGATGGTCTGGGGTGCCGTGTCAGCTGCTGGTGTTGGTCCACTGTGTTTTATCAAGGGCAGGGTCAATGCAGCTAGCTATCAGGAGATTTTGGAGCACTTCATGCTTCCATTTGCTGAAAAGCTTTATGGAGATGAAGATTTCATTTTTCAGCTCGACCTGGCACCTGCTCACAGTGCCAAAACCACTGGTAAATGGTTTACTGATCATGGTATCACTGTGCTCAATTGGCCTGCCAACTCTGCTGACCTGAACCCCATAGAGAATCTGTGGGATATTGTGAAGAGAACGTTGAGAGACTCAAGACCCAACACTCTGGATGAGCTAAAGGCCGCTATCAAAGCATCCTGGGCCTCCATAAGACCTCAGCAGTGCCACAGGCTGATTGCCTCCATGCCACACCGCATTGAAGCAGTCATTTCTGCCAAAGGATTCCCGACCAAGTATTGAGTGCATAACTGTACATGATTATTTGAAGGTTGATGTTTTTTGTATTAAAAACACTTTTCTTTTATTGGTCGGATGAAATATGCTAATTTTGTGAGATAGGAATTTTGGGTTTTCATGAGCTGTATGCCACAATCATCCGTATTAAAACAATAAAAGACCTGAAATATTTCAGTTAGTGTGCAATGAATGTAAAATATATGAATGTTAAAATTTCATCATGACATTATGGAAAATAATGAACTTTATCACAATATGCTAATATTTTGAGAATGACCTGTAACTATAACTTTAGGCAATCAAAAAAGGCAAACCGACCTTTTACTGACTTTTAACCCAATAGCAAATGTTACCGAATAATGAGGTCCTAATAATGCTTACCTTGGATTAAGGATCATATTTAACTGGGTGCTGGATCACGCTGTTTTTCTAAGGAGGCTTATCTGTAACTGCTCTGGTATCTCATAATTTTGAGATTCAAAGTCAAAATTGTGACTTTGAATCTCATAATTATGACTTTAAAAGTCGAAATTATGACTTTGAATCTCATAATTATGAGTATGAAAGTCAAAATTATGACTTTGAATCTCAAAAGTATTACTTTGAATCTCATAATAATGACTGTGAATCTCAAAATTATGACTTTGAAAGTCGAAATTATGACTTTGAATCTGAAAGTCGAAATTATGACTTTGAATCTCATAAATGACTTTGAATCTCATAATTACGACTTTGAATGAGCATACAAATAGATAGAACGGGTAATGCAGGAATAAAGGCAGGAAATGCGAGGATAATTAAAAGGAAGGAGTATAAATGAAACGGGAAATAGGATTGGTTAAAGATGGAAAGATAAAGATAGATGAAGAAATTTCGAAAATCTGTGGAGTGCTGAAAATTTCATGAAAGAAATGCAGATGAAGATAAGAAAAAAAGCTATAATAAATATCTATTAATAGGGGTTGGAAAATAAATTGAACATCAAGGCAGAAAGCAGGAGGGAGAATAAACGTACTCGAATTAAAGCATAAGAAGACAAGGAATGATTGGCCTCCAATTAAAGAAGGGCGAAACAAATGGAAAAGTACTTTTCAAAGAACATAGGTGAGCTAGAGTAAGAGAGAAAATTAGACAAGACTGGCAGGTGCTGAGGGGAAGAGTCCAGCAAAACAGTAACAACACAATTGAACAAAGCCAATGATGGATAAAGGCCAACCACCACTGGGAATTGTGGGGAGCTCTACGTGAGAGCTGAGAAAACATTGAGCAGATAGAACGGAGTGGAAATCCGGGCAAACATAGGAAGAGAAGGATGAAGAAGACTAACGACACAATTGCTGGAGAGCGGCTGAGGAGAGGCCTTGGGTCGCTGCAGTAGTGGCTTCTCCTATTCTGAAGGAATGCCATGAAAACTGGTTGGGACATAATGCATTGAATTGGGACATGCCTATAATATTTGAGGAACCAGGATGCGGACATGGGGCTCCTTCTAGCGTGAGAAATGGGGCATGCAAAGGAAAAGGATTTAAAAGTAGAAAAAGGTTAAACCTGATAATAATAGAATGCGGGTTGATATTAGCAAGGATGAAGAGATGGATTCAATCAACCTTAGGACTTTAAAAGGAGGAATTGAAGTAGACTGATGGGGAGAAATAACAGAAGACCTAGGAACTAAATAGAATAACCTGGAACATGATGGGCAGGAATGATGAAGTTATGAGTTATGACTTGCCATGATGCACCGGAGGTAAGGCATAATGGATTAGATGACGAGCGACTTTGACTAACTGGATCGACCACTGCTGCATGATGAGCTGAAGCGGCGATGCGCTTCTTCCAGAAATGCCCCAGATGCAGCTGGCTGGGGTGATGAGATGATCACATAAAAAGCAGGGGATTCAGATTGGGAAAGTAAGGAGGCCTTACATCGGAAATGAATTGCCCTGAGAAAACCCCCCAAAAACCTATGGACAGAGCTACGTCTGTGTAAATAACCTTACTAAAAATTGACTGTTCATAAATTGTTTCATAAGAGTTTGTTAAGCTTCTGCGGTAGTAGCACGATTAGTTCTTATGTTGAAACGCATAGTCCGGTGAGATGCTGTAAACCACTGAACAGAGCAGCGCCAACAATGTGCAGAGAGAAATTGTGCTTTACAATCATCACGGGAAAAGATAGTTATGATGAATATCGAAACAGGAAATAGTTTTAGCGCCTGGATGATAAGGGAACAAGGTTGAAATATTATAATTATAATAATATAATAAATAATAAAGGATTGTGAACCATCTGCTGAGAGACCATCTTTTAAACCGGGACGTTACAGACTGTAAAACTTAAAAGAGTCAGCCGAGCGAACGATAACGCTGGAAGATAAGGAGATACCGTTCCAGTTCGAAAGAAGACTGGAGTGGATGGCCCGGCAGTTTTTGTGACCGAGTTCTGGAAAAAAAGGAAGAAAGGAACAAGGTGTCGAGGGAGGATTTTAGGTCGGACCACAGTGCAGACAAGAGCTCGGTAGCCGCATCATAGTTTATTCACCAAAGGCAAAAATGTAACAAAACACTGCAGGTATAAATCAAAGTCAAAATCCAAAACTTACAAAACACTGTAGGTACTAATGGCAAAAACGTAGCATAAGTCTCCAAGCGAAGTATAAACAAAGCATAGTCATAGTAGGGAAAGGGGTAGTGACAAACACAGGAACCAGCAACGAACAGAGACACCAAACCAACTAATATACTGGGGAAAGACAAAGGCAGGTAATCAAGGGAACTGAGAACAGGTGCGACAAGGAGGCAGCAGGAACAGGTGAAACAAAGACAAAGGCTGAGGAAGAGTGAAAGGACTAAATAAACAACAGAAAACACAAACTAAGCAAGATAATAAATCAGAGGAGGAAATAAAGAACTAGAATAACTATGAAATAAAGTAAACAAAGAAACTAGAGGGGAACATAGAAACAATAACCTAAGAAATAAACAAAGAGCGATAAGGAAAATCTAAATTACAAAATAAACCATCAAAGAACCCATAAAGTCCAAAATGTCACTCCATGACACAACCCCCCCCCTCAAGGTCGGATTCCAGACGACCTCTGGGAACTAACAAAAGTTAAAAGCAAAACAACCCACCCAGGGTGGGCGGAGGGAGGCCTTGGGAGGAGGGCTAGAGTCCAAAACAAAAATAACTCCCAATAAACAAAAACAACAAAACCAAAATCCATAATCTCCAGGACGAAAACAAAAATCCAGGAGGCCGATGATCAGGGGGCCTGCGACGACGAAGCCAACGGCGAAGTATCTGATGATCTGGAGGCCTGCGACGACGAAGCCAGCGACGAAAGAGTCGATGATCTGGAGGTCGGCAGCGACGAGGTAGCCAGCGAAGTGGTTGATGGTCTGGAGACCTGCAGCGACGGAGATGCAGGCGTCTAGGAGGCCGGCGGCAACGCCAGCGATGAAGGAGCCGATGTTTTGGAGGTCTGTGGCGAGGATGCAGGCGCCTCGGAGGTCTGCGGCGAAGATGCAGGCTGCCTGGAGTCCGGCAGCGGAGATGCCAGGCAAACCCACGAAGCGAGGAGTCAGGCAGTGTATGACGTGGCGAGATCCTCAGAGACTTAAACCTGGCGTCCAACTTGGACCGAGGCAGAAACCCTGAAGACTGGGCCCTGGCGTCCGGTTCGGACCCAGGCTTAGAGTAGTCAGGAGTACGGTCAGTCAAAAAGTCAGTCGTTACATAGTCGGGCAGTGGTGTGTCAGGCTCTGGTGTGTCATGGTGAGTGTCAGGCAAAGAGTCAGGGTGCAGTGCGTCAGGCAAAGAGTCAGGCTGCAGTGCGTCAGGCAAAGAGTCAGGCTGCAGTGCGTTAGGCAAAGAGTCAGGCTGCAGTGCGTCAGGCAAAGAGTCAGTGGTGCCTGGAACATAGTTAGTCAATATTTCCAGTAGCACCCCCCAGAGGAAACTGAGCAGGTGCTCTGGACCAGGTCGTGAAGGCAGCCCGACCACGGGCTCCTCCGTGTCGTGACGAGGCTCTGTAGACCCGGCGGCGGCCGGCTGAGGCTCTGTAGACCTGGCGGCGGCCGGCTGAGGCTCTGTAAACCCGGCGACGGCCGGCTGAGGCTCTGTAGATCCGACGACAGCCGGCTGAGGCTCTGTAGGCTCTGTAGGCTTGGCTGCATGCTGTGAATTCAGCGGCTTGGCTGCATGCTGTGAGTCCAGCGGCTTGGCTGCATGCTGTGAGTCCAGCGGCTTGGCTGCATGCTGTGAGTCCGGCGGCTTGGCTGCATGCTGTGAGTCTGAGACATCTGGACGATCTCCAGCATTTACAGGTGCTTGGGCGTTCAAGTGACCTCCAGCGAAGACCAATGCTGGGGCGTCAGGCTGAACCCCAGTGGAAACTGAAGCTGGGCCATTAGCAGATTCTTCAGAGAGGGCAGAAACTGAGGATACCTTGTGCTTCCACCGGAAGCCACAAGGGGGCAGCAGAGGATCATTGAAAAACTGAGTCGGACCTTTGGCTTGGGATGCCGGAGCTGAGGACCGCTGCATCGGACCAGACTGTAAGCTAGAAGCCGGGAGGAACGCCGAAGATGCCGGGGAAAGGCGAGAGTCGGTGGTCCAACCCTCCGGGAGAGAAGAGGAGGCGTCGGCACAACCCTCAGGAAACGGGGCAGAAGCATCTCTGCGACGGCGTCGTCTTCGGCGAGTCTTAGCTGGATCCGCGCAGGGAGAGTGCAACGGAGGCGGAGAGCTGTCTCGCACCGGGCAGAGGAAGCGTGCAGCGCCGAACTCAGGGTCCGAACTGCGTGCTGGGAGGTAGTGGCTTCTGGAGGGGGTGGCCGTCTGTGAAATGGAGGAGAAGTATGGTAGCGCAGCGGACCGGTGCCAGGAATGGGCCTAGCCAGTCTTGTGCCCCAAAACGAAGACTGCTGCTCCCTCTCCTCCTGAGCCTAACGTGTGCTCTTCTCCGCGGCACGTCGGAAGTACTCAAACAAAGTAATCATCTCATTGTCTGCTTGGTCCTTTTGTTGGCTGGTTCCTAATGTCGAAGTAAACAAAGAAACTAGAGGGGAACATAGAAACAATAACCTAAGAAATAAACAAAGAGCCATAAGGAAAATCTAAATTACAAAATAAACCATCGCAGAACCCACAAAGTCCAAAATGTCACTCCATGACACAAAGAGCACTCTGATGGCCGACTAAGCCGCAGGAATCAGAAGGTGGCTTACATGATGATAAATTGTCAGTGGAAAGAACACACCAGTCTAAGCAGGCTCTTGATTAAGCGAGTGTAGATGCAGCTAACGCTGAGAAGGACTTGAGATACTGATGAAAAATGAGCAGACATGTAAGAAATGTAGGATGACGATTACGGATGGATAGTTATTAAATTTATTCTATGCTCGGGTGAAACTAAGCAGCTGGCGACTCTGAAAAGCTTAGAGGCGGTCGTGTGCGCCAATAGAGGATCCTAAGAAATGTTAGGAATAACCTTTATTAATATTATGCATAGCTGATTTTTTCCATAGACACCATAAAGATAAGAATACTCATCGACACGTATAAGGGGATAAATGGCCTTAGGTTTGACATGAATGACCTGTGGCTGGGGCATAGTAGCCGAGAACTGATTAGAATGCCACAGCACACTTAGATTAAGAATGGACACCAGCTACTACACAACCTATCAGACAGACACTGGAATAGTGACATGTAATCTACTGATAAACACTAGGGGAGGGCACAGCTAATGCTTTGGAGTGCCAGAAATAAAACTACACGTGACCTTCTTTCGGGGCTCTTTGTCAACCTTTCACATACGGCAATGATCCGAGACAGGAGCCTCAGCACTGATCTCTGTAATCATTCCTCTGCTTAATTTAGAATAAAAGAGTAGAAAGTTGGAAGATGTTTGAGAGTCGTTCCTTTAAGAGTCAGTGTTAGAGAGTGTGATCACTTCTGAGGACCAAGGACTGGAGAAACTCCGAGAGGTCTGACCGGCAGCAGGGTGCGGTAGTTCGGACAGAAAGCCGGGGACAAGATGATTTAAACCAAGCAGAAAAGCCATCAGGAAGCGATACATTTAGACAGCCTGGGGAGATGGTAAAATGAGAGAAACTAGATTAATGAGCTGCCTCCGTAGGATTTAGTGCTAAGCCTGAAGGAGATAGTAAAATAAATGAGTGTAAGTGATCAACGTTTGAAGAGCACATTAATGAAAAAGATAGAGAAGAGATAGTGAAGTGATACATCTTACCTAGAGATAAGCTAGGCCGGGCGTTAGCAAGGGCGAACGGCAGTGGGAGGAGCCGAGGAGCAGACAGCTACGATGGAGAGGTGTTAGGTATTAATTAGTCAACTCAGAGGCAAGAATGATACAGAGTCAGTTTTAGTTGCAGCAAGGGTAGCTCACACTCTACAGTGCAGACTACAAAGTGTTGGCACCCCTCTCTCTTTATTTATACATGCTGGTTCACACACAGTTCAACAAACATTCAGTGTGTGTGTGTGTGTGGGGTCAGAAAGGTAAGGGGTTCATGTGTCTTGATTTTAAACAGAGAGGGAGTGAGGACTCGGTACCAGCCCCTAGATGTTGCTGATAAAAGCATAACTCACTCGTCTCCCCCATATCCCTTTCTGTGGCATGTAGGAGGGAAAAGCACTTAGAGCAGACATGAGTGATAAACAATACAAAAGTTTCCAATCCCTAACAAGAGGGAAAGAGGAAATGCTGATGTGGCAGAGATGGCGTCGAAGTCACAGAGCAGGTGAGTAAGGGATGACGTGGAACACTGGAGAGAATCCATGAATGAGATGAATGAAGCATGGAAATTTGTAGGATGATCGGTTTGAGGGATGAAGATGGAAGGAGAAACTGCTGGAGAAACCAGGTCGGGTAACGCAGCGGCGGGAGCCAGTGAGGAGGAAGGGCCAGTGAGGAGGAAGGGCCACTTCGGCGATGCTTAGCAGGAGAGGTGTATGAGTTCTTGATGCGCTTTCCACTTGCCCAAAGCTGAGACAAGGAAGAAATGAGCCATGAAGCGAGGTGAGCATTCCTACGAGCAGTAGGGGAGGAAGGAGTGTCTGTTACGAATAGTGCGAGGAGGCGTCAGAGTCGTAGATGAGCTCAGCTGACAAGCGAGGAGGAACACAGCTGAAGGTCCTTTAAAAACAAGGCGTCGGAAGGTGATTGGATGGAGAATCAGACGGACAGGATGCTGATTGGAAGGCCAGGAGACTCACAAAAGAGTCATTGGAAGGTGGAGGCGGTGAAGGTAAGTCTTTCATTTTGAATTTTCATTTAAACTCCATATCTAAGGTTGAGACAAAATAAAAAAAGTATGTCTGCAAGGTGGATAATGCTTTTTCACTGCACTGTAGGTTGCAACAGTCTGCAGATTAGTCCATCAAAGCAGAGGAAAAAAAGAAATTAGTGAATTTTCACAAGAATAATGGTGTTGTTTATTGTTAAAATTGGTGTCAGTCTGAACATTGACTAAACATTGAGGATTTCATAAATGAACTAAACTATGTCCTTGCCGTACCTGCAAAACAAGTAAAAATTATCACCAGATGTCAGTTGTGTTTCAAATCTGGGATGAGATGTTTGTGCTGATATGCTGTTTCAATCACAGAAAGGACCTTGACCTACAGTTTCTCCTCAGTGTTTGAACAAGCATTGCCTCGATATGCATAACCTCTGATATAATCAGAGTTAATGACATTCTGCAAATCAATTTATATTAGGAACATTTATGATAAAACCTCGTATAAGAGGAGCACCCAAAATTAGCAAGAGGAACACATTTAGAGCATGACTAATGTCAGACATATTCCTCTGACCAGGGGAGGGAGGGTTCACATTTGCAGATATCTATACCATAAAGAGCAGACAGTAACCATGTCGATGCCAGGGTTTGTTATATTCATAATGATGTTTCATGAATGACATAGTGTGTGACTGTTAAAGAATTCCTGCCTCTATTTTGTAGTTCTCTTCATCAGCTCTACTTTTTAATTTATTTATTTGTCAGGTAAGTGGGCTACCGGTGCAGTAGGTGGGAGGACCGTGCATAATTTGTCATAACCCTACCCGTTGTATGCCTTAGTTTCTATTTTCCCGTTAAGCCAAGAAGGACACACACCTATAGTCAAAAGTCCTTCAGTTATTGCAAACATGTGTTGATGCAAATTATATGCCATAAAATAAAAAAGCTTCCATCAAATATAACTATTCCTTGAGGTCTATTTGAAATCATAGTCCATTTTTGTTTAAGAGAAATGTCGAAGCCGTCTCTGCTTCCCTGGGTCCGTTGATTTGGGCACAGGTTTCAAAAGAGTGAAATAAACACAAAGTACAATCAGCTTATGTTCGCCTCTGTGCAGAGTGAGAGAGATGCCCCAGCCAACACCTGCGAGCAACAACTCTGCTCTCTCTCTGGTTCCAGCTTGTTTTATTAAGTCTCCAGGGCGTGTTCAACATTTTCTTTTTTACATATATCATATCACTCTGTTGTATAGCATAACAGTTCCTTATGTCCAAATAAGGAGTGCTTCTTGTTATTGCTTCCAGCAGACTCATCTTATCTCGTCTCTGGCACTCCCTATCGCTGCACCCCCCTGTCCTTCGTTCTTCACCAATTTATGACCTTGCACTCCCTATCCGCTACTCCCCCTGTCCTTCACCAATTTATGACCTCTATCTGCACATTTCAGTTACACACATAGATAGTTTATATTCTACAACACCCCCTTTTGAACTCTCATAAGAGTTCACACCCTAAAATGTCCTTTAACCAAGTACTTCTAAGAATAAGTAGAAATAAGTAAAAATATTACTGTACCACCTGTAAAACGAGAAAATCATTAAGAAAACATGCATCCATCTTATTATGCGTCCATGAATTCCCACTCTGAGTCCTCATCCTGGTCATGGTCAATTTGCAACAGTGGCATCGTTGTCTTTGGATCCCTCCCCTCAATTGTGGAGGTGATGAGGCGCACCATCAGAGAATGAATGCATGGTACACAACAACATCCACAGGTCACCATTATCGCTACAAATACTGCAATAGAAATCATCAAATACATTATCAAACCCTTCCAGTGTCCAAACATGCCTGTCATGTCATAAGGAGTGCTTCTTGTTATTACTTCCAGCAGACTCATCTCATCTTGTCTCCGGCACTCCCTATCTGCTGCACCCACCAGTCCTTCACCAATTTATGACCTTGCACTCCCTATCCGCTACTCCCCCTGTCCTTCACCAATTTATGACCTCTATCTGCACATTCCAGTTACACACATAGATAGTTCATATTCTACAGAAACCATTAGTGAATTAAACCCAGTAGGTCATATCAGCAGGATCTCAAAGTTCCTCATCATATCTGACAGTGATGACGCATTCCAAATATAAGGTGGGCCTCTACTTCACTATGTGTACTGCAAGGACAATTTATTTGTAAAGCCTTAGAATGTGAGGATGCATAAGTTTGTGTTTCTGGGGACAGTGCCAACAGGAGGCTTATAGTGTGTTCCAGAAGAGAAGGAAATCCCTGTCCAGGCAAAAGCTCCCAGTGGGCATCATAACACTTGGAGAAATAGTGGCTCTCCTACAACAAAGAGGAGGAGAAAAAGCCTCCCCTGAGTTAACAATGGGATGTTTTCAGCTTTTGAAAGATTTGATTTCAGACAAACAGCTAGAAGTTTTCAGTCAAAATGACAAGTGGCTGTTTTAAATGTGTGTGTGTGTTTGTGTGTGTGCATCAGTGTCAGTGTACATGACACAAAGAAAACAATGTAGAGCCAAAAAAGCATTTAATCAGTCTCTTAGCCTGGGCATAAAGCCTTCACAGTCTTATACAGTACATCAGGTATGGACTGTGCATGCTTCATATCACGCACCTTGATAGATTTATCATTAGAGCCCATGCTTTATGTCACGCTGCAGCCATCGATCGCTCAGATCCCTGCTGCCCAGAACCTCCACTGGGAGCCACTTCATCTGATGATGGGAGTCAGGGGCCTGTCACCATGACACATGGGCTTCGAGATATACCAGACTGCTGGCCACTTTCAGGCTTTCCTTCCCCAAACAAAGTTCTCTTTTAATATGATCTCCAACATGATATTTCTACAATCTTCTGTGAGAGATCAAACATCACAGTGTTTATGTTGAATCGCATTACATTTCTATTTTACTGTTTTTTTGTATGGTGTGTTACAAATATTTCAAAATGAATGTTGACCGCTTTACAGGCACATTGTGAAAACTTTTAATATTTTTTATAACTCATTTCTGAAAGTGAAACCAATGTATTATAAAGATTCATTATCCAGTGAATTAATTATTTAGCCTTTATTTTTGGACTGAATTTATATAGCATTTTTACAGCCCACTCAAATCACTTTACACTAGAGCCACATTCACCCAATCACACTCACACACAGATCAGCAGGCAACTTGAGGTTAAGTGCATTGCCCAGGGGTACATCGACATATGGCAGGAGGAAGCTGGAATTGAACCAACAACCTTATTGCAAGACAACTACTCTTCCTACTGAGCCACAGTTGCCTCAGCTCTCAGGTACCAAAATTCAGTGTCTAAGAAAATTGGAATAATACATAAGATAAATTTAAAGATGTGATGTTATGGTTATATTATGGCCTACACAATCATGGGGAAGACTGCTGACTTTAGATGTCCAGAAGGCAGTCACTGACACCCTCTACAAGGAGGGTAAGCCATAAAAGGCCATTGCTAAAGAAGCTGGTTGTTTGCAGAGTTCTGTATCCAAGCATATTCATAGAAAATTGAGTGGAAGGAAAAAGTGTGGTAGCAAGGTGCAGACCACAGAACAAAATTAAAGGTCTTTCTCCTTGAGTGTGTTTTCCAACTGTAATTTGGAATTCTATGTTGCCTTTGGAGTAAGGGCTTCTTTCTCTGTGCCCTTTCAGCCCATATTGGTGCATGACTTGTTTTGCTCTGGACAAGGATACTCTCTTACCAACTTTAGCTTTGTTTCTGTGGATGACATGCACATTTTTCACCAAAACACATTCACCTCTGGGACACCAAATCTGTTTCTTTTGTAATGTTCAAAACTACATTATAATTTAATTATTTGATTATTCTCCATTTGGAGAATTATGAATTAAATTATTAATTTGGGGGAATTGATGATTAGCTTATTAATTAGCAAATCAGACCCAGGAGGGAATCTCAGTTTCACCAAGGAATTCTGTTTTCACACAGAAGAAAAACCACAACACACAATTTTTAAAGATATTTGTGGATTTATTTACAATGTTGACAGCTCCCCCTTTTCCATCTGAGCCAAATTGTTCAACCTAAAAGACTGAAATGAAGATCCAGTTGTTATCCAAAGTTAACAAAAAGAAGGCATATCTGGAGATTTAGAACCTATGGGTGAGTTTCTGCAGCTTGGGCTCTGCTTAAAGACAGATAAAAATGTGTTTTTTATTAAAGCTGTAAGAGTTTTTAGATCGTTCCCAGACTTTTTGCTCCACTTTTCTGAACAGTATGATGGGTGCACTTTCCCCTGCTGTTTATAATTGCATATGCAAGCATTGCTGGGAATGCTACATTAAAAAAGTAACTTGTTATAGTTAGTAGTTACTTCTCCCCCCAAACAATAACAGGAACTCAGTTACTGCACTATCAAAGTAACTAGTTACCAGGCAAAATAACTATTCAGTTACTTTTTAGAATCTAAAATGAAGTTACAAGTTGCTGACCAGAAAAATTAAGCCATTTCTGTTTGCACGGTGTAGGATTGTCCGAGCTCGAGCTGGCCGCAGCAGGGGGTTGTTAGCCACAAGTGTTGTGAAAGGGTGAGACGATGCAAGGTGCTTCATAAGGCTGGAGTTGCTGGTCACGGACATGGATAATTTCTTTGTTTCTGGACATAACTTGCAAATGTACATGTAGATTTTTGCCTTTAACTTCAGGAAAAGTGAAATATTGCCTATACTTCCAACTTTCAAACGCTGTTTCAAACTTACAAGACGTCCGTCGTCATGTTTCTCCGTTGCTGTTGGTTTACTCTGTCTGTGTGGTGAAAACATGCTTGCCTGATGCCTTCTCAGCCAATCGGTGTCAGGTATGCCGCTATTTGTCCCTCCCCTACTCCCCCACCTCCTGCTTTTTCCATAAAGAGCTTTAAAAAACAGTCACTGCAGCTTCGGGAGAAAAGCAGCTCTTTCCGCAGCAGCAGACTGTGCTCTTATTAAACTTTGCTTATTGACCTCTAGTAATGTGTCGTGTTACATTGTAAACATCATAATGGCATTACAGACCAAAACATCAGCCAGAAAGCATCGGTACTGAGAAGTGGTCTGTGGTCCCCACCTGCAGAACCACTCTTTTATTGTGTGTGTCTTGCTAATTGTCAAAGATTTCCCCCTGTTGTCTATTCCATTTGCACAACAGCTGTGAAATTGATTGTCAATCAGTGTTGCTTCCTAAGTGGACAGTTTGATTTCACAAAAGTTTGATTTACTTGGAGCTATATTGTGTTGTTTAAGTGTTCCCTTTATTTTTTTTTTCAGCAGTGTGTTTGTATCTATCTATCTATCTATATATATATATATATATATATATATATATACATACACACCACCAGAACATGACTACTGTTTGCAGGCAAGTATAATATCATAGATGTGATTAATTAATTGTCATATTTTGTGAGTACCATCTTCTAATTCTGCATATTTCTGATTACATCTAAGTGATGTGGTCCAGCCAGCCCTTTAAACTTGATGGATGAAAGAGGAATCACAAACATATGCAGACCACATGTGTGATGCTTCGCTCACCATCCAGAAAGACAAACCACAGGTCTCAGTTGCAGCTTCCCATCCAAGTCTCTGACCTTGCGAGAGATTTAGCCACACCGCCAGAGACTTTCTGTTCAGAAAGACATCTGCCTCTTTGTTCTGTTGAAGAGGTTTTTCCAGGAACCGGTCACTCAGGTTGATCCTGCTGTCGCCATTGTAAATATTTGTACATAGTTTTATTTTATGCCTTTTGTCTTGTAATCTTGATCTGTTTGAATGTTGTTTTTTTCCACATTCTGTTTAAAATGCTATTTGTAATTTTCAAAATAAACTGTGTTTAGAAATGTAAATGAAGTTGATGTATTGTTGGGTCAAATGGAAATAAAATACATTGGTGACAAAAACAATATTGAAATTTATTAGAACAGCTTAAAACTTTAAGAAACAATCTGAACAAAACTTAATATTATTTCTTATATAGCAACTTATTTCAGTACCATTCTTTCTAAGATGGAAAACAGTCTGTCCATTCTCTGTGCCCTCATGTCCTCCCCGATCAACTCCATCTCTGTCCCTCTTTCTTTTCTGACTCCTTCCTGCTGGCTCACTGTCTTCCTTCTCCGTCTGGTTGCCCACCGCTCCGCTTGGCCCTGGAGTGTCCTCAGGGATGGAGGCAATTAGGACAGGAGGCGTTGTGGAAGACCTCTGTCCCACCATCTCATCTATAAAGACAAACCAGGGCCAAGTAGCAGCAGTGGGCTTTTCACTGACTCCCTCTCCTGACCCTGGATACTTACAATCCTAAAGTTAGAGGGAATAAAAGAAGAGTTGACTAAACAGAGAAACCCGCAAGACTTTTAGAAATATGTTTTATTTGTGTGTGACATGAGAACTTCTGAACATACTTTATATTTCCTTTTCATATTGTCCCAATTTTGTTTGGCCTGCAAGGGGGTGACCTTCCCCTGTTGGCCCATCTTCTCCAGAATTGTCCTAAACAAGCAAAAGGAAAGAGGGAAAACCAAAATCACTGGATGGATATTTATGAAAGTTAGAAAGATAGGAGTTATTGAAACTGGACAGAAACTGACTGTAAAGAATGTTGTTATAGTACCTCCAAGCCACGGTGGCTGAGTTTTTAGCTCCAGTAAAAAGGTGGTGGTTCTCACCCCTGAGCTTAATAAACTGGCCCGTCTGCTCCTTTGTCCCTAAACAACAAAAAAAAAAAACACCTTGCTTAATATCAATGTAAAAAAAGCCTTTTTTAATTTTCCATTTGTCTTAATTTGCAGAACATATTAAAATATTTCTATGCAAATGCCTAAAACAAGCTCTTTCAAACTTTTCACTTCTTTACTGAGATTTGCTTGCATTTGAAAGTGTATTTATTTTCAGCTGTACCTGGAATCACGAATTATAATGCTGGCTGAATTATAAATATACTTTTAAAAACACATATAGCACATTTCTTCATCAAATATGAATATTTAAAAGCTTATTTATTCTCAATCACACTCTCCAGCGAGACGGTAGGATTACATAAAATCGTCCATTTATCCAGGTTAACTTTAATATCGCTTGTAATGTCAAATCGGCTTACATGAACAAATGACACAATACATTAAATAATACTAACATAAACTGTTAGAAATCACTTGTGTTTAACGTTCACTGTGATGACTGGCAGCAGGAGCTCAGTGCCGATTGTCCGTTCAGATCTCTACCGGGCTAGCTCGCCCCACCGCCGGTAGAGCTGGCGAAGCAAACCGGCAGTTACTACGGTGGGAGTGGAAAACTCAGAAAACGTCGGAGCACGTTTGAAATTAAGCGATGTCTTGATAAATCAAGCTGATTTTCACGTCTACACAGTTATATTCCCGCATTAAAACATTGAAAAAGTTCATTTGTGTCACAGAAAGTGTAATTTTTCACAGTTTACTCACAGCTTTTGCCAGTGTGGTCCGCCATGGCTACCCCTGTTTGACCAAACCGCTTCGACCCGCAATGAATCATGGGAAAAGATGGACCGCGAAGGATACTCACAACGCATCCTTCAAATCGGGCAAAAGAAGGACACATTTGTCGGCAGCATCTGACAGACCTTAAGCGCAGCGCTGTGATGTAATCAGCCCACAAGTACGCGCTTGGAAGGATCCAGCCCCTGTATTGGGACACACCCTCGGCCTGCACATGGATCCTCCTCCTTCCTGTATATTGACCAATAGGAGAGGAGCTGGAGAGAAGAAGGCAGCCCTCCTAATTTGCATAATGAAGCAGAAATGCATACGGTAAAGGAAAAAGAGAGACGAGGAAATGTCAAAAGAAAAAAGGCATGTGTAAGGAAAAGGAAAAAGAAATCATTTACATTTCTTGATGAAAACGCATGTCTAATGAAAACGAAAAAGAAAACATTTACATTTCTTGATGAAAAGGCATGTTTAAGGAAAAGGAAAAACCATATATATATACATTTCTTGATGAAAACGCATGTGTAAGGAAAAGGAAAAACAAAACATTTACATTTCTTGATGAAAAACGCATGTGTAAGGAAAAGGAAAAACAAAACATTTACATTTCTTGATGAAAACGCATGTGTAAGGAAAAGGAAAAACAAAATATATATATTTCTGCTTTTTATTTTTTATTTTGTCAGGATCGGTCCTCCATACAGCAGAACTAGAACCAGGAAATGGTATCTTCCCCAACTTGTTAATGGGTCTATGTAGCTTTTTTTATTTGTATAAAGCAAGGAGATAACAGTTACAACTGACTGAGTGGAAATTAAGTAATCTGCCGTTATTACAGTAACACAGACAGAGTTGTTGCTTCATCTTCAGGGTCAGGTTGATGAAGGATATGACTCTTCGTTGGTAGAGTCTCTGGTTATGCCTTTTTTACACGCTATTCATAAGAACATGTTCCAACAAAGCATTCAGTTGATCTTAAACTCAAATTTCCCTCCTATAGTATAGAAATATAGATATGATTTTGTTACCAAATTGTATTAATAAAAGGTTACATAAAATAGTGCAAAGCATAAAACAAAAAACAGAAGATGAGTTACTAAATCTGATTAAATAAATTGTCTAGCATCCAGTGGCATGGAAATGAGACAAAAGGGAGTCATGAGAATTAACTAAATGACACAGAATTAAATGTAACTCACCTAATTTCAATCTTAAATCAGCAACGTATGAGGATCTGTACTCACTGGAACTCAACAAAGGGTATATGCACATACTATCCCTTGGCAGGCAGACATTGTTCAGGGACTGCCTGCTTGGATATCAAGGCATGTGACTTTTTGCAATCCGATCCACCGCATAGTGCAAGCCAGACGTTTGTTGTCACTCATGGTTGGGCTTATGTGATTAGGTCTTACACCGACTTTAATAGAACATTTATGTTTTTTGTTGCCAACAAAATTTCATTCGAGGGTTATATCATATAAAAGCTCACAGGCAACATGTTTTCAAGCAGTAGGAGCTGAGTGAATTTATGAACCCCAAAGAATTGTAAAGTAAGAAGCACAGTCCAAATCAGTTACATGTCAATTTCCTATAAAAAAAGTCATTTTGTTCTGTCCTTATTGGTCATATACAGGACATATTAGGGCTTTGCTTGAAAGAGATGTCACTGGAGCTTTTGAATGGTGTTAGCCATTTTCATCTTACCTAAGTAGCCCCCGTGTGCACCTTCAGTTCTTCTGCCCCTTATATTCATAGTATTTTACTCAATTCTGTCCTCCGTTGATAATATTCAAAGGCCTTGTTGACAAACCAATGTCCAATGACCAAGTTTGAGACATTCATCAAAGCAACAAAGGGACAACGTGTTGAGGAATTCTAAGTGGCCTGTTTGTTCATCCAATCTTTTCACCTCAAGGTTCAAGGTAGCATTTAATTTAATGGTTAAATTATTTTATTTGCTTTTTAGTATAATGCAATACAGGTAAATAATGTTGCAGGCAAGCTATGAATAGCTTTGGCCACCATGAGTTCTAAGTTGACTACTTGAACCCTCACTGGACTGTAGAAAAGGTGAAGAACATCTTCAAAAACTGTAATGAGGAATGACCAATCCCACATTTTCCTGACCAGGATAGAGGATGTCTGCAGCTATGCTGCTGATCATAAAGGGCAGAGTAGCCACTTATCAGCAGCATGTTCAACTGAACAATAACAAAGAGGTAAATGTATCAGTCCTCAATAAACAGAACTGGGGCGGACAAAACAAATTAACTTTCAAAAAAATTGGTTCGTTCTGCACTGAACAAAACACATTGGACTAAAAATACTTTGGGACCAGCGCTGCTCATTGTCTGTTGCAACTAATGTAAATGCTCCTAATATCTTGCTGTGGAAGTAGACCTGCCTAATACTGTGTTGGTACCGCTTTTGCTGGCAAATTAGCCCTGACTCAAAGAGGCATGGACTCTTAATTGATCCCTGAAGGTTTTCTGTGTTATCTGTCACCAAAGTGTTAGCAACATTTTCCTTAAGTCTTACAGTCATTTGTCCAGCACACCCTGAATACAGGTGGGACTACGTAACATTAATCTAGAGCAAGGTGAAAAACAGCCAACAAACATTTTTCAGCCTCGTAACATTGCCTAACATTCCACCTGTTATTCTATCTTGTATAAAGGACACAACCCATCTTGTATAAAGGACACAACCCATCTGTTGATAGTTCCAACAGAGCATAGAGCACAGAAAGTAGAGAGGTTCAGCTGCAATCTGTAGGTGAACGCAGGCTGTAGGAACGCAGGCTGAGGCATTTTGATCAGATGAAAGCCACAGTGATATTGAGAAGGAAGACCTTCAACGTCTTTTGTTAAAACAGATGAGAAAGGGCTGCCCTCCACAAAGAGGAGAAACAGGATAAAGATTTCCCTGTCTTTGCCCATGACTGGGGGTGATAATAAAAGTCTACTCGTGCTCTACCAGGTCCCAGATTGTATCAATATTACGTGTGGCCATTATTTTCCAGCACTGCCTTAACTTTGTTTACTGTAAAAAACGTTAGGGATATTTGGCTTTTGATTGACATTTATCAAAAAGGTAAAGGGTTCACAGTACAGTGCTATCATATCATGAAAGTAGGGCACTTAAGTAGAAACATGCATGGTTGTTTCCTCATCTCAAACAATTAATTGAAACATCAGACAACAACAGTGCTGGGTATACCACAAAAAAATGTCAATGTCTCAATAACATCTCATGTGCCCTTGTGCATCAATTACAACTTGCCAACGACATCTCATACTGTTCATGGGTCAATTTATTGTCTGTTGAGTCATGGCATTCCACTCTTGAAGTGCAGCGCTTAGGTCAATGAAGTTCTAGGGTACAGAGCTATGAGCCGCTACAAGGCGACTCAGCTGATCTTATAGGTTTTCTATGGGATTCAGGTCTGGAGAAAGTGCAGGCCACTCCATTAACGGTACACTAGACTCCACCAGCTATTCCGTAATGATGCGACTTTCATAAACTGGAGCACTGTCATCCCTGAAGATAAAATTAGGCCTGTGTTATTCATGCTGCAGCACAATGACTGCATTAATGATGTTATTCAGGTAGTATGGGCTTGTCATTGTACCATTCACAAAGTGCAGGGTAGTTTTTTATTGTCAACACACCTACCCACAGTGTAACACCACCACAGACTCTTCTGGTGACAACAGTGACTGAGGCACAGCGTTCTCCTTGACGTCTCCTACATCATTGACGGCCATCATTTCTGCTCAACTTGCATCACAGAACAGCACTGAGGCCCACTAGACCCTTGTCCAGTGTAAACCTGGTCCATGCAAGACAATGATACATGAGCCTGGTGATGTGGTAAGGTACCCTTGCAGGTCATCTAGAACGCAGAGCACCTTGATGTAGACAGTTTGGAATTATCTGACATGACACTTTGGTGCCTCCTGCCTCCCTTAAATGTGCCTGGAGTGGAGAGGGATTCATCATTTGGTTCCACAGGGCACTGTTCACAATAAAGCGGTCGTCATTGTTGTTGTCCTACTCAAACCATTCCTGAACCATTTTGCTTTGTGGCAACCTGCAATATTAAAGTGTTGTGCAAGATCATATTGAGGTAGAAATAATTTTATCACTGATGTGGACTCAACCTCTCCCAGTCCGGATGTCATGAGAAAGAACAGATGAAGAGCAGGAAATTAAGATTTACACAAGTTTAATTTGGAAGATAATAAGTCCAATGATTTCTAATGCAAAATGAATACATACAGAAAAACACAAAGAAAGAAAATTTACATAAGGCCTAATGGAGGGAAATCGCAGGTTTTCAGCAAAGCATGATTGTCTTTACCCAGATGTCTCTGTCATTACAAGTTCCAGAACATCTTTATACCATTGACTTCAAAACGTACTGACTGTGCCTTCCCCTTTTTGCCGTCTGGTGATGTAAATCAGCCAAGCTCCCTTGTGGTATCTATACCATGCGCAAAAGTTAGCATTTATTGTTTTATTGTCCCTACAGCCAGCTTTTACTGCTTGCAGCTGCCGAGAACCCCTGCTCCATCTTGACTACTGCTGTGATCTGTGATCTCTCCTCAAGGCTCACTCATGTTAAAATTCAGTTTAATGTTCCCACATGCAAACTAAACTAATAGCATGAAAGTACATGATTGTAATTCTCAACAATTACCATTAACAAGAACTTCTATTCAACCAGGTTCAAATGAATTATTTTGTGTTTGTAGTTTATGTTATGTTCACAGCTTCGACATTAGCTAATTATTGTTCATTTTTTATATTTCTAAAATAAAATGTTGATATATAAATACAGTATATATGTCATTACATCATTAACAAATTAGGATATTGATTTTGCTGTTGTGCAGCATCTGTTTTATTCTCTGTGGGGGTTTTTTCACATAAGCTGCATTTTATATTTTTTGATTGAATTTCTAAAACAGCTGCCCTCATTCACATATTTTCAAAACTGACATTTGACCATTAGTTTCCATTTGTAACTGTGTCAGTTTCAACCCTCTTATTACAGTCAAGTCAGCACAGACAGAGTAGCACAACCAGACATAACGGTAGGAACCAGCAGGGAACTAAATAACTTAAATACATTTAGGAAATGCAGGGAGAACCAATGGACAACAAGACCAGGTAATCAGGGAAAACTTAAAACAGGTGTGGAACAGACTGCAGGGAGGCAGAAGGAGATCAATTAACATAAACACAGAGCAGAAGGTAAACAAAGGACCAGACTAAGTAATATAAACAAAAACACAAGTACAAAGCATAGACACAGGCTGGGCATGACGACATCCAGAAAATCCAAATGACTTCAGTTGGCTTGTATATAACTTTGGTCAAAAGGGGTGTAAAGCACAATGATGTTTCTCTTTAATAAGATGTTGATTCTTTTTAAAAACATTACCTGATAAAATCATCTATCATGAAAATGAAAGACAACATCTCTGCCATTAATTTGGCTACTTACCGGAGGTAAACCAGTGAGCAACAGACCTGATATCAACATTTAAGCTGTACTCATTTAGACATCAGTCAATATGTTGATTTGTAGCCATGGACTAGACGTTTATATTTTGTCTAGGTTTAGGGCAAACAAACCTGTTTGATCTACAGATGCTTTAACTTAGAATTAAAAACCCAAAGATCAACAAAAAATCTCATGCAAAAAATTACAGAAAGCATGAACTGAAACTTAAAAACAGCTTATTTTTCGATTCAGCTACTGATGTAGACTGAACTATGTCTACTGCATCCTGTTAAGATTATTAGTTAATACAACTTAACCTGTTTAGTTTTATCTTGTGTAAAAACTAGAATGGTTTAAGGCAACGGGTTTCCTCTCAATTTTCTAGTAAAGTCAACTGGTTTGGGTTAGTTTTAACAGCTAGGGTATAAGCCTTCAGTTAAAATCCCTACATAAATACAAAGCCAAAGGTGGCATAGTCAAGTTTAAAGTGAAGGGAAATGCTTAGGTATTTTCTACTAACATGGGTCCTCACAGAGATTGCCAAAACTGCCTGCATGTGCGTGCATGTACACACACAGACACATACCAGTCAACAGTATAATATTAGCTTTGAGGAAAAAAAAATATTTTGCTGCCTAATACACTGCCTGGCCAAAAAACAAGTCGCCATCAAAAAAAAAGCTCACACACTCTAATTTTTCACTGGACAGCATTTAGCTTTGATTACAGCACGGATTCGCTGTGGTATTGTTTCGATAAGCTTCTGCAATATCACAAGATTTATTTCCACCCAATGTTGCATCAATTTTTCACAAAGATCTTGCATTGATGATGTTGGAGTCTGGCCACTGCCTTCTCTAGCACATCCCGAACATTCTCAGTGGGGTTAAGGTCTGGACTCTATGGTGCCCAATCCATGTGTGAGAATTATGTCTCATGCTCCCTGAATCACTCTTTCATAATTAAAACCCAATGAATCCTGGCATTGTCATCTTGGAATATGCCTGTGCCATCAGAGAAGAAAAAAATCATTGATGGAATAACCTGGTCATTCAGTATATTCAGGTAGTCAGCTAACCTCATTCTTTGAATACATACTGTTGCTGAACCCAGACCTGACCACCTGGCAGCAACCCCAGATCATTGCACTGCCCCCAAAGGCTTGTACAGTAGGCAGTAGGCATGATGGGTGCATCACTTCACCTGCCTTTCTTCTTACCCTGATGTGCCCACCACTCTGGAATAGGGTAAATCTGGACCATATGACCTTCTTACATTGCTCCAGAGTCCAATCTCTATGCTCCCTAGTAAATTGAAGCCTTTTTTTCCAGTTAGCCTCAATGATTAGTGGTTTTCTTAAGGCTACACAGCTGTTCAGTCCCAATCCCTTGAGTTCCCTTTGCTTTGTGCTTGTGGAAATGCTCTTACGTTTACTATTAAACATAGCCCAGAGTTCTACTGTTGTTTTTCTTCAATTTGATTTCACCAAACGATTAAGTGATCGTTGATCACGATCATTCAGAATTTTTTTCCGGACATATTTTTACTTAGAAGACGATGGGTCCTCACTGTCCTTCCCGCTTTTAATAATGCGTTGGACAGTTCTTAACCCAATTCTGGTAGTTTCTGCAATCTCATTAGATGTTTTCTATGCTTGATGCATGCCAATGATTTGATCATACTGAAACAGACTGACATCTTTTTCACAACCACGGGATGTGTCTTTCGACATGGTTGTTTAAGAAATGAAAAGCAACTCATTGCACCAGTTGGGGTTAAATAACTTGTCAGCTAAAACATAATAGCCCATGCAGTAATCATACAATGGGAGGCTTGTACCTATTTGCTTAGTTAAATCCAGGTGGTGATGTTATGCATCTTAATGATGCGCCTGATCGGTGTAGTTTAATTATCATATCATTATGTTCTGATAAAGCTAAACAGCACACCTATCATCTGTATATCATAGTCATTGTAGACCAACATTATGTGTTATACTAGTATTTAAACTTACAAAATAATCCAATTGGTCAGTCAAAAAAAAGAACTACATCATGAGTGAAATTATAGTTACTGATTGGTCTGTGTTTCCCCAAAAGCCTTAAAAAATCATTAGTTTCATACAGTAGTGGGCGTACCTGAGGAATACTAATAAAATACATTATTAAACAAAAACATCAAATTTACAGGAACAGAAGCACCGTGGGCATCAAATGTAGTTTACTCTCAGATCATAATCATAAAGCAATATAAAAAAAAAAAATGATGGAATGACTACAATTAATGATTCAGTAATTGTCTGAGAAAAATTAGACATTTTGAATTAGGCCTAAAGTCAATGATTTTATGTGAGCCAGCTCATATGTCCATAAGGAGTTATGTCCTATAGGGTATTTGATAGGTTAAAGTTATCATAATTCACATCAAACCAAATTACCAAGCAATAACTGACAAATTACTAAAATTGGAACCAGCTTATTGAAATAGTTTTATGTAACTAATATCAGGTTTTTGATAGTAGTCACATCATTTTATTCATAGTGTCAAAGAAAAATAAGTAGTTATGCTGTACTCACATGGTAAACGCATAGTTGGCTATGGTTTAATAGCGTGAGGACTGCAAAGCAAGTAACTATTTTCTCAGTTTGCTGACAAAGGGGAGGTATAGGTGGACAGCAGCTTGAGATCTGGAAGTTCAGCAGAGACAAACAAGACAAAAGGCTCTGAAAAAAATCTTGATAGGATGATTAAAATGCAAATAAAGACATATCTGCTTAAAAACCTCCAGTATAATTAAGCAAAAATAGTAATGCATAGATGTTTGAAAATAAAATAAACTTCTAAACATGCCTGATGAATATTAAAAAAGAAGTTCAATACAAGGACGTTCAACACAGTAGCAATCATGAACAAAGAGTAAAATATTCATGTTTTTGGCTTCCTTTGAACCCAATGCATTGGGCAAACGTCATTATATAGCAGAACAGTCAAAAGCACACTTGTTCTGATAAAATGCTGGGGATGAAAAGGATAACTCAGCAGGACTACAATGTTAAAAAAAACGTGTGAACTCACAAGTGAGATGTGTCTTTTTTTTTTACAGCAATCTAAATTTTAAAAGTTTTGTAAGTCATGAAATGCTATTTAGATTTCTTACAAAGCTAACCCTTTATTAGGAGGACAGAGGTCATGGAGGTGTAGAAGATCTTGATTGTGTTTGTGTTGCAAAACATTTAACATGTCTTCCACCATTAATCATTGAATGCTGGTTATAACGCATGAATTTCATTTTACACTGCTCAAACAAATAAAGGGAACACTCAAATAACACATCTTAAATCTGAATAAATGAAATATTCTCATTGAATACTTTGTTCTGTACACAGTTGAATGTGCTGACAACAAAAATCACACAAAAATCATCAATGACAATCAAATTTATTAACCAATGGAGGCCTGGATTTGGAGTCACACACACAATTAAGGAAAAACACACAGGGTTTGATGTAATGTCCTTAAAACAAGTCAAAATGAGGCTCAGTATTGTGTGTGGCCTCCATGTGCCTGTATGACCTCCCTGCAATGCCTGGGCATGCTCCTGATGAGATGGCAGATGGTCTCCTGAGGAATCTCCTCCCAAACCTGGACTAACGTATCCGCCAACTCCTGGACAGTCTGTGGTGCAACGTGACATTCATATGCTGTTGTGCAAATGGAATAGACAACAGGGGGAAATCTTTGGAGATTAGCAAGACACACTCAGTAAAGGAGTGGTTCTGGAGGTGGGGACCACAGACCACTACTCAGTACCTATGCTTTCTGGCTGATGTTTTGGTCTCTTTTGAATGTTGGTGGTGCTTTCACACTCGTGGTAGCATGAGACGGACTCTACAGCCCACACTAGTGGCTCATGTAGTGCAGCTCATCCAGGGAACAGGAGGAGCACTGCCAGAGCCCTGTAAATTGACCTCCAGCAGGCCACAAATGTGCATGTGTCTGCACAAACGGTTAGAAACTGACTCCATGTGGATGGTATGAGGACTTGACGTCCACAAATGGGAGTTGTGCCCAACACTGTGCAGGAGGCTTGGCATTTGCCAGAGAACACCAGGATTGGCAAATTCGCCACTGGCACCCTGTGCTCTTCATATATGAAAGCAGGTTCACACTGAGCACATGTGACAGATGTGACAGAGTCTGGAGACACCGTGGAGAGCGATCTGCTGCCTGCAACATCCTTTAGCATGACCGTTTTTGCAGTGGATCAGTAATGGTGTGTGTTGGCATTTCTTTGGAGGGCCGCACGGCCAGAAGTAGCCTGACTGCCATTAGGTACCGAGATGAGATCTTCAGAACCCTTGGGAGATTATATGCGGGTGTGGTTGGCCATGGGATCCTCCTAATGCAGGACATTGCTAGACCTCATGTGGCTGGAGTGTGTCAGCAGTTCCTGCAAGATGAAGACATTGAAGCTATGGACTGGCCCGCCCGTTCCCCAGACCCAAATCCGATTGAGCATGTCAGGTTTAATCAACCTAAAATACCTATAACATAACAAAAAGAAGAGAAAGACATAATAATTAGTTTCTTACTCGCTGCGAGGAGAACGGACAGAGATGTGCTTTCAGTTACAAATCTTCTACCACTCTGAAAAACATCTCTCCGAATCTTCTTTTTATTATCTTTAGGTTGGTCCCTACTTACATAAATGTTGCTGCTCTTAAAGGGTGGGGAACAAACAGTAACAATGGGACAAAGATCATGTACCCCATTACCCTGTACAAACACACTTGCACAGTCTCCATAATCTTAAGATATATGCACTCTTTGTTCAGCACAATCAGCCTTCATCTTTGCGATGTCCTCAACTGTGACTGCATCATCCCGATTCCACCTTTCTTCCTTGCCTGCAAACAACTCATCACATGTTTACTTACACATACAACATGAAAGGTTATAAAGGTCAAAATAGTAAACTAAATAGAAAAGGAAAAATATTAGATAAATCTGTATACAAGTATTCCAACATGTCCCCTCATGAGCACAAATATAATTACACTCAGAGGCACTTGCTGACATTTAAACCACAGAATCATATAGAGATGGATCTGGGTATAGGTCAGAAAAGTGATCAGTCGTATCATCATCATCCTCTTCATCCTTAAGTAGTGGATAGAGCTGGGTAACTCTATCTTCCATAGGAGAAATAGCTGTGGTGATGAGACGGTAAAGAAGAGAACAAAGACAGGGAATACAACAACATCCACACAATGTCAAAATTGCAGCAAATACTGCAAAGGAAAGTATTACTGATGATACTAAAACTTTATACTTCCCAAACACATCCAGCCAGGAGTCCCACATCGAGGTGTCTATTCCAGAATGCTCCTTCATTTTGCCATTTAGAGATCTCAAAGCTTCCATGGCTTTAGTGAGGCTGCCATCAGCAGCAGTGTTGTTAGGTATAAATGTGCAGCATTTTTCTCCAAAAGTTGCACAAACTCCTCCTTTTCCAGCTAACAACATGTCCAAAGCAATTATGTTCTGGAATGCCATCAGGGAAGTTGAAGCCAATTGGTCATGGACAGCTTCAAACCCGCTTTGTGTCCAATTTCCTAGTTTTTGAACATTGTAGTGGATATAGTTGATCCTGTCTACGTTTTTGTTCATTGTACACCACCAACAGATACTTGATTCAAATCCTGCAACTACCTGATCAGCTAGTTTGTATTCATCAGGCACTCCTCGAGGTACCCCATAGCATCGATCTACGTAGAGTCTCCCTCAGTCTGCCAAGCTGCAGCTCTGCGCTTTCTATTACGCCAGTCATGTGGTATTACACTAGATAGTCCTTGTGTTACTTCATCTACTGACATAGGATATACTGAAACTGGTAACAATAAAGTAACTAGAGCACAGAGTCCCGTTACATTTGAAGGTAATCGATCAAACAACCTGTCGTCACCACACCACCACCAAATGTCTCCTCTAGAGACTGGTTTAAAATACTTATTTACTTTCACAGTTGTAGTACACCATACTGCAGTGAGATTTCCTAATTTATTGCCTCTCTCTGTCATATCTATACAGGTCCTTCTCAAAACATTAGCATATTGTGATAAAGTTCATTATTTTCCATAATGTCATGATGAAAATTTAACATTCATATATTTTAGATTCATTGCACACTAACTGAAATATTTCAGGTCTTTTATTGTCTTAATACGGATGATTTTGGCATACAGCTCGTGAAAACCCAAAATTCCTATTTCACAAAATTAGCATATCATTAAAAGGGTCTCTAAACGAGCTATGAACCTAATAATCTGAATCAACAAGTTAACTCTAAACACCTGCAAAAGATTCCTGAGGCCTTTAAAACTCCCAGCCTGGTTCATCACTCAAAACCCCAATCATGGGTAAGACTGCCGACCTGACTGCTCTCCAGAAGGCCACTATTGACACCCTCAAGCAAGAGGGTAAGACACAGAAAGAAATTTCTGAACAAATAGGCTGTTCCCAGAGTGCTGTATCAAGGCACCTGAGTGGGAAGTCTGTGGGAAGGAAAAAGTGTGGCAGAAAACGCTGCACAACGAGAAGGGGTGACCGGACCCTGAGGAAGATTGTGGAGAAGGGCCGATTCCAGACCTTGGGGGACCTGCGGAAGCAGTAGACTGAGTCTGGAGTAGAAACATCCAGAGCCACCATGCACAGGCGTGTGCAGGATATGGGCTACAGGTGCCGCATTCCCCAGGTCAAGCCACTTTTGAACCAGAAACAGCGGCAGAAGTGCCTGACCTGGGCTACAGAGAAGCAGCACTGGACTGTTGCTCCGTGGTCCAAAGTACTTTTTTCGGATGAAAGCAAATTCTGCATGTCATTCGGAAATCAAGGTGCCAGAGTCTGGAGGAAGACTAGGGAGAAGGAAATGCCAAAATGCCAGAAGTCCAGTGTCAAGTACCCACAGTCAGTGATGGTCTGGGGTGCCGTGTCAGCTGCTGGTGTTGGTCCACTGTATTTTATCAAGGACAGGGTCAATGCACCAAGCTATCAGGAGATTTTGGAGCACTTCATGATTCCATCTGCTGAAAAGCTTTATGGAGAGGAAGATTTCATTTTTCAGCACGACCTGGCACCTGCTCTCAGTGCCAAAACCACTGGTAAATGGTTTACTGACCATGGTATCACTGTGCTCATTTGGCCTGCCAACTCTCCTGACCTGAACCCCATAGAGAATCTGTGGGATATTGTGAAGAGAACGTTGAGAGACTCAAGACCCAACACTCTGGATGAGCTAAAGGCCGCTATCAAAGCATTCTGGGCCTCCATAAGACCTCAGCAGTGCCACAGGCTGATTCCCTCCATGCCACGCCGCATTGAAGCAGTCATTTCTGCAAAAGGATTCCTGACCAAGTATTGAGTGCATAACTGTACATGATTATGTGAAGGTTGACGTTTTTTGTATTAAAAACACTTTTCTTTTATTGGTCGGATGAAATATGCTAATTTTGTGAGATAGGAATTTTGGGTTTTCATGAGCTGTATGCCAAAATCATCCGTATTAAGACAATAAAAGACCTGAAATATTTCAGTTAGTGTGCAATGAATGTAAAATATATGAATGTTAAATTTTCATCATGACATTATGGAAAATAATGAACTTTATCACAATATGCTACTTTTTTGAGAAGGACCTGTACATGTGTAGTTTCCAGTGGTGACCCGTTTATGGAATAACGGTTTACTTTTATCTGCTCTAGTTACAGGAAAAACAGAATCCCAGTGCTGACATGTTTCATTAGGATTAGTTTGATTCATCACTTCCATCACACAGGGATGTGGTATTACAGCTGGAATTACTTGTAACAAAAGCCTGGGACCCATACACACAACACAATCTCTTTTAGTTATGTTAGCCGCTTGTTTTACCATCAATAACCAGTTAGTATTTGTTCCTGATACTCCAGCAATAACCTGGAACCAGTCATCTGCGGTTATGTTTTCTAGCATCATTTTTACTTTCTTTGCCGTGGTCGTAGGGGAGAGAGTTGTTTCAATTTTACTTCACAAACAAAAAGGTCAGAGTTATGGTCTGGCCCTGAAACCCACGCCCACAAGAGAAAACCCCATTATTTTTCTCCTGATGAAGGGTAGTCAGGAGGACATAGAGAGTTATGCGTGAGGTTTGTTGTGGAATTTCTTATCAAAGTGGAGAGAAGTTGACTCACAAGAAGAGAAAATCCGGACTTTGTCTTGATAAGTTTTATTCAAAGGCATTCAGCGTTTGAATGACTCTGTCACCGAGCAAGTCAGTTGAACAGAGCCCCAAACGCTATTTACACACAGTATTTATACCAGAAAATGACATTGTTTTCTCAACTTCAAGGAGTCTGTGTTTTACGACCCTAGACCCTTCTCGGGTTCATAGGTAACAAAGTAACCTAGGACCCCCATCTACTCTCCCCAAGGCATCACCGTAACAAATGCCCTTAACCATTAAACTTCTGATAATGGCTTTACAGCTTCCTCTTCTAACTTCTGATAATGGCTTTACAGCTTCCTCCTCTAACACAGATGTTCACTGGAGTGAGGTAAACCAAAGGTCATACACTGTGGAATGCCTACTGAAAGAATTTCCATCACAGGTTAATGGTTACTTAGATTGATTATCACCTTCATGAAGTCTAAACAACTTCTTTTGATGACTAGCATAAGCAGTGGTGCCCTTCTATGGTGTCCAATTGTTTCCTTCATCAGCTACAATCATGGACCATGAGGTGTCTCTTCTGTCATTAGTTAAGTACCATTTATAACTTCTATAATCCTATCCTTTTCTTCCTCGTTTGGTCAAGCTAATGAGTGGGATCCGCACCACAGCTATGGTATTAGATTTCACGCACACTTGAATGCCATACGTATAAGAAGTAAGTTCAGTACACATAGTTAGTTTATCTTGACTGGTTCCCAGAGGTACCAGAAAAAAAGGAAAGTCTATATGAGGAAAAGTATAAAAGCCCAGCAACGGACTGCATCGCTAATCAATCTAGGAGTCATTTTGGCTGAAATTTGGCTCCTCTAGGTGGTTCCAGTGTCTTAATTTTCTTCACTGACTTTTGGGTCTCTCCAGCCTCTAAATGTCTGGGTCCACCCTATTATCAGGCTGTAAATCACTTCCCCTGGTGGAGATTTCAACCAAAATGACATTTTTACCAATGTTTCTTCTTTATACTCCTTATTAACACCCAGTCCCCTGGTTCCACTAGCTGGTTTTCCTGCTGGCAAATAGAACATATCTCATTAGTTTGATTTTGTTTCTCCTGTTTTTCAAACAAACTCCTCATATACTCAGCTAGGTTGGCTTCTTCATCTAACTCTCACTGATTTTTGAACTGTGGTAATCTGTATGGTCTTCTAAATAACGTTTCATAGGGTGTTAGCCTTGTAGTGTTTGTGATGTTTATATATAGTTTTACTAGATCTTGATATTTACTAGATCACTGTGTCCATGGTCTTCCTGTCTCTTCAATACACTTTTTCAGGGGTTTCTTTATAGTCCCATTCATTCTTTCCTCTAATCCAGCGCTTTGAGGGTGTTAAGCGCAATGGTTTCTTAGAGCTATGTAAAACATAATTCCTATTTTCTTTATTATTTGATTTACAAAATGGGCTCCATTGTCACTATATATTTTCTCGGGAATCCCATATCTGGGAATGATATCTTTACACAGTGCTTTTGCTACAGTTAATGTCTGGATATGTCACAACATATCCTGTTTGTGTCTTCTCTCTCTCATATTTTCTGGAGGAACCATCTACATAGACTATCTTGCCCTGTACCAGGGGTTGATCCTGCAAATCACTTCTAGTTTTTCCATCTTTTTCTTGACAATCATGTTGAATTCCATCTTCAGGTGTGAGTAACAATGTTGCTCAGTTTAAAGTGGTGCACCTTTCTATTGTTAAGTGTGGTTGTGACAGTAAGATTGACATGCAGGACAATGTTGGGATCTGGGAGTCTGTCTGTTTTTGCTTGCTGCTAACCTTATTTGTCCAGCAGAGGGTGTCGGAGCTACAGGAGGAATCTGGACAGGTGTTTTCCATCTTCTGATTGTTGGGAATGCTACTTAAGCCGTGGTTGCCAGCAACTCGTCGCCTGAGTGTTGAGCCTATGTGGTAACCAGCTCAAGCCAGCTTATTCTGGTTTTTTGATTGGTCTGTTTTCGTTGTTTTCTGACGCATGTGTTTTTGCTTCAGGTATCTGTTTCCTGTGTGTGCGACAATCCTCCAATCACTCGTCTAGCGCTTGGAGCTTTAGGATTCCCTGTCTGGATTCTGCATACTCTCCAGGACCGAGGAATCTTCAGTCTTTCACTGGACCTATACAACTCAATGACAAGCTTTCTCCTCCTGCAAACCTGTCCACCCTCCAACGCAACTTCAGCTTCATCTTCCTCTCACTCCTCACAGAAAGTACGAGTGCTGTGAACTCTGCTTCCTGTTTCCTTAACTCCGTCTTCCCTGGCGGATCCCGTCTCCCTCTAGTAAGAATAATAATCATTATTTATGATATATATTACCGTCAATGTTTCTTATCTGCTCTTTCCCCTCACACAGTTGGAGACCAGACTCCTGTCACTTCCCTGTAGGATTTTAGGAGATAATAAACTTCTTTTCACCGTGAGATTTCTCTACTGTGAATTCTTTCTGTATGTGGGTCAGATCAGTGTCAAAAATTATGTCAGACAAATGTCTGGCAGGTAATAGAAATGTCATATTTGTTTGCAGTAATAATGCAGAAACTGCATGGGGAACTCTTAAAGTTAAAGGGTGGAATAACAATATTGCGGCACTGGCTTCAACTGCCATTAAGGCTGCAATTACAGCTCTCACACAATATGGTTGCGCACACACAACACTGTCTAGTTTAGTAGATAAAGTAGCTATTGGTTTCATTTTTTCTCCATTTTGTTGAACCAGAACTGAAGTAATAAAATGTCCCTTGCAATCTACCATCTGAACAAACAGTTCACTATAGTATGGTAATGCTAAAGCAGTACTGGAAACTAAAACTTGTTTTATGTTGGTAAATGTTTCTCCAGCTTCTACACATTTCAGTTCAGACGTCATTTTCAGCTCTTCCTCATACATTAGTTTGTTTAATGGAGCTACTATTTCTGCATAATTTGGCACCCAGTTACTACAATAATTAGTTAGTCCAAGGAAGGACATCATTTCTTTTTTTTTGTTACTGGTTTTGGAACTTGTAATATTGCAGTCTTTCTTTCTTCTACAATTGTGTGTCCCCCTGCGCTAAGATTGTGGCCTAGGTATTTAACCTCATTTTAACCTGAGAGTATATAGTTGGACTTTCACAGTAGCCTTGAGGTAGTCTGGTGTAAGTATATCTTTGTCCCTTAAAAGTGAATGCAAACCAGAAATGTATCTATAAGTACAGAGAAAAATGCATTGCTAATATCAACTACAGTAAATACTCTAGCATCTGGTCTTAAGGTATTTAATAATGTATAAGGATCAGGAACACACGGTGTTCTCGGAACAACTGCATTGTTAACTGCCTGTAGGTCTTGTACCATGCGCCATCCTGTTGATGGAGCTTATTTTTTAACTGGAAAAATGGGGGTGTTACATGGTGGGTCTTCGCATTTTATTATCACCCTTGCAGTTATTAAATCCTCTATTACTGGTTTTATTCCTTCACGTGCATCATTTTATACTCTGAAATATCCAGTATTTGTGCTGCTGTTAAAAGAGTAAAATATTTTCTAAGGTTACACAGAAGAAACGTGTCATGCCATGAACCTCCGTGAAAAGCTGTATCAACAGCCTCCAGCGTCTCAAACAATAAAAAATAAACACAAATAAAACATAGACGATGGTGGGGATGGATTTATTCACCAAAGGGGAAATCCCAAGCCAAAAAGATTCATTTTAGCCCATCCAATCCTGTCAAAGCCTCATCAGATGTTTGGTACAAAACAAAAGCTTTCCACCTACTCTTTTTACTCACTTTCTTTTGTCCTGCTGTTCTACTTTGCAATTCCATCAAAAATTACTTCTTAGCACTCTGACCTTTTCTGCTTTCCACAAGAACGTCCATTCTTATCTCCTGCATCACATCTCTCTCTTTTAGCTACTTTTAACCAATAATCTACATCCTCATAACCTTCTTTTTCCATTTTTCTTTTCCATCTTGTACTTTTAATTATTGCATCCTGTAGATTAATAAATTTTTGAGAGTTTAATCGACCATCATAATTATATGTGGTTATCCATTTATCTAAACATTTTAATTTGTTTGGATCCTGTGCTTCTATGAATTTCCAATCATTGCATTGTAATGCGTTTTTTAGTTTATTTTTACCTGCCCCTTTTTCCATTTTTGCAAAATTTGGTCCACTATATCAAAACCTAGGGTATTCTAAATGCTGGATTATTCTGCTCAGTAGGGTGACAGAAAAAAATCTCCTTTTGTGGTAATTCTCACTTCAACTCTTTCGAGTGCAGAATTCTTGTCTTTGCATCCACAAAAGTTAGTTACTTACAATCCTACTGCTTTGGTATGAGGCAATCTTAGTGGTTTAAATCCTCCATTCATTTCTCACATTCACACATTTTTTAAACGCAGAATTTTCTTAGTATGTTTGTTTAAATACTTATCAGGACTCCGCCGTCCTTTAAATACGGAATTTTCAGTATTACTTCTTAATACTTTTTCAGGACTCCGCCGTCCTACTTTTACCTGTTAGGGCCTAGGATACACAGGGATATCACGCAATGACCCTCAGTCATTCGTCACACTTTTTAATCCAAACTCAACTCACCACTTTGTCTTTCCCCTCTCTCTCGAGGTGTCGTCAGCCATCAGACCCCAGCGGGCGGGCCGAGGTCCAGTCCCGGTAAGGGTCTGAGAGTCTCCCTGATGGAGTCTGCCGTTCTCACGGTATTTACTGGATTCCACCAACCCGCTGGAATCCTCAGACGTATTGGTCTCCGGCTCGAAAGGACCAAAAAGGTCAGGTTTAATCAACCTAAAATACCTATAACATAACAAAAAGAAAATAAATACATAATAATTAGTTTCTTATTCGCTGCGAGGAGAACGGATAGAGATGTGCTTTCGGTTACAAATCTCCTACCGCTCTGAAAAACATCTCTATGAATCCTCTTTTTAATATCTTTAGGGTGGTCCCTAGTTACATAAACATTGCTGCTCTTAAAGGGTGGGGAACAAACAGTAGCAATGTGACAAAGATCATGTACCCCATTATCTTGTACAAACACACTTGCACAGTGTCCATAATCTTAAGATATGTGCACTCTTTGTTCAGCACAATCAGCCTTCATCTTTATGATGTCCTCAACTGTGACTGCATCATCCCGATTCCACCTTTCCTCCTTGCCTGCAAACAACTCATCACATGTTTACTTACACATACAACATGAAAGGTTATAAAGATCAAAATAGTAAACTAAGTAGAAAAGGAAAAATATAAGATAAATCTTTATGCAATTATTCCAACAGAGCACATCTGGGACATCATGTCTCGCTCCATCCACCAATGTCACATTGCACCACAGACTGTCCAGGAGTTGGCGGATGCTTTAGTCCAGGACTGGGAGGAGATCCCTCAGGAGACCATCCGCCGTCTCATCAGGAGCATGCCCAGGTGTTGTAGGGAGGTCATACAGGCACATTGAGGCCACACACAATACTGAGCCTCTTTTTGACTTGTTTTAAGGACATTACATCAAAGCCTGTAGTGTGTTTTTCCACTTTAATTTTGTGTGTGACTCCAAGTCCAGGCCTCCATTGGTTAATACATTTGATTTCCATTGATGATTTTTGTGTGATTTTGTTGTCTGCACATTCAACTTTGTACAGAACACAGTATTCAATGAGAATATTTCATTCATTCAAGGGGCGCTGCGGGGCGCTGCTGCAGCTGCCCTGAACCCTTAGCGCAGGTGGAATCCATAATCCACGACTAGCGGTGCAGTGGGAAAATGTTAGAAGGAGAGTTTAGATAGAGAGCAGATTATACCATCATTAGTCTGACTAAACAGAAAATAGGAGAGCAAATAATTGAGTACAGAATAACAATGGTAAAAGTGTTTAAAAGGAATAGTGTACTGCAACACGATAATGCTGATGACAGTCCCTATCAACAGGAGTTAAAAAATGCCCTCCAGGCAAATGCTTTGCCTGAGATTCGTAACTGGGTCACAAAACATAATATCAATCCACCCACCTGCTCAGTTAGCAGTTGGCAGAATTGGGCAATGCATGCTGAAAAGGTGGTCAGTAGAAAGAAAAAACAACCCCCTACTGATACCTTCTATGCTGAAGATGACATATTTTAAGCAGGACCAGTAAGTAGGTGGAGGGTTAGAATCATAGGAAGAGGAGGTGATAATGACACATGTTGGTCCTGTGGACAACATGGACACTGGGCTAAAAACTGTCCAACTGGACAACCCAGTAAACAATGACTGGATAAGGGAGAACAGAATGTTGTTAAAGAAGGAAAAGGGGAAGTTCATGAGAACAAGGAGATGATAGACATTGTAGCAGCATACATGGATAAGCTGAGATCCTCTCCAAGTGCAACAGTATATGTCAGTCTACATGAGATACTAACAACTTCACCTACTGGTATAATATAAAGATCGGAGTGAATATGTGAAACAAACTGACTAATAGAATGATGAAAGTTTTTCAACAGGTGATGCTCATCCAGGAGCAAGACAGTGGGATGCAGTGTTCTTAGGAAATGCAGCTCATTTATTAACTATACTGGAGAAATAACATCACACCATGTGGAAGTTTTGTTGACTAATCATAGGCTGGATCTATGAGACATTATGTGCACAGACCAAATGACCAAACGACCCAAGACCAAAAGACCAAGGTTCTGACTGACCTATGAACCTCACTGACCTGACAATGATAACATGACACTTCTCCTGACTGGATGGACTCAACAGACAACACCTTCAAGGTGGACCCCACTAACACCACCTTATTGATCCTTGGTGGATAAAAAAAAGAATTGAAGCATTTAAAACAGACCTAGTGGAAACAAAAAGGGTTATGAGGACACAATGTGTTTTTCAAGAATAATATGATTAAAATTATGTTCAAATTTTTGCAAATGAGATTGCTCTGACAATGTCTGACCATGCCATTGTCTGTAAATTTTGTCTGTCTGTTTTTGTGAAACGAATGTCTGTTTCATGTTATGTAAAAATTACGGTATGTGTGCACGATAATAATTAAAGACTACAAGAGCAGTTCTGATCCACAACAGTACCATAATATTAGGTCAGTTCTTTATAGTAAAACAACAGGATTTTAACAGATGTTTGGACTTTTTCCAGTTAGGTTTAGAATGATCAAATTAGACTCAAAATTAACACAAGATGAAATGAACCTTAACAGAATTACTGGACTGGACTGAAATGGAGAAAACTTGAGTTAATTGAAACAAACTTTGGTTACTTGAAATAAATACAAAGTGTAATTTAAAAGGGAAGAACTATAGCTGACTGAAATTGTATGATGTGTTTATAAAACTGGGTAAGACAAATGAAGATTATAAGACATAACATGCCCTTCATTTTTGTGTTCATCAATTTTATTAAACCTTCTAAACTGATGAGGAGTGAGTTTTTTTGTACCAATTAAACCTAAAGTAAAACAAGCATTATTAAAAGAATAGCAACTAACAAAAGTACTGACCTCATTTTTAAATATAAAGAGGACTTACTGCATAAAAAAAATAAAGCTAGATTAGAATAGATTATTCAGAGCCAATATAATCTTGCTGATGAATACCACAAAAATTGTTATGGAACCAGATGATTAAAAGAGAGCAGCTTTATCATGGACAAAACAGAAACGTTTTTAGGAAAGATCCAATTTTATTTTATTTAACCTTGACACCATAGAGGTCTTATTAACATAAAAGGTATAATTGGTAGCACAATGGAAAAATGCAGAGTTATTACTTAAAATATTAAATACTGTGGTGTTACCAGCTAAATTAGCTGAGTTTAAATGTGAAGGGATTACTAGATGCCCTGAAGGAAAGCCTATATTACCTAAATCAATGTTCCACTGGGCTGCAAATGTGAGCCATGTGCAGAGCCATGTCTCAACAGGGGGGATGATTGGCCTAGTGAACAAACGATTCACTACATATGGATTTAATACTTATTAAAAATGTTTTTGTGCATCTTGTTTGATATGTCTGGAACATAACCCCTAAGGAAATCTTTCCCTGCAAAGGACCAGATGCTATAACGGTGGAAAAAGCGCTTTGTAAATATATAATACTCACACTTGGAATTCCAAGAAGGATTTGTAGTGATAATGGAACACATTTTGTTAACAAAGTCATACAAGAACTTGGTAAAGGTTTTAAGATTGACCTGAAAACACATTGTAGCTACCACCCCAAGAGTGTCGGGTTGATAGTGAGAACAAATGGGACAGTTAAAAGTAAGCATAGAAAGACAATGGAAGAAACAAAAATAAATTGGGTTGAATGTTTAGACATAGTAAAACTTAATATGAGAATAACCCCATCAGCTCAGGGTGGACTAACATCTTTTGAAATAATACATGACATACCTTATTATATCCCTGATCTACAAAAAGACCTAAAGATCCACAACAAGATGTGACGTTAGCAGACTACATGAGGACAGTCGTGAGACATACAAAATGTTAATAATCTGCCAAATGATTTTTCTGAAGCCCTACAGGTTCCTGATGACCATTAAGAAGGAAACGTGGTCTGATCCAAAGTGGGAGGGTCTATTCCAAGTGTTAATGACAACTCCTACCGCAAAGGGGTTGTCGCTATCTAGGGGAGGCTTGTCTCAACATCAGTGAAGAAACCAATGATCCTTCCTAACTCTTAGGGTTGAGAGAGAGACTAACAGGTAAATATAAAGGAAAGAGGTTGTGGAAACATTTAGTTTTGTTTATCATGTGTGCCCTGATTGTGTTAATAATATGCAAGAAATTTCCACAATCTCATGATCTCCCGAAAGAGGTGGATAAATTAAGATTTCCATGGAATGTTTATACCAGATATAAATTACTTGTATGAGACCAGAAACAGCTGGTACCAATATGATAAAAATTGTAATCAAGTCCAGAAACATTTCTGGTTGTTATGTATGCACTGAACTTCCTATCTCTTCCAGCCAGTCCAGGTTGACAGCTAGACCAGTACCAGCACCAAGAGATGAGTGTTTATCAGAAACAGTGTTTCTGGTGTCAGTACCAGTTTCCGCATGGTAATGGGTAATGTAATATTTTACAACTGTGATGTTACAAAGTTTAAACAGTTTAATGTTAACCTTGTCTCCAACTATGTGGAGTTTTTTGCAGGTTCCCATTTTTCTCATTGTGTCGTAGGCACCGGTTCCATCCCAATTGGGGAATATTCCAATGCCCATGTGTAAAATGACTTACTATTATTCTTCCCACCAAGCTGAACCAGGAGGAAAGGTCCATGATCTAAAGGGCACTTATGCAATAGATGGATTTCACTGGATGTGTGGAACTGCCATTTATTTGCAGTTGCCTCTAAGTTGGAGTGATGTATGTGCACCTGTTTATGTCACTGATCACACTTATGTCATTTCAGTTCAACCTTCCCTAAAGAGGAAACTCATCCATGTGAAGCCACATGTCGGTGTGTGGGGATCAGATGTTCCTGAGGAATTCAAGCATAGATCAACAGGAAATAAGGTTTTTGCTAAGTTTAGGAAAGAACATGCTTAGATTAGAAACTATAGATTATCGACTGGGACTCTTTGTTAATAAAAAAGCTCTTACAGGACTGTCCACAGAAGTGACAGCTCTTCGAACCGTGGTGTTGCAGAACAGGATGGTGTTGGACCTGCTGACGGCCTCGGTTGGGAGAGTTTGCGCTCTCCTGAATGAGACCTGCTGCATCTACATCCCTGATGAGACCAACGCCGAAGATGGACACAGAGTGAACGATGCTATATGCCAATTAAATGAAATGAAAAGGGGTATGCAGCAGGATGTCCATCCCGGCCGAGAAGGCCTTTTTTCGTGGCTTACTTCAGGACCGTGGTGGCAAATGTTTTTGAAAATCATGACCCATGTCAACTCTGTGTTATTGTTGTTCTGCCTTTTTACTCTGTGTGCTGTTCCCTGCATCAGAGCAATGATATGAAGGATGGTGGGAGGAATTGTTGATACAATGTTGTCCCAGGATTACCAACGTTTGGACAAGGACCAGGACTATGATGACACTATGGAGGAGGAATCATTAAACTTAACAATAGTTTAATGTTTAATGAGGTGTATGCATACAGCCTTTTGGAAGTGTATACATGGATGTGATATTAAACTAATCAATAATAAACAGGAGGGAATTGTTGGAACAATGTATATTATCATTGTAACCAATAAGTAATTGTTTTTCTCTATTTTTCTTATATTTTCTGTACGATTTTCTGCGCGTAACTAGTTCTACATTTTTAAACCGATTTCAACAATTCTGGTATCAAAACGTTCGGCTCGTTATGCTATGACTTTTGGTAACTTCAGCTATTATCATTTTTGAAATATTCAGCTTTTTATGCAATATTTTGTTCCATTGAAATGAATGGAAATTCAGCAAAGTTCAGCTAAAACTTTGTGCTCGTTCACAGCTTACTACTTCTGCATACTTTCAGCTAGAAACAGCATTCAACTTTTAAAATGTTCACAAGACATTACGCTATCCTCAAATGACTCAGCTTTTTGATTTATTTTATGGTTCTTCTATAATTGTGATTCAAATTTTATGCAAGAGTTTTGACGTTTTCGATTTTATAATGTAATCCTATGTCAGTTGGTAGAGTGTACACTCTAGGTTTTTGAATAACCTGAGAAAGAACTAACAAACTCTCCTCAGTTGCTCAATTTTGACTCTACTGGCACAAATTATGTATGAAAACGTACGATTCTCCTTCACGATTCAGAAAATGTCACCCTCATTGATGTGTGACTAACGGATTTCAGGCAACACGCCCGAGAGCAACGCAAAGTCAACACACCCTGAATAAAAAACCTATAGGAATTTCAGGAAAAATCAGAGCAGAAAATCCTCAAACACGTTTTCGAATCGACCCCTCTCATAAAGCGTTCGAGGTAGAGGCATGAGCTTTGCAGCAATTAATCTTCAGACCTGGCTGGTTCAGGAATTTTTGTGTTTTTCTCCATTTTTGCCTTTCATTTCACCTGGTGTTGTGCGTTTATTATTATATTTTCAACAAAAAAGTATTGATATTATCGTTCCCCTGTCCCTTCTGATAAAAACAGTCGAAGAATGACGTCAATAGCCATTACAATTTCCAAATTATGGGCAGTCATTCGGGAGCATGCGCCTCCATGTTAAAAAGCCGGGCCAGGGTGAGACAGACTGTCATGTTGCGTAAGTAAGAAACGGCAGGTGTCAAGTTACACTGACACTCTTTGCTGATTGGCTGATTTATTCCTCACTGTTCTATTTATAGCTCTGTGTATCTCCTACTGTCTATGGCCCTGTTCCAATACTCGCACTTCCACCCTTGTGTCCCTGAATTGCGCGTTCCCGTTGATGGGTTCAAGTGCGTAGTGTGTCCCAATTCTCCAGAGTGGTCCTTAGCCCCACCCCCTTTGTGCCCTCAATCCACACTTCCACGAAACCCACAACTAAATGGACTTCGCCGAAGTATATTACCCACAATTCACTGCTGCAGATGAGGTTCTGAGCAAAAACCAATCACAACCATCAACGTAATCAAGCATCAAATCAGAATAATAAGAACTGCGTAAACTTTAGACAGCAGGCCGACAAATATTTTTTATTAATGGTTTTCCAGGCTCAACATTGTAAGATACCACTGGGTTCAGAGTGAGTCTGGGTAGTCAGTAGGCGATAACATTGAAGTTACCTTTCAAACAAGCACTGGCGTGGCGAGAGTCTGGTGTATAAGCCTCCTTCGCTTCCTGCGCTTTCTTCTCCTCAAAACAATTGCTTGTTGCAGTTTTAAATAGTTTTTTAGCAGCCAGACTGTGAAAACAGCGCTAGTTCCCGCCCTTTTTGATGTTTCGGTTACGGTGCAGAGGTGCAGTCGATGACGTAACCCCTACTGTCCCAATTCTCCAATTTTGCACACTTGTAACCTGCGCACTTCAACCCCTACATGCACCTGTACAAAGTACACACTTCATAGAGGGGCGTAGGGTGTAGTGTGGGTATTGGGACTATGTCTTTATATGATTCTGTCTTTGTTTCTGCATCTATTCTCTCCATGTCTCACACTCTGATACACACACACACACACACATTCCAGACCCAAACTCCATCAGAACCAAGAGGAAAATCCCCATCAGAACCTGGTAGAAATCTCCATCAGGACCAGGTGGAACCTTCCATCAGAACCAGGTCCAAATTTAACAGAATCAGTAAGAAAGCACTAATGATGGTAAGACCACCTTCATAGGTCCCAGGGGAACAACAAAACAGTGGCCACTTGATGTCAGGTGCTTAAACAGCTTCTACTGCTGTTCAAATACCTGAACAAGAATGAATCTCTTTAAAGGGCAATTTCATAGACTTTTGCATATGGGCTGTACTAAGCATTATAGATGGACCGAGTTAATATTAGCCAACATGCTAGTCTTACTACATTAACATTTAACTAGCCTTAGCATTTTAACTAATTTCCGCTTTTCCACCGCTTTTTGCATATTAGAAGGGGTAAATCAATGACAGCCTTCATTGTAGTGATAGCCAATATGCTAATGTTAGAATTTTAGCTTCTCTCTTTCTATCGTTTTTGCTTCTGTCCCTCCTTTTTCTTGTCTCTCTTTTTCTCCTTTCTGCCTCTGTCTTCTCTCTTTCTATTCTTATTGCATGTTTCCCCTTTTTTTCCTTCTCTGTTTCTATCCTTTCTGCTTCTTTCTCTTCTCTCTCTTTTCTGCTTTTCTCTTCTTTCTGGCTTTTTCTCTTTCTTATGTTCTTTAACAGCATTGATCATTTTTACTATGTCAAATTTTTTCAGCATCTTCTGCTTGGTTCATTCAGCATTTACATTTTCTGCTTCTTTTTCGCCTTTCTGCCTCTTTCTGTTTTATGTGTTGTTCAGCTAATTGTTCATATTTTTGCTAATTTTAACTTTTTCTAATTTCTTTGGCATGTTCTGCTTCCTTTATTCAGCATTCACATTTGCTGCTTCTTTTTAATCCTCTTTCTCTTCTTTCTGCCTCCTTCTATTTCATGTGTTCTTCAGCTAATTAGGCCTGAGCAGGAAGCCTGCAAGGGCCCATTGTAATTGTAGGAATTCTTATTATTCCGTTTGGTCGTTGCGGGGCAATATGGGGACTTTGCCAAACCCCTAGATGCATATGCTTTTACTCAAAATTGTCCCCCAATGAAACTTCTTGATACTTAATGTCGTCGTCAATGGGCGTGGCCAAACCACTTAGCCACGCCCCCAAACGTGAGATAGGCCGAACCGTAAGTCGTACAGATCTGAAATTTGGCACACTGATAGATCTCCTCAAAACAAGAAAAAAAGTCTCTTGGGGGTATGCCCTAAAACGCACAGGAAGTCAGCCATTCTGGGTCAAAGGCCAATTCTTGGCCGTTTTTCACTTTTACTCACCTCGAACTTTAACGAACTCCTCCTAGGGATTTTGAACTATCTGCTTCATATTTGGTCAATATGCAGTAAAGGCATGGGGGATTAAAATTTATCAAAATTGTAACTTTTCGTGTATGTTGAAGGGGCGTGGCCGGGACACGAATATGGCGTTCACACCCAAAGTGAAAAAATGCAATAACTTTCCCCAGAAAACGTCAAATCACACCAAAGTTGGCAAGAAGGAGGACCTTTGGGTTCCCGACGATCCTGAGGGGTCATATGCTGACATCTTCAAAGCCATGCCCCCTGAGAACAGGAAGTCACTTTTTTCACTTGGAAAGGTGCCTCTCTAACCCAATCAACTTGAAAGTGTGTCAGAAGACAGATAACTAGTGGGTCTATCTTCGTTTGAAGCACAGTAACTTTTCATAAAAGGGCGTGGCCGTGGTGGCGCAGCAAAGTTGGATGTTCTATTTATATCCCTGTTTATCTTCGACTCTATGTCTTTCTGTGATTCTATTTCGTATAGGCTTCACCCTTTAAGGCTATCGCTAGTGGGTTTATCCCTTCGCGTGCAGCGTAGCACTGAAAACTTTAGTCCACACCCACACAGCCCCACCCCGGTCCGTATAAATTATGGTGAGACCGGACAACGGCTCCCCTTTTTTCTTCAGCGACAGCATAGTAGCACTGATACTACAAGATCGATGGATAGCATCGGCACTATTCGCCTTTTTCCGGCTTGTAATACTGGCTGCATTATTGGCTACGACCTCCATGCCATCTGCGAGGGCTGCCTTGGTCCCGATAATGCTAACCTGGCCCTGACCCCGCAGTCCACCTTTCCTTCCTGCAGGCGTCTTCCTCCGGAGGAGAAGCAACAGCGACTAGCCATTTTCTCCCCGCTAGAAGGGGAATTCCCCGTAGCAGATCAATGCTCCCTTGATGAGGCATTGGGCATCTTCGATCCTGGGCGGGAATCGGACGATTCCGCCCCAGAGACAGTGACTGATATCTCCACTCCCTTCCTACGGACGGAGGATGCGGAGGCAGATGCAAAACCAGTCCAAGCTCAGGGCCTCCCGATGTCGACGACCACCCCATTTCCAGGGATGGGCGCACTTGTTAGCGCGCTGCGGATATCATCGCTAAAGTAGCTAATGCTAAAGCTGTCCCTGTTCCCGCGCCTATAGCCCAGCATCCGACTGATGACCTGGCGGGAAAATTCGCCCCAGCTCATCTAACTCGCCGAGATCCAGTTTGGCCCCATTTCCCTGCGGTAATTGCTTACCTGTCGGGAGCGGTGGCCGAGCTGCTTCAGCTGAAGGCACCGGTCTGCACCTTCACACCCATAATGAGGGTGGAGTCCCTGACGGATCAGGGGTTCCCCCAGTTCCTGCGTTGGAGCCCAGTTTATCGGCGGTTTTTGGGGTTAGGTCGGCCCAGTGCGTCGGACGACGGCCTGTGCCCCCCTCCCCCAGCGATCAGATCACGGCCAGGCTGACAGATCGCTCCCACCAGTGTGCCGCTCAGGCCGCTGCGGCAATGAACAACACCGCCTTCTTAGCCTACTCCATCTCCAAGAAGGCCCGGGAGATGGAGCTGCCACCGGAAGATGTGGAGGAATTCTGCAATTTTGCTGACACCATCCTTGACCTCTGTGCGGCGTCGGCTGTGTGCTCCTCCCACATTGCTGCCTGGCAGACCTTGCTACAGCGACAGATGTGGCTTTGGCTTTCCTCCTCCATTCCCGATGATTTTAGAAGAGAGTTACTGGAGATCAGTCCTGATGGGCTGTTCGGTTCTCATTTCCAGTCTGTGCTGGGGCAGATGCAGACTTCTCAAGAGGAGCTTGAATGGGTCAGGAGACATAGGTCTCCTAGTTGCTCCGGCGTCCGTTCCTCCCATACCACCAGCCGATGGCGGGATCGCCGTGATCAGCGGCATCAGCAGAGATGCTCCATGGCCACTGTCACGGCTCCCCGAGTTGCTCCACCCACAGCTCCTTCTACTCAGCCACAACCGCAGCAGCATCGCAGAGGTTGGTAGTTGCCATGCGCCTGGTCCAACCCTCCGTAGGAGTCACGGCGGAGATTTACGAAATGACTGGAGGGGGGATGTGTGTAAAACTGCTGAATGTTTTGAAATTAAACACGGAATTTTCTCTAAGAGCAAGTTTCCGGTTTATTCCGGCTCAGCCAGATCGTACGATCTCACTCTGCTTTCCTCACACACATCCTTCACTCCAAATGAGACAGCCTCTTTTAAACGGCCGTTTAAGAGGCCCCGCAATCTCACAGTTTCAAACCATGACTCCACGAGAGCATCCTATGCTGCTCCGATAGAGCCACACTCGCTGCCTTCTCCCTCCTGTCCTCCCCAGCTGTCAGCGGGTGAGATCACAGATGATGCACAACAGCAGCTCCCTACAAAGTGGCGCACTAGTGATGCTCCCGCTCAACATCAAGCTACGAGCCTGGGTGAATATTCCCCTGGTGAGACTGGTTTACAGCCCTTTTGATCAGAGCCCCCCATTGGTTACCTCCCATCAGAATCAGAATCGGGTAACGGCAGTAGGGGCTCTAGCCTGGCTCGTATCCATGAGCACCATGGTACGACAGATAAATGCGCGCCTGCTCTCAGAGCACTACTCAGAGTGGCAGTGATCAGCAGAGGTTACACGCTGCAGTTCCTGTCACACCCCCCACCGTTCAGAGGGATTTTGGAGACAGTCCTGTCCTCCCCGGAGTAGAGCTACAACCTTATGCCAGAACTGCAGGAACTCCTGATAAAAAACGTCATTTCCAGGGTTCCTCACGGGGAGGAAAACACAGGGTTTTACTCTCGATATTTTCTGGTTCCCAAGAAAACAGGAGGAATGAGGCCGATTCTCGATCTGTCCCTGTTCACCAAAGCGATCATGGAGAGACATTTCCACATGCTGACAGTCAGACAGGTGATGAAGAACGTTCGCCAGAACGGCTGGTTCACCTCCATACATCTGAAGGATGCTTATTTTCACATCCCCATCATCCTGAAACACTGCAAATATCTGCATTTCGCTCATCAGGGGATCTCATATCAATACAACCTCCTGCTGTTCGGTTACTCCCTCGCCCCATTCACGTTCTCCAAATGTGTGGAGACGGCATTGCAGCCGCTGCGCTCGGCAGGGATGAGAATCCTCTTTTATTTGGACAACCTGCTTTTGCTGGCTCGGTCCAGAGAGGAAGCGGCGGTACAGACAAAGGCGCTGGCCGCACATCTGACAGTCCTGGGGTTTTCCATGAACTGGCAAAAAAGCTTTGTTTTCCCATCCCGGATGATCGTTTATCTGGGGGTGGAGCTAAACTCAGCCACAATGAGAGCCCGGCTCTCACAGCCGAGACCAGATAAACAGTCAGCGCTTCTCCGCCATGTCAATCCTCACAGCTTTATGCGATTACTGGGAATGATGTCAGCGGCTCACGTGGTTGTTCCGCTGGGTCTGCTCCATATGAGACGTCTTCAGAGATGGTTCATCCGCCTGCGCAAAGATCCTGTGGGTCAGAAGAGGCGGATGATCTCAGCCCCTCCTTCAGTGGGACCTGACCTGGCCCACTGGGAAAATCCCTGCATCCTGTCAGAGGGAGTTCCCCTCAGCAGACCTGCATCACACATCTCAGTGTTCACAGACGCTTCCCTGTCGGGATGGGGAGGAACATGTCAGTCTCAGGCGGTGGGAGCACAGTGGCCAGACCACATGTCTCTCCACATAAACGTGCTGGAGCTTCTCACATTGTGGAAGGTGACACAGCAATTTGCTCCTCTGCTGTGGGATCAGCATGTTCTGTCCACACAGACAACAGAGTGGCAGCAGCCTACATAAATCGCCAGGGGGGTGTGCGCTCGGCTCAGCTGCTAAACATTTCCTGACGGCTGCTGCGCTGGGCGCGCATGAACCTGCTCTCCATCAGAGCAGTGTACATCCCCGGCGTCCTGAACAGAGGAGCGGACATCATGTCCAGAGGTGGTCCTAGTGGGCAGCTTTTCAGCGCTGTTGCGCAGAGAAAGGCGTGGAGCCCTTTTCATGTCCATTAGGCTGTGTGCTGTCATTCCTCCAGCAGCTGATGAACAGGAATTTAGCTTTCAGCACCATTAAAACGTATGCTGCAGCTATTTCCTCCTGTCATGAGGGTTTTGGTGACAGAACGGTTTTTAACCACCTGCTGATGAAGCGTTTTCTGCGGGGTGTACGTAGACACAGACCCGTGTCACGCCCTCTAGTCCCTCAGTGGGATTTAGCGCCCGTCCTGCACGCACTGGTTAAAGCCCCATTTGAGCCCTTAGATCAGGCTCCACTTAAAATTCTGTCTTTTAAAATAGCCCTGCTGTTAGCTCTGACATCTGCGAAGAGAGTGAGCGATTTATCTGCGCTCTCTGTCCCTCCTTCATGTCTCAGAATACAAGCTGACGGTGGGTCAGCTGTGCTGCGTCCTAACCCTGCTTTTACACCTAAAAGCATCACGAGTTCGTTCAGATCGAGAGTGATAACTCTGGAAAGCTTTTATTCTCCTCCTCATAACTCTGAAGAGAAGGCCACCTCTCATCTTCTCTGTCCCGTGCGTGCGCTTTCATGTTACAGAGAAAACTCTACAAGACATCCTCTATCTGTCCTCTCACATTGGCTGTGTGAGGCTATTTCACAGGCTTATATTTCCTCTGGATTGGATCTTCCAGAGAATTTCAGTGCTCATTCAATCAGGGGGATTTAATCCTCCACGGCTCTGCATGGAGGAATGACAGTGGAAGACATTTGCACAGCAGCCTCATGGTCATCTGCATGCTCATTTATTAGTTTTTACCTGTGAGATTTGTCAGGTTTCTCCATGACTCATTCTGTTCTCAGGGTTCTGACAGAATTATTATTATTTTGTTGCGTTTATTATTGAGTCACCCTTCCTGCATGCAGGCGCAGGGTGCCATAATATGTCTTATCAGCCACGGTTTGTGACTTCTGCTGTTATTGTCACTGCGGCTGTAATTCATTAAGCCTCCGTGTGAACAGAGGTTATTCTCCTCTGTTGTGTTGTCTGTGGCACACGAGGTTGTTATGCTGCATCATTACGCATGATCCAATTGCTGATTTGTCTCCACGTTCCCTCCTGGAGATTTTTTGACCTGCTCTGCTCATTGTTAAACTGTTACAGTTCATAACCTTTGTTTTCCTATTTACAGCAGCAGGTCTGTTGTCTCAACCTTTCCCTGACCAGATATTATTTTCTGTTCATTGTGATGCGCAGGACGCTTGGACTGCGTAATTACGCATTTAGAAGGCAGAGTTTGGTTTCACTCATGCAAGCAGATGCTTCAGGTTGTGGTCTGGATGGACCCAGTGAGGCATAGACTACATCCTGCTTCGCCTTTAACCCACTAGCGATAGCCTTAAAGAGTGAAGCCTATACGAAATAGAACGTTGGTTACGTACTGTAACCCCAGATTCTATGAGTATAGGCACAGCCCCTTAAGCTATGGGCCTCACTGGTTCCTAAATGGCTGAAGAAAAAGCTATTTGGGAGCCGTTTGTCCGGTCTCACCATAATTTATATGGACCGAGGTGGGGCCCACAGAGCAGGTGGGCATGGACTAAAGTTTTCAGTGCTGCGCTGCGCGCTAACCCACTAGCGATAGCCCTAAAGGGCTGTGCCTATACTCATAGAATCTGGGGTTACAGTACGTAACCAACGTTCTGTCTTCCTTTCTGTCTCTATTCTGTCTCTGTCTCACACTTGGACACACACGCACACACACACACACACACACACACACGGATTTCTATCATTTTGAGGACTTTGCATTGATTTCCATTGATTTTCATTAATTTCTATGACCTAAACCTTACCCTACCACTAACCCTTTGACCATCTTCATAGGAGGCAACTACAGGGCGGCCATTTTGTGTTCAGGTTAATTTTCACTTCTAATGCTAAATTTACATTAAATGGAGTGAATGGAGTGGTGGCCTAGTGGTTAGAACAGGAGGTTTGTGTTCCAGAGGGGACACAAGGGGCCAGCTTCATATCCCACAGATTGCCACTCTGGGTCCCTGAGCCAGACCCTTAGCCCCAGAATGCTCCCCGGGCGCCGCACAATAGCAGCCCACTGCTCCCTATAAGGGATGGGTTAAATGCAGAGGACAAATTTCATTGTAATGTACATGTGCAATGACCAATAAAGATGATGATGATGATTATTATTATTATTATTATTAATGTTAGCCAACATGCTAGTGTTAACTAACATGCTTTTATTAGCATTTAAACTATCATTGGTATTTAGGTTAATTTTCACTTCTAAGGCTAAATTGACATATTGAATGGAATGAATTAATGTAAGTCAACATGATAGTGTTGGACAAAATGCTAATGTTTGCATTTTAGCTAACATTAGAGTTTTAACTAATTTTAACTTACAGAGTGCTGTGATAATACTGTGTTTCAACAACAGCTCTTAGTCTAACTACTTGAACAGTTCAGATGACCGTTTTTCTTGCTATTGTTTCAACTATTTCTGCTAATTTATCAGATTTTCTGCTGTCAACTTAAGCTTCTTTCTGCTAACTCTTCTGGTATCTGCTAATTCATTGAATTAAAGCAAACATTCTGCTGTCAACCTTAGCTTCTTTCTGCCAGGTTTCAGCAGAGGAGATTAGCATTTCTGTTTTCTGCTAATTCATTACATTTCAGCAGATTTTCTGCAGTCAACTTCAACTTGAATTCAGCTTTCAGCATTCACACTGCTCTTTTGCTGGAAATGCAAATTTTTCTAGTAGTTCTTTTATATTTTCTTCTTTTAAAATTGTAAAATCATACAATTACAAGAAAGAAATTACAAAATAATTTTTAAACAACAATGTAATATTAAACATCCTTAGTGGTGATCTATATACAGTATAACCAGTGGCGGATGCTGGTTTTTCAAGGAGGGGAAGCTCAATTTCAAGATTGCTGATTCGCTCATTTCGCTGTCTATCAAAAAGGGATTCAGCCTCAGACAAACTTTCCAATCATCATGCAGAAGCTGAGTGTCAGGGCCAGCCGAGGCCAGCCCACTGTCCATAGAACCCCAGAGCATCCGATGGACGGGACGGGACTCATCTCGTTTCTCTGCAGCCGAGGCTTCCCCATAGACTCCCAGAGACGCTGAGCATCCGATGGGCGGGACAAAGCCCAGCATTTTTGCTTCGCTATTGAACTCACTGTTTAAAGCACTGTGAAGGTGCGGGAATTAGTGAAAGGAAAGCCGCGTGATTACCAGTGATAAGAAGCTGATTCTGAACAAAAGTTGAGTGTGTTCTAGCGCATATTTAGTCAATGACATGTACACACAACAGTATATATTTGATCACTTATTTGTTGACATTTTAGGGGAACCTCAGCTTCCCTTGCAATCTTAGAGCAATTGCCACTGAGTATAAGCTTAATGGACATTAGGTAAATTTTGTTTATTTCATGCAGCGCTAATCAAATTACAACTGTGTTTTCAGTTGGTATAGAGGTTGGAGACACTCATGTAAGGCATAGAAAAGTCCCTTCCACATCACCACCTTCCCTTCTCACCCCATGTTCTGCCTCATTTTAGATAAAACTAAAGTGCATAGCATTCCCATTTTTAGCAATGTGGTGACTCTACTAAAAGCTTTAAAAAAGGAAGTGTCAAAAGCTGTCAAAGTTCAGAAGGTTTTAAACTCGTGCAAATCAATATTTGTTTCAGACTCGGAGAGGCACATTCATCCATTTTTATGTTTCACAGTTGTTACATTAGAGCTTCTGGTTTGCTCCTATTTTTTCTCTGACTACAGATAGTCTGCTTTGGGAGTAAATACCAAAAACAAGGACATAGGGATTGAGAAAACAGTCTCTCCAAAGGTTATTTGCCAACAGTACCAGGGAGTTCAAAGAAAAACAAGTGGCAGACCAAACATCCCATATTACAGCTTCCCCAACACAAGCCTTTACCTTCAGGCAATAAACAGTGTTGAGATCTGGGGAACTGGAAAGCTTTATCGATTTGGACGTTCCTCAAAGGTTACACCTGCCTTCCCTGCAGACAAACAGAAAGTGAGACGGAGAGACTTCTAGGACTGTTCGCCATAAAGCATCACAGGCAGGAGTATTTCCGAGGTATCTTTTAATTTCATGCACGACAGCTCTCACATTTGTTTCCTTTCCTTCCCTCTTCTCAGCTTTTTTCTTTCCTTTAATGCCTTCCGCACACACTCACAGACACACAGTTTCCACCCCCCCACCTCTCTTTCCCTTTTTCTCTCTCCAGGGTTTCATTCAAATGATACAGCCTCCTGAGCGATCCGGATGCGACCCGGGCATGGAACATTTTTTCGTTTTGAACTTGTCCTTTTTTGAGCAAAGCCCTCCAGCCTTATGTAAGCAATTTATTCTGCAGTGCTGATACAGCTAAGAAATAGGATGCAGCTCGTACTCATACCAGGCTTTATAAGCTACACACTTTTCACTCATTTGTAGTAAATGTTGTTTAGGATCTATGAAATATATATCTTTCTTAAGTTGATGCATCTTCATGGACTTCCTGTCTGGTTGCATCTCCATCACAGCAACATTGAGAAGACATGATGGATTAGTCAATGTAATTGATTGTTTAAAATATGTTTTCCCTCAACACAGACTTAGTGAACCTAGAGTTTCATTGTTATTGATTTCTGTTTCATGAAACACGGTTAGATGCTAACATTAAACACTTTAGTTTCTAAATGTGACCATGATTTAAAATATATTTTCAGTTTTTTTATTTTGTATTTATATTACCTGAACCAATCACTGATCAGTTAGTTAGTACTGAGCAATCACAACACAACATGACAGATGGTCGTGTTACTCTGTAGTTGATCCCTATAGCTGGGTAGCCAAAAGAGTCACAGTTTTCTTTTTGCAAGACGCAGTGTGAAATATGCCTCCATTTGTCTAATAGGGGTTCTATAATTCTGTTTAACAATTGATTAATTTTGTATTTTCATCAACACCAAATAATCGAAACTCCTTTTTTTATCTGTTAGGGTTTGAAAACTTTTGTATTGTTTATCACTCGTGTCTGCTCTAAGTGCTTTTCCCTCCTTACATGTCACAGGAAGGGAGATGGGGACAAGAATGAGTTATGCTTTTATGCTTTTATTAGCAGCATCTGGGGGCTATTCACCAGGTCCCCACTTCCCACTTCCTCTGTTTGGTTATAATCAAGACAAATGAACCCTAACTTTTCTGACCCCACACATACACACACACACCCACACACACAAACACACACACCCTGAATGTTTGTTGAACTGTGTGTGACCCAGCATGTATAAATAAAGAGAGAGGGGTGCTAATACTTTGTAGTTTGTATTGCACAGCTACCCTTGCCGCAAGTAAAACTGACTCTGTGTCGTTCCTTACCTCTGAGTTGATTAAATAATACCTAACATTAATTTGGTCCTTCGAGCCGGATATTATAAGAACTAAACTGATTTTATCTTTCTTTGCAGTGACTGGCGGATCTTCGGGAACAGCCTGACGTCGAGTTAAGCGCTGCCACACAGCCGCACCTAGGCCTGGTGGCTGAAAGTCCCGGTGTGTGACATTCGCATCTGGCCGGTGGGTTATCGTCTTACTCGACGCTGGGTGACTCTGGGGGTCCGACAGAGTCACCTAGAAGTCAACTCCGAGGTGAGATAGCTTTAAAATACAGTACATGAGATAAGAGTAAGCGCTATATAAATAAAAGAAGAAAAGTACTTAAAAGTCGTTGGTAGTGTGTCGCCATAAGGACACTGCATTGAATGGGTTTTATTTCGCCGCAAAGAAATAGCGATACATTTAGGTAATGATCTCGCCTTAAGGAGATTAGAAACGACTAGGTGGTTCCACCGTAAAGTAAAACTGGATAATTTGGTTGGTAACATTTCGCCAGAAGGAAATGAAATTAAATGTTGAATAATAAGGGAGCTCATAAACTAAGCTAGGTCGACCATACATATTGCTGAAGGGACATAAGTATGTTAAAATACTAACTGTGTGAGTGCTGTTGTGTGTGTTTGGAAGACTAAGCATTTTGGAAGAATCTTAGCAAGATTCTGCTGGTCTTGCGTTTTCTTTTGCCCAGAATAGAAAGATGTATTGGTGATTTTTGGAGATAAATGTCGGGTTTAACCCCAGAAAATTAACACCTCTGCGGATTATTCGCAGTAGAAGGGCGTGTTAATGTCCTCTCCTTGAATCTCATGCCAGTGAACTTCTATCTGTGACATTTATAGTATTGTGAACTAAAATTAAACATCATGGGGAAGAAAGAAAGTAAATTAATTAACTTAGAAAGAGATGTAAAGTTTATGGAGAACTATGTAGAAGGAGCAAGTATGATCTGACATAGATGGAAAAAAAAACATGGTTTCTCGGGTAAACTAAATATTAACAATATCTTAAAATTACAAGGGGATTTAAAATTAGAAATAATGAAAACCAAGAAACCAACTAAAAAGGAAAAGAGAAAGGTCGATTATAAATTCTCAGACAAATGGCTGGAACAAAGTAAATTAAAAAACATTCAGAGGCAAGATAAGAAGGAGAAGCGGAAGGAGAAGCTGACAGCTGCGGTCTTGGTGTGCCCACATGAGGAAACAGTGGTCGCATCCAGACAGCGAGGAGTGCAGCCCCCTGCCGAGCAGGAAGCAGGCCAGGAGGCTGCAGCACAACAAATTGGAGGAGAGATAGAAGGAGCTGTAGCAGTTCCTAAAACTCCTATAAGTAAGCAAGAAAAATTCAGCAATCCTTTTAAAACAGAAGAACAGAGCTCTTCTAGTGAGTCCTGGTCTCCTAATTCCTGGGGGTGCACAGGAGCGCGAACTAGGAGTAAATATAAGAAAACAATTCCCAGCATATACCCAGGCTTAATGGCTCACGAACAGAAATTTCAGTCAGTCATTTTCTACCGCTTATTCCATAGTGGGTTGCAGGGGAGCTGGTGCCTATCTCCAGCAGTCTATGGGCGAGAGGCAGGGTACACCCTGGACAGGTTGCCAGTCCATCGCAGGGCAACACACAAACAACCATGCACACACTCATTCATACACCTAAGGGCAATTCAGAGTGACCAATTAACCTAACAGGAATGTCTTTGGACTGTGGGAGGAAGCCGGAGTACCCGGTGAGAACCCACACATGCACAGGGATAACATGCAAACTCCATGCAGAAAGACCCCCGGTCGGGAATCGAACCCAGGACCTTCTTGCTGCAAGGCAACAGTGCTACCAACTGCGCCACCGTGCATCTGAAATAAATTTAGAGGAAGACACATTTCCTTTAGTTGAGGTAGCCATTCCAAACGTAGGTGACGCTAATCACCGACAGCCGCCAACTATTCTAGTATATATAGGCCATGGACACAGGTAGACAGAACCGCTGCCTTAAAAGGTATCCCACCAATACAGGAAGGAGTAGAGGAGTTTTTAGCAGCTATTACAGAACTCAGAGGAAGCTTCCATCTTAATGGCAGAGAAATGCTCCAGTGTTTTACCCAGCTGTTTGGCCATCGCTGGTGCAGAATAGCAGGAGGTTTCACTGGATGCGATGACAATGGTGACATATTAGCACATAATTCACCAGATTTAAGGGACGCCTTACACTTACTCTTCGAAAGAATTTGAAGAGTTTATATACAGACAGCAGATTATGGTAAAATCTCACAATGTAAACAGAAGGACGAAGAAGACCCACAAAATTTCTTGGATAGGATGAGACGTGTTTTTAGAGCAAACTCTGCTATACCATATGATGAAGCAGAGGCAGGAGCCTATCAGCAACAGTTGAAGAGAGCCTTTTTGCAAGGCCTTAAAATTTAACTCAGACGGTATATAGATAAACACTGGGTTCATCAGAGTACAGGAACTGTTACACAAGCTTTAGAATACGCACAGCATGCCCATAAAACACAGCAAGATAGGAAGACGGATACGTTTGGAATGCAAGACAGTTTAATGGCTTTGCATCGCTCAGGGACAAGCGGGCAAAGAGGACGGAGAGGATTCAGAGGTCACAGAGGAGGAGGAGGAGGGCCACGACACAGCAACACACAGAGCAATGCGTGTCTGAGGTGTGGAAAAATAGGGCATTATGCTAGACAATGTAGAATAATTTTACAAAACCCTGGCGCAAGAGATGAAAACTGCTGGATCTGCAATGAGCCAGGACATTTTGCAAGAGAATGTAATGAAAAGCGGGTGTATAACCCCAACTCTACCCAGAATTGACAATTACAGCCACAGCCCCCACCTCCTCCCCCACTAGCAGAGAAAAACAGTAGTGAAATGAAGGAAGTTGACATACAAGCAGCACTGGAACTCATAGCACTAAGAAGGATGCAAGATTTGCCATATAAAATATAATAATAAATGGCAAAACATATAGCTGTTTGTGTGATACAGGGGCATGTAGAACTGTGCTAACTAAACCTCCACCCGGAGTAAAATATTCTAATACCGCAGTGCATGTTAGATCTGCAGCTGGCACATCAGAGGTACATTACCTAAGTGCACTAGTAACAATAACAGAACCTGAGACAAAACTCACTTGTCAGGCCCCCGTTCTGATAAGTCAAAAATGCCCAGTAAACCTGTTGGGAAGAGATCTTATGCAAAAGTTGCATATAAATATAGTATCAACAGAAACAGGTATGAAAGCTGTAGTGGAAGAAGGGGCCCTAGTCCTAAATGAACTATCACAGCCGCATTATTACTGGTCCCTCGATCTAGGCCCCACATCAACAGCTCGAGAACTGCTGAGGAGAACCAGAGAAAAACAAACCTCCCAGAGGGCACAGTACATGCCAGATACTGAGCTCCATGTGACCATGAAATATAAAAATACTGCAGGGCCAGATTATCAATATGACACTATTTTCCACAGAGAAAACAATCAGACTGTTACCATACAGCACCTGTTTGTTGACCCCAAAACAGGGAAATCCTCCACCTCAATCATACTGTCAGGAAGACAGCTTCAACAGTTTAAAGGCAGTACACCTCATCTGTCATTAACTAAACCTGTGGGGGGTCAGTGGAAAGAATTAGAAAACTTTATACACCGTGCTGAAAGAGGGAGATATGAGGCATTAACAAGCTCTGACTGGAAAGTAGATCCTAACACAGGAATCTGGAAACTCACTCTAGGGTGGATAGTCAAAGTCCATCCAAAGACACATTTGGATGAGGCAAAGTGACAGATACAGGGCCTAGCTGAAAGCAAAGAGAGCAACAGGCACCCTTAGCTGCTGTCCCACCTGAACTGTGGTCCCAATCATCGACTGATGTAGGGCTTATAAAGGGGTTTCCACCATATAAGGTTAAATTAATATCTGAAGAACGGCCAGTAGTTCGCCAGTACCCCTTGAAGCCAGAAGCTGAAGAGGGTATTAAGCCAGTAAAACAGGACATGCTGAAATCAGGAATATTAAGGGAAGCACCTGATGCTACATGCAACACACCTATCTTTCCAGTGCAGAAAGCCAGCACAGGAAAGTGGAGGATGGTCCAGGATCTTAGACCGATAAATAAAATAGTGAGACATGTGCTTCCAAATGTCCTGAATCCACATACATTACTACATTCATTAACTCCAGATAAAAAATATTTCTCAGTGGTAGATCTTAGCAATGCTTTCTTTACAGTACCACTGCATGAAGAGTCACAGCATTTATTTGGCTTTCAGTTTATAGGGAAAAAAATACAACTACACCAGACTACCACAAGGCTTCAGTGAAAGCCCACATGTATATACACAAGCCTTAAGATACTCTATGAGCACCTGTGAGGTGCCCGAACATAGCCAAGTCCTGTTGTATGTAGATGATATTCTTATAGCTTCAGACACTCAACAACACTGTGAGAAAGCTACCATAACAGTTCTGAAACATCTCTACCAGACGGGGCACAAAGCCTCTAGGGATAAACTGCAGTTTTGCAAGGAGAAAGTGATTTATTTGGGACATATGTTATCACAGCATGGCCGTTCCCTCCTAAGTAGCAGAAAAACAGCCATACAGGAAGCCCCAAAATCACGAACTAAACAACAAATGATGTCCTTTCTGGGACTGTGTAACTTTTGCAGAGAATGGCTACCCCACTATGCAGCCATTGTACAACCCTTGCAATCTATGATCTATGTTAAAGACATGACATTAAAAGACAAAATCACATGGACAAAGGAGGGAGAAGCAGCATTCACAGAGCTAAAAAATCTGCTTCAAACAACAGTCACCTTAGCTCTGCCGGATTATAGCCAGCCATTCACACTTTGTGTAGATGCATGTAAGGGTTATATGAAAGCTGTATTAACCCAGCCATTTGGCTCCAAAAACAGACCTTTAGCATTTTATTCTAAAAAATTGGATTCCGTGGCATCTGGATTTCCAATTTGATTGCAGAGCTGCACAGCAGCGGCAGAAGCTGTGAAGCAGACAGCTGAAATTGTGCTGTGCCACCCGCTCACACTGAAAGTTCCTCATTCAGTGTCACTTGTATTGCTACAAACTTCACTTCCTTTCTTGACACATGCAAGGCATATTACGCTGACCTCATTGCTACTCTCGCAACCAAATATAACTCTGCAAAGATGTGGTCCACTGAACCCTAGCACGCTAATTCCAACAGCAGAAGATGGGAGACCACATTCTTGCAAAACAAAGGTTGAGGAAGATACAAAACCTAGGCAAGATATCTCTCAGACACCTCTGAAAAACTCACAAATAATCTTTGTAGATGGGTCAGCATCAAAAGATGAATATGGAAAAGACAGAGTTGGTTATGCAGTAACCACTGAAACTAAAATTATAGAATCACAGGCCCTGCCCCATACATGCTCAGCACAGACTGCAGAGCTGTATGCTGTTATCAGAGCGTGTGAACTATATGAAGGAACAATCATAACCATTTATACAGACAGCCAATAGGTATTCAGTTATGTTCACCATTTTGCCAAAATATGGGAAAATAGAGGGTTTAAAACATCATCTGGAACAGAATTGACACATTTTAATCTGTTAAAACGACTGCTGTTAGCTATCCAGCTACCTGCAAGGATAGCACTTTGTAAATGTAAAGCACATCAATCTGATGAAACCATGGAAACGAAGGGGAACACCTTTGCTGATATTTCTGCTAAAATAGCTTCGAGGCTTCCCCTCACTTTGAAAATGTCAGATCTCTTATTTATAGATACAGATGTGCTGAAAGATTCACAACAATCTGCACCAGCTGCAGAAGTTAAATCTTGGCTGAATAGAGGGGCCATAAAGAAAGATGACATTTATCATTTGGGAAATCAGCCAATATTACCAAAGAATTTATACAAGACGGCGGCCCATGCGACACACGGGGTTTCCCATGTGTCAAGCGGGGGGTTGGTACACTTAGTACATCTACATTTCCACACCATACATTTTTCTGACTATGCAAAAAACGTTTGTAGATCATGTATTATCTGCTGCAAACATAATCACACGGGAAGATGAGACCCAAAAGAGGCCAGTTCCCAGCAGCAATTCATCCCTTTCACACGATACACATGGATTTCATAGAATTATCACGGTCAGGGGGAAATAAATATTGTTTAGTGGTTATAGATGCATTTTCAAAGTGGGTTGAGATGTACCCTGCCAAACACTGTGATGCGCTAACAGTGGCGAAGAGTTTAGTGACACATTTCTTCCCCACATATGGTATCCCACCAATCATAAGATCAGATAATGGGACTCATTTTGTAAATAATGTAATAGAACTGTGCTCTAAAGCATTAGGGTTTCAGTTAAAAAAACATTGTTCTTACCACCCGCAATCTGCTGGGCTGGTTGAACGAACAAATGGAACAATAAAAAATAGATTAAGGAAAACAATGGAAGAAACAGGGAGGCCATGGCCCGAATGCCTATTCAATTCAATTCAATTCAATTCAATTCAATTCAATTCAATTCAGTTTTATTTATATAGCGCCAATTTACAACACATGTTGTCTCAAGGCACTTCACAACAGTCAGGTACATACATTCCTATTAATCCGAACAGTGCAGTCGGAGTTAGCTTTTTATTCAAATTGGATAAAACGTTTTTCTATCTAAGGACACCCAGCAGATTGCATCCAGTCAGTGACTTGCAGCATTCACTCCTCCCGGATGAGCATGTAGAGACAGTGGACAGTCACTGGCGTTGACTTTGCAGCAATCCCTCATACTGAGCATGCATGTAGCAACAGCGGAGAGGAAAAACTCCCTTTTAACAAGAAGAAACCTCCAGCAGAACCAGGCTCAGTGTGAGCAGCCATCTGCCACGACCGACTGGGGGTTTGAGAGAACAGAGCAGAGACACAAAAAGAACACAGAAGCACTGATCCAGAAGTACTTTCTTTGGGAAGGAAAAGTAAATGTTAATGGATGTAGCTCCTTAGTCGTTTCACCTAGAAAGAAAGAACAAATAAACTCTGAGCCAGTTTTCAAAGTTAGAGTCTGAAAGAGAGCACATATAATTAGTTACAGTAAAAGCTCAGTCAATTTCCATGTCTAGGAGAGAGAAAGGGTTAAACACTAAAAGACATGGCTATGTGGATCATTGGTAGAGGTTGAGCATTAAGTTATTGCCAGCAGAAGCTCGGACGATTCCCCTCTCCAGAAAGGTGTCACAGGCAGACACAGAGCCAGTCCAGGTGTAGCTTCTAGGAAGAGAAAAGAGAGAACAAGGTTAAAAGCTGAAATAACAGCAAATAATGCAAAATTGGAGAGTAGTGTGAGAATGTAGCGAAGAGGATGAAAGTGGTCGTTATGTCCTCCAGCAGCCTAAGCCTATAGCAGCATAACTACACAGATACTTTCAGTTCAGATTATTTAGTTAAACGGCGCTTATTATTACTATCCCTGGTTAAATTATGGATGAGAATAACTCCAAATCAAACTGGTCTCACTCCATTTGAAATAGTGCATGGAAGACATTTTCCATTGCCATCAGAAATGGATGACATAGGAAAAGCACAGCAGGAAACATCATTAGCTGAATTGATGAATAAAATGTTACAAACAAAAAAAGTACAGTTGTCCAGTAGTCTGCCAGTAAATTCTGCTCCAATTTCACAGAAAAACCTGAGGCCTGGAGACCTAGTCCTGATTAAGACATTCCATAGGAAGGACTGGTGGACTGCTGGAGAGGGCCATATCGTGTTCTCCTGATCACACCGACAGCTCTGAAAATTGCAGAGAGACCATCCTGGATCCACAAGAGCCACTGTAAGCTAATATTGCTGTTACAGGAGCCAAACCAACCAATGGGGTAACAGGGGAAAGACCGGGTACAAAGGGGTTGGAAACCCATATGGCCCAACATCTCAAACCGGCGAAGAAAACAACAGACCTGTGCCCAATTTAGCATGGCTCTTTGTAACGTGTGGACAGGACTGATAAGCCTGAGCTTAATCCTGGTAGCAGGGCTCTTTCTCTGTTTAAGGCAGGATCCACAGGATGCAACATCACACGAGAAGAGATGGACACTGGACCCAAAAAAAAAAAAAAACAGATGACTATGATGACATGTTGTAAATGAATATATCTTCAATGCCTGAGTGTATTCATACTTGTACTTCATAAAATTACCTTATAGCAGAGAGTCAAAAGAAGTTGCTGTTTAAGTGAAATGAGAAAAAGTACAATGATGATATGAACAAGGCTTGTTTTAATTCTTTTATTTTTTTTAACATTTTGTTTTCTTTGTTTTATTATATTGTTTCACTCTGCCATGATTGGTGGTTGCCTACGGCGGAGGAACCGTGTGAGTGTTTCCCACAATATAATCGGCTTTCCGTCCTTGGGTTTGTGCTCACACAGAGTGTTTTCTTTTACATGTATTTAATCATGACTTATTCGTGATACACAGGGGGGACTGTTAGGGTTTGAAAACTTTTGTATTGTTTATCACTCATGTCTGCTCTAAGTGCGTTTCCCTCCTTACATGTCACAGGAAGGGAGATGGGGACAAGAATGAGTTATGCGTTTATGCTTTTATTAGCAGCATCTGGGGGATATTCACCAGGTCCCCACGTCCCACTTCCTCTGTTTGGTTATAATCAAGACAAATGAACCCTAAACTTTCTGACCCCCCCCCCCAACCCCACACACACACACCCACACACACACACACCCTGAATGTTTGTTGAACTGTGTGTGACCCAGCATGTATAAATAAAGAGAGAGGGGTGCTAATACTTTGTAGTTTGTATTGCACAGCTACCCTTGCCGCAAGTAAAACTGACTCTGTGTCGTTCTTTACCTCTGATTTGATTAAATAATACCTAACACTATCTATTGTTAATCCTGGTCGTTGTCAAAAAGTTGGTAGTCCTGCGACAACATTGTATCAACAATTCCTCCAACCATCCTTAATATCATTGCTCTGACACAGGGAATAACACACAGAGTAAAAAAGGCAAACAACAATAACACAGCGATGACAGGGGTCATGATTTTCAAAAACAGTTGCCACCACGGTCCTGAAGTAAGCCACGAAAAAAAAAGCTTCCTCGGCTGGGATGGACATCCTGCTGCATACCTCTTTTAATTTCATTTAATTGGCATATAGCATCGCTCACTGTGTGTCCATCTTCGCCGTCGGTTTCATCAGGGATGTAGGTGCAGCAGGTCTCGTTTAGGAGAGCGCAAACTCTCCCAAATGAAGCCGTTAGCAGGTCCAACACCATCCTGTTCTGCAACACCACGGTTTGAAGAGCTGTGACTTCTGTGGATAGTCCCGTAAGAGCTATTGTGGTTCCATTAACAAAGAGTCCCAATCGATAATCTATAGTTTCTAATCTAAGCATGTTCTTTCCTAAGCTTAGCAAAATCGTATTTCCTGTTGATCTATGCTTGAATTCCTCAGGAACATCTGATCCCCACACCGACATGTGGCTTCACACGGATGAGTTTCCTCTTTAGGGAAGGTTGAACTGAAATGACATAAGTGTGATCAGTGACATAAACAGGAGCACAAACACCACTCCAACTTAGAGGCAACTGCAAATAAATGGCAGTTCCACACGTCCAGTGAAATCCATCTATTGCATAAGTGCCCATTAGATCATGGACCTTTCCCCCTGGCCTAGCTTGGTGTAAAGAATAATAGTAAGTCATGTTACACATGCGCAATGGAATAGTCCCCACTGGGATGGAACCGGTGCCCACAACACAATGAGAAAAATAGGAACCTGCAAGAAGCTCCACATAGTTGAGACAGGGGTTGTAACATTAAACTGTTTAAACTCTGTAACATAATAGTTGTAAAATATTACATTGCCCATTCCCACGCAGAAACTGGTACTGACACCAGAAACACTGTTTCTGATAAACACTCATCTCTTGGCGCTGGTACTGGTCAAGCTGTCAACCTGGGCTGGTTGGAAGAGATGGGATTTTCAGTGCATACATAACAACCAGAAATGTTTCTGGACTTGGTTACAATTTTTCATATTGGTACCAGCTGTTTGTCTCAAACAAGTAATTTATATCTTGTATGAACATTCCATGGAAATCTTCATGTATCCACCTCTTTAATTTCTGGAAATTATGAAATTGTGGAAATATCTGGCATATTATTAACACAATCAGGACACACATGGAAAACAAAATTAAATGTTTCAACAGCATCTATCCATTAGATTTACCTATCAGTCCACTAAAAGCGTGCACTAGATGACGACAAACCCTTTGTAGTCAGGCTTTATCATTTCCAGCCTGAGTGGAAAGACTGAAAGGCTCACCTCTTTACAGTGTGTGTTTATAAGTAGCCCCCTCTTGGATTTTCACAGTTGTCAATAACACTTGGAATGTACCCTCCCACTTTGGATCAGACCACGCTTTCTTCTCAATGGTCTTAATCAGCAATCAGTAACCTTCTTTCACATCACCAGGAACCCGTAGGGCTTCAGAAACATCATTTGGCAGATTATTAACATTTTGTATGTCTCTAAACTGTAATGCCTTCATCATCTAATCTGCTAACGTTGCCTATTGTTGTGGATCTTTTAGGTCTTTTTTGTAAATCAGGGATATAATAAGGTCTGCCATGTATTATTTCAAACAATGTTAATCCACCCTGAGCTGATGGGGTTATCCTCATATTAAGTTTTACTAAATATGTAGATCAACCCAATTTCTTTCTCTTTCTTCCATTGTCTTCCTAAGCTTCCTTTTAACTGTCCAATTTGTTATCTCTACCAACCCTGCACTTTGGGCATAATAGCTACATTATATTTTCAGGTCAATCTTTAAACATTTACCAAGTTCTTGTATGACTTTGTTAACAAAAATGTATATTCCATTATCACTATAAATACTTCTTGGAATTCCAAATGTAGGTAATCCTTTTTGCCACTGTTATAGCATCTGGTCCTTTGCAAGGAAATATTTCCTTGGGGGTAATGTTTCAGACATGTCAAACAAGATGCACAAAACATTTTCTTTTTTTGTAAATATTAATTATTAAATCCATATGTAGTAAACTACCACCCTCCTGTTGAGACATGGCTCTGCACATGGTTCACAGTTCATTGAAACATTGATTTAAGTAATATAAGCTTTCCTTCAGGGCATCTAGTGATCCCTTCACATTTACCCTCAACTAATGTAGCTGGTAACAGCACAGCATCTAATAATTTCAGTAATAACTCTGCATTTTTCCATTGTGCAACCAATTATACCTTTATTTTTATTTATTTCCATACATATGTGCTGTCCAAGATGTTAATAAAACCTGTAATATTTAAATTGATCTTTAATGTTTCTCTTTGGCCATGATAACGTTGCTCTCTATTTAATCATCTGGTTCCAATAACAAATTTTTTATTCATCAGCAAGATTATAACAGCTCTGAATAATCTATTCTAATTTAACTTTATTTAGATGCATCTATTCTAATCAATTTTTTTTAATGCAGTAAGTCCTCAATATATTTAAACATGAGGTCACTATTTCTGTTAGTTGCTATTATTTTAATAATGCTTGGTTTACTTTAGGTTTCATTAGTTCTAAAAAACTCACTCCTCATCAGTTTAGAAGGCTTAATAAAATTGATGAACACAAAAATGAAGAGCATATTATATCTTATAACCTTAGTTTGTCTTACCCAATTTTATAAACACTCGTGTACAGTTTCAGTCAGCTATAGTTCTTCCCTTTTTAATTACACTTTGTATTTTTTTCAAATAAATAAAGTTTATTTCAATTAACTCAAGTTTTCTCAATTTCAGGAATATTAATTCTGTCCAGTAATTTTATTAAGGAGCATTTCATCTTGTGTTAAATCTTAAATCTAATTTGATCATTCTGAACCTGACTGTAAAAAGTCCAAACATCTGTTAAAATCCTTTTGTTTCACCATAAAAATGTACCTAATATTATTATGGCACTGTTGAGGATCAAACTTATAGGCTTTAATTATTATCATGCACATATACCCTAATTTTTACATAACATAAAACAAACATTTCACAAAAACAGACAGACAAAATGGACAGACGTCGGCCACATAAAAATTAATTACTCTGTTTGTAAAATAATTTTGTAAATTGAGGACAGGTCTATGAGCTTTCTTATGTTTATCAGTATTTCAATTCAGGTAGAACCATTACTATCTTTAGATGATTTTGGAAAAAAAAAAGAAATTCTGGAAACCTTATAGAGGTAAAGGTTTGGCAATGATCATAAGAACATCAGACCTTTATTAGCACTTTTAAAAATCCCTCAAATATGCTCTTTAATGAAATCAATCATTCCCATTCACACACTAACCAATTTTCCCCCCATGACTGTCATGAATATCCACATAATAGTTTTTTAGGATTTTGTATTTTTATAATGTAAAGCACTTTGAATTGCCCTGTCTGCAATGTGCTGTACAAATAAATGTACTTAGTTACTTCTCTATCAGAGCAATTTCATTTACAAAAATTCCCATATCATTTTCTTTTTATATTTTTTAAAATGCACATTGTTTTCTCATATCTCCTTTTGTTTCCACTAGGTCTGTTTTGAATGCTTCAATTCTTTTTTATCCACCAAGGATCAATAAGGTGGTGTTTGTGGGGTCGACCTTGAAAGTACTGTCTTTTGGGTCCGTCCAGTCTGGAGAAGTGTCAGGTTATCATTGTCAGGTCAGTGAGGTTCATAAGTCAGTCAGAACCTTGGTCATTTGGTCTTGGGTCGTTTTTGGTCATTTGGTCTGTGCACAAAATGTCTCATGGATCCAACCAATGATTAGTCAACAAAACTTCCACACAGTTTCATGTTATTTCTCCAGCTTCCACCTGTTGAAGAAAAATGTATTGTTAATAAATTAACTGCATTTCCTAGAACACTGCATTCCTCTTGGATGATCATCACTTGTTGAAAAACTTCATTATTATGTTAGTCAGTTGTTTCACATATTCAATCAGATCAGTAGTTGAAGTTATTACTATCAGTAGGTGAAGTTATTAGTATCTCATCTTCCGCATAGAAGGTATCAGTAGGGGGTGGTTTTTTTTTTCCACTGACCACCTTTTCAGCATGCATTGCCCAGTTCTGTCAACTGCTAACCGAGCAGGTGGGTAGATCAATATTATGTTTTGTGACCCAGTTTCGAATCTCAGGTAACACATTTGCCTGGAGGGCATTTTTTAACTGTTGTTTATAGGGACTGTCGTCCGCATTGTCATGTTGCAGTCCACTATTCCTTTTAAACACTTCTTCCATTCTCAGTCTATACTCAATGATTGGCTCTCCTATTTTCTGTTTAGTCAGGTTAATAATGGTACAATCTGCTCTCTGTCCAAACTCTCGTCTATCATTGACCCACAGCATCGCAAATTGTGCTGTCAACTGTTGGTTGTCATGAGCCAGAGGCTGCCCTGGATTATTACCCTCCATCGGATTCCAGGCACCCTGCACTCTTCCCCAATCTATGCCTAATTTTGTCATTAATACTTGTTGCATCTCCACTCCATTTAGATGATAACTTCCTCTCAATATATCCATTCCATTAATAAACCCTTCAGGATCCACTTTTGGATAAGGAATACCGTCCACTGCCTTTTTAATGTCCTCTAGGGTCCAAGTTCTATAGACTAACATAGTTCTAGATACACCGGCAGCAACATTAGGATTTGGAACTTCCATCTTAGGAAACAGAACAGCAGTGTCATTGAGGCCATCCAGTTTAATTGCCTGTTTTCTCCGCCTAGTATTTTTTGCTACTGGGGAGCTGGTTATTAAATTTGGGGATCCCTCTTTCATAGTTTGTGAATTCAAAAAAACTGATGGTGAATATGGTGGTGCCTCTTCAGTTATTTGTCTCACTGGCGCTGAGGGTTCAGGCCCTCTCACAGCTGCAGCAGCGGGCTGTGGCTGCCTGCCCCTCCCCCTTACTATACCAGTGTCATTATCTAATTGTCTGGCAACTGCTATATAAATCTCCTTGCTCTTTTTATCGTTCACTGCCTTTCTTTTATAACCTTCAGCAAGCCAAAACTTTTTTTTTTAAGTTTGACTGGGTTTTTCCTTTTCCTAAGTTTGTCTTTCTGTTGTAATCTCTGTACCAAATGGGTGCAAGCAGGAACCAAAAGATGAACCTATAATCTTTCTACCATTTAGCAAGATTTTTTACTGTATCTGGATCTTTTGAATGTATAAACTTTACATCTCCTTCTGACGGGGGCTGCTTCTGGACACAGTTCCCCATTTTAAAAGTTTTTATTTTTATATCTATTAAAAACAATTATTAAGAACTGAGTTCTACTTCTATTAATTTATATTAGCGCTATTTATTTGATTCTCTGTGCTTTATTATATATGTTTTTATCCTATTCACTATAGATTATTATTATTCAGACTCTGCTCTTTTTTTAATTTTTATATATATATAACAGAGGCGCATTTCTTATAAATATCTTGTACCATCAAATCAACAGAATTTCTCACACAGGGCCCCAATGTCTCCCGGAAAACAGGCTTCTAGATCAAAACCTAGTTTTGATCCGGTTTTCCGCTTTGAGTTCTAATCTCGGAGAATGCAGGAGTTTTAGACTGAGATAGGATGGCACCTAATATCCAAATCAGAATTTCTTATGACACCTCTCAGCTGTCAACAACTTTATGTTAACACCAGCAAGGTTTCGGGTTGTCTCACTGAGAGTGCCGTATGATTCAGCAGACACACATGCACCAATACACAATCACTTACAGGCCTAAATCACCTAGACTAGGTTTTATGTTTTTTATGCGCTTTTGTTTTTAAACTCAGAATTTTCCATTGAGTTGGTTTTCCTTTGAGTACTTCTAAACTCAAAACTCCTATTTTATTCTTATTTTTCTATGGAGTTGGTTTGCTTTTGAATATCCTTAGGGGAAATTACGAGTACCTCTAAACTCAAAAACTCCTATTTATTCTTATTTTTAAATACTTAAATTGGTTCTGTCTCACCTGCGCGTTCGTTCACACTGTTTGTCGGAACGCATTGATCCACTGTCCCGGTGCCCCTCGGTCGATTCGGCGGTTACCAACACAGAATTCACTGTGCAGGATTTTTGTTCTCCAGATGTTCTGGAGGCTGCGCAGACTGGAACCCCACATGCACCGCTGGGCCCCAGGGTGGCAGATTTCTAGCACTCTGGCTCGAAGGACCAAAGAAATGTTAGAGTTAGAAAGCTGATAAACACAGACAAGTGTATGAATAAGGCACAGATGAACCAAGTAAGTTTGACTTGCAAGGGTGAGCTAGTCCTCTGCTAAACAGCGACTTCGTTCTCACAAAGAATAAATCCTTGCAGCAGCCTTTTATTTACAACTCACATTCTTACAAGCAAAAAGCGGGAATAGGTTCAGCCAATTCTTACGGAGATTAAAACATAAAAAGCAGTCATTCCCATATATTGTATCATGTCCAGAGTGATCCACTCCAGACCACATTCCTTAACTTTCCACTCCCTTTGTCCACACTAAAACCAATCACAGGAATCATCTTCACTGTAGTAGAAAGTCAAACATAAACCTTGTTTAAACTAAACAATGATAATTTTCATACATTTTTCCAACAAATACTTTTAAAAAATCTGACCATCAACAAAATTCAATTTCTGACACAGATCCAAGCAAATCTATTGGCTACTCAAAAGGCAGCCATGACAAAAGGCAATTTTTCATAATGTAAGCCAAGTTGGACCCTAATGATCATAAATTAATTATAACTTATAGTTGCAAAACATCACTGGTAACAACCAGTTTGCATAATCAATCTGAGCTTCATAAAGGTTTTGCATTTTTTGTGATTAAGAAAATGTCACATAGTAATATGTCATTTAAGCATCTACATCTAATTTCATTCTGAGGTTTGATCTATTTGCTGTGATGACATAAGCATAAAAAAACCACAGTCCACAATCTAAATTGATGCTGACAAAAACAATAAGTATTCATACATATTCACAACCCTGCTTAAGGAGAAAAGGAATACCGTTTGTGAAGATTCAAAAGAAGGGCTGCATGGTGGCACTGGTGCCTTGCAACAAGAAAGTCCTAGGTTCACATCCCAGCCCAGGGTCTTTCTGCATGGAATTTGCATGTTCGCTTCCTCCCACAGTCCAAAAACATGGCTGTTAGGTTAATTGATTTCTCTAAATTACACTTAGGCATGAATTGTTGTGTGTATAATGTGATGGCCTGGTGACCAGTCCAGGGTGTAACAATCCTCTCATCCATAGACGGCTGGAGATAGGCACCAGCTCCCCCATGACCCTGTATGGAAGAGGCTGGTATAGGGGATGGATGTTTCAGACAAAATATCTATAATGCCTAATGCATAATCATTTGTGCAAAGCTGTTTGTGAATTTGTGCTGATTTCACAATAACATTTCAAATGTTGCTTTATGCAATGGAAAATAATTTTTTTTGCCAACTTGAATTTCTGAATACCGTTAAAGTATTAGAAAAACTAAAATAACATGTTAAAAGACACATTTAAGATGATTTACATTCAAGCTGTATTTTAATATGACTTGAGTGATAATGTACTTTTGGATAATTCTTTTCTTAATTTGGAACAACTTGATATTTTGAGTTGATTTTCTATAAAATTAAGTCAAAGGGGTTTTTATTTGAAATGAGCTAAACGCTTTAAGTAAGTTAAACCTACAGTTTTTAGGTTAAATAAACTCAATAAATTAACTTGGATTACCTTACTTCAGTTACTTTTACCAATTGAGCAATTCATTTAAGTTGGATCAACTCTTTTTACAGTGTACACTTAGGTGTATTGATTTTACCAAGACCTGGTAATTCTTAGGTATGCTTTGTTTAATAATTGGGAAAAAAACAGTCAGATTTTTAGGTTTCCAACAGGACAGATCAAACCAAAACCCAGTTGTCTTCATTACCAGGTGATTTCTCATCATATCTCTAGAAAACACCAGTCTCAAAAGAATTAAAAATGAGAAAAGGGAATTTTTGATTGTAATGTTAGTCAAACCTTTTTCTTGAAAACTTGCAAAATTAGCCTCAGTTCTGTCTCGATTCACTGAACAGGAGGAGGTCAGCAAGGTTTCACTAGTTGAAGACTGGGAGGAGGATAAGGACTTGCTTAACCCCTGAGCCATGTTAGCCAGAGGAAGGCACAAGTATATTACTTGCAAATGTAGAGTGGGTGGGAGAGAGTAGAGGGAACAATTCTGATTAGGAAAGTTCTGCCACAGGATCCTTGTTAGTAAGGCTTGTTAACAGACCTAATTAATCCAATATGGCTTCACTGATTGCTGCATTGAGTTGCGCACTGAGTTGTGGTCTCAGTCTTTTGATTTCAATTAAAGGTTGTTGAAAGGTAATCTTTTCTCCATGCCTTCTCTGTTACACTGTCAAGTTCAAGTTAAAAGACCTCACTTCTCTGACTGCCTGTCAAATTCCATCTTCCTTAAATAGTCATTTTAATTGTGCCTGTCAACATTTTATTTTGATTGTCACTCCAGGGCCTTGGGTTAAATGCTTCGTCAAATCTGGGATGTCAACAATCGGCTTGTCACATGAAGCCACAACCCGCTTATTGTTCCTTCTCATCTCCACTGAAGTCTGACATGCAAAAAGATAGCAGTGGTTGTGTTATGATCAACCACACACATCCACATACCTACATCAGACGCCAGTGCCACTGTTCATTTAAGTCTGTCATTTATTCTGCCACACATCCTATAGGTCACTTTCAGGCTGGCTGTCCTGTCTCTCTCTTCCACCACCTGAGGCTGCTGCTTTGTACCAAAGCTGCTGAACTGCTATGTGAGCCCTCACATCCTAAGCGTCTGCTTCAGGGTAATTGCACTAGAGTCCTGCAAATGCTACAGTTACCTTAATTATTAACAAGCGTTGTTGTAAATTATGGAATATTTGCTCTTCTCTACCACTCTAGGACATCCATTGGTTTGTAAGGCTGGCAAAGATAGAGGTAAGAGAAAAGAAAATCAGAACCACATTCAAATGAAGACAAATGGAGAAATAGCAAACTGAAGAAGTTCATTAACGAAAATGGGAAAATAGCTGTTGGAAGTTGAGGAAAACTGCCAATGGCTGCTCTAGAGCCTCTGTACCACTAATACTCTTATTTAGAAATATAATTTCTTCTAAGTTTTAATTTTTCTTAGAAAAATTGCACAAGAGAGACCTCTCAGAATGGATGGTTGTTTTCCCACAGCCAGCACCCGTTCAAATTTTGATGTTGCTATTCAGAGGGCTGAATGGGAGACTAATTGAGTGGGTCAATAGCAACGCAAGATGATATGCAGCACACAAAGCCCTCATCATTTAATCATTACAAAACATTGAATACGGATTTGTGTAATTTGATTAGCAAGAGGAGGGATGCTTGCCGAGGCGCTAATTGAATCGGGTTCATGCTGACTCTAAATATGGTTGGGTCCATAAAGAGAAAAGATTGTTCTTTCTGGGAGCGTTTGTGTTGCTGTTAATTGGGTTATCACTGTTTTCCATCTTTGTCACGTAACACCGTGTTTAGAACAGTTTTTTCAAAATTTCTTCAGAGTGACTTTTGTTGACTCAACATACGGGAACAGAAAGGTTTACTCTCTGTGAACTGTTGGATAATTCAAAGGAAATTGGAGGAATTAGATATGATTTATCAACTTTTCTGTTTCACAGAATCTACATGCTATCCATCTCTGTAATTCTGTAGGTCAAAGCCTGGCAAACTGCTTACTTTTACCGGGGGTCTGCAATAAAGCACCACATTTGAGGTCAAAGCACTTTTACTCAATCTCAATACAAACCACAAATGGTAAAAATTAATGTGACCAAGCGATGCAGATCTTTGCCAATAAAGACCTACTATTTCTTTGCTTGACTTAAAGGCGGCTATGCCATGATTGGTGTTGACGTAGGACCAAAGTGCAGGAAAGATCTCCGGAGGAACATGGTAAGTGAAAAAACTTGTAGAATAAATGATCAAAACTCTCAGATAGATGGCAGGCAGGAACAAGGACACAGAGTAACGAATGGGATCTGAACAGGACAAGAAATCAGGAATGGACCAGGGCAAAGACACAGGGTAGGTAAGAGGGTGTTTTCGGGAGGAACCAACAATGAATAATGGAAACCAGCGTGCTTAAGTACAGAGGGGAGAGCAGTGTAAGCCAATGAGCAATGAGACAAGGTAATCAGGGGACACAATGAACAGGTGTGGAACAGAGCTGCAGAGAGACAGAGGGAGTGTGACCAATTAACATAATTAGCATGTCTAAAAGTAAACAAACACAAACACTAATACTGGCAGATTGTGACAAACTATCCTGTTTGGACATTGCAGATCGGGGTTATATGCTTTGAATTTAGTCTTTTGCAATTTTATTTGGTTGGTCAAGCACATTGGTAAGACAGATCTAGTAACATTTGCTGGGAGGTAGGTGATAAGTGGCTGGGATCTCGCGAGAGCTTTGCATAAGTAATATACTGGTATACTGGTAAACAAAAAACACAACAAACTCAGGTAAAACAAGCCAATAAATTCAAGCCAAACATAGAAACGTGTAAAATACTAACCAGTGTCTCATATTTCCCAATACAACAAACTGGACGAGGAAACCTTGATGGTACGTTCAGAATGAACACAAATGACACGACCAGAGCGAGTGACTTACATGGTATCCCTATGTAGACAGTGCCTGTAGTTGGTTGTCCTGGATGTTTATTCGTCCCCCAATGCGGGACAGCAGCTCCTCAAACTGGGACCTGGATAGACAGAAGTACTGCTGACACGTCATCCAGATACAGCTGCTGGAGTAGGTGGTGGTACTCTCCAAACTGGTTCTGTCTTTGCAGAATCTGGTGAACCAGAGACATTGAAGCTGGCAGTACTGTTCAGCTTTCCATAAATAAAGCACCATGACTTGCTCCGTCAAATACAGGTCCACCATGTTGAGTTTAAATCGACAAGCGACAGATAGAAGTTTCTCCTATTTGATTATGCGGTGAAGCGTGTGGAGCGTTGCCCGTTGGCCATGCGAGTTGCTGGCGGAATGTCAGGCAAGTGACAGCATGCTAATGAGGCAAAAAATTTGCTGGATTCGTGTTCGGTCTGAACGTACCATCAGATCTATGTGGATGAATGTTTTGAAAACATCGTAATGGGCAAGCCACAAAAATCTCTACCCATGGCCACAACAATATCAAAACACACCTGTTCAGAGTGCTCGGCGAGCACCTCCACTATCTCCCCAGAGAAAAGCTATGCTGATGTCCTGGATTCTATCGACAAGAAGCTAACCAGACTTGATGCTCATCTTACACTGGTGGAAGTTCTCCACAGGAAATTCCAAGCTCTCAGGGGTGTTAAGCACTGTTATATATTTACATCCCTTGTGAGGTTTATATGTTGGAACCGAAATTTTGTTTTTTCAGAATAATCTTATAGGTCAGGAGGTAGACCTGACTGGCACCCCAGACAAAAGAAAAACGTTTTACTGAAAAGAAAAAAAAACAACATCAGGAACAAAAAATGGCTGCCAATGCTGAGTCACTCTTGGACATGGAGAAAGTATCAGCAAATCAGACTCATGCCTGAATTGTCTCCTGACACCTTATTCACTAATGGCTATAGAGCTAATCTTACTACCAAAGCTTGACACTGTTTTACACCCCAGCAACTTTCCCCTTGGAAACACAAAAATGACTCGGGGTGTGGCGGTGAGTTTGTGTGTGCACAATTTTCATTGGGGAGTCTTCAGGCTGTCACAATCTTATCGACAGATTGACGCAGCTCTCCGGAGAAAATAAAAAACATTGTGGAGGGTGCTAAAGAGAATCAAACTTCATGGGGGGTGCCAAAGAGAGTTGTATGTAATGTAGGCATTTCCATGAAAAATACACATTATGAATAGCTAATAATGACAACAATACCTATCAATATGTATCATCATTAGGCTGAAATCATTTAAATGGTTGGCAAAAATAGCAAGGCTAGCATACAGGTTAAATCAAAGGTTAAAAAGTGAGCGCAAATAACCCAATGTGAAGGCCTACCAGGATCATCGGTGGTTATTTCCAGCCATTGAAAGGCTTCTTTCCATGCTGGATTGATGCCAGACCTCCATTTCTTCTGCTTGTCAAGCCCTCCAACAGCAGAAATGAAGCCATTGTCTATAACTGACACAGTGCTAGTACTGGCTGCAGGCCCGTCATTTGATTAGGTAAAAAACGAGGTAAAAAACATCCCATTCCATCGTGTTCACCGGCTCAGAGGTAAGAAGCCTGATAACAACCAGCCTCAGCCAATTGTAACGAAGTTCGAGCTCCCTTGTGGCATCTATACCACGGCCAAAAGTTGACATTTATTGCTTTATTGTCCCTACAGCCAGCTTTTACGGCTTGCAGCTGCCGAGAACCTTCTAACCCCTGTTTCACCCTGACCCCTGCTGTGATGTGTACTTTCTCCCCAGGGCTCACTCAAGTTAAATCTCAGTTTAATGTTCTCACATGCAAACTAAACTAATAGCATGAAATTACATGATTTCAATTCTCAACAACCTCTAAGTGCGAGGCAGAGAGTGGCTGTGATGTTGAGCATACTTGAAATCGGCTGGTCAGAGCAGTGTGTCACACATAAAATAGTTCGATGTGGAGAGTTTTTCACGGCGAGCACTTTGTTGTGTGGCACGCGTATGCGGTCGTAAAAAATTAGCTTTGAGCATGTCTGCTTTGAGTCAGGGGAAGTCCGCAGAGTCAAGTACATGCGACTATGTTCACCTTTTATAAGTTACAGTTTTGTTCTCACGTTTATGAAGTGCTGGGCATGGCCAGATACAGCTAATTTGCATAAAAGTGACAGAACCCCAAAACAGCTCATTCTGAAAGGAGTTAAAAAAAGAGGAAACTGAGGAGGTGAAATCTCATTATCTGAGAAAGATTATATGCGACAAATTTAATTAACATGTTTTTTTATAGCACATGAACCCATCCCAAATGTTTAAAAGGAAGTATAATAGGTCACCTTTAAAGATTTATAACCAGCTTAAAAGACCACAGGCAGATGTATTATTACAAGACATTCATTAATCTGCCACAGCTGCAAATTCTAGAATTCTAAATTCTTGATTTGCGGCACTCAAGGTGTCAGCAGATTGGAGTGGCTCTGTTACTTTTTAGTCTGATTATTTGTTTTTAACAACACAGGTTCCTCTTGTGGTGGATAAAATCTATATTTTTTAGATGATTATCCTCTCTGTTGTCAGAAGCTGGAAGGATTTTTGCTGATACTTATTTACTTTTGGACAGCTGTTATGATGCATCACCATGGCAACGGGATTGTTTTTTATAGCCGGGAGCAGCTGATTAATATCTCAAAAGCTCAAATAATAAGTCAACTACAACCCCAAATCCCTGATGAGTTTAAAAGGAGGTGCTGTGGATGAAGGGCAGGAGCAAAGAGAAGAGAGAGAAGGAAGAAGTTCAAACCATCTCTTCCATCGATCATGATGTGCAATGTGAGATCGTTGGGAAACAAGTTGGATTAACTCCAAGCCGTACAGAGGACCCAGCAAGAGAATCAAACACCAATCCAGAGGATAGATTTATAACATTAAAAATATCTATACATAACCAAAAGTTATGTATTGTCAGTTGATGACCCTCCATTATTCCACACTTTTCTTTTGCACTGTTTGAACACTGGGATTGCTTACTTCTTCTTGGGCGATCTCAACATTGGTCTAAGAAATAGACAGGCTGAGCACCACAGGGACTCAGAACAGTTGTCAATCAATAAATATAATAACATTACATGAGTGATTACGGATTTTGCGATGCATGGCGGTCTCTTCACCCTAACCAAAGGGAATATACTTTCTTCTCACATGTCCATCATTCTTAATTCAATTCAATTCAGTTTAGTGTTATTTATATAGCGCCAATTCAAAACACGTCATCTCAAGGCACTCTACAAAGTCAATTCAATCAAATCATACATATTTCAAGTCAGGTACATACATTCCAATCAATCCTAACTATCAAGCAGTGCAGTCGAATTCAGTTTATTATTCAAATTGATTAAACGTTTTTCTATCTAAGGAAACCCAGCATTGCATCAAGTCAGTTACTTGCAGCATTCACTCCTCCTGGATGAGCATGTAGCGACAGTGGACAGTCGCTTGCATTGACTTTGCAGCACTCCCTCATACTGAGCATGCATGTAGCGACAGGGTAGAGGAAAACTCCCTTTTAACAGGAAGAAACCTCCAGCAGAACCAGACTCAGTGCATCTGCCATGACCGACTGGGGGTTTGAGAGAACAGAGCAGAGAAAGAAAAAAGAACACAGAAGCACTGATCCAGTAGTACTTTCTATAGGAAAGAAAAGTGAAACATTAATGGTTATACAGTAGCTCCTTTAAAGGCTTCATGAAAGAGAGCACATACAGTTAGACACAGCAGAAGCTCAGTCAGTAGCTGTGTGTAGGAGAGACAGGGTTAAACAATGAAAATCAGGGCCAAGTATATTATCTGTGTAAGGTGAGCATTACATTGTTTGCAGCAGCAGCTATGCTGTTGTCCCACTCCAGGCAGGTGCCACAGCTAAACACAGAGCCAGATCAGATGTAGCTTCTAGGAAGAGAAAAGAGAGAGAACATACAGGTCCTTCTCAAAATATTAGCATATTGTGATAAAGTTCATTATTTTCCATAATGTAATGATGACAATTTAACATTCATATATTTTAGATTCATTGCACACTAACTGAAATATTTCAGGTCTTTTATTGTCTTAATACGGATGATTGTGGCATACAGCTCATGAAAACCCAAAATTCCTATCTCACAAAATTAGCATATCATTAAAAGGGTCTCTAAACGAGCTATGGAACTAATCATCTGAATCAACAAGTTAACTCTAAACACCTGCAAAAGATTCCTGAGGCCTTTAAAACTCCCAGCCTGGTTCATCACTCAAAACCCCAATCATGGGTAAGACTGCCGACCTGGCTGTTGTCCAGAAGGCCACTATTGACACCCTCAAGCAAGAGGGTAAGACACAGAAATAAATTTCTGAACGAATAGGCTGTTCCCAGAGTGCTGTATCAAGGCACCTCAGTGGGAAGTCTGTGGGAAGGAAAACATGTGGCAGAAAACGCTGCACAACGAGAAGAGGTGACCGGACCCTGAGGAAGATTGTGGAGAAGGGCCAATTCCAGACCTTGGGGGACCTGCGGAAGCAGTGGACTGAGTCTGGAGTAGAAACATCCAGAGCCACCGTGCACAGGCGTGTGCAGGAAATGGGCTACAAGTGCCGCATTCCCCAGGTCAAGCCACTTTTGAACCAGAAACAGCGGCAGAAGCGCCTGACCTGGGCTACAGAGAAGCAGCACTGGACTGTTGCTAAGTGGTCCAAAGTACTTTTTTCGGATGAAAGCAAATTCTGCATGTCATTCGGAAATCAAGGTGCCAGAGTCTGGAGGAAGACTGGGGAGAAGGAAATGCCAAAATGCCAGAAGTCCAGTGTCAAGTACCCACAGTCAGTGATGGTCTGGGGTGCTGTGTCAGCTGCTAGTGTTGGTCCACTGTGTTTTATCAAGGGCAGGGTCAATGCAGCTAGCTATCAGGAGATTCTGGAGCACTTCATGCTTCCATCTGCTGAAAAGCTTTATGGAGATGAAGAATTCATTTTTCAGCACGACCTGGTACCTGCTCACAGTGCCAAAACCACTGGTAAATGGTTTACTGACCATGGTATCACTGTGCTCAATTGGCCTGCCAACTCTCCTGACCTGAACCCCATAGAGAATCTGTGGGATATTGTGAAGAGAACGTTGAGAGACTCAAGACCCAACACTCTGGATGAGCTAAAGGCCGCTATCGAAGCATCTTGGGCCTCCAGAAGACCTCAGCAGTGCCACAGGCTGATTGCCTCCATGCCACGCCGCATTGAAGCAGTCATTTCTGCCAAAGGATTCCTGACCAAGTATTGAGTGCATAACTGTACATGATTATTTGAAGGTTGACGTTTTTTGTATTAAAAACTCTTTTCTTTTATTGGTTGGATGAAATATGCTAATTTTGTGAGATAAGAATTTTGGGTTTTCATGAGATGTATGCCAAAATCATCCGTATTAAGACAATAAAAGACCTGAAATATTTCAGTTAGTGTGCAATGAATCTAAAATATATGAATGTTAAATTTTCATCATGACATTATGGAAAATAATGAACTTTATCACAATATGCTAATATTTTGAGAAGGACCTGTATGCTTCAAAAGTCTCAACGTCAGCACCTCTCTGACAGCATAATTCCATGCAGATGTACACCCATCTGGAACAACCCTGACATCCTACAAAAAGATAATATGATAAATGTTCCATATTGGAGGAGTAAAGGAATTGAATACCTGGAACATATCTTTGAAGGAATTCAGTTCACCCCATTTAACAGATTAATTATACAATACGGGATGGACAAGAATACATTTTTAGAATATCAACAAATTACATCTATAATAAAAAATAAATTTAGACTTAACGTTGGGTTACAAATGCCATCAAGTTTACTAGAGTTCCTAAAACTCAACCCCCCCAAATTAATGTCTAAAATATACAGGACACTTGTCTAATATAGATTAATCAATTTCCCTTCCTATTACAAAATGGGAGGTGGACTTATCAGTTAACTTTGACCAAACATTCTGGTCTCAGATATGTTCCAGAACTTTTAAACTGACAACTAACCCCAGTTTGCAATTAATACAATATAAAATCCTTCATAGAGTATACTATACAGGTCAACGGATGTTCAGGATGGACTTGGCACCTTCCAATATTTGCTTACACTGCAATATATAGCAATATACCAGATAATTATATCCATGCACTATGGTTATGTACACCCGTTCAGAGGTTCTGGTGCCTGATATGTGAAGACTTATCAAAGTGTCTGAGATGTAATATTTCACCTTCCCCTTCACTTTGCTTGTTGGGCAACTTCGATGATGTCATCATAGAGACAAATTCAGTTCACATGGTTTTCACTGCCTTATGCATCACTGAGAAAACTATCCTCATGAACTGGAAAAATAAAAACCTTCTTAATATTCATCAGTATAGAAATTTTCTGTTGGATTATATAAGCCTTGAGACAGCCTCTGCCTCCACGACAGATCAATCTATCTGGGCTCCTTTAATCGGCTACATCACCTAGAGGGGGTGGGGTGCCCTTGGCTTCATCCTGTGGTGCGTTGTGGCGGATTCGGAGGGTGTCTGGGTTGGGGCATTTGGGGTGTCCCTGGGCTGGGATCGCTGGGGGGTCTGGTGCTGGGGGCTGTGGTCCCGGCCGGGGTGGGGCTTTGGTGGCTCTTGGGGGGGACATCTGGTAGCTGCATGCGATGCTTTTGGAGGGCCTGCGACGACGGACATAGGTCACTGGCCTGGTTCCCATGCTGCTCCTGGCTGGGCCTTGGGGGTCTTGGGTACTGGCGGGTATGTTGCCGGGGTTTTGGGCTGGTGCATGCCCGGGCGCCCGGCCCTGGCTCGGGGACCTTTGGTGTATCGGTGGGCATAAGGGCCTCCGAAACTGGCGGGTAGGTCCCATCTCATTGCAGGAGCTCCTTCCTTCAAGGAGCACATTCTGCTGGTGGGGAGGAGGGTCTGCGGGAGGGGGTGGGGTGGGGGTGGGGTGGGGTCAACTTCGGTGTCCAATGTCTTATGTGCTCTGGAAGTTATTCAAATGTTGGGGTGGGTGTAGGTTTCATTCTGGGGTGGGGAGGTTGTGCTTGGATGGTTGGGGGCGTTGTTTGGTCTTGGGTGGTTCCTTGTCTTGGTTCCGGTTACTGACGCTGGTCCCTTTTCTGTCTGGGGGAGGGGGTTCGGAGGGGTCTGCGTGGTTCGAGTGTGCGGGCTCGCCGGGGTTGGTCTCGGGGTGGATTGGTCTCGGCTTCCGGATGGGTTTTGGATCTGTGGGCTCTCTTGCCTTTTGTGGGCCACGGAGTGGGTCCTCTTGCGGGGCTGCTTCTGACAGGGGTATGGGTGTCGGGCATGTTCTAGGACCTGGATGGTGCAGGTCTTCTTTTCGTGGGGGCGCACTTTCATGGGGGGCTTCATTTTTGGGGGGCTGGTGGGGCACATTTGCGCAGTGTGAGCTTTGTGTGCAGCTTTTGCATTGGGTGCTCTTTGCTGCATTCCGTTGTCCACTGTATGGCGTGCCGTGTGGTCCTGTGTGGCTCTGACCTCCGGGCGTGGGTGCGGCAGGGCGGGCGTCACTGGGCTCTGCGCTTGCGTTGGGCATCTCGGCCTCGTACTGGGGTGGGGTTTGCTCGTTTGCTGGATGGTTCCTGGTGGGTTTGGTGTGCTTGGGGTCAGTGGTCCTCGCCGTGCCCCTACGAATGCACAGAAAGATGGGTGGTGTTGCTGTGGTGCTGGCTCGGGGGGATCTGCGGTCTGGCTCGGCTATATCGTTTTTGCTTGGCTGACCTGGATGTAGGTGGGTCTGCGTCTCTGGATGGGGGTGTGACCTCTGCTCCGTGTGCTGGGGCCTTTCTGTGGTGCCCTTCGGCTGCTGGGCCGGCGTCTTTCCGGGACGTTGATCCCGGTTTTCAGTTGGTTCTCGGGGCCTGTTACCTGTCCCTAGTTTTTTGCCCGGCAGATGTGCCTATGCCTCCCTCTTTTGTTTGAACTCAGCAAACTGGCGTTTGGATCGGCTGGGCGGCGATGGTGGAGCTGAGCTGGATAGTGTTTCTCCCTGGATGGTCGTTGCAGTGGCAGTGATGTAGTGTTTTTTGTTGCTGAGGGGTCGTGGTGGGGTCACTGGCCCTGGGTGCCTGCCGCTGGCTGGGGACCTCTTGGTGGATGAGTTTGTCCCGTCATGGTGTGGGGTCAGGGATCCGGTTGTTGGGTCTGGGTGGGGTCTGCCCTGTTGCGCCAATGGGCAGGGGTGGCGTTGCGCAGGGCCCTTGCATTGCCGTTGCGGCGTGCTGTGTGGTGGGGGAGCGGGGTGCAGCGGGGGTTCTTAGAGCGGGGCTGTGTGTGGAGCTTGCGCTGTGTGGGTGTGGCTTCCTCGGCTTCTCGGCCACGGAGTTCACCTGTGGGGTGTGCCCCTGTGGGGGTGGGGATTTGTTGCGTTTGGGTTTGGGGGGATGTTTTCGATATTGGTGTCCTTGTTGGGTGTGTCCCTGTGGGGAGGTTCTTGTTGGGGTTAACTGGGGGTGGGAGACTCATGGGGTTGGGATTGGAGCTCGTTGGGGGGTCGGGACTGCTCCGTCCTGGGGTGGCTCCGGTTGGCGGGTTGCTTTTGGGCCATATAGCCCCCTCTCCAGAGGTGGATGGGGGTTGTTTGGGACTGGGTTCGGGGCGGGGGGGGCGGGAGCTGGGCCGGGGTCACCCGGGTCTGGGCAGTACCGGCGCTGTCTGCCTGCCTCTGCCCCAGGAGGGAAGGGGACCACCTCCTGGGTCCGGGGGCTGATTGCCCCGAGGGGGTACCGGCTCCTGGACCTGGGAGTATAGAGTATGCATGGGGAGTGTGAGTGAGTGTATGACGTCCATTGTTGTTTATCCTTACGTTGGGTGTGAGTGAGTTTATGTGTATGCATGAGGGTGGGAGTGGGTGATTGTGACTGTGTGTTTTTTTTTTTTTTTGCGACAGGTTGGGTCTTGAACTGCTCCCTCTCCTGGATCAGCTTCCTCCCCACCACACCGCGTGCCGGTGGTTGGAGTCTCTGCGCGCTGGTGTACTGGTGGTTCTCGGTGTCCGCGGCCGGGTGCTTTGGTGTGGGCTGGTGCACTCCCGGTGGCTGCTTGCCGGGGCCTGGCCCCCTGGGCTCTGTCGGGCCTCTGCTTAGGGTGTGGTGTGTCCTGGGGTCTTGGGCCTCTGGGTCCATGGCTGGATCTGCTCGGGCGTGGACGGCTGCCGGCAGGGCCTGTGGACTTGTCGCTGTGGCTCCCTGGGGCTTCTGCACTGCCACTGCTGGGTGGTTCCCCTGGGACTCTCCAATGCTCTTCTCTGGGGGGTTTCCAGTAGTCCCGGCGGTGGTTCTCCTGGGGTTCCTGTGCTTTGGGGGGCCTTTAGATGTCTGTGGCTCGGATATCCTCAGTGTCCGTCCAGGGACCATGGGGCAGGCCTGTGGGTCCTCACACTCGCTATTGCATATTTTTGTGGAGAAACCTTGTACAGGTCCTTCTCAAAATATTAGCATATTGTGATAAAGTTCATTATTTTCCATAATGTCATGATGAAAATTTAACATTCATATATTTTAGATTCATTGCACACTAACTGAAATATTTCAGGTCTTTTGTTGTCTTAATACGGATGATTTTGGCATACAGCTCATGAAAACCCAAAATTCCTATCTCACAAAATTAGCATATTTCATCCGACCAATAAAAGAAAAGTGTTTTTAATACAAAAAACGTCAACCTTCAAATAATCATGTACAGTTATGCACTCAATACTTGGTCGGGAATCCTTTGGCAGAAATGACTGCTTCAATGAGGCGTGGCATGGAGGCAATCAGCCTGTGGCACTGATGAGGTCTTATGGAGGCCCAGGATGCTTCAATAGCGGCCTTTAGCTCATCCAGAGTGTTGGGTCTTGAGTCTCTCAACGTTCTCTTCACAATATCCAACAAATTCTCTATGGGGTTCAGGTCAGGAGAGTCGGCAGGCCAATTGAGCACAGTGATACCATGGTCAGTAAACCATTTACCAGTGGTTTTGGCACTGTGAGCAGGTGCCAGGTCGTGCTGAAAAATGAAATCTTCATCTCCATAAAGCTTTTCAGCAGATGGAAGCATGAAGTGCTCCAAAATCTCCTGACAGCTAGCTGCATTGACCCTGCTCTTGATAAAACACAGTGGACCAACACCAGCAGCTGACACGGCACCCCAGACCATCACTGATTGTGGGTACTTGACACTGGACTTCTGGCATTTTGGCATTTCCTTCTCCCCAGTCTTCCTCCAGACTCTGGCACCTTGATTTCCGAATGACATGCAGAATTTTCTTTCATCCGAAAAAAGTACTTTGGACCACTGAGCAACAGTCCAGTGCTGCTTCTCTGTAGCCCAGGTCAGGCGTTCTGCCGCTGTTTCTGGTTCAAAAGTGGCTTGACCTGGGGGAATGCAGCACCTGTAGCCCATTTCCTGCACACGCCTGTGCACGGTGGCTCTGGATGTTTCTACTCCAGACTCAGTCCACTGCTTCCGCAGTTCCCCCAAGGTCTGGAATCGGCCCTTCTCCACAATCTTCCTCAGAGTCCGTTCACCTCTTCTCGTTGTGCAGCGTTTTCTGCTACACCTTTTCCTTCCCACAGACTTCCCATTGAGGTGCCTTGATACAGCACTCTGGGAACAGCCTATTCGTTCAGAAATTTATTTCTGTGTCTTACCCTCTTGCTTGAGGGTGTCAATAGTGGCCTTCTGGACAGCAGTCAGGTCAGCAGTCTTACCCATGATTGGAGTTTTGAGTGATGAACCAGGCTGGGAGTTTTAAAGGCCTCAGGAATCTTTTGCAGGCGTTTAGATTTAACTCGTTGATTCAGATGATTAGGTTCATAGCTCGTTTAGAGACCCTTTTAATGATATGCTAATTTTGTGAGATAGGAATTTTGGGTTTTCATGAGCTGTATGCCAAAACCATCCGTATTAAGACAATAAAAGACCTGGAATATTTCAGTTAGTGTGCAATGAATCTAAAATATATGAATGTTAAATTTTCATCATGAAATTATGGAAAATAATGAACTTTATCACAATATGCTAATATTTTGAGAAGGACCTGTATACAAAACTTTGAACATGGCAATAAATCAAGTAGCCTTTTAGCTAACCAACTAAAAATAAATAAAGAAAGAACGATATTTGCTGTAAAAGACTCGACAGGGAATACAGTTTATGATCCTGAAAGAATAAACAGCACTTTCAGAGATTTCTACCAAGCTTTATACTCACCACAGATAGACCCGTCAAATAATGACATTGATCAATTTCTGGATAAAGTAACAATTCCTAAACTATCAGGTAATCAAGCGATGGCCCTGGATGTACCACTGACTTCAGCCGAAATCCAAGAAGCTCTAAAAAGCATGCCCAATAAAAAGGCTGCAGGCCCAGATGGATTCCCAAAAGAGTTTTACAAGGAATTATGGAATATTATGGCCCCAATATTCCAAAGAATGGTGCAGGAAACCGAAAAAAATTGCAGACTTCCGCCAAATATAAATTCTGCCAACATCACTCTCTTGTTAAAACCAGGAAAAGACCCAGTACTCCCTACCAGCTACCGACCCATATCCCTTACTAACGTCGATCTCAAAATAATCTGTAAAGCCCTCGCAAAAAGACTAGAAAAGGTTACTCCTCTCATAATACATCCTGACCAAACTGGATTTATTAAAGGTAGGCATTCATCCACTAATTCACGCAGATTACTTAATTTAATAGATTATTCCTACAGTAAAAATATTGAGACCAATATATTATCTCTAGATGCAGAAAAAGCATTTGATAGAGTTAACTGGAAATTCTTGTTTGCAACCTTGACTAAATTTGGTTTTGGAAGCTCTTTCATAAACTGGATAAAAATATTATACAGTTCCCCAGCGGCATGTATCAGAACAAATAACCAAACATCTTCCCACTTCTGTCTTCAGAGGGGCACCAGGCAGGGATGCCCACTTTCGCCCTCATTATTTGCTATTTTTATTGAACCACTAGCAGCAACAATCAGACAAACTAAAGATATTAAAGGCATAAAATGCCGGAATATTGAACACAAAATATGTCTTTATGCAGACGATGTATTACTCTTTCTCCAGCATTCGCAAACCTCTGTCGCTCAGGTGATTGGATTGATAAATTTTTTCTCAAGAATTTCAGACTATTCTATAAATTGGTTAAAATCGACAGTTCTTCCAATTAATTGTTCTTTCAACTCCTGGATATTTCTAATTTTGGCAATATTCCGAAGGTGAAAGGAAATCCTAGAAACCTGTTTAATATGGGATTTAAATGACATGTCGTAGTCAAAAATAACACCAAGGTTTTTTTACTTTATTACCGGAGGTCAATTTAATGTCCACATTAATTGATTGACTAAGCAATTTCTTTTTCAAAGATTCCAAAGTTGACAACTCCTGTCTTGTCTGAATTTAGAAGGAGAAAATTTAAAGTCATCCAAGTTTTTATGTCTTCAAGACATGCTTGTAGTCTGTGTAACTGGTTGGGCTCATCAGGATTTTTTGATAAGTACAGCTGAGTATCATCAGCATAACAGTGAAAAGTATCCCATGCTGCCTGATAATTTTACCTATTGGAAGAATATATGTAAAGAAAATTGGCCCAAGCACTGAACTGTGGAGTTTGAAGATGATTTAGAATTTACATGAAAAGACTAGAATCTGTCAGACAAATAAGATTTAAACCAGCCCAGTTCTGCTCCCCAATCCCTACAGCATATTCCAGCCTTTCTAAGAGAATATTGTGAACAGAACAAGTACAGACACAAGTCCATTATCTGAGTCCATAATGTTGGAAAATATTTTAAATACTTAATAGGGTCTGCATTGCTATGCTCAAGTTAGGTTTAATAATGTGTGAAATGAAATGTACTGTGTAACTTAGTGGATTGCTCAAAACAGGTGTGTCTGTGTGTGTGTGTGTCTGACTTGGCTGTGGTCAGCCTGGCACCAGTGAAGATATTTCTGTACATGTCTCAGATAACAGTCAAAAGTAGAATAACAGGAATGTTGTGAAGGTCTGAACAGACAGCTGAATACCAGGTGTAAGAGTTCAACCAGACACTCAGCTAAAAATATGTGTTTTTCTTTGTAATTGTACACGCCTTGCTTTTGAATAAAAACCCTGTCTTTGAGGAGGAAAAGTCTGAAGTGCTCTGGTGATTCAGCTGACACGTCTCCCCGGCCGGGCGAAATAAACTGTGTCTCCATTTATTATTCAGTTTTACTAAAACAGTATAGCATAGGACTTAGCTTTACCAAAACAAACGAGCATGCAGGAGTTTCTGGGAACAACTCCATCAACTTGGTGACTCCCGACGTGATTTGGGAAAAGCGAGGACTTTCGGCTAAATCAGAACATCACCAAAAGACTCTGACACCGGGTACCACCGCACTTCTTACGAGGTAATCAGAAACCTGTTTAAACTAACTCTGCACATTTGGCATTGTCGATAGGCCTAAATTATTGGTGTCAAATGTCTGAGTAAGTGAAATGTTCTGCTACATTTAACACGTGTAAAGTAATGCATTATGGTACAGTAAAAGGGTTCGAGGCCCATAGGGTTAGAGGCCCTCTAGATAACGTTTGAGGCCTGTAGTTGGAAGATACTACAAATTCTGTTTCCTGAGTTTGGCAACTCAACATGTTTTCTGATGAGAATTCATGATTTTGCTGGGTTGAAGGCCCGGAGGGTGGGGACCTCCGAATTGTAAACAGTTTTCTTAAGGTTTGAGTCCTTAAAATAGGGTTAAAGTCTCTAGGTTGTGCATTGTATTCTGGAGTCAGAAAGCTAAGACCGGGCAAAAACACAAAGGTTTGAATGCTGTGTTTTATTTGAGTTCTGTCTCAATAAAACCAGATTACAGATGTGGTAAAACTTAAAAACACATAGTCAAAAGTCCCGTGAAGCTATGAGCAGGCTGGATGAGCCTGTGAGATCAGTAACAGCTAGAGTCTTTGAATGTGAGTTATATATATAATAGTGAGAATAGAACATATTAAGAGAAACTATGAGCTGAATAGGATAATTCAGCTTGAATAAAACAGAAACTGGAGCGCATTTTAGTGCACTCCAATAATAGATAGAAGTTGCATAAAACATAAACACATAAACAATACATGAGCTGTTCACAGAAGGTATAATCTGTGTAAACAGACGTTATCAGGTGGAGTGTATGAGAGTGTGAAAAGGAGAGACGCCCTGCAGACGGCAGAACTCTTCATTGTTGTTGAGTGAATGCAGTTATCTGTCTGGCGAACGTTGTGGTGTTAACAAGGACAGATAACTGATTGCTGTTTTGTATGAATGACTGAAACACTTGTGGTGTCTTGAGAATTGATTAGAATAATTATCAATTAGACCGGAAGCTCAGGACATAGCGTGCCATACGTTCTGGTTGGCCACAAGTGTGTGAAAGATGGACGGAGAGTTTGACAGGGAGTTTAATGACTCATGATGGTGTGCAGAGGCACTGGTTTGGAAAACGTTTAAGGAACAGGTGTATGTTGTAAGACAGCTGGTGCAGCAAACTCAAGAGGAAAAACAGGCTGAAAAGTTGATTAAGAAAATGAACCAGAAAATACAAGAGGAAGTGGAGAAAGATGGTATAGATGAAAAAACCAGAAAGAGTGTTGGCAAATGGTTTTGGCTGAACATGAAGAAAGCTAAAAAAAGAAAAGGAGTTGGCAGAAGAGAAAAGCAAAGACAGTGGTTGGTTTAAAGGCAAGTTTAAAGAGACAAGGGACAAGGCAGCAAAAAATGAGACATTCTGGTCTCAGATGGTTTTAATATGGCAGGGAGGAAAATATGCAATGTTTGATAAACCTGACACCACACATACAGAACCACACACTGACAGGAAAAAGGAAACAGCTGACAAACCACCGCCCTATGCGCCTCCCCCACCGTCTGCTCAGCCTCCTCCCCCTCCTACATCTCCTCCCACAGGGCTGTACCCTGTACTTGACGTCAAAGAAGGGCATGTAACTGTTCGTGGGTTGTCCAGCCCACAGGCTGCTCTCACCTCTTGTCCTGCCCTACAGCTCCGCAAAAAAAAAAAAAGGACTTAATTTCTTTCTTATCTGAATCCCAAGACTCTCTGTCTGTAACTGAACTAGCTTGCTCTGAAGCACTCTCTGTTGACTCTTATACTCCAGTAAAACCAAATGAGTTTAAGCTAAGAAGATTGCAAGAAATCTTGGATGGTGTAGCAATTCCCATCCCAACTTTAACTCCATCTCAGCACCATCCCTCACCCCATTCACCCTGCACAGATTATTCACCCCAAAGCATGACCATGGCAACACCTGCCCCATCTAAGCAAGTAGGCTCAGTGACTGTTGCTGTGTGTGGTGACTGGCGGCCTGATGCCACACTTCCACCACAGACATTTACTCCTTGGGCTTCACCCACCCCTAGTGTAGAATGTGAAGCCCAGGAAAATGATGAAGCCATCTCAAACCTACATGAACCACCAGAAGACACACCTGAGCACAGTGCCCCCCAACTCAAATCATGCAACCACGCCTCCTCCGCAAGGTGGCATCAAGAGGGGAGCCTGGGTTCTATAAAAACCAGATGCCCCTGTACCATCAGCCTGGAACTGGGGGCCAGCGCAAATATAAGCCTTTTTCCCTGGGGGATCTTACCACACTCTGCGACAAGCTCCCACCCATAACTGAGGGGGCTTCTATTTGGTTACAAACTTTAGATTCCCTGACAGCAGGCAGCACTTTGGCTCTAGGTGACAACCGCGCGATTGCAGCACGTTGCATGAAACCACACACCTGTAGAGAGGTTGAAACTACAGCTCACACCACCTTCGCCCTAGATTCAGACCCTTTCATTCGATATTCCCAGTGGATAGGGGACGCGCTAAGGGACCTATACCCTGTAACCAGGGGGCGCACTATCCCTAAATTTGAATGGAATCCAAACACCAATCCAAGAGAATATTTGGATCAATGCAAATCCATGTGGCAAACACAAACAGGAACCAATTCAGCCAATGAGGGCTCACAGAGGGATTGGTTCAGAGACGCTGTGCTGAGAGGCTTACCCACACAGGTTAAAACCAACATGGAAGACAATCCTGATTTGCCAGGGGTTGATAGTGGAACGTGGGATCGCCATTTAATTCATCATCTATCTAAAATAAGAGAGGAACTTAAGAAGGATGAGGAAGAACGTAAAGCATTGCAGGCTCAGTTACTAAAAATGCAGTTAGCTGAAGCAAAACAAAAAGCAGGGGAAAAGAAAAAAGAGAATAAAACCACCAAAATAATGTATGAAGGTGTTGTGTCCCACCCACCACAAGCTCCTCCATTTCCTGGCCACCAGGACATGTTTGCACAGGGGCCTATGACCTCTGGTCCTCATCAGGCACATGCTGGTCGTTTCAGGGGACGAGGTGGGCCCAGGGCAAGGGCATTCCAGCGAGGGCCGCCACGGAGGTGGGGGAATGCTGATGTGTGCTACTACTGTGAAGAGCCAGGCCACTGGTCTCGTGAATGTCCATACAAGAATGGATGGTATGGTCCACTTGCAAGACCAGCAGGTTGCCCCGCAGAGGGACAGGTGGTCCGCCACGTGGAGGCCAACAGCAGCAGCCTTCACTCCAATTTCCAGCCTGGGATGAGCCCAGTTTCTGGCCAGACCACCACTGAGGGTCCCCACAGAACCACCCGGACGGAGGGATTGAGGACCCCTTACTGTCTGTGACGGTGGTGGATGGACAAAGTCTTCCTTTTCTAGTGGACACTGGGGCTACATGCTCAACCATCAAACAAGCCTCTCCAAACACTCTCTCCACAAGGACTACCACTGTCATGGGGTTTTCTGGGGCTAAAAAGGTCCTACCTTATACCAAGCCCCTAAGAACTGAAATAGGAGGGCAAACATTGAACCACAGTTACTTAGTGTCCATAGACACACCAGTAAATTTACTGGGCAGAGACATATTGATCAAAATGGGCGCAACCGTTCTGTGTGGTTCAAACGGACTACAGGTGCATCTTCCTAATGGCACCCAACTTCCATGTGGCAGGAACACACACTTTTCACATGGACAGTATTTAATCCAGCCCTTACCCGATCCTATGACTGACATTTACTGGGTCTTGCTACACCCAGAAACCACAGCGTGCAGAGGTGTTCTCTCTTCCTTCCTTCGGTGGAAATCCTGGATCTCTACTCTGGCACCCTATATTCCTCCCCCTGACCCGCCACATGTCACCCTGTTTTATGACAGAAATAACTGTGAATGCTACCAGGAAAGCTTTGCTGATGAGCTGGAGGGTAAGACATTGTCACCACTGACATTTATGTAACTCCAGAAGGCATTGTCACCTCTGTACAGTTATCCAAAGAACAGGAAGGGTGGTTTGAAATGTGGGCTTATGGCGTTCCGCACGTTTTTTTAGCCCTCCATCCAGGACATGAAGCACGTGAGTGAGGGGGTGTTAAAACGCTCCCTCTCCCTATAGGATTGGCACCTCTCTTCCACTCCTAACCTCTCCTTTCACCTTCAGGGAACACTTATTGCATTCTTAATCATTCCACAGATGTAGGCACCCTGGAACATGTACAGTTAGACAGACATCATGGTAGAGAAAAATCAGATCACCCACTGGCAGCTGCAGTTGTACAAAGCATGCCCTCCACACTTTGGGCAGAAGGTCCCACGGACTTGGGCCTTATACAATGTACTCCCATTACTTTTCAGCTTACTTCTGATCAACCAATCTGGAGGTCCCAATACCCTCATAAACCTGCTGCTGAACTGCATTAAGGACACAATTGAGGGTCTGTGGAATGCCGGTGTTTTAAAGTCGGCTGACTCCTCCCCGTGGAATACACCTATTTTACCAGTTGAGAAAAAAGGAACAGGGAAATGGAGAATGGCACACGATTTGAGGGCCGTTAATGCAGCACTGTCCACTCCTACTGTCCCTGTTCCAAATCCTTATGTTGCTCTCACTAATCTTACTCCTGAACATGCATGGTTTACATGCATTGACCTGGCCAATGCTTTCTTCTGCCTGCCTTTAGCTAAAGAATGCAGGGACATTTTTGCTTTCACCTATAGATCACATAGGTACCGATACACTCGTTTGCCACAGGGTTTTGCTCTCTCCCCAGGAATCTTTAACCAAGTTCTTAAAGACTCCTTACAGGACTGCCCACTCCCTCCACATACTACACTCATCCAGTATGTTGATGACATTCTCTTGGCCACACCCACTGTCACTGAATGTTTGGAGGCTACTGCTGTAGTTCTTTCACATCTGGCCAAGACAGGCTACAAAGTCAGTAAGGCCAAACTTCAAATCTGCAGAAGACAGGTGGACTTCTTGGGCAGGGTGATCTCCCAGCCAGGGACTGGCATGTCCCCTGCGCATCAATCTGCAGTACTTTCTCATCCAAAACCACTTTTTGTGAAAGACATGTTGTCATTTCTGGGCCTTACAGGTTACAGCAGATCATTTGTCCCCGGCTACACTGATCTCACAGCTCCCCTTAGAGACTTAGTGAAAAAACAGGGCATGAGAAATCTCACTGCCCCCTTGGAATGGACCACAGAAGCTGAAGAAGCTTTTATCACTCTCAAAACAAACTTATCTCAAGCTGCGCACTTGGCACACCCTGACTACAAGCTGCCATTCTATTTGGATGTTTCTGTAACAGCACACACAGCAAATGGGGTGCTGTTCCAGAAAAAAGGGGGTACTAGAACTGTCCTTATGTACATAAGTGTTATACTTGACAACATGGAACAAAGGCATCACGAATGCACCAGACATGCAGCAGGGATGGCCAAAAGAATCCAGAAAACAGCCCATGTTATTTTGGGACACTCTCTTCATATTCTCACATCACATGGAGTGCTGGTTTTTGTGAACTCAAAAACATTCACACTATCACCACTGAGACAACAGAGACTGAGCAGGGTGCTGGAAGCTCCTAACATCACATACACACATGAAGGCATAAACATGGCAGATAGAATGACATCAGGAGAGCCACATGTCTGTGCAGAAAAAGTGGAGTTTAATGACAAAATCAGACCAGACCTACAAAGCACATCTCTGACACATGCTAGAAATCTGTATACAGATGGTTGCTGTTTCAGACATGACACACAAGGACTTAAAGCAGCGTATGCAGTGGTGGAGGACTCAGGGTCGGACTTTGTAACAGTGAAAGCGGAAAAGCTGACAGACACACAATCAGCACAGAGAGCAGACGTTTTGGCAGTGATAGCGGCCCTAGAATTAGGAGAAGGAGAGAAAATAAACATTTACACAGACTCAGCATATGCCACAGGTGCATTGCATGTTGAATTAAAGCAATGGTTGAGAACAGGGTTTAGGACAGCAGGACAGAAACCCATTAAGCATGAACAGGAAATGAGAAGGTTGGCTGAAGCATTGCTATTACCACAGGAGGTGGCAGTTATCAAGTGCAAAGGACATGACAGCAGCAATACCAGAGTAGCACTGGGAAATCAGCAAAGTAGTGTGCTGGGTATCAACCAAAAATATATATTGTTGTGTTCAGAGGTAGGGTGGACACCAGAGCCCACTCTGGAGGAAGTAGTGAAACTACAAAAGGGGGCCTCACCAGAAGAAAAGTCGATGTGGAAGGCGAGAGGAGGCAGTGAGGACCAAAATGGACTTTGGAGGAGTCCAGACGGACGTCCAATCCTGCCACCAGGGCTCACTACAGCAGCCTTGGAAGAAGCCCATGGCATGGGGCATGTAGGGACCACACAAATGATAAAAAATCTCGAACACTGGTGGCATCCTTATTTAAAACCAATGGCAGTGCATTGGATAAACTCATGTGAAATTTGCAGACAGTTCAATGCCAAACCTATCTTGAAGCCAGCGCAAGGGAAAATTCCCAGTGGATCCTATTGCAGGGAAAGAAATCATCATTGACTATACAGATATGACTGAGAGAGTGAATGGGTTCAGATATCTGCTAGTGTGTATGGATGCTTTCACAGGTTGGCCAGAAGCCTGGGCCACAAAGAAAGAAGACAGCAAGTCTGTGGTAAAGTGTTTAATAAATCATTACATTCCCAGACATGGTTTTCCAGCCAAAATAAGATCAGACAATGGCACCCACTTCAAAAACGAGGAGCTCAGAGAAGTGGAGACATTTTTGGGACTTAAACATTCCTTTGGGACAGTGTACCATCCACAGTCCCAGGGCAAGGTGGAAAGAATGAATCAGACCCTCAAAACCAAATTGGCTAAAATCTGTGCACAGACCAAAATGAATTGGGTCACAGCCTTGCCGTTAGCCTTGATGTCTGTAAGAAGCTCTGTAAATCACACGCATGGTCTGACTCCACATGAACTGCAGACAGGGAGACCATTTCCAGGTCCCCTGTTGTAAATATGAATCTGAGAATATTATTTAATATTAATATTTTAATATTAATATTTTACCAAATAATATTCCGGTCTGTTAAGGATTGTCCTGTGAATACCAGCCCCATTAAGGCGATGGTATTAGGCCAGAATAGAAAGGTGTGAGACGAGCTCAGGCATTATTGAACAGCATAAACTCTGCACACATATGGAATGAATTCACACAATTTCTTAAAATACAAGAATTTACTAACAAAAATAAGTCAACTCAAAGTCCAACATATTTCAATCAACAAACTCTTTACTATGCTAAAACAATCCAACTAAACTACCAAGCAGAATTAAAGAATAATGACAACTAATGGACTATGTACAATATAAACAAGTTGATTAAAGATGATTAGAAATCATGACCAAAAAGAGTGATGCAACATTACCATGCAATGTTTATGTTTGAGAACCACGGATTATCTTGAAGAATCTGGAAGTGAAGTTAAGTTAGTTTTGGAACTAACTTAGAAAATAATCAGCAACCTTTAGACAACCCTTCACAATGCAAGATCAGATTAAATATTATTTTAATAAAATAATGTTTTAAATAATGATCTGCTGAATAAAACCCACCTCCTGGATGACTAATTCTCAACGGTGTCTAATTAGCTACCTTCATTTATTAAAATAATATTTGAAGAAATATTATTGAGTATTTTGGAAAAGAGCCAAATCTTTCTGGAGAAATGGGGCTTAATGGTGTTTACTTAGTTATCAACTTTAGTAAATGATGTTCAGGGACGATTATTCACTAGCTTGAAAACTAACAACCTTTCTGTTGACTAGCGTTAATGCTAGCACACGTGTATTTACCGGCTGGCCGTTGGGCTAACAAAGAAGCTAGCTAAAGTGCTAAGCTAGAGATAGCTTAGCGCCAGAATCAACACATACCTTTAAAATACCAGGGTTAAAATGCATAAGCGCTGACGGCGCGTTATGAGCAATGTTCTGGTTAAAACCACCCTTTAAATAAAGTTTATTTTAGCTTTAAAACATACAAAGAACCCGAACCGGCCTGAGTGCTACAGGTAGCATGCTAGCACCAAGATAGCCGAGTTCCACAAAACAAACTTCATAACATGAAAACGTTTAGATCATTTCATCCTAAACCTATCTGTTAATCTGCCCAAACCCCAACCTCTGAAGCTGTTGAGGGAATATCGTCCCAAGGCGAAGTTTGAAGAAGATATCCGTCGTGAACAAAGAGTTAGCTTCCCGCTAACTTCCTCAGTTTCTCCCGATCAGAAGGTGACCAGCTGTTCGTTACCGTAAACACGGTTGCGGCCGTCGTCTTTCCTCCAGACTCGGCTTGTCGAAACAGCTTCTCTCGGAACACCGTTTGCTTCTGTGGGGCCTCGAAGAGAAAATGTAAGCAACTCTTACACCTTAATTTCTCCGTTCATTAATGAAAATACCGGATACACAGACAGTATTTCATTCTACTTAACTTTTGCAAATGATCGGTCCTTGGATCCAGTTGAATTTATGTCCTTTTGCCAGCAAAAGACATTCAGCGCGCTGTGTTCCCTCCTGACCCGATGGTCATCGGTGTGGAAGAGGAAGACTTGTGGAAAGGTGGGGCTTTTATTTGGGTATTGGCGCCACAGGAAGTCCGCAGTTACCCCATTTCCTGGCTGTGCTGGAAGAAGGTTAATGCACTTTATTTTGAAAGGTTCCAGGAAAGTATGTACCGGAGTTTTAGTGTTGAACACCCATGGCTGTGTGGTCCCAACACCCCAAACCAGGCTACCTTTTCTAAATGAATGTGAACAGTCTATGTCTCACCGTGATTATTACAGATCTCTCCACAGTCTTGTTGCAGCGTTCTCTAAACAGGTCCCAGCAGAACCAGAGACCAGAAATGGCACCACCACCTCAGAAGCTCAGTGGGTCCTGCTGAAGGTGATCAAAAGGAAGTGGTCAGAACCCAGGTGGACCGGTCCATTCCAGGTCACAGAAAGAACCTCACATGCAGTGAGACTCAAGGGTAAAGGCGACACCTGGTACCACTGGAGTCAGTGTACAGCGACAGATGCTCCGCAGAGATCCCTCGCTGAGGTCCAGGAAAACCTAAGAGAAAACACCGGAAAGGAAGATCAAATTTCTCACCCCACACAAAGGGCAGAATAATTCCCAGGGGTGAGAACGCAAGGCTCCAGGTCAGTCTACACATGGGAGCTGAAGAGAAGAAAGAACATCAGGAGAAGAGGTGGCAGTGATTGAGTTTCCCTCTCACTGAAAGTGGTAGAGTTTTCCCTCCCACTTGTAAAATACTGAATAAAAAAAAAAAAACTGAACTAAAACTTTTGTATCTCTATTAATTTCTGTTTTTACAGGTATCAAAGATTATATTACTCACAAGTATTACCAGGAACAATCATGGGGAGCCAAAGGATAGGACCAAAACCCTCTGAGGGTTGGGTCATGGGATGTTTGTGTGTCATATCTTTTTGCATTATTACAGTGATTTTGGGTTTGTTTTGTGAACTTCCATTCCAGACTTGCTCTGACAGCCACCAAACTAAGCAAATGTTCAAACGCGCAACCAATAAGGGAAAAGCGGCTAAAATCGAGGGGGTAGAGCTCAATTATGTTTTGGGGCCACCACCACCTTTTCTTTTGACCTCTGTCTGGTAGTGAATTGCGGGAATGGCGGAGCAGGGTGGGAAGGTTATGTCATTTAGTTATGCATGGACGAAAAATTGTCTAAGTATTGTACTCCTTGCCCAGGCCCCCACCATGTGGCTCTTGGAGTGGGGTGACTAGTTGGACGGGTTCTGGATGGACTCCTGATAAAAAGGCAGTACCCGGTAATTTGACAAATATCAGCATCCAGCGCGGCACGCTAGGTGGAGCCATTACCAACGGACGTAACCCCCTTATGCTCTCCATGCACGTTGACTGCACTCAACCCTCTGTAGAGTATTTTACTGTTGCAGTATGGCAGTCAGGAACAGACACATGGGGACCAATAAAAGTAAATTTTCAAACACCGTCTGTGCACCAGGACAACACAATTACCGTCCCACCGACAGTTAGGCCAAAAAATAAATTGCAGGTGATGGAACTTGATTATTCCACATTGAAACCTATAGAGGTAATCCAAATGGCCACAGGATATACCGAAGATAACCTTTGGCTTCAGTGGATAACACAAACAGCAAAAGAACAAAGCAAAGCTGAGTGTGTGGCCTGTGCCTCAGCCCGACCACATCTTACCACTAATCCCGCCCCTCTGTATCCAGAGGACACGTGGGGTTACAATTGTATGATACAACTAACTAAGGAGGCCACACCAGTTAACTGCACCACATTAGCCAGCATTTTTCCTCCCATCCCCAATAACACCAAAACTGGACCATTTACCCCTCAAAAAAAGAATGGCACTTATACTTGTTTTAATTTTACTGCTCAAAACCCTAAAATCAATGTGGGACAGATCCCCTTAGATTGGTGTAATTGGACCGCTTCAGGCGGGAGCATTGGACGTTGGGCAAGGTCAGGACTCTACTATTATTGCGGAGACTATAGACTGCTCACTAATATCCCACAAAAGACGGTAGGATTGTGTGCCATGGTTAGGCTACAGGCACCACTGGTCCTGATAGGACCTAATCTAACATCTGCTACGACCACTCATGATAAGACCAGGGCGTTAACACGTAGAAGAAGATGGCACGTCATGAAAAGGAGCGCAGGAACCTTTGACCTGAGTCAGGGCTCCCCCACTTACATTGATGCCATAGGAGTACCTCAGGGAGTGCCAAATGAATATAAAATCGCAGATCAAGTCTCAGCAGGTTTTGAAAATATCCCCATAATTGCAGCCTTTTTCCTGGTGACCCCAAATAAGAATGTTGACCGCATCAACTACATCCATTATAACGTTTTACGTCTAGCTAACCTAACAAGGGATGCAGTAGAAGGTCTGTCTGAACAATTGGCACCAACCTCCCTCATGGCTGTGCAAAACCGAATGGCATTAGATATGTTGTTAGCAGAAAATGTTCGATGTTTGGAGATATGTGTTGCACTTTTATTCCTAACAACACTGCACCGGATGGTTCAGTGTCAAAGGCTTTAGAGGGACTTAAGACCCTCTCTGCAACCATGCATGAACATTCTGGAATTGATAATCCCTTTGAAGATTGGATGACGGGCATGTTTGGACACTGGAAGGGTTTGATAATGTCTTTGTTCATTTCTATTGCTGTGTTTGTAGCTATTATGGTAACGTGTGGGTGTTGCTGCGTGCCATGTGTCCGATCTCTGGTTGTAAGATTTATCACCTCCACTATTGAAGGGAAGGCTTCTCAGCATCCCACCATGATGCCACTGTTAGAGGTAGACGGTGATGATGAGGAGCAGGAAGGCATGCTGAAGATTTAAAGTTGCTTCCAATATAATCTGTGGGCATTTTAAGGTGAAGTCTTATTGACTTCAAAAGGGGGAAATGTTGGAAAATATTTAAAATACTTGATAGGGTCTGCATTGCTATGCTCAAGTTAGGTTTAATAATGTGTGAAATGAAATGTACTGTGTAACTTAGTGGATTGCTCAAAACAGGTGTGCGTGTGTGTCTGACTTGGCTGTGGTCAGCCTGGCACCAGTGAAGATATTTCTGTAAATATCTCAGATAACAGCCAAAAGTAGAATAACAGGAATGTTGTGAAGTTCTGAACAGGCAGCTGAATGCCATGTGTAAGAGTTCAACCAGACACTCAGCTAAAAATATGTGTTTTTCTTTGTAATTGTACACGCCTTGCTTTTGAATAAAACCTTGTCTTTGGGGAGGAAAAGTCAGAAGTGCTCTGGTGACTCAGCTGACACGTCTCCCCGGCCGGGCAAAAGAAACTGTGTTTCCGTTTATTATTTAGTTTTACTAAAACAGTATAGCATAGGATTTAGCTTTACCAAAACAAACAAGCACGCAGGAGTTTCTGGGAACAACTCCATCAATAAGAATAGCATTAGTGACATTCAGCAGAGCTGTTTCAGTGCTATGATGAGCTCTGAAACCTGACTGAAACTCTTCAAACAGATCATTGCTGTGTAAATGCTCACACATTTGATTAGCAACTATTTTCTCAAGAATCTTAGATAAAAATGGAAGATTGGATATAGGTCTGTAATTTAGTAAATCATCTTGATCAAGCGAATGTTTCTTAATTAAAGGTTTAATTACAGCTACCTTAAAAGCCTGTGGTACATATCCTTTAACTAAGGATAGATTCATCAAATCTAGAATGGGTCTGGTAATCAAAGGGGATACCTCCATAAATAATTTAGTTGGGATTGGGTCTAACATACAAGTTGAAGGTTTAGATGAAGCTAATATTTTTGAAAACTCAGGAAGTTCCACTGGATCAAATCAGTCAAAACAGTACAGATTCTACAATTACCTCCAGTTACCTCACTTCCTGAGGATGAAGTAATCATGTTCGGGAGTATGCCAATGATTTTGTTTTTAATAAAATCAATTTTATTTGAAAAGAATCCCATGAAGTCATTACTGCTGAGAGCTGGGGCAATGGATGGTCAGTGGTCAGTTTTGCAACGGTACTAAAAGGAAACCTAGGATTATTCTTATTCTCTTGTATTAATGATGAGAAATGAGTGTCAGATAAGTGGTCAGGTGACTATGGAGATCGGCTTTGAAAGGACGTTCCTCTTACTGGTTTATCGCTCAGACATCGTTCCTACATGTTGTTGTGATTATAAATCTGAGAATATTATTTAGTATTAATATTTTAATATTTTATCAAATAATATTTCGGTCTGTTAAGGGATGTCCTGTGAATACCAGCCCAGTAAGGCGATGGTATTAGGACAAAATAGAAAGGTGTGAGATGAGCTCTGACATTATTGAACAGCATAAACTCTGCACACATGGAATTAATTCACACAATTTCTTAAAATACAAGAATTTATTAACAAAAATAAGTCAACTTAAAGTCAAACATATTTCAATCAACAAACCCTTTACTATGCTAAAACAATCCAACTAAACTACCAAGCAGAATTAAAGAATAGGGAAGATTAATGGGCTATGTACAATATAAACAAGTTGATTAAAGATTGGAAATTATGACCAAAACAGTGATGCAACATTACCATGCAATGTTTATGTTTGAAAACCAAGGATTATCTTGAAGAATCTGGAAATGAAGTTAAGTTAGTCTTGGAAACAACTTAGGAAATAATCAGCAACATTTAGACAACCATTCACAATGCAAGATCAGATAAAATATTATTTAAATGAAATAATATTTTAAAGAATGATCTTCTGAATAAAACCATCCTTCTGGATGCCTAATTCTCAACGGTGTCTAATTAGCTGCCTTCATTTATTGAAATAGTATTTGAAGAAACAAGCCAAATCTTTCTGGAGAAATGGGCTTAATGGTGTTTACTTAGTTATCAAATCTAGTAAATGATGTTAAGGGACTATTATTCACTAGCTTGAAAACTAACAACCTTTCTGTTAAATACTCTTTAGTAGCAAGCATGTGTTCTTACCGGTTAGCAGTTGAGCTAACAAAGAAGCGGATAGCTTAGCACCAGAAACAAACACATACCTTTAAAATACATCGGTTAATATATTAAAATGCATAAGCGCGGACGGCGCGTTATGAGCAATCTTCTGTGTTTAAAATCACCCTTCAAGTAAAGTTTGACTTAACTTAAAAACACACAAACACAGAACACAAACAGGGCACGTGTGCTGCAGATAGCCTGCTACCACTAAGATAGCAGAGTTTCACAAAAACAAAACCAAACTTCATAAATGAAAACGTTCAGATTATTTCATCCTAACTGTTAATCTGCCCAAACCTAACCTCTGACCATGGTGAGGAAATGTTGTCCAAGGGGCGATGAAGTTTGAAGAAGGTATCCACAGTGAACAAAGGGTTAGCTTCCCGCTAACCTCCTCAGCTTCTCACAATCAGAAGGTGCGTTCATTCTGTGAACAAAAGGGTTAGCTCCGGAGCTGTAGCTGGGTGGCTCGTCCTGTCCGCTGCAGTCTCTGCTGTCTTCCTTCCAGACTGGGAGACCGCGTCTTTGCAGGGGCTTCTCTCGAACACGATTTGCATCTGCAGTGGCTCGGAGAGAGAGTCAAGCAATGCTTGTACCTTAATTACCCCCGTTCATGAATGAAAATACCGGATACACAGACAGTATTTCATTCGTACTTAACTTTGCATATGATCGATGATCGTATGACATCCTTGGATCCAGTTGAAGAGTTTATGTGTGTTTGCCAGCAAAGAGACATCAGCGCGTTTTCCTCCACTATCCGGTCCCTGTGGAAGGCCGTGTGGAAGAGGGCGGGTAGTGGCGTCACAGTTATCCCGTTTCCTGGCTGTGCCGGAGGAAGGTTAATGCACTTTATTTTGAAAGTTCCAGAAAGGTCCATACCGGAGTTTAATGTTGAAATCCATGGCAGTGGGTCCCAACAATGTCACGAGCCCTGATCCTTCCTGTGTGTCAGCGAGCATCTTTTCCAGAACCGTAAATCCCACTTGATCTATTTCTCAATCTTCACTGTCAACATCCAGGACTATTTGTAATGCTGATCTCCTACCTGAGATCATGTTTAACGCTTATGGTGTTACTATATCAAATTGTGTGCTCTCACCTACCCACTAACTAACTTCTGTCATGGTTGGGGTTCCCCACCACGCTACACACCAACAGAATCTCAGTATCCATGCATCAGTCTTACCAATGACTATAAACTGTTCTAGCTTGGTGAAGTGTCTTTTTATACAACTGTAGACTATATTTCCAAATTAAGTAGGCGTCCTCTAGGTGTGTAAGTGCCATTTTCTCTCCAATTTTCTTACAGTGCGCTTTAAAGTACATAGCCCTGAGTTAGACCAGGAAGCCAGTCTCCTATGAATAATTACATTATTTTTCAGGAGGGCTACATTGTCTAATTCACCTCGCAGTGAGGAAGTAACACTATGAACAAGAGAATCAATTTGTGAAGGGGAAGAAACAAAATTATTGTCCTCATCTGTATTTTTCAGTGATAATGGGGAATTTAAAAATGGAACAGACTCTTTAAAGGTTGTTACATCATTGTGTGATAATGATCTACTATAATGACATTTTCCTTCAGGTGTGGAGAACTCAGTTAAATTAAACTCAAAGGTTATTGAAAAATGGTCAGAGAGGACTATGTAAGCAAATGTGTCCCAGTATTCAAATTAAAATGTAATAATAAAATATATTTTCATTTCCTATCGTATCCGGTGCAAAGAAGATTGGGCGGCGGACGAAGGTGGAGACCTCGGCGGCCCGATCACCGGATGCTTAGGCTGGCTATGGGGACGTGGAATGTCACCTCGCTGGGGGGGAAGGAGCCTGAGCTTGTGCGGGAGGTTGAGAGATATCGACTAGAAATAGTCGGGCTCACCTCCCTCGAGAAGGGCTGGACTCTCTTCTACTCTGGAGTGGCCCACGAGGAGAGGCGGCGGGCTGTGGTGGGTTTGCTTGTCGCCCCCCAGCTCAGCCGTCTAGTGTTGGGGTTTACCCCAGAGGATGAGAGGGTCGCATCCCTGCACCTACGGGTTGGGGAGAGGCCTCCCCGATCTGAATCCGAGCGGTGTTTTGTTATTGGACTTATGTGCTAGTCACGGATTTTCCATAATGAACACCATGTTCAAACATAAGGGTGTCCATCAGTGCACTTGGCAGCAGGATACCCTAGGCAGGAGGTCAATGATCGACTTTGTTGTCGTATCATCAGACCTTCAGCCGCATGTTTTGGACACTCGGGTGAAGAGAGGGGCTGAGCTGTCCACTGATCACCACCTGGTGGTGAGTTGGATCCATTGGGGGAGGAGAAAGCCGGACAGTCTTGGCAGGCCCAAGCGCATAGTGAGGGTCTGCTGGGAACGTCTGGCGGACCCCTTGGCCAGGGATGTATTCAACTCTCACCTCCGGGAGGGCTTTGACCAGATTCCGAGGGATGTTGGAGACATAGAGTCCGAGTGGACCATGTTCTCCGCATCTATTGTCGATGCTGCCGCCCATAGCTGCGGCCGTAAGGTCTGCAGTGCCAGTCACGGCAGCAATCCCCGAACCCGGTGGTGGACACCGGCAGTAAGGGACGCTGTCAAGCTGAAGAAGGAGTCCTATCGGCTGTGATTGGCTTGTGGGACTCCTGAGGCGGCTGATGGGAACCGTAGGCCCAAGCGTGCCGCGGCCCGGGCGATGGCAGAGGCACAAACACGGACCTGGGAGGAGTTCGGTGAGGCCATGGAGAAGGACTACCGGTTGGCCCCAAAACAATTCTGGCAAACTGTCCGGCACCTCAGGAGGGGGAAGCAGTGCTTCGCCAACACTCTTTACAATGGGGGTGGGGAGCTGGTGACCTCGACTGGGGACATTATCGGGCGATGGAAGGAGTACTTCGAGTGTCTCCTCAATCCTGCTATCACGCATTCCCTGGTGGAAACAGAGGCTGGGGACTCGGGGTTGGACTCTTTCATCACCCGGGCTGAAGTCACCGAGGTGGTTAAAAAGCTCCGTGGTGGCAGGGCTTCGGGGTTGGATGAGATCCGCCCTGAGTACCTCAAGTCTTTGGATGTTGTGGGGCTGTCATGGTTGACACGCCTCTTCAACATTGCGTGGCGGATGGGGACAGTGCCTTTGGATTGGCAGACTGGGGTGGTGGTCCCCCTACATAAGAAGGGTGACCGGAGGTTGTGTTCCAACTACAGGGGGATCACACTCCTCAGACTATCGGCCGGAGAACCCCGGCTTCAGGAGGAGCAGTGTGGTTTTTGTCCCGGCTGTGGAACACTGGACCAGCTCTATACCCTCTACAGGGTACTCGAGGGTTCATGGGAGTTTGCCCAACTGGTCCCCATGTGTTTTGTGGACCTGGAGAAAGCATTCGACTGTGTCCCTCATGATGCCTTGTGGGGGGTTCTCCAGGAGTATGGAATCGGGGGCCCTTTACTAGGGGCCATCCGGTCTCTGTACAAGCGGAGCAGGAGTTTGGTTCGCATTGCCGGCACTAAGTTGGACCTGTTCCCGGTGCATGTTGGACTCCGGCAGGGCTGCCCTTTGTCACCGGTCCTGTTCATAACTTTTATGGACAGGATTTCTAGGCACAGCCAAGGGCCGGAGGGGGTCTGGTTTGGGGACCAGAGGATTTCGTCTCTTCTTTTTGCAGATGATGTGGTCCTGCTGGCCCCCTCTAGCCAAGACCTACAGCATGCACTGGAGCACTCCGCAGCCGAGTGTGAAGCGGCTGGGATGAAGATCAGCTCCTCCAAGTCCGAGGCCATGGTTCTTCGACCGGAAAAGGGTGGCTTGTCCTCTTCAGGTTGTAGGGGCAGTTCCTGCCTCAAGTGGAGGAGTTTAAGTATCTCGGGGTCTTGTTAACGACTGAGGGAAGAATGGAGCGGGAGATCGACAGACGGATTGGTGCGGCTGCCACAGTAATGGGGGTGCTGTGCCGGTCCGTTGTGGTGAAGAGAGATTTACCAGTCGGTCTACGGTCCTACCCTCACCTATGGCCAGTAACGTTGGGTCATGACCGAAAGAACGAGATCCGGGATACAAGCGGCTGAAATGAGCTTCCTCCGTAGGGTGGCCGGGCACCCCCTTGGAGGGACTATGTTTCTTGGCTGGCCTGGGAATGCCTTGGACTCCCCCCGGAGGAGCTGGAGGAGGTGTCTGGGGAGAGGGACGTCTTGGCGTCTCTGCTGAGTCTGCTGCCCCGCGACCCGGTCCCGGATAAAGCGGAAGACAACGAGTACGAGTACTTTTCATTTTCAAAATGAAGCTGCATTTTTTGACCCATAAATAAAATAAAAAATAAATAATTCAAAACTGCATTTTCATTTTCTTCTCCAAGACTGCTCAATTTGTGAATTAATTAAAATGATAAATAAAATAACATTTACATTTCATTTTCAAAATATGTCTTAGCAGAAAGTGACCAAAATTCAGTCTGAAATGTCAAAGTTGAAAATTTAAATGTATTAACAGAAATGCCTTTTGATTTTTAAGTCATAGCTGCACTTTTTGTTGCATAAATGAAATTAATAATAATAATAATAATAATAGATTATCCAAACTGCATTTTCGTTTTCTTCTTCAAGACTGCTTATTCTGTTACTTAATTAAAATTATAAATAAAATAACGTTTAACATTTCATTTTTAAAACATGTCTCAGCAAAAAGTGACCAGAACTCATTTTGAATTGTCAAATTTGATGATTAAAATGTATTAACAGAAATGCCTTTTGATTTTAAAATCATAGCTGCACTTTTTGACTCATAAATGACATTGCTAATCGATCTTTCAAACTGCGTTTTCATTTTCTTCTTCAAGACTGCTCATTGTGTAACACAACTGAAGAAATAACTAAGAGGAGAATGCTTTTTTGTTTTCATGCCCGCGCCCGTAAAAACTGTTCAATAAATCAATTTGACTTCGCAATTCCAAGCGGCACAGGAGAGTGACGTCAGTGGCAACTCTTTTTCTCCTGCCCCAGACTGTACCTCATACCATCGCACAAGCCTTTTGTTTGCGGATGATTTTGTGAGAAGCATGTGTCTGCAGACTCGAAGACCGCAGTTTCAGACGCGCAGTTCTAGATCTCTTCTCTTCCGCAACAGCGCCATCTATCTCCTTGTCCAAGTAAACATGGATGGCTATATGCATATATATATATATATATATATATATATATATATATATATATATACAGGGAAACTAAAACACCTGGTTTTAGACCACAATAATTTATTAGTATGGTGTAGGGCCTCCTTTTGTGGCCAATACAGCGTCAGTTCGTCTTGGGAATGACATATACAAGTCCTGCACAGTGGTCAGAGGGATTTTAAGCTATTCTTATTGCAGGATAGTGGCCAGTTCACTACGTGATACTGGTGGAGGAAAACGTTTCCTGACTCGCTCCTCCAAAACACCCCAAAGTGGTTCAATAATATTTAGATCTGGTGCCTGTGCAGGACATGGGACAACTTCACTTTCATGCTCATCAAACCAATCTTTCACCAGTCTTGCTGTGTGTATTGGTGCATTGTCATCCTGATACACGGCACCGCCTTCAGGATACAATGTTTGAACCATTGGATGCACATGGTACTGAAGAATGGTTCGGTAGTCCTTGGCAGTAACGCGCCCATCTAGCACAAGTATTGGACCAAGGGAATGCCATGATATGGCAGCCCAAACCATCACTGATCCACCCCCATGCTTCATTCTGGGCATGCAAAAGTCTGGGTGGTACGCTTTTTTGTTGTCCGCTGAGCAAACCCCTCCCTCCTACTTCCTTAATTCTAAAAGGGATTGCTCAATCCAGCTCTCCATCCAACGGGTCCGGACTTCCCTAAACCTGAGAGGTCTTACTAAATAGGTTTACTGAAAGTTCTGTTTAAGCTGGTGTCGGGAAATGACTCGCCTAGCCTCTGACAGCCTACATCCAAAAGTCTCACCCTTCTTCAACTGGAGGTCCGGGTGACCGAGTAGCATCTCGCAGTCATCCACACCTTCGGCAGTCACTTTTGTTCACGGCTGCTCATTCCCTAATTTACAACTGGCACTTGGTATATGGGCTAGGTTAATTTTAGTAGCTCGGAACAAGTTTCAAGGGCGTTGTTTTGTCAAACTTTGGCTAAGGCAACCAATAAAAACCTCCTAATACATCTCAGAACCAGGCAACAAGACTTTTTACCACCACTGAAAAACCAACAGTATAGTGACTCAAATAATTGAATGTCCACGAATGAACTAGAATTTTATATGCTTGCTTTAATTAGTAACGCTTTGGCAGGAGTCAGTAACAGCTTAAATTCAGCAATAAAATTAATTATCACAAAAATAGTAATGAATCAATCAACTCAACCTGTCTTTCCCTGATGCTGAAACTAGTGGATTTAAAGAGACTTTTGAAGACGGAGACTCATCCATGAACCTGATGGAGAAGAATTTTTCTAGTGACGAGTGGTTTCTTGAAGGGAATATGACTTAATCTTCAGTTTTCTTCCTTTAAGTGGCATGTACTGATGCTCCAAACTTTGATGGTTAAACTGGATCTTTGTTGTTCTTTGTCCCCAAAGGTAGTGGTTTCCAGGGGCTGGAGACGCAAATGAGTTTGATTCAGGACTTCCAGATGCCTGAATCTTGGAGCAATCAGCTGCTCACCGATCAAGTTTACTTCTGTTGTCTGGATAAAAAAGCTTTCAGATGAAATCAGATTCCTAATTATGAGGCACAGTCCTTCAAAGGCAACGGGTTGATCCTCTGTTAAATGCAGTTGATCAGCTGGCTGTGTCTCTGGTCTGATTCCTCTGTGGCATCTCTCCGATCTTGTTTGCTGGTCTTCTACGAGGAATACAACCCTGTTTCCTCTTTTTCCATTGCTTTTATAGTGCTTGAAGTCCTCCTCAGTCAAGCCCTTATTAGGAAACTTTAGTGTGCCTGCAGTCCTCCTCAGTCAAGCCCTTATTAGGTAACTAAGTTGTTGTATACTCATACTGGGACTTAGTCATCTGGGCCTCGGCTACAGTTCTTCCCCTATTCTGTTCAGTGTTATACATGTCATCTTTCAGCTTTCAATATTTAGCCTTTAAATCATTGTTTCAAAATCATCACATCACTTCATTTTCCAGTTCTTAACCACATTTCTATCATACATCTTTTGATTTGTTAATCAAAATCTACTAACTTTATTCATTACATGTGAAAGGTATATTCATCAACTAACCTTTATTCATTACCTACAAAAATATAGAATCCTCATACATCATTCCTTGGATATAATTGTTTATACTTTTGCATGAGAAAACATAAGACAGATAATTCATGGCTCCATACAGGCCTCTCCAGTTTCTCAGCTTGATTATAAGAACATTGCACACACCACACACAAGGATATTTTTGTTATAACTTTCATGGGGTTAATTGTGAGCATTTACTATGTGTAGCATGGATTACATGGCAAGATCTCAACTTATTTTGACAGCTTCTTTGGGGCTTCTCCACACTGTAACTCTCCCGGATGTGGGGCAAACAGTAAAGGTGGACTCAATACATGTTTCACATTGTCCACAGTCCTAGATTTGCGCTCCTTGCACCATTGAAACCGACATTTGGCATTGGCATGAGTGACCAAAGGTTTAGCTATAGCAGCCCGGCCGTGTATATTGACCCTGTGGAGCTGTCTTGGTCACAGATGCGCCAGCAAGACGTGCACCAACAATTTGTCCTCTTTTGAACTCCGGTATGTCACCCATAATGTTGTGTGCATTTCAATATTTTGAGCAAAACTGTGCTCTTACCCTCCTAATTGAACCTTCACACTCTGCTCTTACTGGTGCATTGTGCAATCAATGAAGATTGGCTACCAGGCTGGTCCAATTTACCCATGAAACCTCCCACACTAAAATGACAGGTGTTTCAGTTTCATTGTCCAACCCCTGTATATATATACATACACACTACCAGTCAAAAGTTTTAGATACTCTTTCTCACTTAATAGGTTTCTTTATTTTCATGACTATTTACATTGTATATTCTCACCACAGGAAAACTGTGAATGAACACATACGGAATTATATTGTAAACAAAAAGTGTGAAGTAACCCTAAACATTTTTATATTTTAGATTCTTCAAAATAGCCACCCTTTTCTTTGATTAATAATAATAATTTATTTAATATTTAGACTTTATTGATCTCACAATGGAAAAATTTACATCTTCATTTTAACCCATCACTTCAAGGAGCAGTGGGCTGCCACTGTGTAAGTCAAGTCAAGTCAAGTTTATTTACATAGCGCTTTTGAGCAAAAAGGCACTCAAAGCGCTGTACATGAGGAAAAACATTACAATGATACAGAAAATCAAACACAGAAAAACAAATCAATGACACTAATAATCCTTGGGAGTTTACTGGTAAGAGCTGGTTCTAATCCAATATTTCTAATAGAGGTAATTAGCTCATTAAGTACTCTGTGGTAAGGAATTCATCCGGTGCTAAAAGAAAAATGATAATATTAATCCTTGAGGTCGCTGGTATGAGGCAGTTGTGGTCCCATCATTCAAATAAGCTGGGTCACTGGTATAAAACAGTTTTAGTCCAAACATTTGTGAAATACTAATAATGTTTAGCTGTCACTGGTATGATATAGTTGTCATACAATCCTTTTAAAAAATCTAAAATTCTCTGGTCATTGGTGTAAAAACAGCTTTAGTCCAAATTTTCAAATACTAATAATATTTGGCTTTCGCTGGTAATCCTTCTGAGAAATCTAAAAATCTATGAGAAGTAATGAAATCAAACATTTAGGTAGATGAGAAAAGAAACCACATTAGTTAAGAAAATATCATATTTCACACTTTATCCTTAGCAGGATACAGTTTGAGATTGCAAAAAACCTCAGCACAAAGAAGCAACAAATATAGGAAACATCATGCAGGGGATCTGGTGAAGGCGGTGTGAAGGGGTGCATATGATTATCTTGAGCATGTGTGTGTGTGCATGTGAGTGTGTGCAAAGTAAGTCCGTGAAGCACTGTTGCAGCGCCCGTAGAGCTTTCTGGGGCTAAGGGTTTTGCTCAGGGACCCAACGACTGAGAATGATGGAACGGGGCTTCGAATGGGCACCCACATGACGAACTCTTACAATCTGAGCCAGAGTTACCTCTACTGATTTGCTCTCTTGGCATTCTCTATGATCTTCATGGCGTGGTCAGCTGAAATGGTTTTCCAAAGAGCCTTGAAAGAACTTCCCAGAGGTTCATTGAGAGACGGCCAAAGGATATTATCAGTCAATATTTAAGTTACTATTTATGTTTTAAACTATTTAAATTGATGTCACTCTGTTACCTATGTTTTGAGAATGTGTTTTAGAAAAAATATAATCTTGGACTAATTAGGCTCTCTCTTTTTCAGTTGTGTTGGGACCACAGCCATGGGTGTCAACACTAAAACTCCGGTACATACTTTCCTGGAACTTTTCAAAATAAATGCATTAACCTTCTTCCAGCACAGCCAGGAAAGGGGGTAACTGCGGACTTCCTGTGGCGCCATTACCCAAATAAAAGCCCCCACCTTTCCACAAATCTTTCTCTTCCACGCGGCCTTCCAGAGGTACCGGAAAGGAGAGGAAAGCGCGCTGATGTCTTTTGCTGGCTAAAAGACATAAATTCAACTGGATCCAAAGCCATACGATCATCAATCATATGCAAAGTTAAGTAGAATGAAATACTGTCTGTGTATCCGGTATTTTCATTCATGAACGGGGAAATTAAGGTGTAAGAGTTGCTTACATTTTCTCTTCGAGGCCCCACAGAAGCAAAACTGTATCAAGGAGAGATCCCGGTGGAGAAGCTGTTTCTACAAGCCGAGCCGCAAGGACGTACTACGGCTTGCACCACCGTGCCACGGTAACGAACAGCCGCCCAGCCCTCCGGAGCTAACGCTATTGCTCACAGAGCGAACGCAGAGGTTAGCTGAAAACCAACCGCTTGTTGACTGTGGACGTTTATTCGAACTTCATCGCCCTTGGACAACGTTTACTCACCATGGTCAGAGGTTAGGTTTGGGCAGATTAACAGTTAGGATGAAATAATCTGAACGTTTTCATTCTATGAAGTTTGTTTTGTGGAACCTGGCGATCTTTAGCGCTAGTAGGCTAGCCACGGCACGCGCCGGTTCCGTGTTCTTTGTATGTTTTACAGCTAAAATAAAGTTTATTAAAAGGGTGGTTTAAACCAGAACATTGCTCATAGCACGCCGTCTGCGCTTATGCATTTTAATCCTGGTACTTTAAAGGTATGTGTTGATTCTGGTGCTAAGCTATCTTCTAGCTTAGCACTTTAGCTAGCTTCTTTGTTAGCCCAACGGCCAGCCGGTAAGAACACGTGTGCTAGCATTAAGGCTAGTCAACAGAAAGGTTGTTAGTTTTCAAGCTAGTGAATAATAATCCCTGAACATCATTTGCTAGAGTTGATAACTAAGTAAACACCATAAAGCCCCATTTCTCCAGAAAGATTTGGCTCTTTTCCAAAATACTCAATAATATTTCTTCAAATATTATTTTAATAAATAAAGGCAGTTAATTAGACATCGTTGAGAATTAGTCATTGGTTTTATTCAGCAGATCATTATTTAAAACATTATTTTATTAAAATAATATTTAATTTGATCTTGCATTGTGAAGGGTTGTCTAAATGTTGCTGATTATTTTCTAAGTTAGTTCCAAAACTAACTTAACTTCACTTCCAGATTCTTCAAGATAATCCTTGGTTCTCAAACATAAACATTGCATGGTAATGTTGCATCACTCTTTTTGGTCATGATTTCTAATCATCTTTAATCAACTTGTTTATATTGTACATAGCCCATTAGTCTTCATTATTCTTTAATTCTGCTTGGTAGTTTAGTTGGATTGTTTTAGCATAGTAAAGAGTTTGTTGATTGAAATATGTTTGACTTTGAGTTGACTTATTTTTGTTAATACATTTTTGTATTTTAAGAAATTGTGTGAATACATTCCATATGTGTGCAGAGTTTATGCTGTTCAATAATGCCAGAGCTCGTCTCACACCTTTCTATTCTGTCCTACTACCATCTTCTTAATGGGGCTGGTATTCACAGGACAATCCTTAACAGACCGGAATATTATTTGGTAAAATATTAAAATATTAATATTAAATAATATTCTCAGATTAATATTTACAATAGTTGCATATAACTGTCCAGAAAGGAAAAACCTTGCAGGACCTGCTGCACAAACTTTCACTGTCCCTTTTGCAGCTCAACTTTGTTTAATCCCACACAGTTTGGTCTGAACAGCAGCTGGGCATAAACAAGTAAGCAGACCAGAAATTGTTAAAGTTCAGTTTTAAGCTAGTGTATTCAAAGTTTTGAGGCACCCAGCAAACTTAATTTGCATTTTACATTTTGCTTTTAAAAAGGAAGCCTGATGGCTGCAGGAATGAATGATCTTCAAGATCTCTCTGTACTGCATTGAACAGAGAAGAGCTGTCCAACACTATGTTCTGATCCATCAAGGTGCCATTAAGCATGAGCTGATATTGCTCAATCTTTCCATTGCCTCCCTCTGAATCAATCAGGGACACATGTCTGAAGTCATGTTTGAATTTCATGAAGTAATGATGTTATTATAACACAAAGTTCTTCAGGACTTGTATTAGATGTGGATGTGACTACATGTAATAGATGTGTATACATGTATTATAATTGATGTGGATACATCTATTATTAAAATTGTTTGCTGAATTTCTCAGATTTCTCAGGACTTGACTTTCCTGCTATCAGCTGAAGCACATGAATGTTTTTATGTATACACTATTACTTAATATATATTTCTGTGTAAGCATTTATTACTATTGTCAACATGAGGTGAGATCCTTCCATGTATCCATGCAGAAATTAATTAAATCCTCATAATTAAATCAATAAAATATGATTTGGAGTATGTTTTAATTCTTCTTTCTTTTGCCGAAGTGTATCACTATGATTGAGTTTAACAACAATCACATATGATGAAATGAGACCCTAATCTTTAGAGTATCAAATAAATAATGATCATATTACATGGATAAGATGTCATGAAACAGTGAAAGGAGTATATCTTCGCACTCTGGAACTGAGGACTGAAGAGGCCTGTATGGAGTCACACATTAAATGTGACTGTCTTATCTTTTTCAGAAGTCTTGACTGTCTTGTCTTTTTCAGAAGTAGAAAACTACAAGTATAATCAAAGGAAAATGTATGATGACTTTCTATTTCTCTACAATTATTAAATGTAATGAAAAGGAGTAATGTTAATCAGTTGTGATTTATGAATAAAAAGAATGAAGTGATGTTTTTTTTTAGCTGTAACTGGTGTGAGAGCAAGAAGCAGATAAATACTGTGTTAGAAAGCTTGAGGCTGAGCAGATAAGTAGGGCACCATGGTCTGGGAGCCAGAGGTGGCAGAGTCATAACATCAGGATGGGAGGACCAGAGGAGAGCCAGCTTCATGGAAACTGGGCATGGATGGAAGGTCAACGAGCAAGCTGAAGTCATAACAAGCATGGGAGTGAGAAACGAGAAGCCAGGTGCACGCTGTTTTTTGTCAGTCTGAAGTTTGAAAAACAGGCAAAAGTCATGGCACCAGGATGGGAGCGGGAGTCGTGAAGGTCAGAAAACAGGCAAAAGTTATAAAACACAGGGAGCCAGTTGCGGGCTGTTTAAACTCTGTCTACGGAGGCTGGGAGACAGCATCGAAAAGTCACGGTGACCACGTAACTCAATGATGGGAAAGCTATCTATGAAAACTGCGCCAAAGAAAGAAACGGGGTTGTTTCCTCACAGAAGATCAGCAAACAAGATCTGACGGAGAAAGAAGCTATAGATGAATCAGAAGACTGGAGACGCAGCCCCACTGACAATTCTGCATTATAAAAAGGATCAACCCGTGTGTCCTGAGAAGAGCTGCAACTCAAAATTGAAAATCTGAATTTCATCTGTTGCATTTCTACCAAGACAACTGAAGTGAACTTGGTCAGTGAACAACTGATTGCTCTAAGTTTCAGGCTTCTGGAAGTCCTGAACCAACCTCAATTACACCTCAAAGGTTCCCTTCAACTATTCAACCTCTGGAAGCTACCAACTTTTGAAACATATGCCACCAAAGTTTCTGTTTTTTTAAAGTTTTAAAGTTTTAAATTTAAACATTTGTTTTTTTCCAACTTGACCTTCGAAACCCCGAGCATCAGCGCCTGTCCACTTAGAGGAAGAAAACGGAAGATTTGCCTTTCACCCAAGAAGACAATCACTCGTCGCCTACTGAAGAAATCACTCCATTCGGATCCATGGTGAGCCTCCATCTCCAAAGCCTCTTCAGGCTTACCAGTTTCAGCATTAGGGAAAGATAGGTTAAGTTGATTGATTTATTTCTATTATTCAAATTATTAAGTTTTGCTGATTTTTAAGCTGTTACTGACCCCTGCAAAAGCATTACTAATTAAAGAAAGCATAAAATTCTAGATTTATTGTGGACAGTCAATTATTTGAGTCATCTTATTTTTGGGTTTTTCGTTAGTGGTAAAAAGTCTTGTTGCCTGGTTCCAAATGATTTTAGGAGATTTTTATAGGTTGCCTTAAGCCAAACTTGTTAAAACAATGCCCTTGGGACTCGTGCCGAGCCACTAAAATCAACCTAACCCATATACTAATTGCAAGTTGTAAAATAGGGAATGAGCAGCTGTTAACATAAGTGACTGTCGAGGAGTGGATGACTGCTGTGGGCTACTCAGTTGTCCAAGCCACCAGTTGAAGAAGGGCAAGACTTCTGGAAAAGATAGGCTGTTAGAGGTTAGGCGAGTCATTTCTCGACACGAGCTTAAACAGATTTTCCAGTAAACCTGCTTAGTAAGACCTTCCAGGTTTAGGGAAGTCTGGACCCGTTGGATGGAGAGCTGGACTGAGCAATCCTCTTAGAAATAGGGAAGTAGGAGGGAGGGGTTAGCTGATTGGACAACAAAACTATTTAGTAGTTTAATATAATAAACTTTCAAACTGTTTGGTATCGGGGTGCACTAAATCTCTAAACTATTACAATCAGTGCTTTAATTAGCTTTAATAGCTGTTGCTGAAAAAGACCTCAGGCTGAATTGAAATCAGAAGTAGCCTTTTGATACCCAAAGGTAAATTCTTCATATTTATTTGTGTGAAAATAAAATGAAAAAAATTCAGTCGGGAAAACAAGCGGTGTAGCACCGTGGGTCTGATTGTGCAGGCAATTTTACAGTCATCCAGCAGATGGCACTGTTGTAAAAACAAGCGGCCTAGAACTGCATGTCTGAACGTGCAGGACTGAAACTGTGGTTTCCAGTCTTCAGAGACATACTATTAGATTTTGTTGCCATTCCAGGGCGGCTGTGGCTTCCCTTAACAGTTCTTGTACAGATTTGGACATGGTGATTTCCCACTGTCTCTGAACACAATCTTCACACTCTCATTGTGTCACAGGAGCAATGCACACTGCTCCCTAATGTACAAGATGCGTAATGGTGCAGTCTGGGCCACTGACGTCACTCTCCTGCACTGCTTGGAATTGCAAAGTCAAATTGATTTATGTAACACTTAGTGTTTTCCGCAGGCATGAAAACAAAAACATTTTCCCCTCAGTTATTTATTTACGTGTGTTACACAATGAACAGTCTTGAAAAAGAAAATGAAAACGCAGTTTGAAATATCTATTAGCAATTTAATTTAACCAAAAGTGAATTTTGGTCACTTTTTGTTGAGACATCTTTTGAAAATGAAATGTTAAACGTTATTTTATTTATCATTTTAATTAATTTACAAATTGAGCAGTCTTGGAGAAGAAAACAAAAATGCAGTTTGAATTATTTATTTTTTTATTCATTTATGAGTTAAAAATTGCAGCTTCATTTTTAAAATGAAAAAGCATTTTATTAATACATTTTAATTTGAATATTGGGATACATTTGCTTCCATACAGGACAGAGTTATGAGGAAATATTGTTATTTCTTTACACTCAGTGCCATATGTCAGCACAAGGTCCAGAGAATGAAGACAAAGGTGGGTAGGTTTGCTAATGTTTTGAACAAAGCCATGAGTCCAAGGTAGCATTAAAGGCTATATTTAGGCTATCACTTTCAGTGTCAACATGAATGTTAAAATCCCTCACTGTAATAACCCTATCTGTATTTAACACTAAATCAGATAAGAAGTCTGAGAATTGATCTACAAATTGACAATAAGGGCCTAGTGGCTAGTACAAGACAACAAACCGAGGTGGTTTTAATGCCTTGCAATTTGGATGAGGAAAACTAAGGGTTAAATATTGAAAAGAGTTGTAGCTATTATTGGTCTGGGACTAATCAATAAATCAGACTGAAAGATGGTTGCTACTCCTCCTTCTCGCCAAGTATTTTAAGGTATGTGGAAATTTAAATAATTAGAAGGAGTTGACTCATTTATAGTACCATAATCCTCTTGCTGAAGCCAGGTTTCTGTGAGTCAAAATAAATCTATCTGATTGTCACAAGTCAAGTCAGTAACTAAGTCTTTGTTTTATATGCAAGCATTCATCCACAAATTCACACAGATTACTTAATTTAATAGACTATTCCTACAGTAAAAATAATAAGACTAATATATTATCTCTAGATGCAGAAAAGGCATTTGGCATAGTTAACTGGAAATGCTTGGTTGCAACCTTGAGTAAATTTGGTTTCGGAAACTCTTTCATAAACAGGTAAACAGATTATACACTTCCCCAACAGCCTGTATCAGGACAAATAACCAAACATCTTCCAGCTTCTATCTTTATAGGGGCACCAGGCAGGGATGCCCACTGTCCCCCTCATTTGCTATTTTCATTGAACCTCTTGCAGCAGCAATCAGGCCAACTAAAAATGTTAAAGGCATAAAATGCATAAATATTGAACATAAAATCAGTCTTTAGGCAGATGATGTAATACTTTTTCTCCAGCATTCACAAACCTTTCTCGCTCAGGTAATTGGATTGATAAATTCTTTATCAAAAGTCTCAGATTATTCTATAAATTGGTTAAAATGTACAGTTCCTCCAATTAATTGTTCTTTCACATTTCCGTGAACTCAACTACAGTCAAGGAATATTACATATTTGTAAAATTAAGATTTCAGACTTACCATTTATTAGCACAAATATAAAATGACATGTATGCTTTAAAAGCTCAATATCAGCTCCTCTCTTACAGCATGGTGGGAGAATCTAAAAATCACAGGATCTTCACTAGTCCCATGCAGACACCCGTCTGAACAACCCTGACATCTACAAAAACCAAATTATATATAAACTTTACAGATTGGGGGAGTGAAGGAATTAAATATCTGGAACATATATTTGACGGATTTCAGTTCATCCTATTTAACAGATTAAATATACAATATGATATTTTTAGAATATCAACAAATTAAATCTATAATAAAAAAGAAATTTAGGCCCAATACTGTTGGGTTATAAATACCATAAAGTGTACTAGAGTTCCTTAATCTCAACCCCCACAAATTACTGCCTAAAATACATAGAATACTGTCTAAAAGAGATGAATCAATATCCCTTCCTATTATAAAATGGGAGACAGATTTATCAGTCATCTTTGGGCAAATATTCTGATCTCAGATATGTTTAAGAACCTTTAAAATGACTAGTAAGCCCAGTATAAAAACCTTGTTATAAGACAGCCTCTGCCTCCACATCAGATCATTCTTTCTGGGCTCGTTTAATCGGCTCCCTCCTTTTGGGGAATGTCTGGGTTTGTGGCTTCTGGGGTGTCCCTGGGTTGGGGTCGCTGGGAGTCTGGTGCCAGGGGCTTTGGCCCCCACCAGGGTGGGGACTTGGTGGCTCTCGTGGGTGACATGGTGGCTGCATGCGATGCTTTTGTGGGACCTGTGCCAGTGGACATAGGTTACTGGTCTGGTGGCTGTGCTGCTCCTGGGTAGATCTGGGGTGGGCTCGGGGGTCCAGGGCCATATCACCCTCAGCTGATTGGCTGCCTTGGTGTTGGTGGGGGCGTGTTTTGTCGCTCCGCTGACCTGGCTGTTGCTGCTATCTGATGCCGGGCTGGGGGGCATCATAGACTGGGCTCTCCGTTGACTAGGCCCTTTGGGTTTGGGGGTTATTGGGTGTGTTGGTTGTGTGCCCTCCTTTGTGTGGCATATTCTTGTTGCACTGAGCCACACTCTTGGTCGTCGCTGCACACTTCCAGCTGGCTCCTCTTCGTTGGGGGTCGGTGGCTTCTCTGGGTGGGGGACAGGGTGTCGGGGCTGGGGATTGGGGTGTTCCAGGTGGGCTGAGGGTGTTGGTCCCTCAGGCGGTCTGCCTGTCTCCACCACGAAAGAAAGGGGAGCACCTCCTGGGTCCGGGGGCTAGTTGTCCCTCTAGGGTATTGGTATCTGCTTGGCCTTGGAGTAAAGAGTATGTATGAGGAGTGCGAGTGTGTGTGTACAACGTCCATTGTTGTGGGTCTTTACATTGGGTGTGTGGGTGTTTTTATGTGTACGCATGACGGTGGGAATGTGTGATTGTGACTGTCTGTTTGTTTTTGTGTCAGGTTGGGTCTTGGGCTGTTCCCTCTCCTGGATCAGTTTAGCCTCCCCATCAAATGTGTAGCCTATTTCTTTTCCACCACACTCCTTACCGGTAGCTGGTGTCTCTGCCCGCTGGTGTATTGGTGGTTCTCGATGTCCAGGGCTGGGTGCTTTGGTGTGTGCCACCTCACTCCTGGTGGCTGCTTGCTGGGGCCAGGGCCCCCTCGCTCTGTCAGGTCTCTGCTTGGGAAGTGATGTGTCACAGGGTCCCAGGTCTCTGGGTCCATATCTGGATCTGCTCCGGCATTGACGGCTGTCAATGGGGCCTGTGGACTCATCGCTGCAGCTCCCTGGGGCTTCTGCGCTGTGGCTGCTGGGTGGTTTCCCTGGAACTCTCATCTGCTTTTCTCTGGGGGGGTTGCGATAGTCCCATGCTGTGGGGGACCTTGGATGTCTGTGGCTCAGATCTCCTCCATGTCTGTCTTGGGTCCAGGGAGGCAGGTATGTGGCTTCTCACACTGGCTATTGCATATTTTTATGGAGAAACCTTATATACACAAGCGAGCTCACACTTACACCCACAGGTGTTTGGCTTCAGGTGTTAACAGATTCACAGATGTTATATATTGAGCCACAGTTACCACTAAATACATCTTGTATTCATTAGTACCATGCACGTTTTGGTAACAATGCTGTTGTTGTGCAGTGTGGAGAACAAGTATTTCATACACTTCCGATTTTGCAGGTTTTCCCAATTGCAAAGCATGTAGAAGTCTTACATTTTTATCATAGGTACTCTTCAACTGTGATTGACAAAATCAAAAACAAAAGTCCAGAAAATCACATTGTATCATGTCTAAGTAATTAGTTTAGTAATTAGCATTTTATTGGGTGACATAAGTATTTGATACATCAGAAAAACAAAGTTAATAGTTGGTACAGACACCTTTTTTTACAATTACATATGTCTGACATTTTCTGTAGTTCTTGGCCAGGTTTGCACAGACAGCAGCAGGGATTTTGGACCACTCCTCCATACACATCTTCACCAGATCCTTCAGGTTTCAGGGCTGTTGCTGGGCAATACAGACTTTCAGCTTCCTACAAAGATTTTTTATTGAGTTAAGGTCTGGAGACTGGCTAGGCCCCTCCAGGACTTTGAGATGTTTCTTAGTTGCCCTGGCTGTGAGCTTCAGGTCATTGTCATGCTGGAGGACCCAGCCAAGACCCATCTTCAATGCCCTTACTGAGGAAAGTAGGTTGTTGGCTAAGATCCCCGAAGATCCATCCTCCCCTCAATAATCGTCCTGTCACCTTTGCAGAAAGGCATCCCCAAAGAATGATGTTTCCATCTCCATGCTTCAGGGTAGGGATGGTGTTCTTAGGGTTCTCATCCTTCTTCTTCCTCCAAACATGGCGAGTGGAGTTTAGACCAAAAAGCTCTATTTTTGCCTCATCAGACCACATGACCTTCTCCCATTCCTCCTCTGGATCATCCAGATGGTCATTGGCAAACTTTAGATGGGCCTGGACATGCACTGGCTTGAGCAGGGGGACCTTGCATGTGCTGCAGCACTTTAATCCATGGCGGCGTAGTGTGTTACTAATGGTCTTCTTTGAGACTGTGGTCCCAGCTCTCTTCAGGTCATTGACTAGGTCCTGCCGTGTAGTTCTGGGCTGATTCCTCACCTTCCTCATGATCATTGATGCTCCATGAGGTGAGATCTTGCATGGAGCCCCAGACCAAGGGAGATGGACCGTAATCTTGAACTTCTTCCATTTACTTATAATTGCCCCAACAGTTGTTGCCTTCCCACCAACCTGCTTGCCTTTTTTCCTGTACCCCTTCTCAGCCTTGTACAGGTCTACTATTCTATCATTGATGTCCTTACACAGCTCTCTGTCACAGTGGGGTTTTGGGGTAGACCAAAGCGCAGACAAGAGCTCGGGCGCAGCATTTCAACTGGCAGTCTTCAGCTTTTTTCAAAAAATATCAAAACGTAACAAAAGCACACTGCAGGTACTGACCAGAGTCTGGATCCAAAAAATTTACAAAAATCTGTAACACTGCAGGAACATGGCATGAACGAGGGTAGTGAGCGTGAGCGAACAGGCAGAACAGAGTGTGAACAAACAGAGGAACCAGCAGGGAACAAAGAGCACAGACCAACTAATATACAGGGAGACGTGAGAGGAGAACAAAGGACAGATAATCAAAGAGACACAGAACAGGTGTAGCAAGGAGACAGGGAGGCTGAAGGGACAGGTGGAACTGATTAACCAATAAAGAGAAACATAGACCTAAGCAGAACAATAGACTAAGATAAAATAACCAAAACATAAGAAATCTAGAATAACCAAGAGGTAAAGGAAACAGAGGAACTGGAAGGAACAGCCGAATAACTAGAACCTAAGGCCTAAGCAAAAGGAGACCATAAAGAAACCCTGACTACAAAAGTAAACACTGATAGAACAAACTGAGAATGAAGCAGAGGAAATGAGGACTAGAATAAAAGTAAACAGTAACTAAAGCTAACCTATAAAAGGAGGGACTGGAGAATAAAGATAAATTAGAGGAAACAGAGCTAAGAGGGACAATGAATGTAAAGGGGACAAAAACTGAGTAATTAACAACTAAAAGAGGAAAACTAATGACGAGAGGAGAACACACTGGGAGGCAAAAGGAAACCAGAACTGTCAGAACACAGAAAGCAATAAACATGATTGCAAACCTACAAACAAGAAACATCTAGCAAAACAAAACACAAACAAAGTCCCAAATATGACATCCTGACACTCTCTGGTTTTGGCCATTGTGGAGAGGTTGGGGTTTATTTGATGATCCAGGTGTCTTTTATACAGATAATGAGTTCAACCACTGTATATGTTTCTGCAGGTGTAGAAGCAGTTTTCTAGGGTGTTATCTTGTATTATCTTTAACCTTCTTTCTTTATTCTTTTCTCAATCTCTCATTTATTCCTGTTTGCCCCACCTCTCCCTCTTTCTTGCTTCTTTTTTCCCCCTCTTTGTTTCTGTCTCTGTGTGCATTGCAATTGAAGTAATACCAAAGCAGCTTCTAATAAAGTTTATTTTATAAATATAAAGTGGAGCATTTTAGCGTTAGCAGTAATGCTCCACTTGTGCAAATAAATCTGTTGGGCTTCTTCTTGGTACTCAGACAACAATTCTGAGTGCTGCTCTGCTGAACAGGACATGGTAAAAAAAGAAAAAGAAAAGTGCTCTTGTTTCACTCAAACTAATTTCTTACTTTTTTACCTTTACAGTTTTTTTTTCACATGAAGCCAACCTGGTGCTATGTGAAAAGGTAGTTGCCCTCTTTTGTTAAATAATCATTTACCTGAGATTAACTACACATTTTAGAAAACTGAGCTCTATTTCAATATATATCAGTCTGAAAAGGGTTACAAAGCGATTCCTAAGCCTTTGGGACTTCAGTGAAAGACAGTGAGAGCCCATATGCATAAATGGATAAAACACAGAATACCGATGAACCTTCCCAGAAGTGGCTGGACTATCAAACTTACACAAAGAATGTATCAAGGACGTCTCCAGAAGGTGACATATGACCCAGGAAAACATTTGAAGCACTGAAGCCCTCACCCGCCTCAGTTAAAGTCAGTGTTCAGTTAAGAAAACAGAATGGCCAAAGACTTTAAGAAATATTCTCAGGACTTGTAAGAGAAAAGTGTAACTTTTTCTAACTTTTTGAAAGATGTACTTAATGCTACATTTGTTAGTGGCAAAGCATAAAATAAAATAGTACATCAAATATTGTAGTGTGGTCGTCTGGGGCTGCTTTGCTGCTTCAGGACCCAGAAGGCTGGCCATTATTGATGGCTCCATGACTTCTGCTCTTTACTAAATAATCCTGCGGGAAATTTTCCAGTCATCAGTTTGTGACCTTGTGCTCAAATGCACTTGGGTTATATAGCTGCACAATGATCTGAAGCACACCAGAATGTCCACCTCTAAATGACTGTTATTGCTGCCACCAAGAGTGGCAAAAACAATTGTTAGGGGGCAATTGCTAGTTCACGTTCAGCCAGAGTAGTCTGGATGACATTTTCTTTTAAAACCTGCTTTTTGTATTAATTGAGGTTATATATGTCTGACATTGAAATTGTCTCACAACACAGCTCTTAGTTCCACAGAAAAATTGATAAATGTATAGAATAAGGTTGTATGCAAAAGTTCTGGATGGAAGGTAAAACTATGTTTAAACAGACACAGGCTGATCATTTTCACAGCAGAATGAGGATTCAGAAATAGCATTAATCCTAAAAGAGCCAAGACCTTGAACTCATTTGCCACATCTCTTACTGTCTGTCTGTCACATTTGTCTCCATCCTTATTAGCAGCAAGGTTTTCTATCTTATTACATCAGTTACTTATAGATGGGACTCAAAGGCAAATGTGTACCTCTGATTTGTCTTTCATGTTTTCCCCTCTCATTCCACTTCCCCTTGCCTGTCTCTTAGATGGATGGCAGGGGTTTGTCGATGACAGTCAGGGGACTCCAGAGGTTTAATTGGAAACCGAACACTCTTTCAAAAACTCTGGGATTATATGAGAGAAAAACATGAGTGGTGGATGTGTGGCAGTGAGACTTTTAGGGAGGAGGAAAATTTTGTTTTTCTTTAGAAAAAATGTACGTTTATTTCCAGAAATGAAAGGACCTATGTATTTCCTGTGGGAGTTTGTGTGTGGATATTATATGTATCATGTACATTAGTTTCAGCTCCCCAGTGGTCAGATACCCTTTCTCTAAATGTTACTATTAGTTGATGAGGACTAGATTGAGTCTGACAGCCAGTACGTTCTGTTCCATTAAGTAGAAACAGTCAGCTTCCCATGGAGAGTTATGTTTACCGTCAACCACAACAAGCACACACACTGTGATTATTACCATTGAGACCTGTGCCTTGAACAGACAGGCACAACAGCACACAATAGATATTGCCTCTGAAAATTATAATAAACAGGAAATAAGGGCATAATATTCCCAGTGCTGTGGTCCGTCACAGTTTGTTGAGTCAGATTTGAAGAGGAAAATGCCAGTGTATAAAGGAAGAAAATTAGCTGTGAGTCGGAGTCTGTGAACGGCTCAACTGCTGGATGGTTGGATGGTCATTCAGGCTGAAAACTGAGCTCTGTGTTCGCTTGAACAAAGCTGGAACCAGGCTCTCTTACAGAATACTACTGCCACCTGCTGGCCAGAGACAAAACAGAAACACAGCTGCATGTTTGTGTGTGTGTATGTGTGTGTGTGTGTGTTTGCATGCATGGTTCAGTCTTACAAAAAAAAAAAAACTTGAAGAATGTACGAATAAATAATCATAGTTGACGTGCTGCCTCGGAGGAAGGACAAAGCAATGAGCAGAGATTATCATCACTGATTAAAATGCAAGAGGTATACTTTGAAAAGAATTGCATTGCTTAAAACTACTGATTTATCTGGAAGGAACCAAATTAACAGTACATACAGTGATAAAGAGGGTATGAAAAAATTGCTAATCGATACAAACACCTACACTCACCAGCCACTTTATTAGGTACACCTGTTTAACTGCTTGATAACACTAATAGAGAAGAGAAGGCATCTAAAACCAGTAATGATGACTTACTGAAGTTAAAACCAAGCAGCATAATTGGAAATAAAGAGGATTAAATTTACTTTGATTTAAAATGGTAGAAAGACAACAACAGTTTTTATCACCGCTAAATAAAACAATGCCTGGTCAGATGAGGATAGAATTCAGTTGCAACATGCTGACAGTAGGGTCAGAATTTGGTGTAACCAACATGAAAGCATGGATCTATTAAGCTTTTAATAACAGTTCCAGCTGGTGGTGGGTGTATGATGGGGGGGAGATCTAAGGGATCTTTTTGTCCCTAATAACAACTGAGCAGTAGTTAAACACCACAGCCTGCCAGAGTATTGTTCTTGACCATTTTAATCCATTTAAGACTACAGTGCACCATTTTCAGAATGCTACTTCCAGCAGGATAATACAACATGTTACAAATTTCAGTCCTCCCAAACAAGTTTCTTAAACATGCTGATAAATTCACCATAATCCAGCTCCTCCACAGTAACCAAATCTGAATCCAGTAGAGCAACTTGAGGATGTGGTAGAAGGAAACTAACATCATGGTTGCAGTCGTCTAATCTACAGCAACTGTGTGATGTGGTAGTATAAGTATGGACCAGCATCTCTGTGGAATGTTTCTGACACCTTATTCAAATCAATGCGACAAAAAAATATCCCATTCAGACTGCAAATTTATCATCAAATCACCTCAAATCCAAGATGGTGTCTGTATAATATGCTGTTGATGCTTTTTTTGCATATATTGGAAGCACATTACCTCATCTGGTGGTCAGAGTAATGTCTAATTTTATTACTTTGAATACTAAATACCTAAATTTATGTTTTATTTGTTTAGAATCTGCTTTACAGTAGAAACCCTTTTTATAAATAATCGTAAAAAACAATAAAAATCATTCAATAAGGGATTAAGGCAGGACTGAAGGGAGAGGTGCCACAATGCCTAGGATTGCATGATGCCGGTGTGGTTAGCACAGCTGTTTTCAGAGCACGAGGTTGATGGGATCAAATCTCAGCTGGTGTGGAGTTTGCATGCTACTCCTATTCAAGTCCAGGTGGTCTGCAGGTGCTTTGATTTATTCACAGGGTTCAAATAAATGGCTATTTAGTCATTTGGTGGCTCGACTGCCATAAGATGGTAAAGTGTGCCTGGCTGTTGATTGCTTCTTAAACTTAGTGTTGGTATGATGGGCCAGTCCAAGGTGGATTCCACCTGTCCACAGTTGACCACAGCAGATAGGCAATGGAGTTGAAAAGATATAGAAAATAGATGGATGTTAGACTGACAGCACTATATTCCCTTTGTCACTGCAGCTTTTTTAATGTATGTTATGACCCTATTTAGACCTTGCTAAGGACATCACCAAATTGTTTTTTTAAAGATGTTTTTCTTCCCTTTTACAAACTAGCACCCCTAAATGTTTACACTATAATGCAGTGATAGGTTTAATAATGAGGGTGGGATAATATTTCTTATTATGGTCAACATAAAATATCAGTAACATAGCTTTCAGCGATTTCATAATTAAAGAAAGGCTAGTTTATCCTGAATGTAACCTTTTTTTAAATCCACTTTCAAAATATTGGCTCATCACACTATAATACTCATAGCCAGTTAATATTGGCTCATACTGTTCCACGTATACTATTTTAGCTCTTGTAGTTATATTTGCATATCTTAATTTTTTGTTTATCTATACAAGTTGATTTTTTATATTTGAATGTATTTTTATGGTTATTTAACATTAAGATTTTGTACATGTTATGTCATACCAAACAAATCCAAATTCAAATATAGGTTTGAAGATTTGAAGATACATAATTTATTAAAAGAGGAACATTTACAGTTTTGGCCCCTGTTCTTTGTCATATCTTCTGCAGTAAATACTGGCATGCTGTGGGCCAAATCCTGAGTGATAGTAAATCATATTTGTCTTATTAGTGTTGTGACTAAATCACAATTTGTTGGCTTCTGTTTACCCAGCTGCTTTTTTACGAACAAGTATTTGTATGTAACTACATTAGAAATTTAACCCATTAAGCGCAGTTTACACAACGAAAGATAATTACATACAGTAAGCTTGTCATCCTAAACAACACACCACCCCCGCTGAACACCTTCTCTTTTCCTGACAGCCTTTACAACACCTGAGGGCCAGAGTTTTACCTAATGGGCTTTGTATATGTACAGCACTTTATAAACTCCGTACAAGAAAACTCCAGAAAGAATAAGAACTGCCTTTAAAGAAAGGCATGTATATGGACTTGGTTCATCTCCTCCAAATCTCCACCATCATTTTAAATTAGTGTTATACACAACAATTTTCTAAATGGAATCTGGGATGAAATACCTAAAAGGGCAGGAATCAATAAGAACTGATTCCTGCTAGACAGAGAGTAAAATGTGCAGGAATGTGGGTGCAGTGGCATTGTTGCTTGGTTTTGTGCTGTCCAGAAACAGAACATGGGAAATAGAATAAAAATACTCACTGATACACTCAAACTCTCACATACACTCTAAGAGTGGCTAAAGTAACAAAAGGGAAGGTCATCAGAGGTAGGACATTTCACAGATCAAAAGGTCAATTGGGAACATGTTAGTGTCAAGACTGGGTATGAAAGGAGCATCCTCGAAAGGCTCAGTCATTCACAAACAAGGATCAGTCGAGGTTGTCCACTTTGTTACCAACTGTTTGAGCAAATAGTTTAAGATCAATGTTTCTCATTGTACAATTGCAAGGAATTTAGGGATTTCATCATCATGACAGACAAAAAGGTCTTTAAATAAATATTAAATAATTTATCCATATTATTGCACAACAGGGTGTTGGAACAAAAAAGTGTCCGTTTCAACTGGTCTATAATGACTATCCTGAACAGAATTATCTCACTATTTTCTGCTGTGTAAAAATAAATGTTGTCAATCTATAAGAGCTATTTACAGGAAAGAAATATGCACCTTGTTATTCAAAAATAATGTAAATCATAACCAAATGGTTTTCACCTGGACATGCTTTCACTGATGGTGCTGCATGAACTCCCAATTCACCATTTACCCCTTTTAGACTATTCCTCTCAACCTGCTTCTGGTCTTAATGCAGCTTACATACCTGACACAGGAAATTTTGTTTAATCATGATTATTATGCCTAATGTTACTTATATTCATCATACTTAAATTTATGTAAATTTTTTGTGGTAAAATAGGATTGGCAATATATACTAATATAGCATTTGCTTGACAGCAAAAAAAATGTTTTTTTTTATGCAACTGTAAACAAACTTAGGCAGTAATGGGTTAAATGCTTTCTGCAGACATAAATGCGCCAGCCTGAAATGTTCAGAGATTTTTTGATATCTCGAGGATAAAGATTTCAAAAGACCGACTAAATAATTTTTATCCCCTTGTAATTTTAACAGTGAATAAATTTGAAAAAGAAAACAAGATAACAAAGAATAAATGTTTCATACTTGTGCTCTGCTGTGCCCAGAGGCGTGCCAAAAAAAAAAAAAAAAAAAAAAAAACATTTATAGACAAAATAAAAATGGTATCCTGTAAATTCTGAACTTTGATATTTTCTATTCTGTGTGGATATTTTCATAATTTGTTTTGAATTTTTTTAGAATAAAACAAATAAAAGTGATTTCTTCATTCATCATTCTAAGCATGTACAGTAGTTTGCACTGCAATTACAATTGTTATAGTACCAAAGCCAACTGATGTTTTGGCTTCTGCATGTATCTTTGGTTCAAAGCAGGGGTGAATGGTAATGTGGTCATCTGTTTTCTCTTGAAAAAAAAAATTCAAGTTACTCGTGCGTCATAAAGTTGTTCTGCCAACATGGTAAATGGACTGAACTTATATAGCACCTTTCCGGTCATGCAGACCACTCAAAGCTTTACACTGCAGCCACATTCACCCAATCATTCACATTCATACACCGATATGCAGATTGGACTGGAGGTTAAGTGCCTTTCCCAGAAGAACATTGACATATGGCAGGAGGAAGCTGGAATCAAACCCTCAACCTTCTGATTGCAAGATGACTACTCTTCCGACTGAGCCACAGTCATCTGTAATATACCTGTTTCTCTAGATGATATGGCACAGATGACAGTTTGCTTACTTTTGACTAATTAAATTTATTCATATTGGACTTTTTTATGACCTTTTAAGCTTTAATGTAAGCTTTGGTTTTAGAATCCTACTGTTTTCATTTCTATGTTTTAACATATTGTTGTACTGGATGCTGTGTTGGACCACTTGTTTGCTGAGTATTGGATTATCTGCACGTTGTTGGACGTCACTGTGCCCCTCCAATGGCATCGGCCATTTTGTACCCAGGACAGCCCGCTCCTACATATCCCATCGAGCATTGCGACTGATATGACTGGGCGTCCCCAGTCTGACGTCACAGGATGCTATATAGGAGGCGCTCATGTTTGAAAAGACGCCTTCCGCTGGAAATGATCTGGTGATTGAAGCGCACCACTTTAAGAGAAGAACTCTGTGAAGAGTTTCATTCATTCTCTCTCGTTGGACAACGAACTATTCATAACTGAAGTCTGTGGACTAAGAAGGCCGCAGAGTTCACTTTTGCCGATCGAAGACGTGAGTTAACACGTAACTGAGAACACGGAGAGACGAACCGCTACCGTGTTTCATTTTCAAGTCGACTTTAATGGTCAGATCATATTTTTCCTTTTTGTCAAGAAGACCGAAGGACAAAGACTGACCGTTCCCCTGAAGTTAATTGTGGACGCACAATTAACTCAACCCCACGTTTCCTCGCTCGAATTCCCTCGCTCAGGAAGAAGACGACACAAGTAAAACCCATTTCTTTTTTTTATTTCTTTATTAGAAGGCCTGGGCAGGGTCAGAGGTTGTAGAAGCGATCAGAATCGCTGGTTAGGATCTCATGTGTTCTGAATAATATGTGCATGTAACCTTGCTTGTTGAAACTTTGATGTGTTATGTGATATCGGGACCCGCCGTGTCCCCCAGAGCTGTTTGTGTTTACTATCTGAACGCGGGTGCGTTGCAAAACTGGACTGTTAAAACGACCTCATGGTAAAATTCTCCATTTTACCTTTGTCTTCAATCTCACTGTGCTAGCTTGCCGCCAAAAGTTATCAATCCTTTGTGTTCAGGAGTAAAGGGGGAAGTTTTATAATCAGAAGATCATAAAAGACACTCTAAGCTGCACGCTGCACTACAACCCCCCCCCTACCGTTTGTTGATTTTGCTTATTTAGATGTGTTTACCCCTGTGTGTGTAGAATTTTGCATGTAGAGTAGGTGGAAGATAAAGAGAGAGCGTTTGGTGTTTCATTGTGTGCAAAAAGTGATGTGTCAGTCAAAATAAGGTTCAAGTTCCACACGTTTCGGCAGAAACGGTTGATTAAACAGTGACATCTCCGGCAATAGTTATTAACTATTACGGAGTATTCAACGGTTGTAATTGTCAGAGGCGTTGAGCCACGATTACAACACAAGAAATATCTCTGGTCTCGATTCGTAAATGAGGATTTATGGTTAAGAAATTGATTTTGTCAGATTATGATTTGTAATTATAATTATTGATCAAGATTATTCAATCAATAATCATACTCCCAACAGCTGGGATTAACACTTTGTTTTTCACCTCAAGTGTAACATCACAAAACCAAAAGCCTTTAAGCAACAACCACTTCAGTGTGATGTGTGATAGGCTGTGACCTGCTCATACAGTCAAATAAGAACATTGCTGACCTAAATGTGGACATTTGCGATTTTTTAAAGAATTCTTGACAACACCAGTCTCTGCTCTTCCTCAAAAACAGAGTCAACGTGGACAGGAGTTGTGGTCAGGGGACATAAGAGAGGCTGAGGCAGCTCCAACCACTCATAGCTCTCACATCTGTCAAAATAATTTCCTTTAATCAATTCTCCTTCTGTGGGGCACCTGAAACCCCCTGTTTTATAGAATGACCATCTTTGACAGCTTCTTGGCAGTTGATCCATCACGATGCACCAAAAATCCACCAAAGATCCACCATTCCTGGTTGGGAGTTCTACTGATGTGTCTCCAAGACATGCTCTGCCAGAACCTTAAGGTCTCCTGTCTGAAAGAGTTTTTACAAAGTCAAGACAAGCTTATTATATAGAACATCTGAAAACAACCAAAGTTGATCAAAGTGCTTTACATGGAAAAAGATCAACATTTCATAGAAAACAAGCAAAAATAATTAGTAAAACTTGCACAACAAACAGATGTCCTGGTTTATTAGAAATGAAAACCAGTGAAAATAACCTTGTTTCAAGCAGAGATTTGAATTGATCAATTGTTTCAGCTTCTCTAATTTTGAAAGGCAGGCTGTTCAAAAGTTGTGCTCCAGTGAACTTCCATGATTGGCCTCTGTGAGGAGCCCTAGAGGTCCTGGCCCAACAGACATTTCCACAAGCCATTCCATAATGGATCACACTGTTCTTCTTCCCTTCATCTCCCTTTAACTCCCACTACTCTGATTGTAGAGAACAGCATCATTAGGACAATCTGATTTATTTCAACATGATTACTCAGTGCTTTCCCGATGCCATGTCTGGATATGCCTGTTTGTTTTCTAGACAAATGTATCTGATTTTCACAGAGTCTATTCTGTGCTTACTGAATGTTTGTTTGTCTTATGCCTCATTAGTACCTACTTAGCATGTTTTGTCTTGGGTCAGTTCTACTCTACACTGTTTGGTTCAGTTTCCATTACAACTGAGTAATTCAATTACATTTTATTCAGTTTATTTATATAACACCAATTTACAACACATGTCGTCTCAAGTCACTTCACAAAGTCTTGTGAAGTACCATCACAGTGTGAGTGTCATCAATAGCAAGGCGGTCCCACAGGCCAAAAAAGCAATGAGATGTGAATTGTAGTGACACAAACACCACAACAATGGAGGAAACTGTCGCTTGGTCTATAAGTTTTAGTCAAACTCAGTGAAAGTAGAGAGTCAGAGAAGGCTGTGGACAGCAAGGCGAAGCCCTCTACAGTACAGGAGAGAGTAAGGGTAAGCTAACGCTACTTAACGCTAGTTTGTTTTAGTGGTTGTATGCACGTACAAAGATTTACCGGTTAAAGATATTAATTATTATAATATGTATGCTGTGACAAGTGGTGCTGCCCCATTCCAAATCAGTGACCAACAGTGTTCTGACGTTGCGTTTTCAGCATGACTTGGCATGGTGGAACCGCAAGCAAGAAGGTACTAAAAATAGTAATGGTTCCACTTACCAGTTACTAATAGAGAAGTCTAAAATGTGAGTAGAGCTGTATTGAACTGTGCTGAGTATGGACAAGTGGAAAAGAGCATTAGATGTAATGACATAACCCACTGAAAACCTTAACAGATAAATGATGACTTTGGGAAATCACAGATGTGCAGCCGACATATAATGCAGCAACTGTTTGACGTTATCATGGAACAAAATTACCAAAGAATGTTGCTGACACAGTTAATTGTATGGCGCAAAGAATTAAACACTTCTGGAGGTACATAAAAGAGAAACAAATAATGTACAAGCAAGGTGTACCTTTACAATGGCTTGTTAGTGTAGATTTTAGATTCATTCAAAAGGTTTAAAAAAAATGATGAAATTCTTACAATGTGTTTCACACTTGGAATATGCTGGGACAAAGCTTTAGTTTAATTTCTAATGACTCTTCATATGAACTCAAGCAGTTGTTACTGACCTTTACATATTATCCTTGTCTTGTTGTAAACTGTTGCTCTGTTTTACTGGCTGTATTTTGGTTCATTGTGTTGTGTACACCTCAGCACCATTTGAACCTTAGTGGGTATCTCAGTGATTAAATAGGGTCTGTTTTTCTTTCTTAGGAAGGTTTAAGATTATCAAGAAACAGCTGTTCTCCAATCCTATTTCAGAGATTGAGTTGGTTGTACATTCTTCCAATGTACAACCAACAAAAACAATGTTTTGACAAATAAAAATCAAAAGTGAGCATCTGTGAAAAGATTTTCAGCAAGGTTTAGATCTAGAATTTGACAGACCTTCACGCAGAGTAGGGGTGTGCAAAGTGCTGCCCAGGGGCCATTTGCGGCCCCTGGACTAATTTTGTTAGGCCTGCCAGCACAGGTGGAGGATGTGGTTGGACACTTTCTATTTTATTTTGGGCAAGATTATTACAGTCAAATTAAAATCCTCTTACAATGGGAAATGTTGAAAACACAAAATATTTGTCTTTTAATAATCAGGCTTTTTGCATTCTCTTTAATTTCACTGAAAAAGGGCCACATCTATCCAGTGACTTTCATACAAAAGCAGATTTTGCTGCATCCCAATCTGCTTTAACTTAGTAAAATACATTGAGGCCTTTCAAAGGAGTGACTCAAATCCTGTTCTTATTGCCGGGACTAAATTGGTCCTATTTAAGTCAAATCCAAAAGTATGATTTACACATCCCTTTCCTGGAAAATCTCTGACTACTCGATTAAAAGATTACTACTGTTAGAGTTAAAAAGCTGATAAATACAGACAAGTGTGAAATAAGACACAAGGTGAACCAAGTAAGTTTGACTTGCAAGGGAGAGACAGTCCGCTGCAGAACAGCGACTTCGTTCTCACAAAGGAAGAAGTCCTTGCACCAGCCTTTTATCCTCAACTCACATTCTGTTAGGGTTTTTATGACTTTTTGTATTGTTTATCACTCATCTAAGTGCTTTTCCCTCCTTACATGTTGCAGGAAGGGAGATGGTCACAAGAATGAGTTATGCTTTTATTACTAGCAGCATCTGGGGGCTATACACCAGGTGCCCACTTTCCACTTCCTCTGTTTGTTTATAATCAAGACAAATTAACCCTAACCTTTCTGAGCCGAGAAACCCCTTCACTTTCCAGAGCGATTCCAGATGTCCCGAATCCACATACATTATTGCAAACATTAACTCCAGATAAAAAATATTTCTCAGTGGTAGATCTTAGCAATGCTTTCTTTACAGTACCACTGCATGAAGAGTCACAGCATTTATTTGGCTTTCAGTTTAAAGGGAAAAAATACACTTACACCAGACTACCACAAGGCTTCAGTGAAAGCCCACATGTATATACACAAGCCTTAAGATACTCTATGAGCACCTGTGAGGTGCCTGAACATAGTCAAGTCCTGTTGTATGTAGATGATATTCTCATAGCTTCAGACACTCAACAACACTGTGAGGAAGCTACTATAACAGCTTTGAAACATCTCTACCAGACGGGCACAAAGCCTCTAGGGATAAACTGCAGTTTTGTAATGAGAAAGTGATTTATTTGGGACATATGTTATCACAACATGGTTGCTCCCTCCTAAGCAGCAGAAAAACAGCCATACAGGAAGCTCCAAAACCACGAACTAAACAACAAATGATGTCCTTTCTGGGACTGTGTAATTTTTGCAGAGAATGGCTACCAGACTATGCAGCCATTGTACAACCCTTGCAATCTATGATCTATGGCAAAGACATGACATTAAAAGACAAAATCATATGGACTAAGGAAGGAGAAGTAGCATTCACAGAGCTAAAAAATCTGCTTCAAACAACAGTCACCTTAGCTCTGCCGGATTATAGCCAGCCTTTCACACTTTGTGTAGATGCATGTAAGGGTTATATGAAAGCTGTATTAACCCAACCATTTGGCTCCAAAAACAGACCTTTAGCATTTTATTCTAAAAAATTGGATTCGGTGGCATCTGGATTTCCAAATTGTCTGCAGAGCTGCATCGCAGCAGCAGAAGCTGTGAAGCAGACAGCTGAAATTGTGTTGTGCACACTGAAAGTTCCTCATTCAGTGTCACTTGTATTGCTACAAACTTCACTTCCTTTCTTGACTCATGCAAGGCATATTACATTGACCTCATTGTTACTCTCACAACCAAATATAACTTTGCAAAGATGTGGTCCACTGAACCCTAGCACGCTAATTCCAACAGCAGAAGATGGGAAACCACATTCTTGCAAAACAATGGTTGAGGAAGATACAAAACCTAGGCAAGATATCTCTCAGACACCTCTGGAAAACTCACAAATAATTTTTGTAGATGGATCAGCATCAAAAAATGAATATGGAAAAAACAGAGTTGGTTATGCAGTAACCACTGAAACTAAAATTATAGAATCAGAGGCCCTGCCCCATACATGCTCAGCACAGACTGCAGAGCTGTATGCTGTTATCAGAGCGTGTGAATTATATGAAGGAAAAATCCTAACCATCTACACAGACAGCCAATATGTATTCAGTTCTGTTCACCATTTTGCTAAAATATGGGAAAATAGAGGGTTTAAAACATCAGCTGGAACAGAATTGACACATTTTAATCTGTTAAAACGACTGCTGTTGGCTATCCAGCTACCTGCAAAGACAGCACTTTGTAAATGTAAAGCACATCAATCTAATGAAGCCAGGGAAGCGATGGGGAACACCTTTGCTGATATTTCTGCTAAAATAGCTTTGAGGCTTCCCCTCCCTTTGAAAATGTCAGATCTCTTATTTATAGATACAGATGTGCTGAAAGATTCACAACAATCTGCACCAGCTGCAGAAGTTAAATATTGGCTGAATAGAGGGGCCATAAAGAAAGATGACATTTATCATTTGGGAAATCAGCCAATATTACCAAATAATTTATACAAGACGGCGGCCCATGCGACACACGGGGTTTCCCATGTGTCGAGAGGGGGAATGATACACTTAGTAAATTTACATTTCCATAAATTACCATAAATGTTTCTGACTATGCAAGAAACTTTTGTAGATCATGTATTATTTGCTGCAAACATAATCCACAGGGGAACATGAGACCCAAAAGAGGCCAGTTCCCAGCAGGAATTCATCCCTTTCACACGTGGTTATAGATGCATTTTCAAAGTGGGTTGAGATGTACCCTGCCAAACACTGTGATGCGCTCACAGTGGCGAAGAGTTTAGTGACACATTACTTCCCTACATATGGTATCCCACAAATCATAAGATCAGATAATGGGACTCATTTTGTAAATAATGTAATAGAACTGTGCTCTAAAGCATTAGGGTTTCAGTTAAAAAAAACATTGTTCTTACCACCCACAATCTGCTGGGCTGGTTGAACGAACAAATGGAACAATAAAAAATAGATTAAGGAAAACAATTTAAGAAACAGGGAGGCCATGGCCTGAATGTCTATCTCTGGTTAAATTATGGATGAGAATAACTCCAAATCAAACTGGTCTCACTCCATTTGAAATAGTACATGGCAAACCTTTTCCATTGCCATCTATAAGCGTGTCATGTCCAGAGAATGATCCACTCCCGACCACATTCCTTAACTTTCCACAAACCCTTTGTCCACACTAAAACCAATCACAGGAATCATCATCACTAGAGTAAAACTTAAAACATAAACTTTGTTTAAACTAAACAATGATCATTTTTCATACATTTTTCCACCAACTACTAACTTAATTAAAATATTGCATTCTGATTCTATTATTGAGCAGGTGACAAAATACATCATTGTCATTATGTGGGTTTGTGGTAGGACCAAAGTGCAGAGAAGTACTCCAGGAAACACGAAGAGTGAAGGTAAGCAAGTCCAGACAGCAGGGCTATTTGACCAGAACACCAGACCAGACACGACAGCAAGACATAGATTCATCAAGGAACCAGCGGGGAACAAAGGCAAACAAACTTTTGTGTATCTTTGGTTATTTTAGACATTAAAACAATTATAGTTTTTCGGCCTGCAATTAGTTTTGAGACACACACACACACACATATACACTCACTGGCCACTTTATTAGGTACACCTTGCTAGTACCGGGTTGGACCCCCTTTTGCATCAGAACTGCCTTAATCCTTCGTGGCATAGATTCAACAAGGTACTGGAAACATTCCTCAGAGAGTTTGGGCCATATTGACATAATAGCATCACACATATACTGCAGATTTGTCAGCTGCACATCCATGATGCGAATCTCATGTTCCACCACATCCCAAAGGAGCTCTATTGGATTGAGATCTGGTGACTATGGAGGCCATTTGAGAACAGTGAACTCATTGTCATGTTCAAGAAACCAGTCTGAGATGATTCGTGCTTTATGACATGGTGCGTTATCCTGCAGGAAGTAACCATCAGAAGATACACTGTGGTCATAAAGGGATAGACAAGGTCAGCAACAATACTCAGGTAGGCTGTGGCGTTGACACAATGCTCAATTGGTACTAAGAGACGCAAAGTGTGCCAAGAAAATATCTCCCACACCATTACACCACCACCACCAGCCTGAACCGTTGATACAAGGCAGGATGGATCCATGCTTTCATGTTGTTGACGCCAAATTATGACCCTACCATCTGTAGAATATAAACTATCTATGTGGGTAACTGGAATGTGCAGATAGAGGAGAGGGGAGTAAAAGCATATGGAGTGAAGGTAGAGGTCATAAATTGGTGAAGGACAGGGGATTACCGGATGGGGCTGAAGAAGATAGGGGAGGATAAGCTCGCTAGAAGAAAATAACCAGACGCACTCCTTATTTGGACACAAGGAACTGTTATGCTATACATGAGTGACATGATTTATGTATATGTTGAACACACCCTTAAGACTTAATAAAACGAGCTGGAACCAGAGGGTAGCAGAGTTTTTGCTCGCAGGTGTTTGGCTGGGGCATCTTTCTCTCACTCTGCGCAGAGGCAAACTTAAGTTGATTGAACGTTCTTGTGGAAAGCAGAAAAGGTCAGAGTGCTAAGAAATAATTGTTGATGGACTTGCAAAGTAGAACAGCAGGACAAAAGAAAGTGAGTAAAAAGAGTGGGTGGAAGGTTTTTGTTTTGTACCAAAGATCTGATGAGGCTTTGACAGGATTGGAAGGGCTAACATGAGTCCCTTTGGCTTGGGATTTCCCCTTTGGTGAATGAATCCATCCCCACCATGGCTGTACCTCGTGTATGTTTTATTTGTGTTTATTTTTTATTGTTTGAGACGCTGGAGGCTGTTGATACAGCTTGTCACGGAGGTTCATGGCATGACACGTTTCTTCTGTGTAACCTTAGAAAATATTTTACTCATTTAACAGCAGCACAAATACTGGAGATTTCAGAGTATAAAATGATGCACGTGAAGGAATAAAACCAGTAATAAAGGATTTAATAACTGCAGGGGTGATAATAAAATGCGAAGACTCACCATGTAACACCCCCATTTTTCCAGTTAAAAAACAAGCTGCATCAACAGGATGTCACATGGTACAAGCCCTACAGGCAGTTAATAATGCAGTTGTTCCTGATCCTTATACATTATTAAATTCCCTAAGACCAGATGCTAGAGTATTTACTGTAGTTGAGATTAGCAATGCATTTTTCTCTGTACCTATAGATAAAAATAGTCCGTTCTGGTTTGCATTCACTTTTGAGGGACAAAGATATACTTACACCAAACTACGTCAAGGCTACTGTGAAAGTCCAACTATAAATTCTCAGGTAATGAGTGCAAGCATGGCCAAGTTTGACCCTCCAGGAGGTAGTCAGGTTTTACTATATGTTGATGATGTGCTATTAGCCTCTCCTGATGAGGAGACTTGTAAAAATGACACAATAGCGTTATTGAAACATGTAGCAGAAGAGGGCCACAAAGTCATTAAAGGAAACTTCAGTTGTGCAAAAATGAGGTTAAATACCTAGGCCACAACAGGGGGACACACAATTGTAGAAGAAAGAAAGACTGCAATATTACAAGCTCCAAAACCAGCAACAAAAAAGCAAATGATGTCCTTCCTTGGACTAACCAATTATTGTAGAAACTGGGTGCCAAATTATGCAGAAATAGTAGCTCCATTAAATAAACTAATGTATGAGGAATAGCTGAAAATGACATCTGAACTGAAATGGAGTGTAGAAGCTGAAGAAGCATTTACCAACATAAAACAAGTTCTAGTTTCCTGTACTGCTTTAGCATTACCAGACTATAGTAAACCGTTTGTTCAGATGGTAGATTGCAAGGGACATTTTATGACTTCAGTTCTGGTTCAACAACATGGAGATAAAATGAAACCAATAGCTTATTTCTCTTCAAAACTAGACAGTGTTGCGTGTGCGCAATCATATTGTGTGAGAGCTGTAATTGCAACTTCAATGGCAGTTGAAGTCAGTGCAGGAAGGGATACATTTGCGTACAAAGCAACAATGAGAAATATTCCTTACTGAACAGGAGTGAAGTCCCTGATAAGTTATGGTCAAAAGACCCTACTGACGTAGGCTTAGTAAAAGGAGCGTTACCTGTCCAAATCAGGGCAAAAACAGAATACAGGCCCAGTGTAAAACAATACCCTTTGAAACATGATGCACATGAAGGAATAAAACCAGTAATAAAGGATTTAATAACTGCAAGGGACACAAGGTCAGTAAAAGAAACTACAGTTGTGTAAAAATGAGGTTAAATACCTAGGCCACAATCTTAGCGCAGGGGGACGCACAATTGTAGAAGAAAGAAAGACTGCAATATTACAAGCTCCAAAACCGGTAACAAAAAAGCAAATGATGTCCTTCCTTGGACTAACTAATTATTGTAGAAACTGGGTGCCAAATTATGCAGAAATAGTAGCTCCATTAAACAAACTAATGTATGAGGAAGAGCTGAAAATGACGTCTGAACTGAAAAGGAGTGTAGAAGCTGTAGAAGCATTTACCAACATAAAACAAGTTCTAGTTTCCAGTACTGCTTTAGCATTACCAGATTATAGTAAACCATTTGTTCAGATGGTAGATTGCAAGGGACATTTTATGATTTCAGTTCTGGTTCAACAAGATGGAGATAAAATGAAACCAATAGTCCATTTCTCTTCAAAACTAGATAGTGTTGCGTGTGAGCAACCATATTGTGTGAGAGCTGTAATTGCAGCCTCAATGGCAGTTGAAGTCAGTGCTACAATAGTGTTGTTTAACCTTTTAACTTTAAGAGTTCCCCATGCAGTTTCAGCATTATTACTGCAAACAAATATGACCTTTCTATCACCTGCCAGACATTTGTCCTGCATGTCAACCTTACTGTCACAACCACACTTAACTATAGAAAGGTGCACCACCTTAAACTCAGCAACATTGTTACCCACACCTGAAGATGGTATTCAGCATGATTGTCAAGAATTAGCAGAAAAAGATGGAAAAACTAGAAGTCATGTGCAGGATCAACCCCTGGTACAGGACAAGATTGTCTATGTAGATGGTTCCTCCAGAAAAGATGAGAGAGGGAAGACACAAATATGATATGCAGTAGTGATGAAAGATACAGTGTTAAAAGTGGAATAATTACCTTCACATTATTCTGCACAGGCTGCAGAAATTATTGCGTTAACCAAGGCCTGCAAACTATTTGCAAATGAGGAAGTAACTATTTATACTGATAGTCAATATGCATTTGCAACTGTGCATACATTTGCTCAATATTGGAAGAATAGAGGCATGGTAACGTCTACTGGGAAACCAGTAACGCATGCTGATTTGTTAAAAACCTTACTGAAATCAGTACACCTCCCTAGAAAATTAGCAGTCTTTAAGTGTGCAGCTCACACTTCTGGCACAAATGATGTCAAAAAAGGAAATGTATTTGGAGATAAGACAGCAAAAGCGGCTGCAGCAGGACAAATCAAAATATTAGTTATGGAAAAACGGCATGGTATAGACAATGTTGTGTTAAAAGAAATGCAACAAACAAGCCCGCCATAGGAGATGAAATGTGGAAAAAACATGGAGCTGCATTAAAAAGATAAAATCTATATTTGACCAGATAATAAACCTGTCCTACCAAAGAACCTATACAAATGGGCAGCAATATTGAGCCATGGTGTTTCAACATGTCTCAACAGGGAGGAATGGTAGGACAGATACATCAGTATTATACAACATATGGATTTAACTCTTATTCAAAAAAATAATTTTGAAGAACATGTTTAACATGTGCAAAACTGAAGGGAATCTAAGACCACGAAGGGGACAATTTCCTAAACCACAATACCCTTTCTAAAACATTCATATAGATTTTATTGAACTAAACCACAGTGAAGGGAAAAGGTTCTGTTTAGTCATTATAGATGCATTTTCTAAATGGATAGAACTCCAACTAAACATCCAGATGCCTTAACTGAAGCAAAAGCACTGTGTAAAGATATAATTCCCAGATATGGGATTCCCGAGAAAATATACAGTGACAATGGAGCCCATTTTGTTAATCAAATAATAAAGAAAATAGGAATCATATTTCACATAGATCTAAGAAACCATTGTGCTTACCACCCTCAAAGCGCTGGATTAGTGGAAAGAATGAATGGGACTATAAAGAACCGCCTCAAAAAGTGTATTGAAGAGACAGAAAGACCATGGACAGAGTGTCTGAATCTAGTCAACTATATATAAACATCACAAGCACTTCAGGGCTAACACCCTATGAAACGTTATTTGGAAGACCATCCAGATTACCACAGTTCAAAAATCAGTGGGAGTTAGATGAAGAAGCCAACCTAGCTGATTATATGAGGAGTATTTTAGAAAAACAGCAGAAACAAAATCAAACTAATGAGGAATGTTTTATTTCCCAGCAGGAAAACCAACTAGTGGAACCAGGAGACTGGGTGTTAATAAGGAGTGTAAAGAAGAAACATTAGTAAAAAGGTCATTTCGGTTGAAAACTCCGCAAGGGGAAGTTATTTACAGCCTGATAATAGGGTGGAACCAGACATTTAGAGGCTAGAAAGACCCGAAAGTAAGTGAAGAAAATTAAGACACTGGAACCACTTAGAGGAGCCAAATTTCAGCCAAAATGACTTCTAGATTGATTAGCGATGCAGTCCGTTGCTGGGCTTTTATATTTTTCCTCATATAGACTTTCTTATTTTTCTGATACCTCTGGGAACCAGTCAAGATAACCTAACTATGTGTACTGAACTTACTTCTTATACTTATGGCATTCAAATGTGCGTGAAATCAATACCATACCTGTGGTGCGGATCCCACTCATTAGCTTGACCAAACGAGGAAGGAAAGGACAGGATTATAGAAGTTATAAATGGTACTTAACTAATGACAGAAGAGACACGTCATTGTCCATAATGGCAGCTGATGAAGGAAACAATTGGACACCATAGAAGGGCACCACTGCTTATGCTAGTCATCAAAAGAAGTTGTTTAGACTTCATGAAGGTGATAATCAATCTAAGTAACCATTAACCTCACGCATAACTCTCTATTGCCTCCTGACTATTCTTCATCAGGAGAAAAATGTTGGGGTTTTCTCCTGTGGGCGTGGGTTTCAGGGTCAGACCCAAACTTTGACCTTTTTGTTTGTGAAGTAAAAAGTGAAACAACTCTCTCCCCTACGACCACGGCAAAGGAAGTAAACATTATGCTAGAAAACATAACCGCAGATGACTGGTTCCAGGTTATTACTGGAGTATCAGGAACAAATAATAACTGGTTATTGATGGTAGAACAAGCGGCTAACATGACTAAAAGATATTGTGTTGTGTGTATGGGTCCCAGGCCTTTGTTACAAGTAATTCCAGCTGTAATACCACAACCCTGTATGATGGAAGTGATTAATCAAACTAATCTTAATGAAACATGTCAGCACTGGGATTCTGTTTTTCCTTTAACTAGAGCAGATAAAAGTAAACCGCTTGTCAGGTTTAAACAACCTACAACACTTAAACAACACAGAAAAGAAGAGAGAGACAAAGTATTAGTTATTTTACTCGTACGAGGAGAATGGTTAGAGATGTGTTCAGTTACAAGTCTCCCAACCGCTCTGAACAGCATCTCTCCAAATCCTCTTTTTATTTAGGGTGGTCCCTAGTTACAATGAACATTAATCTCTGAAGGATGGGAAAACAACAGCTGCATCGTAAACAAGTCATAAACAGCTTTATCCATTAACAGCACATTTCCAACTGTCCTCTTTCAGCTTCCAGGACCTTTTGTTCAGTGTAATCAGCCTTCATCTTTATGACCTCCTCAACTGGACTGCTTCCTTTCTCGCAAGCTCAGCTCCATTTATGATCTTTGCCTGCAGACAACTCATCATATTCTTTACTCACACACATCTTGAATGATTATAAGATTAAATAGTTATGTTAAAAAATAGGAGAAAATATAAGACAAATCTTTATTCAATTATTCCGACATTTCCCCCCTGTTTGTCTTATATTTGCTCACATTCTCATATCACTTAAACAGCCACTTCTCTCAGATTTTTAACTATAAGATTATTTTCATGAGTACAAAGACAATTATACTCAGAAGTACTTACTGACATTTAAATCACAGAATCATATAGAAATGGATCTGGATACAGGCCAGAAAAGTTTAAATAACGGATAGAGTTGTGTAACTCTGCTTTCCATAGGATAAATAGCTGTGGTGATAAGACGGTTAAACAGAGAACAAAAGCAGGGAATTCAACAACATCCACACAATGTCAAAATTGCAGCAAACACTGCAAAGGAAATTATTACTGATGATACTAAAATTTTATACTTCCCAAACACATCCAGCCAGGAGTCCCACAGCGAGGTGTCTACTCCAGAATGCTCTTTCATTTAGCCATTTAGAGATCTAAAACCGTCTATGGCTTTCATTTGGCTGCCATCAGCCAGCAGCAGTGTTGTTAGGTGTGAATGTGCAACATTTTTCTCCGAAAATAGCACAAACTTCTCCTTTTTCAGCTAACAACATGTCCAAAGCAATTCTATTCTGGAATGCCACCAGGGAAGTTGAAGCCAATCGGTCATGGACAGTTCAAACCCGCTTTGTGTCCAATTTCCTAGTTTTTGTACATTGTAATGGATATAATTGATCCTGTCTACGTTTCTGTTCATCGTACACCACCAACAGATACTTGATTCAAATCTTGCAGCTACTTGATCAGTTAATTTATATTTATCTATAGCATCTATGTATGTAGAGTCTCCCTCAGTCTGCCAAGCTGCTTCTCTGCACTTTCTATCACACCAATCATGTGGATTTAACATTAGATAGTCCATCTGTTACTTCATCTACTAACATAGGATATAACCATAAAGTAATTAAGCACAGAGTCCTGTTACTTTTGAAGGTGATCAATCAAACAACCTGTCGTCATCACACCACCACCAAATGTCTCCTCTGGAGACTGGTTTAAAACACTTATTTACTTTTACAATTGTAATACACCATACTGCAATGAGATTTCCCAATTTATTACCTCTCTCTGTCATATTTATACATGTATAGTTTCCAGTGGTGACTCGCTTATGGAAAACTGATTTATCCTCATCTGCTCTAAAGGAAAAACAGAATCCTTGTGCTAACACATTTCATTAGGATTAGTTTGATTCATTACTTCCATCACACAGAGTTGTGGTATCACAGCTGGAATTATTTGTAACAAAAGCCTGGAACCCAAACACACAACACAATCTCTTTTAGTCATGTTAGCCGCTTGCTCTACCATCAATAACCAGTTATTATTTGTTCCTGATACTCCAGTAATAACCTGGAACTAGTCATGTGTGGTTAACTTTCCTAACATAATTTTTACTCTCTTCGCTTTGTTATCTGGATTACATTATCAGCTTTATGGAGCTTAAACAACTTCTTTTGATGACTAGCATAAGCAGTGGTGCCCACTCTGGTGTCCAATTGTTTTTTTCATCAGCTACCATCATGGACCATGAGGTGTCTCTTCTGTCATTAGTTAAGTACCATTTATAACTTCTATAATCCTGCCCTTTCCTTCCTCGTTTGGTCAAGCTAATGAGTGGCATCAGCACCACAGCTATGGTTTTATATTTCACGCACACTTGAATACCATAAGTATAAGAAGTTTGTTTAGTGCACATAGTTAGGTTATCTTGCCTACCTTGACTTAACGCTACTTGTTTCATATGACTCATAGCAGATGTTGTTACATTCTAATTCATCTTGACTGGTTCCCAGAAATACCAGAAAAATAAAAAAATTAATATGAGGAAAAATATAAATGCCCAGCAACGGAAAGCATTGTTCATCCATCTAAAAGTCATTTTGGCTGAAAGTTTGACTCCTCTAAGTGGTTCCAGTGTCTTAATTTTCTTCACTGACTTTCGGGTCTCTCCAGCCTCTAAATGTCTGGGTCCACCCTATTATCAGTCTGTAAATCACTTCCCCTGACGGAGCTTTCAACCGAAATGATCTTTTTACAATGTGTAAGGTGAATCCAGGTTGATCTCTCAGCTATTTTTACTGCCCTGGCAGTGGTTAATAATACCTAATATGGGTCCTCCCACTTAGGTGAAATACCAATGTTTCTTTTCTACACTCCTTATTAACACCCAGTCTCCTGGTTTCACTAGTTAGTTTTCCTGCTGGAAAATAGAACATTCCTCATAGCTTAACTTTATTTCTGTTGGTTTCTAACATACTCCTCATATAATCAGCTAGGTTAGCTTCTTCATCTAACTCCCACTTATTTTTGAACTGTGGTAATCTATATGGTCTTCCAAATAACATTTCATAGGGTGTTAACCCTGAGGTGCTCGTAATGTTTAGTTGGAAATAGTTCTATCCGTTTAGAAAATGCATCTATAATGACTAAACAGAACTTTTTCCCTTCAATGTAGTTTAACTCAATAAAATCCATATGAATTGTTTGAAAAGGGTATCTTAGTTTTGAAAATTGTCCCCTTCGTGGTTTTAAATTCCCTTGTGGATTATGTTTTACACATGCAAAACATGTTTTACAAAAATTTGTTTTAATAAGAATTTTAGAATTCAATCAATATGTTATATAATATTAATATATCTGTCCTACTATTCCCCCCTGTTGAGACATTATGTAACACGATGGCTCAAATATTGCTTCCCTTTATAGGTTCTTTAGTAGGACAAGTTTATTATCTGGTCATATATAGTTTTCATCTTTTAATGCAGCTCCATGTTTTTTCCACATTGCTATCTCCTGTAGTGAGCTTTGTTGTTACATCTTTTCTAACACTATATCCATTGTCACCAATGCAAATCCTGTTTGTGTCTTCTCCCTCTCATCTTTTTAGAGAAATCATTCACATAAACTATTTCGTGATCCAGCTAATCACTTCTAATTTATTCTTTCTTCTTTTTTTTTTCTAATTCTGCAGTATTAATGCTGAAACTGCATAGGAAACTCTTAAGGTGAAAAGGTGAAACAACACTATTGTAGCACTGCAACTGTCATTTTAGGCAGCAATTACAGCTCTCACATAATATAGTTGCACACAGGCAACACTATCTAGTTTTGAAAAGAAATAGGCTATTGTTTTAATTTTATCTCTCCATGTTGTTGAACTAGAACTGAAGTCATAAAATGTCCCTTGCAATCTACCATCTGAACAAACGGTTTACTATAGTCTGGTAAAGCCAAAGCAGTACTGGAAACTAGAACTTGTTTTATGTTGGTAAATGCTTCTTCAGCTTCTACACTCCATTTCAGTTCAGACGTCATTTTCAGCTCTTCCTCATACATTAATTTGTTTAATGGAGTTACTATTTCTGCATAATTTGGCACCCAGTTTCTACAATAATTAGTTAGTCCAAGGAATGACATCATTTGCTTTTTTGTTACTGGTTTTAGAACTTGTAATATTGCAGTCTTTCTTTCTTCTACAATTGTGCATCCCCCTGTGCTAAGATTGTGGCCTAGGTATTTAACCTCATTTTTACACAACTAAAGTTTCTTTTACTGACTTCGTGTCCCTCTTCTGCTAAATGTTTTAATAATGCTATTGTATCATTTTTACATGTCTCCTCATCAGGAAAGGCTAATAGCACATCATCAACATATAATCAACTCTGACTACCTCCTGGAGGGTCAAACTTGGCCATACTTGCACTCATTACCTGAAAGTATATTGTTGGACTTTCACAGTAGGCTTGAGGTAGTCTGGCATAAGTATATCTTTGTCCCTCAAAGGTAAATGCAAACCAGAACTGCCTATCTTTCCTGTTGATGGAGCTTTTTTTTTTTTTTTTTAACTGGAAAAATGGGGGTGTTACATGGTGAATCCTCGCATTTTATTATCACCCCTGCAGTTATTAAATCCTTTATTACTGGTTTTATTCCTTCACGTGCATCATTTTATATTCTGAAATCTCCAGTATTTGTGCTGCTGTTAAATGAGTAAAATATTTTCTAAGGTTACACAGAAGAAACGTGTCATGCCATGAACCTCCGTTCACGAGCATCATATTTCAAAGGGTATTGTTTTACTCTGGGCCTGTATTCTGTTTTTGCTCTAATCTGAACAGGTAATGCTCCTTTACTAAACCCACATCAGTAGGGTCTTTTGACCATAACTTATCAGGGACTTCATTCAAAAACTGTTCCTCCTGTTCAGTAAGGAATATTTCTCATTGTTGCTTTGTATGTAAATGTATCCCTTCCTGCACTGTCACTGTCCAAAATAATAATTTTCTAATTAATCCTGTGGATGCACTAGTTTCTGTATTCATTATTGTTACAAACCAGTCTGTGACATCTTTTCCCCTCTGCACTATTCTCCCCATATCATGCTACTTGAGTTCTTTATCCTTGAATAAAGATATTTGTAGAGGTGACCACATGTTGCAGAGCTTCCTATTGTCTTCCTCTAACACTACTTCAGCAACTGACGTACTCTTCCTATCTGTATAAACATAAGTTACCATGACTTTTATAGGGGTTACTTTATTTAATACTTCTTCATACATTCTATCCTGTCCAGGAGTATTTTTATACCACATGGTAATATGTAGATCATCTGGTGTCATCTGATCTTGTAGTTGAGTAATGACATTTCTTCCTTCTGTTAGTAAAGCTGTCCCTACGTCTAGGGGTGGCTTATTCAGAACATCCAGTTAATAGTGATAATAAGGTGGTCCTACTCCTTTTTAACATCAACACCCTGATGTGTATTGTCTGTAATTTCCTCTGCTCAATCCTCTCTGACCCCTGCGGTTTTTTGTCCTCTGCCTCTAAATTTTTCTCTTCCTCTGTTGTTTTAATAATAAATCTGCTCTTCTTCTTCTTTTTGCTGAAAAAAATGTGTTGCCTATTTAATTATTTATTTATTTATTTCCTTTTTTTTTTTTTATCCTTCATAACTTTTTCTGCATGGAGGGCATGATTTACATAGTCTTCTAGATTTGCTGTTGGGAACCCTATAAAATATCTCCTTACCCAGGTATTAATTGCATCCCTGGAACCAGCATGTAGTGCATTTTTTTAACTGCTGTTAATAAGCTCCTTGCTTGTCTTCATCTTCTTGTAGACCACTATGTATTTTAAACACTTTTGTCAGTCTAATCCTATATTCTTCAAAAGGTTATTCCTCTTTTTGTTTCACTCTGGCTATTAAAAAGAGTAAAATATTTTCTAAGGTTACACAGAAAAAAAACCATGTCATGCCATAAACCTCCGTGACACGCTGTATCAACAGCCTTCAGCGTCTCAAAACAATAATAATAAAAAATAAACACAAATAAAACATACATGAGGTACAGCCATGGTGGGGATGGATTTATTCACCAAAGGGACTCATTTTAGCCCATCCAATCCTGTCAAACCTCATCAGATCTTTGGTACAAAACAAAAACTTTCCACCTACTCTTTTTACTCCCCTTCTTCTGTCCTGCTGCTCTACTTTGTAAATCCATCAAAAATTACTTCTTAGCCCTCTGATCTTTTCTGCTTTCCACAAAAATGTCCATTCTTGTCTCCTGCATCACATTTATCACTTTTTAGTAACTTTTAAGCAATAATCTACATCCTCATAACCTTTTTTGTCCATTTTTCTTAAATCACGTTTACTTTTAATGTACTTTTAATTATTGCATCCTATAGATCACCTCATTTTTTTGAGTTTAAACGACCATCATAATGATATGTGGTTATCCATTTATCTAAATATTTTAATTTTAATATTTTAATTTGATCCTGTGCTTCCATAAATTTCCAATCTTTACATTATTATTCAATTTAGTGTATTTAAATCACCCTTTTCCCATTTCTTTTATTTAAATTTGGTCCAGCATATAAATACCTAGGTAATTCTAAATACTGGATTATTCTGCTCAGTAGGGTGACAGAAAAATCTCCTTTTGTGGTAATTCTCACTTCAACTCTTTCGAGTGGAGAATTCTTGCCTTTGCATCCACAAAAGTTAGTCACTTACAATCCTACTGCTTTGGTATGAGGCAAAACCTAGTGGTTTAAATCCTCCATTCATTTCTCACATGCACACATTTTAAACGCGGAATTTTCTTAGTATTTTTTGTTGTTTAAAATACTTAAACGCGGATTTTTCTTAGTATTTTTTGTTGTTTAAAATACTTAAACACGGACTCCGCCGTTCTGGAAACACGGAATTTTAGTATTACTTTCTTAATACTTATACTTTAAGCAGAACTCCGGCGCACTGCTGTTAACCTCGGAATTTTCAGTATTTTCACTAATACTTTAAGCAGAACTCCGGCGCACTGCTGTTACCTGTTAGTGCCTAGGATTCACAGGGTTTGTTTACTTCACGCAATGACCCCCAGTCATTCGTCACACTTTTGTTTTAAATCCAGATTCAACTCACCACTTTGTCCTCTCCTCTCTCTCAGAGTTCCATCAGCCGTCAGATCCCAGCGGGTGGGCCGAAATCCAGTCCCGGAAAGGGTCTGTGTGTCTTCCTGATGAAGACAGCCATGCGCACGGTCTTTTCCTGGAGTCTACTGGAATCATCAGGCGTAGTTGGAATCCAGCTCGAAAGGACCAAATTAATGTCAGGTTTAAACAACCTACAATACTTAAACAACACAGAAAAGAAGAGAGATAAAGTATTAGTTATTTTACTCGTACGAGGAGAACGGTCAGAGATGTGTTCAGTTACAAGTCTCCCAACCGCTCTGAACAGCATCTCTCCGAATCCTCTTTTTATTTAGGGTGGTCCCTAGTTACAATGAACATTAATCTCTGAAGGATGGGAAAACAACAGCTGCATCGTAAACAAGTCATAAACAGCTTTATCCATTAACAACACATTTCCAACAGTCCTCTTTCAGCTTCCAGGGCCAGTTGCGCCTTTTGTTCAGTGTAATCAGCCTTCATCTTTATGACCTCCTCAACTGGACTGCTTCCTTTCCCGCAAGCTCAGCTCCATTTATGATCTTTGCCTGCAGACAACTCATCACATTCTTTACTCACACACATCTTGAATGATTATAAGATTAAATAGTTATGTTAAAAAATAGGAGAAAATATAAGACAAATCTTTATTCAATTATTCCAACACCGCTATTCCATAAACGGGTCACCACTGGAAACTACACATGTATAGATATGACAGAGAGAGGCAATAAATTAGGAAATCTTACTGCAGTATGGTATATGTTGAAGTACCTCTTTAAAGAGGCCTTCCGCGCGTTCGTTTATTCACCGTAACCTGGAGGAATTCACAACACATTAGAATAAATCACACGGAGACAGCTGTATGCAATTCAAAATACCTGGACCAGGGGACGCTCTCATGTGATCAGGACACACCGAGACGACTTCGGAGCTTCTCACTGGGCACATTGCTTTTATTAAAACACACATTAAAATGGGCAGCGCCTTGTTTACAGCTTTTTCTCACATGTAGTCACGTACACACTTTTCCGGCTTTACCATATTTATACAGTCATTGTCCTGCACCTGCACCCCGTATCTACTGATATAAGCAGGGAGTAAGTCAGTCTCTACTTTTCACACACTCCTTCAGTTCTCAGTATTTTCTGCTTCATCACACTCAAGGCCAAGTTTGTGCAATAACAATTCTGCAGGCCACAATGTCTTATACTAACACAGGTTATACATTTTATTTCCCACACTGGTTATGAACATAATAATAATGACGCACACACATAATATATCTCCACAGTTTCCCCTTTTTGAAGTCTCCTAAGACTTCTTGACTACTTGAAGATGCTTCATAAAAGATTTTAACAGTCATTACAACCTGTGGAGCAGAAGGAAATGTTTGTCATCATGCTTTTTGACCCTGCCTCCAATGCCATGCCATGTGCCCAGGGACTATTGCCTGTCCGGCCTTTGTAGTCCCAAGGATGCTTACAACCTTCTAAGTCTTGACAGGGAGTATTGACCCCTCTAACAGGAGGGTGTCTATCCGTGCTTTATTCCATAGTCTGTCCAAATATGCCAATGTAATATTCTACCATCCTTCTGCTCCCTAGACAGTAATACATATCAGACGCCCTGTAACTTACTCTTACGGGTTAATCCTCGTCCTCCTCCTCGTTAGCATCCACCGCAAGCAAAGGCATCACATGGGAAGGAGGAGGTGCGGTTTTCCCTTCAATGGTTGTAGTAATAAAGCGAACAATCAAAGATCTTATACATGGTACACAGCAACATCCACAGGTAACCATAATAGCTACAAAAACAGCAATGGATATAAACAATGACATAATCAACCCTTTCCAGTGTCCAAACATGCCCGTCATCCAGTCTTCGAACGGATTGTCTATTCCTGAGTGCTCATGCATAGTGGCTGAAAGTGTTTTTAACCCTTCTAAAGCTATTGAGATGGAACCATCAGGGGTGGTATTATTGGGTATGAAAGTACAACACATGTCTCCAAACATAGCACATACGCCCCCTTTTTCAGCTAACACCATGTCCAGGGCCATCCTATTTTGTACTGCCATAAGGGATGTGGGGCCAGTTTGTTCAGCTAGGCCCTCCACAGCATCTCTAGTGAGGTTGGCCATTCAAAGAACATTGTAATGTATGTAATTAATGCGGTCCACATTTTTATTGGGAGTTACCGGAAAAAAGGCTGCAATAATGGGAATGTTTTCGAAGCCTGCTGAGACTTGGTCCACCAATTTATACTCATTGGGTACGCCTCGGGGGACTCCAATTGCGTCAATGTAGGTGGGCGAGCCTTCGGTCAGGTCAAATGCTTTTGTGCTCCGCTTCATGACATGTCTACGCCATCGCCTAGTGAGAGCCGTGCTTTGTGCATGTTTTGAGGGAAGATACTTAAAGTATTTACCTAACAGAAGGATAGGTACCTGCAACCTAACCATGGCACACATTCCAATAGTATTATTTTGAATCCTAGTTAATAGCCGATGTCCTCCACAATAATAGTAGAGTCCTGATCTTGCCCAGGGACCTATCACTGAGCCTGGCACCGTGATGTTACACCAATCGCGAGGAATTTGTCCTACATTTGCCTTTGGTGTTGTGGAAGTGAAGGTAAAGCAAGTGTATGTGCCATTTATTCGTTGAGGGGTGAAAGGGCCTGCTCTGGTGTTATTGGCAATGGGTGGGAACAGACTGGCCAAAGTGGTACAGTTTGTGGGAGTAGCCACTTTAGTCAGCTGTAGCATACAGCTATAACCCCACTGGTCCTCTGGATACAGAGGAGCAGGATCAGTAGTTAAATGTGGTCTTGCAGCCGCACAGGCCACATAATCTGATTTACTTTGTTCTTTGGCAGTCTGAGCTATCCATTGGAAAATATTGGTATTCCATGGTCTGCTGTAATATATAGTATTTCTCCTCCCCCTACCGCACAAAGGGGTGGGTGTGTCTGCACTTGTGGACTCACAGTGTGTGGAGAGTTCAACATTAGCGCATAGGTAATAGTAGAGCCTCGTCAACCATGTGCTGCCTGAGATTTGGTAAGAGCTACAATTGATAACGTCGCAGAGATCAAATTGGAAAGTCGTGGTCGCACCGAGAGTGTAATTTAATTCTATTCCCCCAAACGCCTGGAGGCATTTATCTGAACCCTGGGGTTTGGATTGTCTTTTATTGATCCTGGGATGACTGGAGCATGTCTGGAAAGGAAGTTCACAACACAAACCTAGAATCAATGTGACAATGAAAAATGATAAAACACCTATACCTCCCGTGACCCAACCCTTAAGGGGCCTGGGTCCTAGATTTTTACCTCCCATTCTTTTCCAAGGTACCTGCAAAGGAAGATAAGGATTAACAATATGGTGAAACACAAAAGACTTCTTTTTTTGTTTTTGTTTAAAAAGTTCAAAATGTTCAGTTAAGTTCTTTGGTGGGAGAGCAGCTACGACCACCAGTGAAAGAGAGGAAAGCTCAATCACCTCTTCTGTGTGATGTCCTGGTCTTCACTCACAGGTGTAGACTGACCTGGAGCTAAGTGGTCTCACCAGGGGATTATTCTGCCCCTATTGGTGGGAACACTGATCTGACGGTGCACCTAAGGTGTAGACTAACCTTTAGGTGTAAATGAACGCTTTCTCACCCTAGGGGATTATTCTGCCCCTTGAATTGGGTGAGAAAGGTCTTCTGGTGTGCTGGTGTTATCCCTCAGGTTCTGCTGGACCTCTGGCAGCGATCTCTGTGGTGCCTCTGCTGCTGCACACTGGCTCCAATGATACCACGTGTCTCCTTTGCCCTTGACCCTCACTGCATGTGAGGTTCTCTCTGTGACCTGGAATGGACCCGTCCACCTGGGCTCTGACCACTTCTGTTTGATGACTTTCAGAAGGATCCACTCCGCGTCTGAGGTGGTGGCTTGAGCCTCGGATGATTGGGCGGCCACCTGTTTTGAGAATGCTGCAACGAAGCTGTGGAGAGATCTATAGTAATCACGGTGAGACATAGATTGTTCACATTCAGTCAAAAAAGGTAACCTGGTTTTGGGGCCTGGAAAAGGTCTTCCAGTCTGCAGTTCATGGGGCGTCAACCCATGTCTCTGGCTCACTGAGCTTCTTACTGACATCAAAGCTAAAGGTAATGCTGTGACCCAATTCATTTTGGTCTGTGCACAGATCTTAGCCAATTTGGTTTTGATTGTCTGGTTCATCCTTTCCACCTTCCCTTGAGATTGGGGGTGGTACACTGTTCCAAAGGAATGTCTCAGTCCCAGGAACTTTTCAACCTCTCTAAGTTCTTCATTTTTGAAGTGTGTGCCATTATCTGACCTGATTTTCGCAGGAAAACCGTGCCTGGGCATGTAGTGATTAATCAGACACTTCACCACTGTTTTGCTGTCTTCCTTTTTTGCTGGCAAGGCCTCTGGCCAACCGGTGAACGCATCCACGCACACCAACAGATATCTGAACCCATTCACTCTTTCAGTCATGTCTGTGTAGTCTATGATGATTTCCTTACCTGCTACCGGGTCCACAGGGAACTTACCTGGTGCAGGTTTCTGTTGACCTCCACGTGGTGGACCACCCCGTCCTCAATACGGGCGTCGCCCTGGGCCTCCTCTGGTTCCATACCCACGCCCATATGCCTCAAGGTTGTACGGACATTCTCAGCTCCAATGACCCTGCTCCTCACAGTAGTAGCAAGCATCAGCACCCCCCCATCGCCTTGGTGGTCCTCCACGGAATCCACGGCCCCTTGGCCCGCCTCTGCCCCTGAACCGGTCTGGTTGGGCATGATAAGGACCAGAGGTTGCAGACCTCGGTGCAATCGTGTCCTGATGGCCATGAAAGGGAGGAGTCTGGGGGCCCTGAGAAACTGCACCTTCATACATTATTTTGGGAGTTTTGTTGTCTTTCCTCTTTTCTCCTGCTTTCTGCTTTGCTTCGGCTAACTGCATTTTTAGCAATTGGGTCTGCAGGGTCTTACGTTCCTCCTCATTTTCCTTATAGTCCTTTCTTATTTTGGACAGGTGGTGAATCAGATAACGATCCCAAGTTCCAGTGTCCGCTCCAAGTATGTAGGGATTGTCGTCCATACTGGCCTTCACCTGTTGGGGCAGTCCCTTAAGGACAGCATCTCTGAACCAGTCTCGCTGTACCCCCTCATTAGCTGGGTTAGTTCCTGTCTGAGTTTGCCACATGGATTTGCACTGGTCCAGGTATTCCCTGGGGTTAATTTTAGGGTCCCATTCAAACTTAGGAATGGTGCGTCCCCTTGTTACAGGGTATGCTGTTCTCAATGCATCGCCTAGCCAGTAGACATGCTGGGTGAAGAGGTCAGAATCCGGGGCTCCTGAGGTGTAAGCAGCAGTCTCAATCTCTCTACATGTCTGGTGTGGCATGCACCATCATGCCACTCCTCTATAATCTCCCAATGCTAGCGTGGTGCCTGCTGTCAGGGTGTCTAAAGTCTGGAGCCACACTGCTGCTCCTTCAGTTATGGGGGGCAACTTGTCACAGAGAGCCGTAATGTCGCCCAGAGAGAAGGGTTTATACCTACAGGGGGCTCCAGAGGCTTGTTGCTGTAAAAGGGGATAATTGGTTTTTGGGCATAACTAAAGCCTTCTGGTTTAGCTGCAGCTTTGCGGGTTAAATGTTCCCTTAACTGTCCAACTGACTGCGTATTGGGGATCCGTCCTCAGGATGGTTGTGCTGCGGATCTGCTCTGTCTCCTCCATCTTCCTGTGGTGTGCTGTGGCTGTTTTTCTGCAGCTCTACAGCTGGGGTAGAGGTGTAACAAGGTGTGGGTGTGAGAAAAGAATTGGGACACAAAACTCTATCTGGCCTCCAGGATCCACTTAGCAATAAAGCCACTGAACCCACTGGATCATTCCCTGCTCCTTGTAATCCAGAGCCTGGCCCCCGTGCCCCAGCCTCTGAAATTAGAGAAGGTGGTTGGTAGGATTCTTGTGGGGGTGAGCGAAAGGGATTTGTCTTGCTCAGGCTTCTTTGATGTTGTTCTCGTCTTTCTCTTACCTCTCTGTCCTGAAAGGCTGCTTTTTCTGCATCTTGAAATGACCCATCAGATGCTGACATAGATAATCCGGAACTTCCACTGACAGATTCATTCCCCCGTTCGGAAATCTGTAAGCCATGCAGTACAAGTATTCTATTTTCTACTTCCAATATGGGGTACAATCCACCAGGGAGTGGCGTGGGTGCACCAGTGAGGGAGCTGCATGGGGAGGAGGGTCTATATGGAGGAGGTGTGTCTGAGTCCATCTCCTGAGCTGATTTTGACCCCTCCTTCTTGTCTCCTTTTCCGGGTTTTTTCCGCTGCATTGTGTGAATTCCTCCTTGGTAAATCAAAAGTATATCTCCCCAGAAGCGCTCGTCTTTTTTATATTTATGTATGTTTGTGTTGTGCTTACCTTTGGACCAGAAAGAAGCGTCATTCAACTTACCTTGTACCTTGTCTGTTTTTCTTTGCTGTGTTAGGTTTCTTTCTAAACCAATCACCTAAATTCCACTTGTCCGTCAAATTAATTCCATCCGCCTTCATCGTTTGTCTTACCTTTTTTTCGATTTTGTTTTTCATTTTATCAGCGTCGTCTTTACCCCTCGTTTGGAGAACCAGTGCTTTTATGTTAGTTAATTGTGTTTCTAAATCCACCCATGCTGTTGTGTCTGGAAATTTACCTTCCATGTTGTTTAAAATCCTGTGAAATTAATGTGCAATCAATGCTTCACAATATGCATATAAAATCCGCTTATCACTGTATTGTCCTTTGTTAACAACGCAAGGTTGAGCAGACAATACAGTGTATTTAATAAACAGCCATGGCAAGCCCGCTCTGTGCGGGCGTCACCCAGATACACACACACATACAATCAGTCAGTCAGCGCTTGTCACAGTCATTCCCGTTTAATATCAGCAAAAACACTTAACATTCACATTTCTTGTATAATCCGCACCACAGATATTTATATGTAGTACTTTGTCTTTTATTTTACCGCAAATAATCATCCAGGTCTTTTGCACACACACATTCCAGCTCGTACTTCCTCAATTCAACACAACTGTCTGTGACAGACACTCGCACACAGGAAATATGCACAAATATGCAGAAACAATCCACTACAAAGCCACTTCACCCTATATTCAATAAATGTATTTCATTTTCCCTCAAATAATCAAAAATCCAATAGCATTTTTAATTCAGAATATGTGTTCAATGATTTAAAATCGACTGCACTCCCAGTCGCTTGTGTAATTCATCCGTGTGTCCACTAGATGGGCCTCTAACCCTATAGAAGAGCCTCTAACTCTTTTCTGTGAGCCATGTTTAACCTCTCAGTTTTTATAAACTTTATAGCTTGCCAAACTACGGGACTTAAACCCAGCTTTTCTTATTAATTCGTCAATCAATAAGTTGCCACACCCAGCAATTAGGACTTTAACCTTGAAGGACTTTAACCTGTTTCAGCTTTAAATGAACTTTCAAGCTGCCTTATTTTGTCGACCCTGTCAGCAAATCTTATCTGACTCATTTTAACACCTCCAGTTAATGCACACTCTTTTACAGTTTTGCAGAGTAAAATTACATTCAGAACCAACTGACACCTGGTTAATTTAGCCTATATATAAATTCAATCGGAGAGTTTAATAAAATAGGCTCTACCTCACCTTTGATGATTTATGGGCACCCGGTGTCAGAAGATTCCGTCTGTCACACTCTCTTTTTGTCCACGTCGGGGGTCACCAAATTGTTGAAGTACCTCTTTAAAGAGGCCTTCTGCGCGTTCGTTTATTCACCGTAACCTGGAGGAATTCACAACACATTAGAATAAATCACACGGAGACAGCTGTATGCAATTCAAAATACCTAGACCAGGGGAAGCTCTCATGTGATCAGGACACACACCGAGACGACTTCGGAGCTTCTCACTGGGCACATTGCTTTTATTAAAACACACATTAAAATGGGCAGCGCCCTGTTTACAGCTTTTTCTCACATGTAGTCACGTACACACTTTTCCGGCTTTACCATATTTAGACAGTCATTGTCCTGCACCTGCACCCTGTATCTACTGATATAAGCAGGGAGTAAGTCAGTCTCTACTTTTCACACACTCCTTCAGTTCTCAGTATTTTTCTGCTTCATCACACTCAAGGCCAGGTTTGTGCAATAACAATTCTGCAGGCCACAATGTCTTATACTAACACAGGTTATACATTTTATTTCCCACACTGGTTATGAACATAGTAATAATGATGCACACACATAACATATCTCCACATGTACTACAACTGTGAAAGTAAATACGTATTTTAAACCAGTCTCTAGAGGAGACATTTGGTGGTGGTATGGTGACGACAGGTTGTTTGATCGATTATTTTCAAATGTAACAGGGCTCTGTGCTCTAATTACCTTATTGTTACCAGTTTCAGTATATCCTATTTCACTAGATGAAGTAACACAAGGACTATCTAGTGTAATACCACATGACTGCTGTAATAGAAAGCGCAGAGCTGCAGCTTGGCAGACTGAGGGAGACCCTACATACATAGATGCTATAGGTGTACCTCGAGGAGTGCCTGATGTTGGGATTATCAATATGAGAATATTATTTAATATTTAATATTAATATTTTAATATTTTATCAAATAATATTTTGGTCTGTTAAGGGTTATCCCGTGAATACCAGCCCAGTAAGGCGATTGCATTAGGAAAAAATAGAAAGGTGTGAGACAAGCTCTGACAATATTGAACAGCAAAACTCTGCACATATATGGAATGAATTCACACAATTTCTTAAAATACAAGAATTTATTAACAAAAATAAGTCAACTCAAAGTCAAACATATTTCAATCAACAAACCCTTTACTATGCTAAAACAATTCAACTAAACTACCAAGCAGAATTAAAGAATAGGAAAGACTAATGGGCTATGTACAATATAAACAAGTTGATTAAAGATGGTTCAGACCATGACCAAAAGAGTGATGCAACATTACCATGCAATGTTATTTATGTTTGAGAACCAAGGATTATCTTGAAGAATCTGCAAATGAAGTTAAGTTAGTCTTGGAACTAACTTAGGCAATAATCAGCAAACGTTTAGACAACCATTCACAATGCAAGATCACATAAAATATTATTTTAACAAAATAATGTTTTAAACAATGATCTGCTGAATAAAACCAACCTTCTGGATGACCATTTCTCAATGGTGTCTCATTAGCTGCCTTTATTTATAAAAATAATATTTGAAGAAATATTATTAAAGGAATATTTTGGAAAGAGCCAAATCTTTCTGGAGAAATTGGGCTTAATGATGTTTACTTAGTTATCAAATTTAGTAAAATGATGTTAGGGACACATTATTTACTGGATTGAAAACTAAACCTTTCTGGGTAAATATTATTTAGTAGAAAGCACATGTCCTTAGCTGTTAGCAGTTAAGCTAACAAAAAAGCTGCTAGCTTAGCACCAGATTCAAACACACACCTTTAAAAAAAATACCGTTAATAAAAGGGTTAAAATGCATAAGCGCGGACGGCGCGTTATGATCAATCTTCTGTATAAAATCACCCTTTAATAAAGTTTGTCTTAACTTTAAAAACACACAAAGAACACAACCTGAGCACGTGTGCTGCAGATAGTCTGCTAGCACCAATATAGCTGAGTTCAACACATACCAAACTTCATAAAATGAAAAATGTTTAGATCATTTCAACCTAAATCATTTCTATGTTTTTCTGCCCAAACACTTAACCTCATGAACTGTGGTGAGGAACGTTGTCCAAGTGACAAGGAAGTTTGAAGAGAGCACTGTGAACAAAGGGTTAGCTTCCAGCTAACCTCCTTAGCTGATGGAGTGGCGGCTGTTCTGTCGGCCGTTCTGTGAACAAACGGTTAGCTTCTAGCTAACCTCCGTGGGTGTGGATGAAAGACGGCCCCTTCTGTCCGCTAACCACACTACACGTTACCGTTACCATGGTGATGGGGTCTCTGTTGTCTTCCTTCCAGACTGGGAGACCGCACCGCTCGGCTTCATAGAGACCGCTTCTCTGTAGGGAACTTCTCTGGGACAGTTTGCTTCTGCAGGCCTCAGAGAGAGAAAGTCAAGCCAGGCGTGTACCTTAATTCCTGTTTTTATGAATAAATACTGGGTACACAAACAGTTATTCACTCATACTTAACTTGTGCATATATATGATCGCGTGATCTTATGACACTCTTGGATCCAGTTGAAGAGTTATGTCTTTTTGCCAGCAAAGAGACATCAGCGCGCTTGTCTCCCCTATCCAATCCCTTTCGAAGGCCGTTTGGAAGAGGGCGGATGTAGCAACAGCTGTGCTTTTATGTGGGCAGTGGCGTCACAGGAAGTCCGCAGTTATCCCATTTCCTGGCTGTGCCGAAAGATGGTTAATGCACTTTATTTTGAAAAGTTCCAGAAGAGTTCGTACCGGAGTTTTACTGTTGAAATCCATGGCTGGGTCCCAACACTGATGAATATAAATTAGCTATCAAGTAGCTGCAGGATTTGAATCAAGTATCTGTTGGTGGGGTACAATGAACAAAAACGTAGACAGGATCAACTATATCCACTACAATGTTCAAAAACTAGGAAATTGGACACAAAGCGGCTTTGAAGCTGTCCATGACCAATTGGCTGCAACTTCCCTGATGGCATTCCAGTACAGAATTGCTTTGGACATGTTGTTAGCTGAAAAAGGAGGAGTTTGTGCAATTTTTGGAGAACAATGCTGCACATTCATACCTAACAACACTGCTGCTGATGGCAGCCTCTCCAAAGCCATAGAAGGTTTGAGATCTCTAAATGGCAAAATGAAGGAGCATTCTGGAGTAGACACCTTGATGTGGGACTCCTGGCTGGATGTGTTTGGGAAGTATAAAGTTTTAGTATCATCAGTAATAATTTCCTTTGCAGTGTTTGCTGCACATTTTACATTGTGTGGATGTTGTTGTATTCCCTGTCTTCGTTCTCTTCTTAACCATCTCATCACCACAGCTATTTCTCCTATGGAAGACAGAGTTACCCAACTCTATCCGTTACTTAAACATCAGGATGATGAAGATAATGAGGATGCGACTGACCCCTTTTCTGACCTGTACCCAGATCCATCTCTATATGATTCTGTGATTTAAATGTCAGTAAGTGCCTCTGAGTATAATTGTCTTTGTACTCATGAAAATGATCTTACAAAAGATGTGGCTGTTTAAGTGACATAAGGAAGATAGAGCTACCCAGCTCTATCCGCTACTTAAGGATGGTCAGGATGATCAGGAAGATGATGATCCAACTGACCACTTTTCTGACCACTTTGCCTTCAGAGCAGCAACGTTCATTGTAACTAGGGACCACCCTAAATAAAAAGAGGATTCGGACAGATGTTTTTCAGAGTGGTAGGAGATTTGTAACCGAAAGCACATTTCTGTCCGTTCTCCTCACAGCGAGTAAGAAACTAATTATTTTGTTTTTCTCTTCTTTTTGTTATGCTATAGGTATTTTAGGTTGATTAAACCTGACAGCATGTCTGCATTCTCAGCTGATTTTTTTGGTTTGTTTAAAAATCCATTTAACTCATACTATACATTGCCAATTCTCAGTTTGCTGAAAAAACAGACTTATAAAACTGAAAAGCTGTTTAGTGTCCAGTATATGCAATGTTGGTAAAGGGGCAGTCACCAGTGCACTCTCATACACTGCTTGGAGCTCAATCCTTGTCAGGTGTCGAAACAGGTCTGCAGGCCTCCATGGGTCAAAGCAAATCTAATTGACTCAACATTCAGTGTGAAGAACACAGACTAAAAATGTTGGTTTTCATGACACGTTTAAAACACCCCAAGTGCCAAGTGCCAAGTTAAGCTGTTGGAAAACTGGGTGGAAGGGTATACATGGATAGATGGATTGCTTTACTTAAATACTCTTTTTGTTTCCAGATAAAGTTAATACTATTCTGCTTATGAACACAATATTTGCTGAATTAAAAAAAAAAACAGAAGTGCCTAAAAATGGTGTGATGGTTGTACATAAAGTTTAACTAAAATATAAGTTGAAACAAGGGGCAGGGGCAGAGAAAAATATAATTAATGAAAGTGGAAGTGGCATATAGAGCGAATTTCTACACATTTCAGAATGCTACATTATCACCATCACCATCACCACGTCACATCGTGTAGAGAAAAAAAAAGGATTTCTATAGGTACAGCACCTCAGCATGGAGTAGAGGCAAGCTCACTCTTTACAGAGTATCAGCAAATGTTAGCAGAAGAGTCAACGGAGTGAGCAGAATTTTATATGTGATCTAAAGAAATAGCTTTCTGGGTCATTCATTTCATTGCATAACCTGGTAAACAGTCCAGTGCTGCATAATGCACACTCTTTTATACAGCACCAGACTGCCTGCAGTAAGACAAGCATTTATGCACTTTTGAATGTTCTTACACACAAACCAAATTGGTCACACACATACTTTCAATTCAGTCCATTTAGCCTGAGTACCACTCCAGCAGAGTGGCCCTGTGTTGTCATGGTTACCACATCGCAGCAATTGGGAGAGCGAGGGGATGGAATGATGGAGTGTAGTGGAAAAGTTGAATTTAGAGTGTGAGTATGAAATGCTGATAAGAGCTCTGGTAGACAGCACGTTGGAATAGGAAAGAATGAACATAGCAGGAAGCAGGTGCTAAGAATATATCCAAAAGTATTAAGGAGACATTATGTTTATAGGAGAATTCAGATTTAGCTACATTTTCTGCCAGTGTAATTGTAATAAACCTCAATCTAATTAACTAACAACATGCTGAAGACTGACAGCTTCTGCCTTACCTGGGAGGAATCTAGGAGAAGGGAACTTGATAGGCAGATTATTTTAGCAGGTAGGCATAGCAGCATCCTGAGGACAAGTGTCACCAGGAGTTGAAAAAGAATGCAAGTTTAGAAGATGAGTTGTGCAAGTGAGGCTGAAGAGCTGGTACAGAATGTTCAAGACCATTTAGTGTGAGGTGAAACTAGGGTCATATCTGGAAAAGCAAAGAAAATACTACATTAACATACAGCGGCTAAGTATTTCATTTTTCTCAGTAAATACAACCAACATTACAAAATCTAAAACACTTCTACAAATTTAAAGACAAATTAACATTTCAGAAAACAATTTAACAAGATGCGAAACATTTTTACAAGTACAGAAACAAATGTACATTTCAGAAAACTAATTTATATTTCAGAAAACAATTTAACAAGATGCAAAACACTTTTACAACTACTGAAACAAATTTACATTTGACAAAATCAACCGGAAAGGGAATGTACCAACGCCGAGGCTGACCCGGAAGTCAGCCTCAGGGGCTGCATCCTTCGAAGGACCCGGTCTACATGGGCTGGGTCCTTCGTCGACCGCTAAAACCAGCACCATAGAAAGAGAAAGGGTCCTTCTATGGCGCTGGCTAAAACTACGGAGGCCGGAAGTGAGCAGCTGCGGATTGGGACGGTCTAGCCTTTACCAGCTGTTCCCGCTCACCTCAGCGTAACAGCTGTTGCCTAGCAACCGTAGCTGCGAGGAGAAAAAAGCAGTTAAAGCGGAATGGAGCCAGACTTCTGGTAGTTTTATTTTTAATTTTTGAGGAACTTCACCAGTTTTATCGTCGTCGCAGACATCTCCTTTATTTTATCTCCAGCTGAGAGACAATCATGTTCAGGTAAAAAATATGTTTGGTTTAACTTAAAGCTTCTAGCCAATAAACAAATAGATAGATCTTTATATATATAAACAACAACTTTCAATTTTAAGATAGATGGGAATTATAAAGTATTTGATCCCCTCTGGCTGGTCTTAGATAATTATATAATAATGCAGTGTTTTTGGTGTATTAGCATCTACTTGCTTTGATCACTTAAAATATCCAGAAGCATGCCTTAAAAATAATGTGTTTTTCCATCTCCATTCTTCCCTTTTCTAGACCAGACCCCTTTACTGCAGGATCAACCTGAGTTTCCCAGTCCTGAAACGTTTCTTCAACCAGGAGGACACCAGGCCTGATTTTCGGCTGAGCAGGGAGTCTCTGGCAGTGCTGCTTAATCTTTTGTCATGGCCCCAGAGGATGACCCAGGGGAGGCTGTAGAAGAGGATGAGGGTGAGGTCGGGACTGAGGCAGTCAGAGGTGCTCTCGGGCAGGACCAGCTTTCAGCTGAGGTGTCTGCCCTGGAGGAGGTACCACCAGAACATTACTACTGTGTCCAGTCAAGTATAACATTATAGATGTGATTAATTTTTGAGGGGTATAACTAATTGTAATATTTTGTGAGTACCATCTTCTAATTCTGCATTTTTTGGATTACCTCTTAGTGATGTGGCAGCCATCAATTCAGCCAGCCCTTTAAACCCACTTGATGGACGATACCGTGGACAGCGGAGGGAGGTATCACAAACATCTGCAGACCACCTGTGTGATGCTTTGCTTACCATCCAGAAAGACTAACCAAAGGTCTCAGTTGCAGCTTCCCATCCATGTCTCTGATCTTGTGAAAGATTTAGCCACACCACCAGACTTTCTGTTCAGAAAGACATCTGCCTTTTTGTTCTGTTGAAGAGGTGTTCCTGGAACCGGTCACTCAGGTTGACCCTGCTGTCGCCATTGTAAATACTTGTACATAGTTTTATTTTATGCCTTTTGTCTTGTAATCTTGATATTTTTTAATGTTTTCTTCCCACATTCTGTTTAAAGTGCTGTTTGTATTTTTCATAATAAATTCTGTTTAGAACTTTAAATGAAGTTGATGTATTATTAGATCAAATGTAAATAACATTAGTGACAAAAACAATTTTGAAATTTATTAGAACACCTTAAAACTTTAAGAAACAATCTGAACAAAACTTAATATTTCTTATGTAGCACCTTATTTTGGTTGCCATTTTTTTTAAAACAGTCTGTCCATTCTCTGTACCCTCATGTCCTCCCTGATCAACTCCATCATCTCCTCATATCTGTCCCTCTTTCTTTTCTGACCCCTTCCTGCTGGCTCACTGTCTTCCTTCTCCATCTGGTTGTCCACCACTCCGCTTGGCCCTGGAATGTCCTCAGGGATGGAGGCAATTAGGACAGGAGGTGTTGTGGAAGGCCTCTGTCCCAACACCTCATCCATAAGGACAAACCAGTACCAATAGCAGCAGTGGGCTTTTGCACTGACTCCCTCTCTTGACCCTAGATACTTACAATCCTAAAGTTAGATGGAATAAAAAAAAAACTAAATTGACTAAACAGAGAAACCAACAAGACTTTTAGAAATATTTTTTATTTGTGTGTGACATGAGAAGTTCTGAATATACTCTAAATTCTTTTTTTGTTTTCAAATTGTCCCACATTGTTTTGGCCTGCAAAGGGGGTTACCTTCCCCTGTTGGCCCATCTTCTCCAGAACTGTCCTAAACCGAAAGAAGTATGTTAATCACTGGATGGATATTTATGAAAGTTAGAAAGATATGAGTTATTGAAACTGGACAGAAACTGACTGCAAATAATGTTATTGTACCTCCAAGCCACAGTGGCTGAGTTTTTAGCTCCAGTAAAAAGGTGGTCATTCATACCCCTGAGCTTAATAAACTGGCCCGACTGCTCCTTTGTAACTGAAAAAAATATGAAAATACCAAAAAAACCATCTTGCTTAATATCAGCGTAAAAATAAATCCTTTTTTAATTTTACATTTATCTTAATTTGAAGAAAATATTAAAATATTTATATGCAAATGCCTAAAACAAGCTCTTTCAAACTTTTAACTTCTTTACTGAGATTCGCTTATATTTGGAAGTGTATTTCTCATCGGGTTTACTTGGAATCAGAAATTATAATGCTAGCTGAATTATAAATACACTTTTAAAACATATGGCACATTTCTTCATCAAAAATGAATATTGGAAAGCTTATTTATTTTCAATCACACTGTCCAGCGATACAGTTAGATTACATAAAACTGTCCATTTATTCTCGTTAACCTTAATATCACCTGAAATGTTAAATCAATTTTCAGTAACAATTAAAATAATAACATAAACTGTTAGAAATCACTTGTGTTAAACGTTCACTGTGATGACTGCCAGCGGGAGCTTAGTGCCGGGAGTCCTGTCAGATATCTCCAAGTATAGCCTCACCGCCGGGAAGGCTGGCGAGGCAAGCCAGTTACTACGCCGGGAACAGAAAACTCTGAACATGTCGGAGCACGTTTGAAATTAAGCGATGTCTTGATAAATCAAGCAGATATTTCTCGTCTACACAGTTATATTCCCACACTACAAACATTGTAGCAGTTAATTTGTGTCACAGAAAGTGTAATTTTCCACAATTTACTCACAGCTTTTGCTGCTATGGTCTGCCATGGCTTCCCCTGCTTGACCAATCCGCTTCGACCCGCAATGAATGATGGGAAATGATGGGCCGCGAAGGATACTCACGACCCATCCTTCAAATTGGGCAACAGAAGGACACATTTGTTGGCCGCATTTGAGGGAGTCTCGGAATGATTCATGAATTGGGACAGCCTTTGTCGTCGCGCTGTGACGTAATCGGCCTACAAATACGGCCTTCGAAGGATGCAGCCCCTGAAGGACACAATGAGTGCAACCGTTATCATTTCCAGGTCAGCCTCGGCGTTGGTACATTCCCTTTCCGGTTGATTTTGTCAAATGTAAATTTGTTTCGGTACTTGTTAAATTGTTTTCTGAAATATTAATTTGTTTTCTGAAATGTAAATTTGTTTCGGTACATGGAAAAGTGTTTCGCATCTTGTTAAATTGTTTTCTGAAATATTAATTTGTTTTCTGAAATATTAATTTGTTTTCTGAAATGTAAATTTGTTTCGGTACTTGTAAAAAATTTTCGCACCTTGTTAAATGATTTTCTGGAATGTTAATTTGTCTTTAGGTTTGTAAAAGTGTTAGATTTTGTAATGCTGGTTTGCACCCCCCAGCCACCGTAAATTTTACCATTCATCCTTCACTTCAGCTATATAAAGTCTTCACTTTTGCACGGTCTTTTGGGGGTAACATACAGAACAATTCTTCCTCCAAACATGTGTGCAATGACCAGTCCATTTTCTACCAGTGTTTTATTGGGTTTTACAAACTTTATCAATGTTTTTTTCTTCATCAGTTGAGTTTGCAGTCAGTGTGCAGAAAGGCTAATACAGACATGCGACTGCTTATTATTTCCATAAAGACTGTACCTGCTATTTCCAAGTCTCTCTAAAGCTCTCTGAGTGTTCCTCGGCTGTTGGGCAACTACCTTGATTATTTTGACATCTCTATTTGATGACTATTTTGACACCTGGCTGAGACTGGTTTATGGTCGATATCTGGATTATAGCTCACTTGAGCATTCAGAGTTGGAAATGCATTACCATTAGTTTGTTTTGCAACAGAAAATGTGTTATGTGAAGGTCTCTTTGCTTTTACCAGTTTTAAAAGCTTTTTTGTAAAGTGCCTTGAGACAATATGTGTTGTGAATTGGCACTATGAAAACAAACTGAATTAAACTGAATTGAGCAATATTTGTATAATTAGAAACCTTTTTAAAGGCCATCAGCTAATATGAGGCAAACTGACACTGACAAATAGCAACAGGAATGCCTTCCAAATATTGACAGATTTCAGCTGGTTTTGTTGGCTGTCATTTTGTACACACTTTTTTTCATGTGTTCAATATTTATTCCCTGTGGTATTCCATTTTTTTTTTTTACCTACAACTTCATATGTGGACAAATTCTGTGTGTGTGTGTGTGTATGTGTGGATCAGTCAAGTGTTTACAGGCACCTGGTGTGAATTTCATGGCAGAAATATTCTAAGCAAATTTACTGAGAAAAATGTTGACATTTTGTTACACACTGTATATCAAAAGAGGGAAAACGCATAGAGCATATAAACCGCAGCAAGTGACAGACAATCTGGCCAAGGGGTGATGCCTCATGGTACCCCTGAAATGTTGGCAGGTCTGATGAGAGGAAGGGTCACTGGTGCTGCTGTGTGGAAGACTGGATTCCACACATGTGTGAGTTGTGACCATGTATGCCTTGAACTGCCAAGGTGATCACTTTTATTTTGTGTGTAAAATGCAATGAGCTGTAACCCCAGATTTTACATGACACACCACAGGTACCTTACATTCAAGACCTGTGTTTGAGGTAGCAACATTGATGCTTGGTATTTTTAAAGAGATTTCCCCTTTTTAAATGTCAGACATTGGTGTGCTACTATCTTCTGAAATGAGAGTGAACAGCATTGTGAGATCAAATTATCATATGAACTGGGAATTGATTTAGTGGTCTGAAAATAATTTAAGTTGTCCAGTAAATAACAAGTGGAGGACATTTAAAAGAACTACTAACATACCCAGAGCTGCCCAAGCAAGTTCACCAAGTAGGAGCAGAAAACAAAATTCAAACAGAAGTCTCCTAAAACCCCTAAATGCATTACAGGGCCTACCTCATGGCCCTACATATCATCAGTAGCAGGAGTCTGACAGGGTGCACAAGTTTAACCTTCAGAGAAGGTATACAAGGATTTAAATTTGCTCTCTAAGAAAGACATGAAGCCAGACTAAAGACAAGTACCAGGACGCCAGGTTTGATGTTTTTTGGAAAGGTGAGCCATGCATTGAATTGTTTGATGACCAAAACAGGTGGAAATATATAAACCAAACACAGCATTCAAGGAATCTCAAACCAGCCGTGTTGCATGGAGTTGGAACATGAACATGTTGGACCATCAGTAAAAATATTAAAGCTTAAGCAAAAGTTGACCCTGCAACATGACAATGACCTGATACATAGCAGGACATCCACCAAGGACTGACTGAGAATTAAGTAACGAAAAATGCTAGGCCTAGTCAAAGCCCATGACTTTGTCTATCACTGTGCTTTGGGGTCACTTGAAACAGATTGTACATAAAAGAAACCCCTGAAACCTCTGACAGCTGTTACTGAAGAGTGGGGCAGAGACTGGTAGGTGCCTAAAAGAAGCATCTCACTAGAGTTATTTCTATCAAAGGGGGCTAGACTAACTATAGGATATATGACGTTTCTAACTTTTTGCTAAATTAAAAAAAGCATATTTGTTGATATCTTTGGTTAAACAATGTTAATTTTGCTTTTAACCTGTAACTAATATTTTTTTTACCAGTGCTGTAGCACTGAAACTTGTCTTTGTGTGGTGAATAAAGGAATTCTTCTTATTATTAAATCACTAACTTCTCAGATTAAAAAATACACATACATAAGATTAAACGTCAATATGTGAACATTTCTTTATAAAAAAATAAATATTTATTGGGGTGTCCTAATTTTCTATGACTATGTATTCTCATGTTTAGATACAATATATACTTTATATCATTCATAAAATATCTCTTTGATTTACATGGTCATAACAGATGCACTCCTCTACTGTCCCATAGCTCCACTTATTTTGAGTACTTAGTATTATTTAGCCTGTAATTTGTAACTGCACGGTGAAGTAAAACAGTCTGCAGTGCTATGATAATGTAAATAATATTATTGGACATTGAAGAATAAGGCAACAGTAATGGATTTTATGTAACAATAATATTAGGCACTGCTTTAGAGGATTAAACCATTAGTTTATGGTGATGAGATCAGTACTGTGGCAGGCAGCTAAATAGCATGGGGGATGTGTGTGGAGAGAAATGATTAAATAGAAATGAACTTCTGCTAATAGTTGTCAATGATTCCTACTAATAACCACTGTGGTGCAATAAGCTCATGCTGTCACGCCTCAAATAGGCTTGCAAATATGCTTGCAAGCAGTTGATAAAGTCTCCCAGTTCTTTCAGCCAGCACATCACCTGGAGCAGCACTTGGCTGGACTGCAGTAAAGTGGCAATACCAGGGGAATGAACCTGTCTGTGCACCACAGAAAATTTTATTTCTAGCAGTAAGATGAAATATTGTTTATGATTCCATTCATATTTGTCACAACAATCTTTCTTTTCAGGTGGAGGTGAGATATTGTACATTTTTGTTTGTCAAATATGAAGATGGAGAGCAATGCTGGGAAAATCCCCTTGCTTCTTTTTGCAAACAAATGTGTAAATAGGAGAAAAACTGGGCTGAGAACAATTTTATAATAATTTTAGTTAGGCATCTGCACGTTCTCATTGAACCACTGGTGTATAAAAAAACCTAAAACCTTCTGTTGCAAGGTGAAAGAACCTTACCAACCTGATTGTCTTATTTGCATAACTGTAATGATGATTCTTTGAGACACTTCAAGGGAAGGTGTCCTGCAATTTTAAAATGTGTCTCTGCTCTAACACTCCTAAATCTAACTCCAAGAATATAAGACAAGGGAGATTGTTTCAGGTAGGATTCCTTCCAGCTTCCTTCAGCAAAGGTCACGCCTTGAAGCAGGCAAAGAAATCAAGCACAAAAAGATTAATGACTACACAAAGGCACAGAGAACATACTAATAAATGTTCCCCATCTTTATTTGAGCTCCTGTTACCTGATCAGAAGTGACTGCTGACCATTCAACCAGCCCACTAAACAAAACCATACAAATTCAAACATCTGCATACTTTTCAGCTGAACTCCACTTCAGAAACAAGTCCACATTATGAAGAAGGATCTGTCCATTCAACTCTCCCTTAATAAAACGTCAACAGTGCTTTCTCACCATACCTCTGGAATACTTTTTACCGTGCCGAGTTCGGTTTCTGAAGCAGATCACACATGTGTGAACCCATCCTGGACCAAGCCTGGGAAAACAATCCCAACTGTGAAGTAAAGTGGTGTGAGTATCATGTTGTGTGGTTGTTTTGCTACATTATAAAGGCAGTTCTACTAAATACTAAGAAAATGTGTGCACACTTCTGGCTATGAAGAACCTTTAAAGAAAACATACATTTTGGTAATCCTCCCTGACAAAACACCAAAAAGTTTGGTCTCACTATCATTGAGAAAAAATTTGATTTCTACATAGTTTATATGGGTATCTTTCCAGTTTGTATTTGCAGAGAAAAGGCTTTTATTTTGCCATCATAGGTTATTATCAACACAGTCCTGACTCTATAGTTAGCGGAGGGGGGAAAGCATTCCAAAGTCTTATTAAGTGTGCTGCTACAGAGTCCGTGATACAACCTTTTGTGCTTAGAATTATACACTTAATCTGTATCTCCACTCACTTTCAAATCATTGAAGCTGCCTTCACTCTTCGTCAAAATCAGGTGGTCAAAACGTATTATGGTCTTAATTGTCTTTTTTCTGCATCATTGGATAAATTTTCATTTAGCTTAAAAAAATAAATAAGCTCATGCCTGCACCAATAATGAATGCTCTCTCTCTGTTTTTTCGTCTTTCTAGAAGCTACATTTGACCTGGCTCTGTGTTTAGCTGTGGCACCTTCCTGTAGGGGGACATTGACCAAGCTGTTGTTGCTGCCAACTTAATGCTCTCCTTATACAGATGATACACTTGGCCCAGTCTTTCAGTGTTTAACCCAGTCTCTGGCTGAGCTTCAACTGTGCCTAACTGTATGTGCTCTCTTTCATATTCTAGACTTGAAAACTGGCTCAGAGTTCATCTGCTTAGCTGTCTTTCTCTCTAGGAAAGAAAGTGAAACATGAACCATTTCTTTCCCATAGAAAGTACTCCTAGATCAGTGCTTCTTTGTTCTCTTTGTGTCTCTGCTCTGTTCTCTCAAACCCCCAGTCGGTCGTGGCAGATGGCCGCTCACACTGAGCCTGGTTCTGCTGGGGGTTTCTTCCTTTTAAAAGGGAGTTTTTCCTCTCCACTGTCGCTACATGCATGCTCAGTATGAGGGATTGCTGCAAAGTTAATGCAAGTGACTGTCCACTGTCTCTACATGCTCATCCGGGAGGACTGAATGCTGCAAGTCACTGATTCAATGCAATTTGCTGGGTTTCCTTAGATGGAAAAACTTTTAACCAATTTGAATAAATAACTGAATCTGACTGCACTGTTTGGTAGTAAGGATTAATTGGAATGTATGTACCTGACTTGAAATCTGTTTGATTTGATTGAACTGACTTTGTAACGTGTCTGTAAATGACATGTGCTGTGAATTGGCACTTTTTAAATAAAACTGATTTGAATTGAATACTATCTGGTAAGTCACTGTTTTTCAATCTTTTGTTGATTTGTTGTTCATGCTTAGATAAAAACCTGTTTGCAGTGCTTTTGTTTAAGTTATGCTTTCACCTCAATGGGTGACACTGATTTAAAAACATTGACATACTTATTGAGGGTTCTCCAAGATGCACAGCTTTGACTTAAGGAAATTTATTGTGTGGAAGCTGTGAGGAGGCAGCCAGCATTCACTCAGCTAATGATTTTGGATTTAAATACTAGTATGTTAGAAATTGTAGATTTTTGTCAAATCCACTCCAACAATGTCTGTTGGATAGTTTCCGATAGTAAACGGGAGCAAACATAAAACTAAGATTAGGAGAAAAGTTTGTTAAGAAGCAAGAACTTGCATTATCGCTGAAGGACCATGATATGGACTAATCATATTTTAGGTTTGCAGAATACACTGCTTATAATTGTGTTCCTTTATGCAAATTCAATATTCCAAAGCAAATTGTAACTCTTAAGATTGATTTTCTCCCTTTCAGGTACCTGCAGGTATCATATTATATTATTAGACTATACAATACCTTAGGGGATGGTGGATAAACAGGTTTTATCTGGCATAATTTATCATCATATACTATATAATTTACACTAAACAACTACAATATTTGTGTCCAAGAACTGAGCCATATGCTGGAAACAGTTTCACTAAATTGTGCCTAATTTAACTGGGGAATATAAAAAAATAAAAAAAAATAAACCTTGGTGTTGTGTTTCTCTAAATGAAGCAAGCATGCAAATCACTTGCCAGAGTTTCTCAAAACAGCAACAAGAGAATGTAAAGATGTTTGCTCTACAATCACTGTGGGAGACTTCAGCATCCATGTTGACAACCCTTAAGACAGGGGCAACAGAACTATGCACTTTAACATGTTGAGTCAAACTAAAAATTCCTAACAGCAACACACAAGTGGGGACATATTTGGACTTTATCATCAGTAAGGTTCTCAGTAACTGATGTCGTCCTATCTGACCACTTTTCTGTTATCTTTCAAAACATCATTTCCATTTACTCAATTAACCGGAGATTATAAGAAAACACTTTTTAAGGACAGTGCAAGTGAAACTTTTAACCAAGCATACTCTTCTATTTTACTTTGTCCTGTAACTCAGTAAATAAGCTAATCGATAACATCTATTCTATAATTTCAGACATCATTGTTCCCACTAACGTGAGGGTTGTCTCTGGTAAGAAGAAATCTCCTTGGAGAAATGCTCCACTGGTAAGAAGTGAATAAAGGGAGCGTCAAAAACTGGATTGAGTTGACAAAAGATGGGACTCCAGGTTCAGTATGACACCTATAAAGATGCCATAGTGAACCAGATTCAATTTTCAACTAAAAAATGCAAAGGAATCTTTCTTTTCTGAAATCATCAACAAATACAGTAATAAAAAAGTGTCCAAGTGTCCAAGCAAAATACATTTTGTCAAAATAACACAATTCTACCAAATCAACTAGAAAAATGTAGAATAAATTATACAGGTCCTTCTCAAAATATTAGCATATTGTGATAAAGTTAATTATTTTCCATAATGTAATGATGAAAATTTAACATTCATATATTTTAGATTCATTGCACACTAACTGAAATATTTCAGATCTTTTATTGTCTTAATACGGATGATTGTAGCATACAGCTCATGAAAACCCAAAATTTATATCTCACAAAATTAGCATATTTCATCCGACCAATAAAAGAAAAGTGTTTTTAATACAAAAAAACGTCAACCTTCAAATAATCATGTACAGTTATGCACTCAATACTTGGTCAGGAATCCTTTGGCAGAAATGACTGCTTCAATGCGGCGTGGCATGGAGGCAATCAGCCTATGGCACTGCTGAGGTCTTATGGAGGCCCAAGATGCTTCGATAGCGGCCTTTAGCTCATCCAGAGTGTTGGGTCTTGAGTCTCTCAACGTTCTCTTCACAATATCCCACAGATTATCTATGGGGTTCAGGTCAGGAGAGTTGGCAGGCCAATTGAGCACAGTGATACCATGGTCAGTAAACCATTTACCAGTGGTTTTGGCACTGTGAGCAGGTGCCAGGTCGTGCTGAAAAATGAAATCTTCCTCTCCATAAAGCTTTTCAGCAGATGGAAGCATGAAGTGCTCCAAAATCTCCTGATAGCTAGCTGCATTGACCCTGCCATTGATAAAACACAGTGGACCAACACCAGCAGCTGACACGGCACCCCAGACCATCACTGACTGTGGGTACTTGACACTGGACTTCTGGCATTTTGGCATTTCCTTCTCCCCAGTCTTCCTCCAGACTCTGGCACCTTGATTTCCAAATGACATACAGAATTTGCTTTCATCCGAAAAAAGTACTTTGGACCACTGAGCAACAGTCCAGTGCTGCTTCTCTGTAGCCCAGGTCAGGCGCTTCTGCCGCTGTTTCTGGTTCAAAAGTGGCTTGACCTGGGGAATGCGGCACCTGTAGCCCATTTCCTGCACACACGCCTGTGCACGGTGGCTCTGGATGTTTCTACTACAGACTCAGTCCACTGCTTCCGCAGGTCCCCCAAGGTCTGGAATTGGCCCTTCTCCACAATCTTCCTCAGGGTCCGGTCACCTCTTCTCGTTGTGCAGCGTTTTCTGCCACACGTTTTCCTTCCCACAGACTTCCCACTGAGGTGCCTTGATACAGCACTCTGGGAACAGCCTATTCGTTCAGAAATTTCTTTCTGTGTCTTACCCTCTTGTTTGAGGGTGTCAATAGTGGCCTTCTGGACAGCAGTCAGGTCGGCAGTCTTACCCATGATTGGGGTTTTGAGTGATGAACCAGGCTGGGAGTTTTAAAGGCCTCAGGAATCTTCTGCAGGTGTTTAGAGTTAACTCGTTGATTCAGATGATTAGGTTCATAGCTCGTTTAGAGACCCTTTTAATGATATGCTAATTTTGTGAGATAGGAATTTTGGGTTTTCATGAGCTGTATGCCAAAATCATCCGTATTAAGACAATAAAAGACCTGAAATATTTCAGTTAGTGTGCAATGAATCTAAAATATATGAATGTTAAATTTTCATCATGACATTATGGAAAATAATGAACTTTATTAAAATATACTAATTTTTTGAGAAGGACCTGTATAAGAAGCGTCATGTACACAAATGATAGTCAAACAGTAACACTTATGCTAAATGCAGCTATTAGCTAAACATGCCAGATTAGCATAGTGTGCCGCCAGTGTTACGTTGGTCTGCGTTTCTCGTGCCCTTACCTCAGCGTCACTTCTGTTGTCTAGCAACCTTGTTAGCGTGAAGCGCAGAACTGTGAAGCCGAACAAATGAAGCCTGAAGGTTAATAATGCTTTTTCTACTGTAAATGACTACACAGTTTTTATTTACCCTTTTACATATTGCTGATAGCTTATAATGCTGTTTTGTTTAAAAATGTTATTGTTTTATGATCTTGTTCATTATTTAATCATTTAAAATGTTGAAAATATTTTTTGTGTTCATAGATATAAAAATCCAACCCTAGATAAATACATTGATGACAAATGCCAACTGTTTAATTTATTTGTAACGCTTTCAACAACTTAAACACGAACATACTTTAGGATCAGTTTAAATTACAGCATTCGTCGCCTCATCCATGACGATATGCGTCCTTCAAAGGATGCAGTCTTGAATTTGGACACAGCAATAGTGAATGACATCTGTGAATCAGTAAATCTGTGCTTGATTAATCTGTGGCTTCAAGAACCCGGATGTGGGACACAAAAAACTGAATTTTGGAACTGAAATTGAATTTCAGACATGAAAGTGAAAGTAATCAAACTAAATTTTGAATACAAAGTAAAGCTTATTTCCAAAGCAAACAAGTTCAGTTTTAAACCATTATATTCAGTTTCAGTTTAGTGAAATTCATTTTCAAACCGATGCATTTAATTTCAAATTACACAAATACAAATTCAGTCAGAGCAATTCAAATTCAGTTTCTAATGGCACAAGTTTCTTCCCATAATATTCACTCAATTAAACCTCAGTAGGAACCAGTATTCACAAATGGAGTAAACATTTAACAGGGGTTATCCTTCTGAGTGGCCAGCCTCCAAAACTCAAAAGTGCATCTACAACTCGTCCAGGATGTCAAAAATAATCCAATACATCTAAAGAACTGAGTGAAGTTGACACTCCACCCACATGACAAATTCACTAAAATACCTAAATAACAGAATTAATCTAATAAACCTGAATGAACTGCAATAAAGCAAGTACAGACCATTGCAGTGACGAGAAAGTAAACAGAACTCAAAACCCCAAACACAGGCAGATTATAACAATTTCATTGTATTTTTCTTCTTCAGCTTGATGCTGTCTCTCAACATCAAGTCAACGCTTAACAGTAAAGGGCTTTAGACCAATGAGGTGAAGCTTAATTAAATTCTTAACCCCATTTATTCAATTCAATTAAATTCAAACATACACGGTGGCGCAGTTGGTAGCACTGTTGCCTTGCAGCAAGAAGGTCCTGGGTTCGATTCCCAGCTGGGGGTCTTTCTGCATGGAGTTTGCATGTTCTCCCTGTGCATGTGTGGGTTCTCACCGGGTACTCCAGCTTCCTCCCACAGTCCAAAGACATGCCTGTTAGGTTAATTGGTCTCTCTAAATTGACCTTAGGTGTATGAATGAGTGTGTGCATGGTTGTTTGTGTGTTGCCCTGCGATGGACTGGCGATCTGTCCAGGGTGTACCCTGCCTCTTGCCCATAGACTGCTGGAGATAGGCACCAGCTCCCCCGTGACCCACTATGGAAAAAGCGGTAGAAAATGACTGACTGACATACTTTATTAATCCCATTGGGAAATTAAATGTTGTTGTAGCTCATTTTATCCAGGTTTATTCAAAGAGCCATTGTAGATGCTAATGGCTGTGGGCAGGAAGGATCTCCTGTAGCGGTTGGTTTTACAGCAGATCTGAAGAAACCTCCGACTGAAGACACTCTGTTGTACAACAGTCTCATGAAGAGGATGCTCAGGGTTCTCCATAATGTTCTTTATTTGATGAAGAATCCTTCTTTGCACAATGATCTCCAGAGGAGTCCCCAGAACAGAGTCACCCTTCTTTATTAGCTTGTTGAGCTTTTTAAGTCCCTAGCTGTTATGCTGCTATCTCAGCAGATGATGTCAGGAGAGATCACACTCTCCACAACAGACTTATTGAAGATATGCAGCATCTTATTGCAAACACAAAGGCCCTAAGCTTTCTGTTAGGGTTTGAATACTTTTATATTGTTTATCACTCATGTCTGCTCTAAGTGCTTTTCCCTCCTACATGCCATAGAAAGGGATATATGGGAGGCAGTGAGTTATGACTACCAAGTCTTCACTCCCTCTCTCTGTTTAAGATCAAGACAAATGAACCCTAACCTTTTTGACCCCCCCCCCCCCCCCCCCCCACACACACACACACCCTGAATGTTTGTTGAATTGTGTGTGAACCAGCATGTATAAATAAAGAGACAGGGGTGCCAACACTTTGTATTAGTCTGTACTGCGAAGCTACCCTTGCAAGTAAATTGACTGTATCGTTCTTGCCTCTGAGTTGACTAATTAATACCTAACATTAACTTGGTCCTTCGAGCCGGATATTGTAAGAACTAAACTGATCTTATTTTTCTTTGTAGTGACTGGCGGATCTCCGGGAACAGCCTGACGTCGAGTTAAGCGCTGCCGCACAGCCGCACCTAGGCCTGGTGGTTGTAAGTCCCGGTGTGTGACATTCGCATCTGGCCGGTGGGTTATCGTCTTACTCGACGCTGGGTGACTCTGGGGGTCCGACAGAGTCACCTAGAAGTCAACTCTGAGGTGAGATAGCTTTAACATACAGTACATGAGATAAGAGTAAGCGCTATATAAATAAAAGAAGAAAAGTGCTTAAAAGTCGTTGGTAGTGTGTCGCCGGTAAGGACACTGCACTGGATAGGTTTTATTTCGCCACAAGGAAATAGCAATAAATTTAGGTAGGATCTCGCCGCAAAGAGATCAGAAACGACTAGGTAATTCCGCCGTAAGGGAACTGGATAATTTGGTTGGTAACATTTTGCCGGAAGGAAATGAAATGAAATGTTGCATAATAAGGGAGCTCATAAACTAAGCTAGGTCGACCATACATATTGCTGAAGGGACATACATATGTCAAAATACTAACTGTGTGAGTGCTGCTGTGTGTGTTTGGAGGACTAAGCATTTTTGGAAGAATCATAGCAAGATTCTGTTGGTCCTGTGTTTTCTTTTGCCCAGATTAAAAATACCTTTTATCTGGGACATTCATACTATAATTGATCTACCGTGCCAGAGGAACCGCAGGAGAGGACACGGGCGCCTGGCCAGCCTGAGACGTTGTCCTCAGTCACCCTCCATTGTACGGAGGGGAGTCCTATTGTGCCCCCCTGCGACTTCTGGCCGATTGGATCCGAACTATTTGTCTACAAATATATCTGGGTGAGAAGTTGCTCTGTATGATATAATGTATATTATTATTTTTTTTTTTTTTATTACACATTAACAATCATCTCCTAAAAAAGGAAAGGAAAAGGTGGGGATGATTGTGTTAAATGTGCTTTAACTTGGGAAGATAAGTTTGGTTTTTCACAGAGTGGAAGTTTGAGTGTAAATAAGTTAAATAGTTTAAATACTTTCAAGTAAAACAGTTGATAGATGGAGATGAGAAAAATAAAAAACATAAGAAAAAGATTAAAAAGCACAGAAGTTTCGTTTGTCTTAAATATTGCGATCAGTCGGAAAAGAAAGGAGTATAGTGCATGTTATGGTGGACAACTGACTGACTGACTGATAATATTTCTGTGTGCAAAATCTGAACCTATACTAAACTTTTTCATCTGCCTCTCTCACACACACATACACACATGTATGGGATTTGAGTGCAACATCTGCGTTTTTGAGTCTGGACTTTAGAAACCTGCCGTTCCCATGGCTACTCCACCAGAGACACTTCTCAAGCATGGCCTGAAAGAGAGGGAGCCTGCCTGCCTGTCTGCCTGCTGCTGTAAATCACAGTGTGAGTTTCTACCAGAATGAAACTCAGAAGAAGTCTGGCCCGAACCCACTGAGATGGACAACGTTCCATGCTGTTTGCAGAGCCAGAAGAGCGATCCACTGGATTTATATTGAAAGCACAATTTATGCGGGCAGAAGAGAAACAGGCCGGAGCAAAGTTCTTTCTTCCTCCTGGAGAAGTTAAAGTGGACAAAGGAGTGAATGTCCCTCCAACAGACCTGAAAGAATTGGGTTGTTTTTGGACTGATAGAGGACTGTGTGCCATGGCAGTCTGACTCTGGAGCGATTAAGAAACTGATGGGGTAATGTACAAACACACACACATTTGCATAAATCTTTTCCTATTTTCTGCAACGAAGAACGCTTATTAACCGTTGCTCATGTGACTCGCTGGCTTGACGTTGACAGATATAGCGGGTTAAAATATTATTTTAGGGTTAGAAAAGTATCGTCAAAAGGGTGATAACTTAGCTCATTTGATACTTTCCAGTTAATTCTTTTAGAGAAGCAAGTTCTCTTTAGTCGTGGAATATTCAGGGTCAATTATTATAGTTATTAAAAGTTATTAAAAAGCAGAGGAAGTTACATCTCCAAAACTCAGCAGTAACCATGTGTTTCTATGTTATTCTCAGGACAGATCTCATGAAGGAGCATTTTTAAAACCCACCGCATGCGTAACACCTGATGGGCTTCTTCTTCAGCCATTATTTTCTGTTGTCAGAGTTTGTATCCCATAAATCTAATGGTTAGAGACATCATTAAAACAGGCTTAGTTCTATTTCAGATGGTCTTCATACAGTCTCCGACACAGTACTTATAGTGGGGTGCAGTTTTTGTTCGCAAGTGCTAACTGACGCTTATGGAAGGTACAAATTCATTGTTTTCACAGCAGCTGCTGGGAAGAGGTTAAATTATTCCTTTTTCCTACCGTCTTCTGATTCATGCAGCGTGTTGATTTACACTGTACCTTATATCAGGTCCTGACAAAAACTATGAAAGGCTTGGTTCTGCAGGTTCTTTTTTCTCCCTTTGGGGAAGGAAAAGAAACCTAATCAGTTCTGTGCTGCACAGAAATATTAAAACACTTGTTGTTTTCTAAGATATCACCAGCTAAAACTTTTAAAACTTTTGAGAGTAATTGGTTTTGTTATACACATTTTCCTTGGTAAAACAAACCTTTAAAATGAGAATGGGAAAAATTGGGTTATTTTTGAAGGTAAGAAAGAATCTGATTGGACAGTGGTACCACACAAAAAAAACATTAAAACAGATCTAAGCCAATGATAGGTTCCAGTCATTTGGTGGCTTTGAAATGCAATAATACTCAAAATGTCTACTCTGGGGGAGAGTACCCCAGAGTAGACAGAGTAGTACCCGGCCTTCTTGGTGTCCCTGTCGGGGGTGCTGGATAGTGCCCCTCCCGGGGACTCCATTATTCTGCTGGGGGACTTCAACGCCCATGTGGGGAACGACAGTGACACCTGGAGAGGCGCGATCGGGAGGAATGGCCTCCCCGATCTGAATCCGAGTGGTGTTTTGTTATTGGACTTCTGTGCTAGTCACGGATTGTCCATAACGAACACCATGTTCAAACATAAGGGTGTCCATCAGTGCACTTGGCACCAGGACACCCTAGGCAGGAGGTCGATGATCGACTTTGTTGTCGTATCATCAGACCTTCGGCCGCATATTTTGGACACTCGGGTGAAGAGAGGGGCTGAGCTGTCCACTGATCATCACCTGGTGGTGAGTTGGATCTGCTGGAGGAGGAGAAAGCCAGACAGACTTGGCAGGCCCAAGCGCATAGTGAGGGTCTGCTGGGAACGCCTGGCAGAGCCCTCGGCCAGGGATGTATTCAACTCCCACCTCCGGGAGAGCTTCGACCAGATCCCGGGGGATGTTGGAGACATAGAGTCCGAGTGGACCATGTTCTGTCGTGGCGGCAATCCCAGAACCCGGTGGTGGACACTGGCAGTAAGGGATGCTGTTAAGCTGAAGAAGGAGTCCTATCGGCTGTGGTTGGCTTGTGGGACTCCTGAGGCGGCTGACGGGTACCGTGAGGCCAAGCGTGCTGCGGCCCGGACTGTGGCAGAGGCAAAAACTCGGGCCTGGGAAGAGTGCGGTGAGGCCATGGAGAAGGACTACCGGTTGGCCTCGAAGCGATTCTGGGAAACCGTCCGGCGCCTAAGGAGGGGGAAGCAGTGCTTTGCCAACACTGTTTATAGTGGGGGCGGGAGACTGCTGACCTCGACTGAGGACATTATCGGGCGGTGGAAGGAGTACTTTGAGGATCTCCTCAATCCTGTCATCACGCATTCCGTGGTGGAAACAGAGGCTGGGGACCCGGGGTTGGACTCTTTCATCACCCAGGCTGAAGTCACCGAGGTGGTTAAAAAGCTCCGCGGTGGCAAGGCTTCAGGGGTGGATGAGATCCGCCCCGAGTACCTCAAGTCTCTGGATGTTGTAGGGCTGTCATGGTTGACACGCCTCTTCAACATTGCGTGGAGGTCGGGGACAGTGCCTCTGGACTGGCAGACTGGGGTGGTGGTCCCCCTTTATAAGTGGGGGACCGGAGGGTGTGTTCCAACTACAGGGGGATCACACTCCTCAGCCTCCCTGGTAAGGCCTATGCCAGGGTATTGGAGAGGAGAGTCCGACCGATAGTCGAACCTCGGCTTCAGGAGGAACAGTGTGGTTTTCGTCCCAGCCGTGGAACACTGGACCAGCTCTATACGCTCTACAGGATGCTCGAGGGTTCATGGGAGTTTGCCCAACTGGTTCACATGTGTTTTGTGGACCTGGAGAAGGTATTCGACTGTGTCCCTCGTGATGCCCTGTGGGGGGTGCTCCAGGAGTATGGAATCGGGGGCCCTTTATTAGGGGCCATCCGGTCCCTGTACGAGCGGAGCAGGAGTTTGGTCCGCATTGCCGGCACTAAGTCGGACCTGTTCCCAGTGCATGTTGGACTCCGGCAGGGCTGCCCTTTGTCACCGGTCCTGTTCATAACTTTTATGGACAGGATTTCTAGACGCAGCCAAGGGCCGGAGGGGGTCTGGTTTGGGGACCAGTGGATTTCGTCTCTTCTTTTTGCGGATGACGTGGTCCTGCTGGCCCCCTCTAGCCAAGACCTACAGCATGCGCTGTGGCGGTTCGCAGCCGAGTGTGAAGCGGCTGGGATGAGGATCAGCTCCTCTAAGTCCGAGGCCATGGTACTCGACCGGAAAAGGGTGGCTTGTCCTCTTCAGGTGGGAGGGGAGTTCCTGCCTCAAGTGGAGGAGTTTAAGTATCTCGGGGTCTTGTTCACAAGTGAGGGAAGAATGGAGCGGGAGATCGACAGACGGATCGGTGCAGCTGCCACAGTAATGGGGGCGCTGTGCCGGTCCATTGTGGTCAAGAGAGAGCTGAGTCGAAAAGCAAAGCTCTCAATTTACTGGTTCGTCTACGTTCCTACCCTCACCTATGGCCATGAACTTTGGGTCATGACCGAAAGAACGAGATCACGGATACAAGCGGCTGAAATGAGCTTCCTCCGTAGGGTGGCCGGGCATTCCCTTAGAGATAGGGTGAGGAGCTCGGCCATCCGGGAGGGGCTCAGAGTAGAGCCGCTGCTCCTCCACATCGAGAGGAGCCAGTTGAGGTGGCTCGGGCATCTATACCAAATGCCTCCTGGACACCTTCCTCGGGAGGTGTTCCAGGCACGTCCCACCGGGAGGAGGCCCAGGGGACGGCCCAGGACACGCTGGAGGGACTATGTCTCTCAGCTGGCCTGGGAATGCCTTGGGCTCCCCCTGGAGGAACTGGAGGAGGTGTCTGGAGAGAGGGACGTCTGGGCGTCTCTGCTGAGTCTGCTGCTCCCGCGACCCGGTCCTGAGCGGAAGACGACGAACAAACAAACGAACATTTATCAGCATTTGGATTATTAAACAGGGGTTCTAGTAATAATTTTCTCCCCAACTCGCAAAATGTAAATAGCCAAATTAAGGAAAATTATGTGTCTTCCCTTTGAAACGCTATGTGGAAAATGTCCAGTTTGGAGTCAAGTTTCTTATTTTAATTTCTGATTAAGTCAAATAATGCAGTTTTTGTTTGGTTTGGGTATACCATAACAATGTCAACGCCATCTTAAAATACTTCTTTGCATTTAACCTGAGCAGAGAAATTCTGGAATGCAGCTGCAATCAAATTGAGCCAAACAAAAAGAGAATTATAACAATAACTCTCAGAATTGTAGTTATTATTATTACAGAGTTACAGTACAAAGAATTGGCAAACGGTTACAGCATCAGTGAATTTGGATTCATTTAAGAGAAAACTGTTGCTGTACTTCTAAATACTTTGAGATCAGCACCTCCGTTCCTGACTTTGAACACTGTTTATGAGACGATAGAACCAAAATGCTTGTAGTAATTGTTGCCTTAAAAACATGATTTTTGTATAATAATTAAGGATGTAGCATGACATTTAGATTTATGCGTTTTACTATTAAAAGGTTAATGAAATAGTTTAAACTAATTTGAAGAATTAGTTTCGCATACAGAATCATTGGTGATTTATTAGATTAAAAGTTTTCCCTGGTGCCATTAAGCTAGCTGACAGTTCAAGATATGCCAAAAGTAAGGAATATATTTTTGATAAAGAATCAGAGTTATGATTTCATACTTGACAGGAATTATTTATTAGATTAAATTTGTAGAGTGTATGCGTCAAAATTACATTAGATTTCCATTAATCTAATACTTATCTTCATATAACACAAATCAGGATGATATGTGACTTATTTCTAAGTAAAATATTAATGAAATGTACAACGACTGAAGTTTTGTTTTGTTGTTAATGGAACTGAATTGCAGTTTAAAACATCTGGATTTTATTTATGTTGCTTTCGTTAAATTCATAGAGACACATAGTTATGTCAGAATTCCTTTCTTTAGTTCTATGTAATGTGATCTTGGTTACTAGAACATTCTTGTTTAAACCTTTTGCTGGATTGTCGCATGTGTCCCTGTGCCAGAAGGGGGGGAATGTCAGAATAAAGTAACATGGGGATATTGCCAAGATCAATTTTTTCCACATCTTTGTGTGAAGATAGGATGTTGTTTTACTGTCAAAACCTGTCCATTGTGTTTTCTCAAGTTTCATAGACGGTGAAGGCTGCATTACCAGAAACAGCCACTTCCACCCTCCAGTCCTTTATTCCTGGCGACTGGATTCTGCTCAGAGAATCTAGGAGAAAACACAGGAAGTCCAGGCGCTGGAGTGGCCCATATCAGATCCTACTAGACACCCAGGAAAGCTGCAGGAAAGCTCCCCAGCTTTATCTGGCTTCCAGGACACAAGTCATCTTCCAACTGGATCATCCACGGCCTGAAAGGTGTGAGGACAGCGGACCACCACAAGACAAAGAACTGTAAGCTGGTCACTGGCGAGTGATTGAAGAGGTGGTTGAAGAACAATGTTTTTACAAGGGCACAATCCCTTGGGCAGTGCAACGTTATTTCAGAATCTACTTAAGGCCATCGCATTGCCTGAAAGTTAGAAATCATAAGGTCATTTGCCTCACTGCACACACACCACAGTGAGAGATTCTTTCCTCCCACTTTGACAGCGAGACTGACTCTGAGGAGGATATCTCGGATGCTTTTATCTAACTTTTATGTTTATTGCTTGATATTTATCATTATGGTATTATTACAAATTTGAATGTGTTCATTTCCACCGTTGTTTAGTTGGACTATGGAAGCCTAACTTCCAGCAGGTTAGAGTTCCTGTTTCTAAATATATTTCTAGAGGAGCTTCCTACGACCGCCCACCTGTACCAGACTGGTAACAGGGCAGCTTGAAGCGCAGAAGCCACTCAGGAGAGTCAGCAGGATTTTTTATTTATTTATTTTTTTTAAGTTGTGTTTATAATTTGTTAATTTTCCTTTAGTTGTGATTATCTTGTAATCAGAAGAAAGGAGTGTGATGGAAATTCTTGCAGTAAGCATTCCACAGTGTATGACCTTTGGTTTACCTCACTCCCCTGAACCTCTGTGTTAGAGGAGGAAGCTGTAAAAGCCATTATCAGAAGTTTAATGGTTAAGGGCATTTGTTAGGGTGATGCCTCAGGGAGAATAGATGGTTGTTCCTAGGTAACCTAGTCACCTCTGAACCCGAGAAGGGTCTGGGGTCATAAAACACAGACTCTTTGAAGTTGAGATAACACTGTCATGTTCTGGTATAAATACTGTGTGTAAATGTTGATCGGGGCTCTGTTTCACTGACTAACCTCAGTGTCAGGGTCTTCAAACGCTGAATGCCTTTGAATAAAACTTATAAAGACAAAGTCCGGATTTTCTCTTGTTATGAGTCAACTTCTACCCACTTTGATAAGAAAATTCCACAACACACCGCACTGCATGTTAGATCAGCAGCTGGCACATCAGAGGTACATTACCTAAGTGCACCAGTAACAAGAACAGAACCTGAGACAAAACTTACTTGTCAGGCCCCTGTTCTGATAAGTCAAAAATGCCCAGTAAACCTGTTGGGAAGAGATCTTATGTAAAAGTTGCATATAAATATACCTGTAAATATACCTGTTTCTGTTGATACTATATACATATAGTATCAACAGAAACAGATGTGAAAGCTGTAGTGGAAGAAGGGGCCCTAGTCCTAAATGAACTATCACAGCCACATTATTACTGGTCCCTCGATCTAGGCCGCACACCAACAGCTCGAGAACTGCTGAGGAGAACCAGAGAAAAACAAACCTCCCAGGGGGCACAGTACATGCCAGATACTGAGCTCAATGTGACCATGAAATATAAAAATACTCCAGGGCCAGATCATCAATATGACACTATTTTTCACAGAGAAAACAATCAGACTGTTACCATACAGCACCTGTATATTGACCCCAAAAAAAGGAAATCCTCCACCTCAATCATACTGTCAAGAAGACAGCTTCAACAGTTTAAAGACAGTACACGTCATCTGTCAACTAAACCCGTGGGGGGTCAGTGGAAAGAATTAGAAAACTTTATACAGCGTGCCGAAAGAGGGAGAGATGAGGCATTAACAAGCTCTGACTGGAAAGTAGATCCTAACACAGGAATCTGGAAACTTACTCTAGGGTGGATAGTCAAAGTCCATCCAAAGACACATTTGGATGAGGCAAAGTGACAGATACAGGGCCTAGCTGAAAGCAAAGAGAGCAACAGGCACCCTGCCTTAGCTGCTGTCCCACCTGAACTGTGGTCCCAATCATCGACTGATGTAGGACTTATAAAGGGGTTTCCACCATATAAGGTTAAATTAATATCTGAAGAACGGCCAGTAGTTCGAAAGTACCCCTTGAAGCCAGAAGCTGAAGAGGGTATTAAGCCAGTAATACAGGACATGCTGAAATCAGAAATATTAAGGGAAGCACCTGATGCTACATGCAACACACCTATCTTTCCAGTGCAGAAAGCCAGCACAGGAAAGTGGATGGTCCAGGATCTTAGACCAATAAATAAAATTGTGGAGCATATGGTTCCAAACGTCCCGAATCCACATATATTACTGCATTCATTAACTCCAGATAAAAAATATTTTTCAGTGGTAGATCTTAGCAATGCCTTTTTTACAGTACCACTGCATGAAGAGTCACAGCATTTATTTGGCTTTCAGTTTAAAGGGAAAAAATACATTTACACCAGACTACCACAAGGCTTCAGCGAATGCCCACATGTATATACACAAGCCTTAAGATACTCTATGAGCACATGAGAGGTGCCCAAACATAGCCAAATCCTGTTGTATGTAGATGATATTCTTATAGATTCAGACACTCAACAACACTGTGAGGAAGCTACCATAACAGTTCTGAAACATCTCTACCAGACGGGGCACAAAGCCTCTAGGGATAAACTGCAGTTTTGCAAGGAGAAAGTGATTTATTTGGGACATATGTTATCACAGCATGGCCGTTCCCTCCTAAGTAGTAGAAAAACAGCCATACAGGAAGCCGCAAAACCACGAACTAAACAACAAATGATGTCCTTTCTGGGACTGTGTAACTTTTGCAGAGAATGGCTACCAGACTATGCAGCCATTGTACAACCCTTACAATCTATGATCTATGGTAAAGACATGACATTAAAAGACAAAATCACATGGACTAAGGAAGGATAAGCAGCATTCACAGAGCTAAAAAAACTACTTCAAACAACAGTCACCTTAGCTCTGCCGGATTATAGCCAGCCTTTCACACTTTGTGTAGATGCATGTAAGGGTTATATGAAAGCTGTATTAACCCAGCCATTTGGCTCCAAAAACAGACCTTTAGCATTTTATTCTAAAAAATTGGATTCCGTGGCATCTGGATTTCCAATTTGATTGCAGAGCTGCACAGCAGCGGCAGAAGCTGTGAAGCAGACAGCTGAAATTGTGCTGTGCCACCTGCTCACACTGAACATTCCACATTCAGTGTCACTTATATTGCTACAAACTTCACTTCCTTTCTTGACTCATGCAAGGCATATTACGTTGACGTCATTGCTACTCTCACAACCAAATATAACTCTGCAAAGATGTGGTCCACTGAACCCTAGCACACTAATTCCAACAGCAGAAGATGGGAAACCACATTCTTGCAAAACAAAGGTTGAGGAAGATACAAAACCTAGGCAAGATATCTCTCAGACACCTCTGAAAAACTCACAAATAATCTTTGTAGATGGGTCAGCATCAAAAGATGAATATGGAAAAAACAGAGTTGGTTATGCAGTAACCACTGAAACTAAAATTATAGAATCACAAGCCCTGCCCCATACATGCTCAGCACAGACTGCAGAGCTGTATGCTGTTATCAGAGCTTGTGAATTATATGAAGGAAAATCCTAACCATCTATACAGACAGCCAATATGTATTCAGTTATGTTCACCATTTTGCTAAAATATGGGAGAATAGAGGGTTCAAAACATCATCGGGAACAGAATTGACACATTTTAATCTGTTAAAACGATTGCTGTTAGCTATCCAGCTACCTGCAAAGATAGCGCTTTGTAAATGTAAAGCGCATCAATCTGATGAAACCATGGAAACGAAGGGGAACACCTTTGCTGATATGTACGCTAAAATAGCTTCGAGACTTCCCCTCACTTTGAAAATGTCAGATCTCCTATTTGTAGATACAGATGTGCTGCACCAGCTGCAGAAGTTAAATCTTGGCTGAATAGAGGGGCCATAAAGAAAGGTGACATTTATAATTTGGAAAATAAGCCAATATTACCAAATAATTTATACAAGACGTCGGCCCATGCGACACACGGAATTTTGCATGTGTCGAGGGGTGGAATGATACACTTAGTAAATCTAGATTTCCACACCATAAATTTTTCTGACTATGCAAAATATTTTTCTAGATCATGTATTATCTGCTGCAAACATAATCCACAGGGGAACATGAGACCCAAAAGAGGCCAGTTCCCAGCAGCAATTAATCCCTTTCACACGATACACAGGGATTTCATAGAGTTATCATGGTCAGGGGGAAATAAATATTGTTTAGTGGTTATAGATGCATTTTCAAAGTGAATAGAAATGTACCCTGCAAAACACTGAGATGCACTCAGTGGCGAAATCACAAATCATAAGATCAGATAATGGGACTCATTTTGTAAATAATGTAATAGAACTGTGCTCTAAAGCATTAGGGTTTCAGTTAAAAAACCATTGTTCTTACCACCCGCAATTTGCTGGGCTGGTTGAACGAACAAATGGAACAATAAAAAATAGATTAAGGAAAACAATGGAAGAAACAGGGAGGCCATGGCCTGAATGTCTATCCCTGGTTAAATTATGGATGAGAATAACTGCAAATCAAACTGGTCTCACTCCATTTGAAATAGTACATGGAAGACCTTTTCCATTGCCATCAGAAATGGATGACATAGGAAAAGCACAGCAGGAAACATCATTAGCTGAATGGATGAATAAGATGTTACAAACAAAAGAAGTACAGTTGTCCAGTAGTCTGCCAGTAAATTCTGCTCCAATTTCACAGAACAACCTGAGGCCTGGAGACCTGGTCCTGATTAAGACACTTCACAGAAAGGACTGGAGCACCCCCTGCTGGAAAGGGCCATATCGTGTTCTCCTGACCACACCGACAGCTCTGAAAATCACAGAGAGACCATCCTGGATCCACAAGAGCCACTGTAAGCTAATATTGCCGTTACAGGAGCCAAACCAACCGACGGGGTAACAGGGGAAAGACCGGGTACAAAGGGGTTGGAAACCCTTATGGCCCAACATCTCAAACCGGCGAAGAAAACAACTGAGCTTTGCCCAATTTAGCATGGCTCTTTGGAACGTGTGGACAGGACTGATAAGCCTGAGCCTAATCCTGGTAGCAGGGCTATTTCTCTGTTTAAGGCAGGATCCACAGGATGCAACATCACACGAGAAGAGATGGACAAGATGGACACTGGACCCCAAAAAAAAAACAGATGACTATGATGACATGTTGTAAATGAATATATCTTCAATGCCTGAGTGTATTCATAATTGTACTTCACAAAATGACCTTATAGCAGAAAATTGAAAGAAGTTGCTGTTTAAGTGAAATGTGAAAAAGTGCAAGGCTTGTTTTAATTCTTTTATTTTTTTTAACATTTTGTTTTCTTTGTTTTATTATATTGTTTCACTCTGCCATGATTGGTGGTTGCCTAGGGCGGAGGAACCGTGTGAGTGTTTCCCACAATATAATCTGCTTTCCATCCGTGGGTTTGTGCTCACACAGAGTGTTTTCTTTTACATGTATTTAATCATGACTTATTCGTGATAAACAGGGGGGACTGTTAGGGTTTGAAAATTTTTGTATTGTTTATCACTCATGTCTGCTCTAAGTGCCTTTCCTTCTTTGCATGTCACAGGAAGGGAGATGGGGACAAGAATGAGTTATGCTTTTATGCTTTTATTAGTAGCATCTGGGGGCTATTCACCAGGTCTCCACTTCCCACTTCCTCTGTTTGTTTATAATCAAGACAAATGAACCCTAACCTTTCTTACCCCCCACACACACACCCTGAATGTTTGTTGAACTGTGTGTGAACCAGCATGTATAAATAAAGAAAGAGGGGTGCCAACACTTTTTAGATTTGCACTGCAAAGTGTGAGCTACCGTTGCTGCAAGTACATCTAACTCTGTGTCGTTCCTTACCTCTGAGTTGATTAAATAATACCTAACACACTATCACAGGTGTGAAAAGATTAGTACCTAGGCATGCAGACTACTTCTAAATATAGTTGTGAAAGAATGGGAGCCCAGTGAATACCAATGTGGGCCCATGTTAAAATGTTACATGTGTAATGAGTCCTTTCATAAAATTTTCTCACAACAGATTTTTCACAGCCAATCGGTTGTTATTTTGTAACAAAGTGGAAGTGAAAAGAAAGGGCACCGACACAGCCATGAAAGGATAGGCCATGTAAAATTACAGAATGTGATAAATAGTTCTGAGGTTGCCCATTTTCTGCAAAGTCAATAGCTACAGACCTCCAAGTTTAATGTGGACTTCAGATGAGCTCAAGAACAGTAGACAGCTTCATGAAATAGGTTTATATGTCCAAGAAGCAGCATTCGGGTCCTACATCACCAAGTGCGATGTTAAAGTGTTGGATGCAGTGGTGTAAAGCATGGGGCTCTAGAACATTGGCCTCTCAATGGGCTCGCAGTAGAGACGTTCTCTGTAGTAACAGGCCTTTCTTTCTGGTTATACAATAGACGACACTGGGTTTGACAGTTATTAGGAGAGTGGTACGTGTCTGAATGCACTGTTTCAAGTAGAAGGTTTGTTGTTGTTTTTTAAGAGTTGGGAGCAGACCCTTAGTTCCAATGAGCTAAACATATAATGCTTCAGCATATAAAGACATCTTAGAGAATTTTATCCTCCCAACTTTGTGGGAACAATTTGGGGATTACCTCATCAGTTCCAACATGACTACGCACAGTACTCAAAGTAAGGTCCATGAAGACATGGACCAGTTTGGTATGGAGTGACTTGACTGGTCTGCACAGAACTCAACCTGACAGAGAACCTTTTGAGAAGAATTGTAGTGGAGTCTGCGAGCCAGGCCGTCTTGCCCAACATCCGTGTTGGACCCCACTAATGCTCTCTAGAAAAAATTGTTAAATATTCCTTTTAGACACCCTTTCCAGAAGGCTACATGCACATGGATACATGCACATGGCGGAACAACATTATATTAAAGTCTTTGTATTCAGAAAGGGTTATCAATAAAGTTCATGGGTGTAAAGGCACGTGACACAATACATTTGGCAGTGTAGGGTAGATCAGATTGGAAAATTATTTTGTATTAAACAGGCGAAAAAACAATATATTGTATTATAATTAAAGCTGTAAGCAGCATTGTAGGCTCTCACAGCTCAGCGCAGCTCGGCCTGTGCAGCAACCGCGGGAGCCTGGGATCACCACCTACACGCCAGCCATGAGGTCGCCGTTTGATTCCACACGTGGCCACTAGGTGGCACTATGAGCGACATGTCTTATTATCTTCGGCCATGCAGAGTTCTGGTCTGGCGAGAAACACTCAAAATTTGGGGGAAATCCAGCATTCTAGATGGAAGATGCACTCACTTGTTTATTATTGGGCTGGGCTGAAGTAATGTCATCAATTGACTGTGCCAACATGTTTAGCATTGATCCGTGATGATGTATACTACATTTGAAGTGGATCCGGTTATGTATGAGGAAGATAGAGCACTTCAAATGTACTAGGGGTGGCCGTTGATCCAAATTTCAATGTAATCCAATAGAGCTTTTTGGGGGTTGACAAAGATCAACCATATTGAGTTTGGAGCAAATCGGACCTTCCAGATGGAAGCAGCACTCACTTGTTTATTAGTGAGTGGGCGTGGGTGGGCGTGGCTAAAATGATGTCATCGGTTGACTGTGGCAACTTGTTCCGCATTGATCCGTGATGATGTATACTACATTTGAAGAGGAACCAATGATGTATGAGGGAGAAAGAGCACTTGAAATGTTCTAGGGGGCGCCGTTGATTCAAACTCCAATATAATCCTATAGAGCTGTTTGGGGGTTGACAAAGATCAACCATTTTGGAGTGAATCGGACCATGCATGTGTAATTTAGAGCCAAATGTATGGCCAAGGCGTGACAACAGAATTTGCGACGCCACCACAGCCACACCCTCCAGCCAAACCAGTCAGTACTGGAGACTGTCTTAGACCATCATGTTATCTGTCACTTGGGGCAGTTTCACATTGATTACGTGAAGGACACCAAATATGGACCATCAAAAGTAAAACATGACACTTCCTGTTTTCAGGGGGCGGGGCTTTAATGATGTCAGCATCTGATCAGTGAATATTGTTCAGGGCCAGAGGCAGATCAATCTTAGAAGGTTTCAGGTATCTGTGACTTTCCTTGTAGGAGCTATATCAATTTCGTCTTTTATGGCGAGAAGTCCTTTTTTGAGGCTTGGCCACGCCCACATGCTTTCATGTATCAACAAGCTTTTGATAACTTTTGATCCCCATTGCCTTAACAGTATACTGAGTGATTTTCAAGTCTCTAAGTCAAAAGCTGTTGGAGGAGTTTGCTCAGATAATTGCCCAAATTTCCCCGCAAAGACTCAACGGAAAAAAAGAAAGAAAGAAAGTTGTAAGCAGCATTGAAGGCCCTCGCACCTCAGCGCAACTTGGCCTTTGGAGTGACCGTGGAAGCCTGCCATCGCCAAAGGAGGAGTTCGTTCAGATATGTGGGCTAGAAAGGGCAAATCCAGGTGCAAAATAACAAATTCAATCCAAAATGCCCTACTTCCTGTGGGGTTTGGTGCAAAGCTCCAAGATACTTTTTTGTAGGTCCTGAGAAGTTATATATGTGTACCAAATTTCAGATTCCTCAGTCAAAGCATGGCTTGGGGCTGATTTTATTTTTATTTTCTAGGGGGCGCTGTGGACGAATTAGGCCACGCCCACCAAATATGTCATCAGATCTCTGTTGGGGACTGGACTAGGATCAATCACATTGAATGTGGTGCAGATCAGATGATGTATGTGTAAATTGAAGCCAAACATATGGCCATGGCGTGACGTCACATTTCGCCGTGCCACCACGGCCATGCCCTATTATGAAAAGTCACTGTGTTTCAAATGACGTTAGACCTACTAGTTATCTGTCTTCTGACACAGTTTCAAATTGATTGGATCAAGAGGGTCAGAGAGGCACATTTCTAAGTGAAAAAAGTGACTTCCTGTTCTTAGGGGGCGTGGCTTTGAATATGTCATAATTTGACCAGATAGAATTGTTGGTGACCTGAGAGGTATCAATAATACTCGGTTTGGTGTATTTAATCCAATTTATGTGAAAGTTATTGCTGTTTGAAATTTGCAGCGAGAAGGCTAACCTTGACGCCTGGTCCCGCCCCTTCAACATGGTCAAAAACTCACAATTTTGATAACTTTTAATCCCCAATGATTTAACTATATACTAACCAAATATGAAGCCGGTAGCTCAAAATCCCTAGGAGGAGTTTGTTAAAGTTTCACATGTATGAAAAGTGAAAAATGTCCACAAATGACCCTTTGACCCAAAATGGACAACTTCCTGTTGGTTTTAGGGCATACCCCCAAGAGACTGTTTTTCATGATTTGGGGAGATCTAGCTATGTACCAAATTTCAACTCTCTAGAACTTACCAGTTGGCCTATTTCACTTTAGGGGGCGCTGTAGAGTTGTTTGGCCACACCAATTTTCAAATCCATTAGAATACGAAACTTTCCATTGGGGGGCAACTTTCTGTGAACTTTGGTGAGTTTTTGAATATGGTAAGGCCTCCAAAAAGCCAATTAATTTCCCGGATGAATAATAATAAACGGAGCAACTAGAAACCTGCAAGCAGCTTTGAAGGCCCTCGCACCCCTCAGCGCAACTCGGGCTGTCGAGCGACCGCAGGAGCCTGGCATCGCCTCCTACACGCCACATATGATGACACCGCGTCACTTCAAGACGTCGCCAGTAGGTGGCACTTTGAGCAATATGTCATATGATCTTCGGTCATGCAGAGTTTCAGTCTGGCAATAAGCATTCAAAATTTTGAGTAAATCTGACCTTCCAGATGGAAGCTGCACTCACTTGTTTGTTTGTGGGCGGGGCTAGAGTGATGTAATGTATTGACTGTGTCAACATGTCCAGCTTTGATACATGATGATGTACAGTAAGTTTGAAGTGGATCCGATCAGGCATGAGGGAGCTAGAGCACTTGAAGTGTCGTAGGGGGCGCCGTTGAGCCAAATTCATATGTAATCTAATAGAGCTGTTTAGGGGCTGACAAGGATCAACCATATTGAGTTTGGAGTAAATCGGACCCTGCATGTGTAATTTAGAGGCAAACGTATCGCCATGGCGTCACATCAGATTTCGCCACGCCGCCACGGCAACATCCTCCAGCCAAACCGCACAGTACTGGAGATGAAGTTAGACCATCGTGTTATCTGTCATTGGAGACAATTTCATGCTGATTAGTTGAAGGAGATCAAATATGGGCCACACTAAGTGAAACATTACACTTCCTGTTCTGAGGGGGCGGGGCTTCAATGATGTAAGCATCTGATCAGTGAATATTGTTCAGGGCCAGAGGTAGATCAATCCCAGAAGGTTTGATGTCTCTGTGACTTTCTTTGTAGAAACTATAAGAGTTTCGTGTTTCATGTCGAGAAGTCAGATTTTGAGGCTTAGCCACGCCCACATACTTTAATGTATCAAAAAGCTTTTGATAACTTTTGATCTCCAGTGCCTTAAGACTATGCTGATTGATTTCGATTTCTGTAAGTCAAAAGCTGTAGGAGGAGTTCGCTCAGATTTGACGTGTGTAAATGAGACAAAATGGCGGCTTTGATCCAAAATGGCCGACTTCCTGTGGGGTTTGGACAATGTGTCCAAGAAACTTTTTTGTAGGTCCTGAGAAGGTAAATAAGTGTACTGAATTTCATACACCTCGGACACAGCATGCCTTGGGGCTGGTTGTTTTAGTGCTCCTAGAGGGCGCTGTTGAGCAATTAGGCCACGCCCACCATTTTTATCACTGGACATCTTTAGGGGGCTGGACCAGTATCAATCCTATTGAGTTTGGTGGGGATCGGCTTAGAAATGTGGAAATAACAGGCAAACGCCGCCATGGCCACACGCTCCCGCCTAAAGTCTCTGTGTTCCAAACCAACTTAGACCATCTTGTTATCTGTCACTAGGGACAGTTTCGTGTTGATTAGGTAACAGGGGTGAAATTTGGACCTTTCACAGTAAAACATGGTACTTCCTGTTCTCAGGGGGCGGGGCTTAGATGATGGCAGGATGTGACCATTGAATCTTGTTTGGGGCCAGATGTGGATCAATACCAGAAAGTTTTGTGTGTCTGCGACTTTACTAGTAAGAGCTATAACAATTTCAATTTTTTTGGCGAGTCGTCAAACTTTGAGGCCTAGCTCCGCCCCCTCAGCATGCTCAAAAAGTCACAATTTTAATAACGTTAGATCCCCCATCCCTTCTGTGCAAACTGACCAAATTTCAAAGCGATCATTCAAAATCTCTAGGAGGAGTTCGATCAAATACGGAGGCTATAAACGGCAAAAATGGGGTCAAAATTCAAAACTCAATCCAAGATGGCCGACTTCCTGTTTATTGTAGGATGTGGGTGCAAGAGAGTTTTAGCTAAGTCTTGGGGAGTTCTACAAGTGCTCCAAATTTCATAACTGTACGATAAACTAAGGTCAATGCGGAGGGTTTTTTGAAAATTTCAGGGGGGCGCTGTTGAGCCATTTCTATTGCGACTTTCGTGAAACCCTTAAAATACTTAAATTTCATGCACGACTGATAGCCCCGCCAAATATTGCGCGTTTTCCTACATGTTAAAGCCGCCAAATAGGCAATTCATTTTGGGGAAGAATAATAATAATAATAAACTTTCGAATTACAATAGGCCTTCGCAGCTGCTTTGCTGCTCGGGCCTCATAAACATTCGAATTACAATAGGCCTTCGCAGCTGCTTTGCTGCTCGAGCCTAATTAAAGCTGCAAGCAACATTGAAGGTCCTCGCACCTCAGCGCAACTCGGCCTGTGCAGCAACCACGGGAGCCTGACATCGCCGGCTGCACGCCACCAACGAAGCCGCCATTCAATTCCAAATGTCGCCTCTAGGTGGCGCTGTAAGCGTCATGTCATAATCTTCACTCATGCAGAATTCTGGTCTGGCAAGAAGTATTCAAAATTTGGGGGAAATCCGACCTTCCAGATAGGAGCTACACTCATTTGTTTATTAGAGTGTGGGGCTAAAGTGATGTCATCAATTGACTGTGTCAACATGTCCATCATTAACTAATGATCATGTATGATACATTTCAAGTGGATCCGATGATGTATGAGAAATAAAGCACCTGAAATATTCTAGGGGGCGCTGTTGATCCATATTCCAATGTAATCCAATAGGGTTGTTTAGGGCCTGACAAAAATCAACCATATTCAGTTTGGAGCAAATCGGACATTCCTGATGTAAGCTAAACTTATTTGTTTCTTAGTGGGCAGGCTAAAGTGATGTCATCAATTGACTGTGTCAACATGTCCATCATTAACTCACGATCATGTATACTACATTTCAAGTGGATCCGATGATGTATGAGGGAGATATAATCCTTGAAGTGTCCTAGGGGGCGCTTTAGATTCAAATTTCTGTTGGGACCCACAGCCATGGATTTCAACATTAAACTCCGGTACGGACCTTTCTGGAACTTTCAAAATAAAGTGCATTAACCTTCTTCCGGCACAGCCAGGAAACGGGATAACTGAGGACTTCCTGTGACGCCACTACCCAAATAAAAGCACAGCTGTTGCTACATCCGCCCTCTTCCACACGGCCTTCCAGAGGGACCGGATAGGGGAGAAAAGCGCGCTGATGTCTCTTTGCTGGCAAACAGACATAAACTCTTCAACTGGATCCAAGGATGTCATACGATCATCGATCATATGCAAAGTTAAGTACGAATGAAATACTGTCTGTGTATCTGGTATTTTCATTCATGAACGGGGGTAATTAAGGTACAAGCATTGCGTGACTGTCTCTCCGAGCCCTGTAGGAGCAAACGGTGTTCGAGAGAAACCCCCTGCAAAGATGCGGTCTCCCAGTCTGGAAGAAGACAGCAGAGACCGCAGCGGCAGGATGAAATGATCTAAACGTTTTTCATTTTATGAAGTTTTGTTTGTGTGAAGCTTGGCTATCTTAGTGCTAGCAGGCTATCTGCAGCACATGTGCCCTGTTTTGTGTACTTTGTATGTGTTTAAAGTTAAGATAAACTTTGCTTGAAGGGTGATTTTAAACAGAAGATTCATCATAAAGCGCCGACCACGCTTATGCATTTTAAAGGTATGTGTTGATTCTGGTGCTAAGCTATTAGCTTCTTTTGTTAGCTCAAATGCTAACCGGTAAGAACACGTGCTTGCTACTAAAGAGTTTTTAACAAAGGTTGTTAGTTTTCAAGCTAGTGAATAATAGTCCCTGCACATCAGTTACTAGATTTGATAACTAAGTAAATACCATTAAGCCCCATTTCTCCGGAAAGATTTGGCTCTTTTCCAAAATACTCCCTTAATAATATTTATTCAAATATTATTTCAATAAATAAAGGCACCTAATTAGACATTGTTGAGAAATGGTCATCCAGAAGGTTGGTTTTATTCAGCAGATCATTATTTAAAACATTATTTTATTAAAATAATATTTTATCTGATCTTGCATTGTGATTGGTTGTCTAAATGTTGCTGATTATTCCCTAAATTGGTTCCAAGACTAACTTAATTTCATTTCCAGATCCTTCAAGATAATCCTTGGTTCTCAAACATAAACATTGCATGATAATGTTGCATCACTCTTTTGGTCATAATTTCCAATCATCTTTAATCAACTTGCTTATATTGTACATAGCCCATTAATCTTCCCTATTCTTTAATTCTGCTTGGTAGTTTAGTTGGATTGTTTTAGCATAGTAAAGAGTTTGTTGATTGAAAAATGTTTGACTTTGAGTTTACTTATTTTTGTTAATAAATTCTTGTATTTTAAGAAATTGTGTCAATTCATTCCATATATGTGCAGAGTTTATGCTGTTCAATAATGTCAGAGCTCGTCTCACACCTTTCTATTTTGTCCTAATACCATCGCCTTACTGGGCTGGCATTCACATAGACCAAAATATTATTTGATAAAATATTAAAATATTAATATTAAATATTAAATAATATTCTCAGATTAATAATCACAACATTTCAATGCAATCCAATAGAGCTGTTTGGGGGTTGACAAAAACCAACCATATTTATTTTGGAGTCAATCGTACTATGTATGTGTAATTTACAGCCAAACGTATGGCCGTGGCGTGACATCAGAATTCGCCACACCGCCACATCCACACCCTCCAGCTAAAGCATCAGTACTGGCGACTGTCTTAGACCACCATGTTATCTGTTACTTGGGACAGTTTGACATTGATTAGGTGAAGAAGATCAAAAATTGACTCTCTAAAGGAAAACATGACACTTCCTGTTCTCAGGGCACGGGGCTTCGATGATGTCAGCATCTGATTGGTGAATATTATTCAGGGCCAGAGGCAGATCAACCTTAGAAGGTTTCAGGTCTCTGTGACTTTCCATGTAGGAGCTATATCAATTTCATCTTTTATTGCAAGAAGTCATATTTTGAGGCTTGGCCACACCCACACACTTTCATGTATCAAAAAGCTTTTGATAACTTTTGATCCCCAGTGGCTTAAGAGTATACTGAGTGATTTTGAAGTTTCTAAGTCAAAAGCTGTAGGAGGAGTTCGCTCAGATATGCAGGCTAGAAAGGGCAAATCCGGAGTAAAAATGGCAACTTCAATTCAAAATGGCCGGCTTCCTGCTGGGTTTTGACCAATGCTCCAAGATACTTTTTTGTAGGTACTGACAAGTTACATATGTGTACTAAATTTCAGATTCCTCAGTCAAAGCAGGGCTTGGGGCTGTTTTTTATTTTTATTTTCTAGGGGGCTCTGTGGACAAATTAGGCCACGCCCACCAAATATGTCATCAGATCTCTGTTGGGGACTGGAATGGGATCAATCACACTGAATTTGGTGCGGATTAGTATGGAGGACCGATCCTGACAAAATTAATAATAAAAGCAGAAATATATATATATATTGTTTTTCCTTTTCCTTACACATGCGTTTTCATCAAGAAATGTATATATTGTCTTTTTCCTTTTTCATAAACATGCGCTTTCATCAAGAAATGTATATATTTTCTTTTTCCTTTTCCATAAACATGTGTTTTTATCAAGAAATTTATATATTTTCTTTTTCCTTTTCCTTACACATGCCTTTGTTCTTTTTACATTTCCTCGTCTCTCTTTTTCCTTTACCGTATACATTTCTTCTTCATTATGCAAATGAGGAGGGCTGCCTTCTTTTCTCCAGCTCCTCTCCTATTGGTCAATAAACAAAAAATGATAATGGACATATATAACAATAATACAATAATTAAATAATTAAATAAGGACAGGCCAGTACACCAGGAGATGTGGAGGAGGCCGTAGGAGGGCAACCACCCAGCAGCAGGACCACTACCTCCGCCTTTGTGCAAGGAGGAACAGGAGGAGCGCTGCCAGAGCCCTGCAAAAGGACTTCCAGCAGGCCACAAATGTGCATGTGTGCACAAACGGTTAGAAACCGACTCCATGCGGATGGTTTGAGGGCCCGACATCCACAAATGGGGGTTGTGCTCACAGCCCAACAATGTGCAGGATGCTAGGCATTTGCCAGAGAACACCAGGATGGCTAATTCGCCACTGGCGCCCTGTGCTCTTCACAGATGAAAGCAGGTTCACACTGAGCACATGTGACAGACGTGACAGAGTCTGGAGAAACCGTGGAGCGCGATCTGCTGCCTGCAACATCCTTCAGCATGACCGGTTTGGCAGTGGGTCTATGATGGTGTGGGGTGGCATTTCTCTGGAGGGCGGCATAGCCCTCCATGTGCTCGCCAGAGGTAGCCTGACTGCCATTAGGTACCGAGATGAGATCCTCAGACCCCTTGTAAGACCATATGCTGGTGCGGTTGGCCCTGGGTTCCTCCTAATGCAGGACAATTCTAGACCTCATGTGGCTGGAGTGTGTCAGCAGTTCCTGCAAGATGAAGACATTGAAGCTATGGACCGGCCCGCCCGTTTCCCAGACCTGAATCCGATTGAGCACATCTGGGACATCATGTCTCGCTCCATCCACCAACGTCACATTGCACCACAGACTGTCCAGGAGTTGGCGGATGCTTTAGTCCAGGTCTGGGAGGAGATCCCTCAGGAGACCATCCACCGTCTCATCAGGAGCATTCCCAGGCATTGTAGGGAGGTCATACAGGCACGTGGAGGCCACACACAATACTGAGCCTCATTTTGACTTGTCTTAAGGACATCACATCAAAGTTGGATCAGCCTGTAGTGTGTTTTTCCACTTTCATTTTGTGTGTGACTCCAAATCCAGGCCTCCATTGGTTAATAAATTTGATTTTCATTGATGATTTTTGTGTAATTCTGTTGTCAGCACATTCAACTTTGTACAGAACATAGTATTCAATGAGAATATTTCAGTCATTCAGGTCTAGGATGTGTTATTTGAGTGTTCCCTTTATTTGTTTGAGCAGTGTGTATATATATATATATATATATATATATATATATATATATATATATATATATATATATATATATATATATATATATAGAGAGAGAGAGAGAGAGAGAGAAAATAAGTATTTGAACACCCTGCGACTTTGCAAGTTTTCCCACTTAGAAATCATGAAGGGGTCTGAAATTTTCATCTTCAGTGCATGTCCACTGTGAGAGACATAAACTAAAAAAAAAAATAATCCGGA